>NC_141685.1:1920910100-1921529361 GCF_964263255.1 Lissotriton vulgaris
CTGTACTATTTTCCAGTAATTGTATTTCTTAAGTTCAGGCACAATAGAGTAACTGGATGGGCTCCACATATGCCAATGTTTACTAATCCTTTTTCCAAAAAAAATTAAGTTACCAACCAACTAAAAGAAATTCATGACAACTTAATTCAAAATAATGAGACAGACCTCTTTAATGTGTAGTTTATCGAAAATAATTATTTCTATTTGTATATTTTAAGTTGGATTGGGCTTTAATGGAGCTTTACAATAGGATTTTAAAACATTGGGATTTAATGTAATATTGATTTGACTCTAAAATGTTTAAATTACTGAGTAAATGTAGGAAAGATGCTTTCTATTGAGACCATACCCAACTGCTCAATCAAAGACAAAGTTACTGTGTTGGCAACTTGCGAAATTAACCCAGACTTATTTATATATATATATATATATATTTTTTTTTATATATATATATATATATATATATATATATAAATAAGTCCGGGTTAATATATATAACCTACTGGCGATCGCCAGTAGGTAGTTATAGTTAGGACCTATTTTCCATAGTAAATCAACAACATTCTATTCCCAATAACTTTGGTGCCGATTGACGAATCTTCGCGAAATTTTCAAAACTCGTGGGGGAACTCTGGTCCGCTCCGATCATGAAAGTTTCACGGTGATTCGTCAAGCGGGGGCCGAGAAAAAAGGGGGGTCCCAAAACATGTTTTCCCCATGCAATTTCTCATTAGAAACTTTAGCCGCAGCTACAGCCCGAACTGCTGAACGTAATTACACCAAGTTGCTTAGAAAATCAAAAGTAAATTTCCATATATATCTATGGCTGCGCAGGATCCGCGCACCCTCCCGATGACAAGCTGTATGCTAATTGGCTGTCAACACTCCAAACCAGGAAGTGTTGGCAGCCATCTTGTGCCTCGGTAGAACCGAGGCACAAGAAAGCAGAGAAAAAAACTCAAAAACACGAAAATGGGGCAGGGTAGAAACACCCTGACCCCCTAGGCCTGCTTAGGGGGTCCAACAAGGACCGCCAGGGCCAAATATTTTGTTAAAAATCGGCAAAATCCGCACCGGGTGTGAGGATCCGGCTGATAAAAAAAGGAAGCGCAGGCTCCCGCGCTTCCTTGCTAATTAGCCCCTGTGGTTGGGCAAGTCCTGGGGGCAATATTGAAATGTAATGGGGTCCCAGAGGGGCTCCCCAGCCCCGGTGACCGCCACCCCGGGGCTTTATAAAATTGTGTGGGGGGCTCACAGCCCCCACCTGCCGGGGACCGCCAACTCTGGGGCTTTATAAAATCATGTGGGGGCCTAAAAGCCCCCCTGACCCGGGGACCACAACCCCCATTGCTTCAAAAAAGAATGGGTGGGGGTTTAGAGCCCCACCAGCCCCAGGGACCACCATCCCAGGGCTTTAATTATAAAATAATACATTCTGTGAAGGGGAGCTTAAGCCCCCCCACATGCCCCGGGCCCCGGGACCTCCCCGGGGCGCTAAGTATTATAATTGGGGGGTCCATGATGGTCCCTCATGCCCCGGGGACCACAACCCCCCGGGGCTTTGAAAAATAATAAGTGGGGGGCTCAGAGCCCCCCACAGCCACGGTGACTGCCACCCCGGCGCTTTATTTATAATATAATTAACCTGTGTGGGGGCGGCTTAAGCCCCTTACATGCCCCGGGGACCACCACCTCCCGGGGCTTTTGTAATGTTGGGACGGGGGCCGCGCAGCCCCCCTCCTGGAGCCCTGTCATGGCCCTCTAGACCGCCACCCCCCAGGGCCAGCTCCTGCAGTGTACTGGGGTGCCCACCCCTGGGACACTGTAGTTTTCTATGGCAGGGTGGGAGCCTCGTGGCTCCCGCCCTGCCAAAGCAAACTGCTTTGGTATTTGGAAGCTCTTCCAAATACCAAAGACGATTGCTTTTCCACATGGGGAGCTGCATCTTTGCAGCTCCCCATGTGGAAAAGCAATGCCGGCTCCCTCAGGACGCGAGGAGCGGCGGGACCGTGGTGGGATTGGGGACCCCCCATGGTCTCCAACAGAGAGGGCCAGCCCCAGGGGATGGGGTCCCCGGGGCTATTAGTGGGCCGGGAGGGTGGCCACGCAGCCTCCCTCCCCCCCAAAAAACTAAATTAGCGAAAAAAAGGCCGGCCCAGGGGATGGTGTCCCCGGGGCCATAAATGGCCTAAGGAGAGGGGCAAAGCAGTCCCCCCTCCTAAAATTCAAAGAAAAGAAGGCCAGGCCCTGGGGGAGGGGGTCCCCGGGGCCAATTATAGCCTCGGGTGGGGGGCCACATGGCTCCATTCAAAAATATTATTTTAAAAAAAAGGGGTCAGGCCCTGGGGAATGGGGTCCAAAAGATTAGGAAAAGAAGGTGGCCCACACAGCCCCCTTCTCAAAACAAAAAAAATATGAAAAAGACTGGCATCGGGCTGGAGGCCACGCCCCCTTCTTGCAGCACTCTGCAAACGCACCCCCTGGCGCGTTTGCAGATGGGGAACGAATTCCCTTTGAATACTGGGGGTCCCTGGGGGCCAACTAGCTCACCAGCAACCACCAGTATGCGCCAGGGGGCTGCGTTGCAGAGAGGTGTTCTGAGACCACGCCCCTTTTTACACCTCTCTGCAATGCAGCTCTAAGGCGCCTATCGGAGGTGACTGGTGGGCTGGTTGCACCCCAGAGACCCTCAGGATTCAAGGGGAGTTAATCCCCCAACTTAAAACGTGCCATGGGGCGCGTTTGCACAGTGGTGAAGGGAGGGGGTGGGGCCTGAGGTGACATGTGTGCAAACACGCCTTATGACGAATTTTAAGTTGAGGAATTAATTCGTCTTCAATCCTGGGAGTCCCTGGGGGCCAATTAGCCCACCAGGTACCTCCAGTATGCACAACGGAGCTGCATTGCAGAGTTTTGTAAAAAGGGGCTTAGCCTCTGAACACCTCTCTGCAACGCAGGTCTCTGGCGCATACAGGAGGTTCCTGGTTGGCTAGTTGGCCCCCAGGGACACTCAGGATTGAAGAGGAATTAATTATCCAACTTAAAACGTGACACAGGGTGTGTTTGCACACATGTCACCTTAGGCCATGCCCCCTTCCTTTACCATTGTGCAAATGGGCCCCGTGGCGAGTTGTAAGTTGGGGAATTAATTTGCTTTCAATACTGAGGTTCCCTGAGGGCCAACTAGACCAACAGGTATCTCCAGTATGCATCAGGGAGCTGCGTTGCAGAGAGGTGTTCAAAGGCCATGCCCCTTTTTACATCTCTCTGCAACGCAGCTCTGTGGCGCTTACTGGAGGTACTTAGTGGGTAGTTTGACTATAGGCACCCTTAGGATTCAAGGGGACTTAATCTCTCAACTTAGAACGGCCACAGGGCGTGTTTACACAGTGGGGAAGGAAAGGGACGGGGCCTGAGGTGACATCTGCAAAAACTCCCGGTGGCGCGTTTTGAGTTGGGGAAATATTTCCCCTTCAATCCTGAGGGACCTGGGGGGCCAACTCGCCCATCAGGTGCTTCCAGTAAGTGCCACTGCGCTACATTGCAGAGAGGTGGTGCAGGCTGTTCCCCTTTTTTACACTTCTCTGCAGTGGCACTTACTAGAGGTACCTAGTGGGCTAATTTGACCCTAGGGACCCTCAGGATTCAAGGGGACTTTATCTCCCAACTTCAAAATTGCCACAGGGCGTGTTTACACAGTGGGGGAGGGAGGTGACATGTGCAAACACGCCCTGTGGCCCATTTTAAGTTGGGGAAATAATTCCCCTTCAATTCTGAGGGCCCCTGGGGGCTAACTAACCCACCAGGTGATTCCAGTAACCGCCACTGCTCTGCGTTGCAGAGAGGTGGTCCAGGCCATGCCTCTTTTTACACCTCTGTGCAAATCAGCTCTGTGGCACTTACTGGAGGTACCTAGTGGGCTAGTTGGACCCTAGGGATCCTCAGGATTCAAGCAGACTTTATCCCCCAATGTAAAACGCCCATAGGGCGTGTTTGCACACATGTCACCTCAGGGTCCCCCCTCTCTTCACCAGTGTGCAAATGCACCCTGTGGCGCATTTTAAGAGGTAGTTTTAATCCCCCTGCCCTATTATGTACTAGGGGCTTACAGAGGAGGTCATGCTAATCACAGGGGTACCCCTACGCAAAGTGTTCCCTAGTGTAGGTAGGTGTTTTAACTGTATTCTAAGTGTGTTTTAGCATAGCACTGGCTATACAACTGGTTAGTCAGACTTAGTTACCACCAGTACCCATCTGAAAAAGTTGGGGGTACAGGATGATTTTGCAACAAGGCCTCTTTCTGCTCCTCTGTTTGTTTTTTCTGCACGTCTTACTTGTTCCTGCACTTTTCTTCGTCTTTGAGGATTTTCGTTGCTTCTTTCTGCATTTCTTTTGTTTCTTTCTGTGTGTTTTTTCTTCTTTCTTTGCATGTCGTACCTCTGTAGGCATTGATAAAAACTAGCATTTAAAAAAACTTTGAAATTCACTGAAAAAAACATATGTTTCAGGCATGTTATAGTTAGGAATTAGCATTTAAAAAACCTTAGAAATTCACTGAAAAAAACATAGGCTTCAGGGGTGTTATAGTTAGCTGGAGATTACACTCGTACAAAACCATAGAATTCCTCAGTTATAGTTAGTTCAGCTAACTATAACTTGCAGGCCCGCAATGCGCTGTTGATGACGTCACATATTACATCACTCATGACATGGTCAGTGACATCACTCATGACATCACTGATGACATCTCAAATGACATCACTGATGACATCATCCTTGTGATAGAGTGGCAGATCTCCTCTCACCCTAATATAACCTTTAATACATAACTTTTTCAAAACAAGGGACCGACCAATACCATTTACAACACACCTATTCAGTAATTCCAAAATCTACACTCACATCCACTTATTCACCAACAGGCCTATACAGTCACTCATACATGTGCTCACTCATCATATGTACCTATACACCTATACATCCTGTTAGACAATGACACTCATCCATAGTTACTCACACGCATAGTCACATGTGCAAACAAAGTATCAGACATCCATTAAAGTGCATATACAGTGATACACACAACGCCACACTTACTGCTACAGAAACTTAGACATACTTACTCTCTTAAGCAATCCCTTATAGAAACATATACTAATTTATACAGGAACTCTTCCAATCTCTCACTCTCACATATTCTCACTTATATACACCAATACTCACATATACTAGTTTAAAACATATGTAGTTACTCATAAAGACACTATTGAGACATTCCTTCACTAACACACCCAGACACACACTCATCCACAAATATTGGGCCATATGTATCAAGCACAAATGCGTTCGCAAATGCCGAAATTCTCTGAATTTTGGCGTTTTCGATCGCATTTTTGCTAAATGGTATGTATGAAGCAAATCTGTGTGCAAAATTTGTGATTCCTTATTTTGTGATTGCATTTAAGGAATCGCACATTTTGTGATTCCTTAAATGCAATGTAAGAAGGACCAAAAAAGTGTCATTTTGCCTTAAAGAATCACAAATTACCACCAACTTCAAGTTGGTGGTAATTTGCGATTTCTTTGAAAAATTCACTTTTTTGCATTTTTCAAAGTGCTATGTATACAGAGTACTATATTTGAATCCATTGACACACCAATACAAGTTTCTAAAAACCCACTCAGTGATTCCTAGATCTACACACACATCTAATCACTTACCTATAGATTCACTCATACATTCTTTCAATGATCGATAGAACACTATCAAATATACTTATACACTTATATCGACATCACACAACAGCACAAATCCTATTCAGTTATGCAGTCATCCTACTCACTTATGCAATCAATTGATCATACTTACATTTACACAGCTACACACTTATACAGACACCACTTTATTTATTCATATAGATAGTAACTCATACTTAGTGTGTTATAAAATCACTATTACAAGTATACAGTTCTCCATACAGTCACTCAAACAATCACTGAGTCTTATGCATACTTATTTATATACAACAACTGTCACATACATTGCCTTTTGTATTTCTACTTTGTTGGACATGTATCATTGAGAAATATATTTACTCATTGCTACACCCATAAAGACATTCACTCACCCAAACAAGTGTTTCCACATGCACTCTTAACCTCATATACCTACTGAATCAATTATTCACACATCTTTGCACAGTCACACACCCACACCCAACCACACAAACATTCACTCTCCCATACAAATACTCAGCTAACTAATCAATAACTAATATAGACTTGTATGTAGCTAGTAACCAATTGATACAGCAGTTTACACAACAACAGACAGAGTGATATAGACATTCACACAGTTTAGTCATTAACCCATATATTTAGTGAGACACTTTAAATTAGTCACTTAAACAGTCAATCAACCTGCTACTAAATCCTCTATCCAGATATTTATATATCCACTCATTCTTCAATGCAGATTGCTATATATATAATATATATTTAAATAACGAACCAAACCACATTCACTGGATGATCTCATCAGTGATGTCATTTGAGATGTAATCAGTGATGTCATCAGTGATGTCACTGACCATGTCATGAATGATGTAATATGTGACATCATCAGCAGTGGATTGCGGGCGCGCGAGTTACAGTTAGTACAACTAACTATAACCGAGGAATTTCAATGGTTTTGTATGATTGAAATGTCCAGCTAACTAGAATTCCCCTGAAACCTATGTTTTTTCCACTGAATATATATATATATATATATATATATATATATATTTATATATATATATATATATATATATATATATATATATATGTGTATGTGTATATATATATATATTACCTACTGGCTATCGCCAGTAGGTATATATAGTTAGAATTTTTTCTCTATGGGACTTTTGAAAATTCTATGTCTAATAACTTTGGCGTTTGTGGACGGAATCGGCTGAAATTTTCAGGAAAATGGCACATTTTGATTCTGAGCAGCCCCTGAAAATTTAGGGGGGTTTCGTCAAGGGGGGGCTGAGAAAAAAGGGGGGTCCCAAAACGCGTTTTTCCCATTCATTTTTCCATAGGGCGGTTGGACTCACTTTTAGCTCGAACGGCTGAATGGATTTGCACGAAACTTGGCAAAATTGTAGGGACTGTTAGCCCGATGTGCCTTTGCTAGGTCTCAATATATGTGCTCCAGTAGTTTTTGAGAAATTAACGTTCAAACCAAGATATATATCTGTAACAGCGCTCTGGGCAGCGATCCGGTCCGCTTACTTTTCGCTTATCGGAACTTTGCACGCAGAAAGCTGATTGGCTCTCCGGTGTCTGTCAACATTCTAAACAGTCCGGAGCGGCCGCCATCTTGTCTCTCGGTAGGATCGAGAGAGAAGAAGAGGTGAAAAACGAAAGGGGAATTTAATGAAAGGGGGCAAGGTATCCCCCTCTTGACCCCCTAGGAATGTTGTTGGGGTTATTAAAGCGTCCCGTGGGGAAAATAAAAAAAAAAATGATTTTTCACGGTAGAAGCGCGGCCGCGAACTGGTAGCGAAACGGGAATTCGCCATTTTGTGCTTCGTTAATTAAATTACTAGTTATAAGTGGGTGCGGGAGACGTATCCTAATCCCCTATGTTTCCTGAGGGTGGCTGAGGAGGCTGATATATGTTGATACATCTCTTCCAGCGGCTGTGCGTGAGCTTTTTTTTTTTTTTGCTGCGTGACAGTCCGGAGCGGCCGCCATCTTGTCTCTCGGTAGGATCGAGAGAGAAGAAAAGGTGAAAAACTAAGGGGGAATTTAATGAAAGGGGGCAAGGTATCCCCCTCTTGACCCCCTAGGAATGTTGTTGGGGTTATTAAAGGGTCCCGTGGGGAAAATAAAAAAAAAATGATTTTTCACGGTAGAAGCGCTTCACGGGCCGCGAACTGGGCCGCAAACTGGTAGCGAAACGGGAATTCGCCATTTTGTGCTTCGTTAATTAAAGTACTAGGTATAAGGGGGTGCGGGAGACGTATCCTAATCCCCTATGTTTCCTGAGGGTGGCTGAGGAGGCTGATATATGTTGATACATCTCTTCCAGCGGCTGCGCCATCTTGCCTTTTTTCGAATGCCACAATTTTGTCGTGCACGGCAGCCATTTTAGATGCCAGGCTGGCCCCAGGCTATCACCTAACCCTGCGGATGTAGTTTATGGCCCCAGCTGTAGAGAATTCAGACATGCCAATCCTCCTGATTCAGGCGTGTGAGTACTGATTTCAGTGCTAGTCTCCCGCCTCCCGATTTCTGCAAGCAAAAACCCGGGGGCATATTACGAACAACTAGCGATAATTTTTGTCTCTAACTTGTTTAGAGACAAAAATTATCGCCGCACATCGGCGATTTTTATCGCAGATAAACCTTGCTATTATCGCAGAAAAGTCAGCGATATTCATGTATTATCGAGCAAATGCTCTTAGCCATGTTATCCACCTCCCATTGGATAACATGGCTAAGAACTGCTCAGGGCAGGTGAAAAGTCAGCGATATTCATGTATTATCGATCTAATGCTCTTAGCCATGTTATCCACCTCCCATTGGATAACATGGCTAAGAACTGCTCAGGGCAGGTGTTAGATTTTGGAGATATTCGCGCTTAGCGCGAATATCTCCAAAAGTTGGTAATAGAAGGTAGCGATGTTAGGGACTGTTTCCAGTCGCTAACATCTTGGCACGCCACTTTGCATGTCATTAGTGATAAGTATCACTGACATGCAAAGCGGGGCCCAAGATGGTCGCTATCTCCTTTTAGCTGTCACTAACTGGTGTTAGCGACAGCTTGGTAATAGGGAAATAATTTTATCTCCGCTTTCATGGCTTTTAAAGCCAAAAAAGCGGAGATAAACCCCCTTGATAATATGCCCCACGATTCCTTGGGGGTTTCAGCTGACAGGGCTTGGTATTGTGTTACATGGTAATTTTTCCATGAAACGTCAGAGGGTCGATGCAGGGGTTCTAGAAGAGGTGATAAACCATTTAAGCCTCATGAACAAGCGCATGGTCTTTTAAAGATTTGTGAAGTACTCGGGGCGGCGGTGTGTGTGTGCCCTCTTTCAGGAGCGGGCGGGGGGGCACTGCCAGCAAGTTGGCAGGTCAGGTAGTGTTCAACACGTGCATCACCCTTTCTCTGCCTGCTATTGCGCTCCATGCTTCGGAAAGGTAAGAAAAAGAACGTGCATTTGAGTTTGAAATGTCCGATCCTGCAGCAGCACACTTCCAAAGCCCACACATGACAATAACCCGATTCAAGGCCCCATTCACCCGTTTTTAAAAAAATAGATAACACTCCAACAAAGTAAGGTTATAAAACTTTATTAACAACTAACTTTAACGAACGGAACAAAAACTAAAAACATTTAAACATTTCTCAACACAAAAAGCAACAATGGTTAGAAGCTGTCTTTTGTGCGAATAGTCCCAAGGCAGCACAACGTGCAGAGTTCTGGACGGCACCCAGGTGATGTCGCCTGGGTGCCGCACTGGTTTAGGGATCCTACAATGCTGCTCCGAAAATTGGCGTGGGGCGTCCCGGGTGGGGCGGGGGGAAGCCTCGTCAGTAGCGGTCTGTTGTGCGAATAGTCCCAAGGCAGCACAACGTGCAGAGTTCTGGACGGCACCCAGGTGATGTCGCCTGGGTGCCGCACTGGTTTAGGGATCCTACAATGCAGCACAGAAAAACAGCGTGGGGCGTCCCGGGTGGTGCGGGGGGAGGCCTCGTCAGTAGCGGTCTGTGTCCAGTGTCACATGGCTGACACAACATGTACGACAGGCACCCAGGTGATGTCCAGTAAACTGCCGCACTGGTTTTGGTATCCTACAATGCTGCTCCGAAAATTGGCGTGCGGCGGCCCGGGGGGGGGGCGTGGGGGAGCCGGCGTGAACGGGCCTCCCCAGGTGGCGGCCATCTAGCTGAGTTGCGCTCGCTCTTGCGGCCACAGCGTCTCGCTCACCATGTTGTTGAGTTGCTCCCACTCTTGCAGTGCAGCGATAGGCGGCTGCCACATGGCTCTTAAAATGGCGGACAGCTCCTCGGTTTTAGGCCTGGTCCACTGAAATGGTCCTGGGACACTTTGGAACTCGGACGCTTGCCTGCTAGGGCTTGGGCTCCATTCTCGAAAAGCGTCCCCTCAGCCGTGAAGATTGTATAAAAGTCTTGGGGGCCCCCGACTCCCGCAGTCTTCCGGTGGGGAGCGGCTGCCATGATTGCTCGCGGAATGACCACGACGGAGCCACGAGATGGTGGTGCTCTCATGCTGACGCCAGCTTCAGTCTGAATGATCCAGAAACAAGGTGGGGCTTTCATCGTTTGGGAAAAAAAAAATTTCTAAACCAATGAAAAGTGTTATTTTTAGGTCATATGACCAAGCCTTCCATCTTTAGGAAACCAAAAGTAAAATGAACCAATGAAAAGTTTTATAAACAAGTCACATGACCTGTTATGCGGCATAGGGCTACAAAAAGCGTAGAAAATCCGTTGGCACGTGAGGCGGCGTCAGTAGCGGACCGATGTGCGAATAGGCCGAAGGCAGCACAACGCGCCGAGATCCGGATGGCACCGAGGTGGTGTCCAGCAAATTGCCGCACTGGTGTGGCCATCCTACAATGCTGCGCCGAAAGACGGCGTGTCCAGCTGAGTTGCGGTCACTGTTGCGGTACAGTGACTCGAACGCGCCGAGATCCGGATGGCACCGAGGTGGTGTCCAGCAAATTGCCGCACTGGTGTGGCCATCCTACAATGCTGCGCCGAAAGACGGCGTGTCCAGCTGAATTGCGGTCACTGTTGCGGTACAGTGACTCGAACGCGCCGAGATCCGGATGGCACCGAGGTGGTGTCCAGCAAATTGCCGCACTGGTGTGGCCATCCTACAATGCTGCGCCGAAAGACGGCGTGTCCAGCTGAATTGCGGTCACTGTTGCGGTACAGTGACTCGAACGCGCCGAGATCCGGATGGCACCGAGGTGGTGTCCAGCAAATTGCCGCACTGGTGTGGCCATCCTACAATGCTGCGCCGAAAGACGGCGTGTCCAGCTGAGTTGCGGTCACTGTTGCGGTACAGTGAGTCGAACGCGCCGAGATCTGGATGGCCCCGATGTTGTGTCCAGCAAGTTGCCGCACTGGTGTGGCCATCCTACAATGCTGCGCCGAAAGTCGGCGTGGGGTGCCCCGTTGGCTTATGAGGTGATGTCAGTAGTGGACCGATGTGTGAATAGGTCGGAACCAGCACAAGGCACCAAGATCCGAATGGCAAGTCCTGGATGTTGAGTGCCTCAGTTGAGAGTTCTGAGCAGTGCTTGTAAGACTATCTGAAGTTTATTATAAGAATCAGAGTAAGTTGAAGACTGTCTGAAGCTTATTTGCACCTGCTGCAGCTTCACTAGGTCCGGCGGAACTTTTTTCCTTTTCCTTTCTGCTTCTTTTCCTACAATGCGTTTCATCTGAAGACACGACCAGGTCCCTGAATGTGTGCAGGAGGACGCTATTGATTGAATGAAAATGGCGGCTTGACACAAAGCTGACTCAAGCGTTACTGTTGGTGCTATACAGACAAAAATTGGTTTTCAGTTTGTACATTCTTCAGGTTTTTTTTTCCATCCAAGTCTGATTGAGAGTTTGTAGAAAAATGGCTTCAGATTTTCCACATACTACTCTTCAACATTCTTCCTAAATGTAACAATGTGAAACTCACTAGGAGAACGGCTGTTTCTGTTTCCTTTCAAAATGCTGCCACCAATATTTTCTGAATGGAAGACACCATCTTGTAGCATAAAGGGCCGAAAGGGGTTCTGGTCTGGCCGATGGTTGGTGGAGACATTTTGACTATATCTTGGACCTGCCCGGCCTCGCCCAAAATGGCGCCGGTATAAATGGGACTCGTAACTCCTTGCCCGCAAATGTATATCTAGAAAATGTTATTGTAAGTGGCCCTGTCGTATTTTAATTACAAAATGTACGTCCACCGATTCCGCAACTGTTAGACACCTTTGTTCTTGTCACCTAATGGCCCGCTCGTTACGTTCTTCTACAATGTAAATGTCTCCTCATCATATACGATTTCAGTTTGCTCCGTGGCCGGCCCACGTGGTTATAGGCCCGTATTTGTATACTGACAATTTCACAATAAAGGTTTTTAAAACAAAACACGGTAGTAGTATTTACATTTGTAAAGTTTTTACTTTTAGTGACTGTTTTCGAATCAGTAAAAGGCAAGTGAAATAAAGCAGTCCAATTACACGACAGATAAAAGGTATAATATGTAGGAACGCAGTAAAGATAAATGGTCAAGGGCAGTTGTGTTTTTCATGTCTGCAACATAAAGTGATCGATAAGAATCTGATAATCAGGCGTATCGGCGACTAAGACAGCAGGCCGAATCTCTTTTACTCAACGGCTCCGTCATGGAAGGAAGAAACGCCCTTTTTCTCGAAAAAGGAATATATTTTACTTGCAAGACAGTTGTAAATTTTCCGGGAAAGTACATTAGCCTGGAATATTATAACATGTGTTTGAAAAAAAAATATTGTTCGAAAATAATAAAAAGCGTAATTTTTAGGTCATATGACCAAGCTTTTCATCATTAAATTAACAAAAGTAAAATGAACCAATGAAAAGTTTTATTAACAAGTCACATGACCTGTTATGCTTTCGTTACGCGCTGCGCGCCGCGCCTCGGATCACTTCCGGGTGCGCTAACGCGGCGTGTCATAAAACGCATTACGCGACAACGTAGGTCAACAATATAGTCTAAATGTCTCCACCAACCAGCGTTCAGAACACAACCCCTTTCAGCAGTCCAAAAAGTTCTGTTAAATGACAACAGAGGGGACAGGCAACAAGAACCATCAGTCAAAGAGGGGAGGGCAAGTTCTTCTCTTCCGGGTCATGTTGGGGCGCTACCGGAACTGATCGAATTGGTAGTCTATAGTGTTTCTGGATGTTTCAGACTAAAGCTGGCGTCAGCATGAGACCACTACCATCTCGTAGCTCCGTCGTGGCCATTCCACGAGCAATCATGGCAGCCGCTCCCCACCAGAAGCCTGCGGGAGTCGGAGGCCCCCAAGACTTTTGTAGAATCTTCACGGCTGAGGGGACGCTTTTCGAGAATGGGACCCAAGCCCTAGCAGACAAGCGTCCGAGTTCCAAGGTGTCCCAGGGCCATTTTAGTGGACCAGGCCCAAAACCGAAGAGCCGGCCGCCATTTTGAGAGTCCTGTGGCAGCCGCCTATCGCTGCAGCGCAAGAGCGGGCGCATCTCAACTACATGGTGAGCGAGACGCTGTAGTCGCAAGAGCGGGCGGTAAACAGCTGAATGGCGGAAGAGGCACAGTGTAGCAAAAGCGGGCGGAATGGCAACTAAAACGATAAAGGGGCGCCCCACTACAGCTTGTCTTCAGGTCAAACGGATTGTGGGACAAGGTCCAGAATTGAAGAGTCATCAAAAGGCAAAAAGTTCCGCCGGACCCCGGGAGCCGGCCGCCTATGTCAGGGGCGATCTCAGGCTACACCAGTGCTATAAGACTTGGGGAGGGTGTCGGAGCCAAGCGTCTTCTCCGAGTCCATGGCCATCACACCGCCCCTCAGGGGCCTCCGTCAAGCTGTTTAGGAAGGTAACATATCACATTGTTTTCTAATGCAGTCAGGTCCACAAACGACACTCACTTACTTTGAGAATAGTGAAGCTGCAGTAGGTGGAAATAAGCTTCAGACAGTGTTACAAGCACTGCTCAGAACTCTTAACTATGGCACCCAACATCCAGAACTTATGCTATTTGAGAATGGTAGTGACATCGAAGCATCTCAGGGACCAAAACCATTAACGTACTTTCACGTATGAAAATCTTACTTGGGGAGGGGGCAGGAGCGAAGCGCCCCCTCCCAGTCAGCGCCACCACACCGTATGTTGAAAATCTGAAGCCATCGTTCTACAAAGTCAACCAAACTTGGATTGAAAAATCTAGAAAAATGTACAAACTGAAAACCAGTTTTGGTCTGCATAGCATCAGTAGCAACGCTTGAGTCAGCTTTGTGTCAAGCCGCCATTTTGATTCAACAAAGCACAGGCATTGAAAAAGGCTGAAATTCAGAACTCTAAACTATGGCACCCAACATCCAGGAGCTTGCCATCCGGATCTTGGAGCCTTGTGCTGGTTTCGATCTATTCACACATCGGTCCACTACTGAAATCATCTTATAAACCAACGTTATGTAAATAGTTTTTTAATAAAATGTTTTACCCTGTTTCTTTGCTGGTGTGTTGTCTATATTTTTAATATTTGCATAGGGTTTGTCGTTATTTTGTGCGGGATGGGTGATGGAGCCGAGCTGTCTTGCAGCCCTCATGGTGTGGAGCTCAGTTCATCTCACTATTTTCGTATTTCTCATGAAGGGTTGTTCCTAATATTTCTATTTTAGCGAGGTCAAAAAGAGATCCAATTAGTGGCCTACTGATTTTGCTTGATTACTTTTATTTTTTTACACGATTTTTCACTATCTGCAAAGACTAAACAGGGTATTGCGACTTTGTGCTTGTTTGTAAATAGAGAATGATCCAAAGAGAACCAATTCTAAAACAGTAAATGCTTGGACAACAATCAATCAAATGGAGAGACAAGCAGGCACGACGGATTACAACGGTGGTAAAGGCCTGCGTTAACTACCCTTCAGTATCTGCAAAGAGAGAGTACTACTAAGACAAAAGAGGGGAGGGGGGGGGTGCAGCGTTCAAAGCACATCAGCGTGCATAAATACGAAAATGTTTTTATCTATCACGTACTTGACATTTTAAAGCTTTTCATATTTGCTATTAAAAAACCAATGAAATTCACAGAAAAAACCATAGGTTATAGTGGATATATAGTTAGGAATTTGCATTTAGAAAACCTTGAAAATTCAATGAAAAAACCATTGGTTTTAGGCCATATATAGTTAGGAATTAGCATTTACAAAACCTTATTTTACTCGCATAAAACCATTGAAATTCCATATATAGTTAGAAGCGCTAACTATATATCGCGCACCCGCAATCCACTGCTGATGATGTCACATATTACATCATTCATGACATGGTCAGTGACATCACTGATGACATCACTGATGACATCTCAAATTACATCACTGATGACAACTCAAATGACATCACTGATGACATCTCAAATGACATCACTGATGACATCACTGATGACAACTCAAATGACATCACTGATGACATCTCATTTGTCATCGCTGATCACATCACTTATGTGATAATACAATGAACCTCTTCAGACTCTAATATAACCTTACATACACTCAGTATAAACAGACACTCACAGACTGTCACTCATCCATGGAGTTACTCACACACCTAGTCAGTCATGCAAAGAATCAATCACACCTCCATTTCCTCAACTATAAAGTTATACACATCTTACTTATTCAAACATATAATAACACATATTTATTCTCTTATATAATCCCTGATACAAGCTCACAGTGATCGATACAGCCACTCACACATTCACTGGCTCTTATGTTCAGTTATTTATATATCTCAACTCTCACATGTATTGTGTTTTACATACGTACTTACTTGCACATGTAGCAATGAGAAATCCATTCACTCACCAACACACCCATGCATAGTCAACCGCCCATATAGCTGTTTCCACATGCACTCTTGAACTCATACTCCTAGTGAATCAACTGCTTACACATCTATGCACAGAGTCACGCACCTCCCAGCCACCCACACACACACTCAGCCTCCCATTCAAATACTTGGGCAACCAATCAATAACCCATATCGCCACTCTTATAGCTACTGATCAACACATGCAGCAGCTTACACAACAACAAACATACTGATGCACAAATTAAGACAGTTTAGTCACTAACCCATGCACTCAGTGAGACACATTTAATCACTCACTCATACAGTCAGTCATGCACCTACTAAATTCTTCATCCAGACACTTATACATCCACTCATTCTTCAATATGTGAAACATATTTAAACTTTACAGACACATACAATCACTGGATGTTGTGATCAGTGATGTCATCAGTGATGTCATTTGAGATGTCATCAGTGATGTCATCAGTGATGTCACTGACCATGTCATGAATGATGTAATATGTGACATCATCAGCAGTGGATTGCGGGTGCGCGATATATAGTTAGCGCTTCTGACTATATATGGAATTTCAATGGTTTTATGCGAGTAAAATAAGGTTTTGTAAATGCTAATTCCTAACTATATATGGCCTAAAACCAATGGTTTTTTCATTGAATTTTCAAGGTTTTCTAAATGCAAATTCCTAACTATATATCCACTATAACCTATGGTTTTTTCTGTGAATATATATATATATATACGTATATATATATATATATATATATATATATATATATACATATCCGCACACTTCTCCAAAACGAAGAAAGAGGCCACACCAGGGAAAGGCTTGGAGGGAGCTTTAATCTCGAGCACATCACAACATGGTGAATGCATTTCGGCTATTACTGCCTTCTTCAGCGCCAGGGTTAGTAGTAAGAAGATCGCAGCCCAACTACCTGCTTTAAATGTCCTGCTGCGTCCTGGTGAATAGACATTTGCTCCGCCCCTCTAGGTCCCAAACGCTAACGCCTCCTGTGTGTTGCCTGGTACACGGCAACTACAGTTCCCAGAATGCCCCAGTCCGTGTTTGTGAGGCATTGCGGTGGCGGAGCAGTCATTCAGAATCCAACCCCCAAGTTCCTCAGTGCGCCAAATCAAGCTCTCTCCTCCAGTCCCTGACTGCAGCAACCCCCAAGTCTCCGGAAAGCAATCGGCGGTGGTAAAGCAGGAAATCCGCTTCTCCAACGTGCAGTCAATGACTAACACCCCGCCCCACATTTTTCCGAACCTGGAGGTGGACCAAGGATATCCAGGTGAGTGGAAACAAACAAATCAGCCGAAGCAGGTACCAGTAACCCAAGGTCAGCTTGATGCTGCAGGGGCCCCCAAGTGTGGCACTGGAAAACCACACTACAATGTCCGCACAGGGTTAGTAGTAAGTTAGTAGTAAGAAGATTGCAGCCCAACTACCTGCTTTAAATGTCCTGCTGCGTCCTGGTGAATAGACATTTGCTCCGCCCCCTAGGTATATATATATATTATGTTATGCAAAAAGACCCACATAGAACTGCTGTGATCAAAGAACACATTTTGCTCTGAGCTGTGCTTACTAGGTTCTTTTAAAGTATTTTATATAATGCTTTAGAGAAAAATAACTTAGAAGCCTGTGTAAAAAGGGAAATTATTCTCTTTGCCATGTTAGTTCTTAAATGTTGCTACAGTTAACAAGATACTCGTACTTCATAGCAGTTGATTGCCATAAGATGTTTGCCAATTTACATTACTCAGATTTTAGTTCAGAAAAGTCTGGGGTACACCAGTTTCTGCAAAGGTCTGCGCTCCTTTTTAGGTCTTGCGCCTAGCGTTGCAGTGCACAGCAGTGCTCAAGCAGCATAAGACCTCTTGTAAGGGGGTTTCGAAAGCTGACCACACGCTCGTGCGAGTGATCAGGCTTTCGCCGGCAGCCATTGTTTTAAAAAGGAATGTGATTGGGCAAAGGAGGGCGCATGTCCCGCCTTTGCCCCGCCCATTCCTGTCCGTGTCTAGCTGCGCAGCAACGCGCGTTCACCTTGCTGCTGCGCTCCCTCGCCCCCGCTCCTCTGTGGTGCGCGCGCACCACTAGTTTCGATACCCGGCCCGGCTCCTCTGTGGTTTAATCTGTTCTGGGTTTTTTTGCATTCTCCGCGCTGTGAAACAAGTAATGAGAAAATAATATTAATCATTGGGATTTTCTGTAGGTGAAGTGGTAAGTGACTTCTTAGTGTTTACTTTTGATGTAGAGAGCTTTTATTCCACTTCCAGAAATATATTTCCTCTAATGTAATCATGATGAAAGATTGTATTTGTAACTACCTGTTCTAACACCCAGTGAAAATAAATGTGATGCCACATTTCTCATGATCTCATCCTGGTGAAAGGCGTGATGTCCACACATGCTGCCACTTGAGTGTGTATTCTTGTTAATGGTATAACGTCATATCTGCCCCTTGGTCAAAAGAGCTCTGCACCCATGGTTCCTGTCCAGTTTCTCATGCCTTCTTCCTTTTTCAGAGCTGCTACTTTTACTCCCAAACGGCACTGAGACAGTGTCTACATTCACCACCAACTCTCATCGCTGCACCCCCCTCCCCTCGATGCTGCAGGCAGTGAGTGAGTTTTGTCTTTGAACTGCTCCCGAACACCCCTTGACAAACGTTGTTCATTGACTTCTTCTGAAAGCACACCTCTGCAGAAGTTCAGTCACTACTGCTCCTACATTTACACCAACAGGATTTCAAAGGTCACTCCCACATCTTTAGTCTCCCTTCCTATAGCACTCTAACTACAGACCGTACACCCCCTAGTAGCTCGAACCCTGCCCTCCACACCCTCCCCAGTGTGTCGTGATGCTGCACACTTGCTCACGCAGCACATTATAGCGCATTCCTGGAGCATGGAATTTTTGATGCGGTTTCCCAAGAGTTTCTTTGGCAGCGCCCTTTATGGAGTCTGCTGTGTTTCCGCTTTGCTCTGGTCTGTGCATCTGCGGTAACTAGGAACTTCTGTGTAATTATGAGTGACATTCAACGACTATGAGTGACTCTTTCTCACAATCAAAAATCAAGCAGTGAAAATACTGGAAATGTCTCATTGTAAGTTTTTTATTTAGCCACATATCCTAGAATAAAACAACGTATAATTTAAAAACAAATAATTCTTATAAAGCCGTATTTTATTAATATCAGCAATATTGTTGTTTTATGTGAAACATTTCGCTACCAATGCCGGAATTTCTCTGTTATATAGATAGCACATTAAAATAAAATAAATATTCCAGAAGGTGACCTTATACCTTCCTAACAAAGTTTGCTAGCAAGTATAAGGATATTGATGTCAGTCTGCAAGACATGACAAAAAGGTGTACATTATTTGAATGCGTGATTAGGTTGGAGCGTGAGATACTGGCAGCAGAGAAGGTCATTCCTGGGTCCAGACTTGCAGTTTGGACATGTTGATTTGTCATGTGAGGTCAATGTTATTAACATGATCTGGAGAGCCCCCAATGTGCAACATCAGTCTGGCATGAGAGGTTGCTCACTGTACTCGATGCGTGCGCCCAACAGGATTCACTTATCTGGCTCCATAATGCAGCAGAAGTGCCCAACTTCCTGCCACTGAAGCCAAAGACAAGCAAGTCAGAGAGACAGGAGCAGCTCAATGAGACAGAGAGGCAGGTCAACAAAACGTGCAACAAAAGGAGCTTGAGTCCTCTCATAAATTATGATAATACTAGTCGCGACAAGCTGACAGACTGATTCGGTCTGCAGCAGATCAACAACAGTTTGAACTCCAGGCTACTCTGTCCCACATGGGACCCGGCCGACTCGAGTCTTCCAAACAGGATGTGAGATGCCCCAAACACGAATTCTTAGCTGCCTATATCAACCAGCATTTGCAATGCAATACTTCTCGCATTTATGCGAGTTTAAGCACTTGACATTGTAAAGGGCAATGCCTTTTTTTATGTTTTAAAAACGAAAACAAAAATAAAAGGCATTGTTATTTGCAATGTCAATAGCTCAAACTTGCGTAAAAGCGAGACCTATTGCATTGCAAATGCTTGTTTTAGTTGATAGGGTGCCCGCTATCAGTACTATAATTCAGAAAAAATCATGTTCAGAACCATATAAACAGTGCAGAATCTTTGATCTGAATATCTTCTGCATGTAGGAGCCGTCTAATATTTTTAAATGCAAGGTTTCTTAACTTGGGCTTATATCATGATGCAATTTAGAAGGGTCTGTGTTTAAGATTGACTGAACTGTAACCATGCACATTTTAAACTGGATCATGGTCACATTAGTTCTGTATATACTGATAGCAAGCAATGAATCCCTTAGGTGCACTGAATTGTGCATCAATTCTCAGGGCCTTATCTGAGTAACCAATAGCTCTTGCTAAGTAAAGGTTTAGCCATTTTGCCATAATCACCTAAAATGTTTAAAATGAGTTAAGGTTTTTCTGCGCCTCAAATAAATGTAAGCTCTTTAAAAGTTCTAAAAGATGAATCACAATGTCTGACTTAAGAATTTAGCCACAGAGGACACAACTGGCAAGATATTTTCCACGTGAAATTGTAATTTGCATGCAGAAAAGTGGAGGTTGTGCATATAAAACCCAAATCCCAATTAACTAAGTCAGAATGTTAAAATGTTTATTGTGTAGGTATTTGGGATAAAGTACCCCCCAACTTTCAAAAAGATCTCAAGTTGCACAGGAGATCTGCACCCATACAGAATCACGAGGTCATAGGTCGAGTACCTTTTACGAGGCCGCTGAAATACTCGGTGACTTGCAACATCATTTTTTAATATAATGATGGGAGTGCGTTATTTACTATAACGTGGGCCATTTTATTTCCGTAGCCTACCCAAGTGAGCTCACATTTTTCTAGGTGAGGTGTGGCATCTTCCAGGTATACTTTTTCTTTTGACTCGGGCTGATAATTGTCAGTGTTGTAAGAGGAATGCAAATCTTGAACTACATTGTGAAAAACATGGCAATGTATGAAAACAATAGAGCACAGCAGTGCCACAAAATGGAGAAAAGAGGGAACTGAACACCCTTTAAGTCAGTGTTTGAGAGGCAGCACTTTAAACTCGGTGAGCCATCAAACCACCTGAGGTCATGTTTGCTCATCATACATGCTATCTTTTACTGGTGCTGAGCATCGTCTGGCTTCCGTGCAGAGGACTTCCGATGGAGTGATGGCAAAGAGATGCCAGGGAAATAGTCCCACTTGGAAAGAGTGAAAGAGCATGTTATGCAAATGTACTGCCTCCGTTTAGGCAACCAGACCTCCATCTTATGATTGTGAAAGAGACAAACAGTGGAAGGCCGTGTTGACTGGTGACCGTGATGGATTATCGTGAGCTCTTCTCTGTGAAGACGCTACAGGGCTCCCTCTGCCCATGGGCAAAGATATGGAGTGACGTAGAGGGGAACGCGGATGATGTAAGGAGGAGAAGAGGAGGATGTGCTCTGATGTCACCACTTCCTTGTAATTAGTTATTACAAACACGTTGTGACAAATGTATCCGAAGTACAACTTCCTTTTTAAACAAAGGAGGTGCCTTTTTTATAGCTTTTTCGAAAATTGTTCGTTAAATGAACAATCATGAGTAGAAAGCAGGCTATTATGAAAGTATGTGTACTTTTATGGCTTTAATTTATTACATGAAAGCTAGAAGTCCCACGTTACTTTATATTCGGAATTATTGCTATTTTTTAAAGTGCCATGTTCAATTGCATATAATATGTTTTGCTACAAGTTACTGGCTAAATATTGGTGCGTTTCGTTTTTCACTATATAATCTGCATTTGTTCTACTTATTTGCAAATATACCTCATTCTGAAGGAGCGAGAAATCCAAAATATCATCTTTTGTAGAAGGGCGTTAGTATGAACATACCCGATAAAATACCTTCTCTTGTACATTAAAAGGACATTGCAAATCAGCGCAGAGTTACATGGCCTTATAACATACATTATCTTTAGAATATGCAGCAGGCTATAGTTCATCCCGAACACATTTCCGCTCCTCCTTTTATATTGCGATAGTGCGGGGAATGAGATTTTGGTATCAATTTATGATCAAATTAATAATCTATCTCATTCGTTAATTTTGGACCGCTAATATCTGTCGTTGAGTAAAAGACAACTCCCACATAGGTTTAGTTAAACCCCATTAAATGACGCCACTCTGAAGAACCACTTACAACTGATAAAGTTTTAAAAGGTTTATATAAAATCAAATTTGAATGCAAATTACAATCCTCTCAGGATAAATCTCAAAGTATACAAAGAATACAAAATCAATTAAAGCTTCGATGTAAAGTGGTTCCTTTGCGTCATCTACAGAAAGAGAAAATAATCAAGTTAAATCTGTCCCTACTCTATACTAGGTGACATCCCTATTCGCAAGTTTCTTCCCTAAAAAGGTGTCAGCAGTTTGACTTCCAAAGAAGTTCAAACTCTCTTAGCCTCTAAAGGTAACTTAAGTTTAAGAAGCAGTACCCTCTCTGCCTACCCATCCGCTCTTCTAAGGGTCCTCGGCCTACTGCTCCCTTGCGCTCTGATCTCTCTCAGCGCATCTGCTCAAGGCATCTACCCTTGCCTTCGCTCTGAGCAATTCACCTCGCTGTTCCTAATCTCCAATTGCTCATTGCTACCTCCTCCCCGGGGTGCTGTCCCTAAAATACACAATCACAGTGTGGGTGGAACGCCCCTTGACGCCCACCACGGACTTTCCCCGATGATGTCAGTTTCTGGCTCTTTCCATTGCTTCATCTCCTCGCGTCATCCGTTAGGTTGACCCTTCTCCTTAGATGTCATCTTCATCTTCTCGTTGACGACTTTTAGTTGACACTTTCATCCAAAGTCAGATAACCTTAAACAAGACCTTAACATTACAACTCTTTCTCTGACCTTACTAGATCCTGTGAATGGTCATTCAAAACAAAGCTCAAATTCCAATCGCCTCCTCTCATGTTTAGGCAATAAACTTCGTTCGACATTTGTCACCTTAAATCTAACAAATGCTAGACTCTTCGGCTCGCACCTTCATGTGAAGACTATTCATGACTCCTGTGAGCCCACTAAATTACATACATTGGACTACACTCTTGCGAACCCTTGGTCATTCAGGTTATAATCACAAATGACCTAAATTCTTCTAGCATTCCTACAAACTTCTTCTCCACAATATAACCTTTAACATACATTTATATATAATCGTATCTACCAAATACTTCGTTCATAAGTGAATAGATCTTAGCTAAAATACAATTTCGTAGAATATAAACCTTAATACATAGAATATAAATTTCATAGAATACAACTTTATTCTCATTGGTTACTTCGTTATGTATGCTCTCTGCACGTTTCTCCATGTTACATTTCTCGCCGTTTCTGCATTTAAAGCTACACACGTACATGAATTCTACTCTGCACGTTCTACTGTTCGTAGGCATTTCTACATTAGCCCACTACGTATACGAGCCTTCTAAATCTAATGCATGTTTAACGTGTAAATACATTTACGTTTCCTATACCATAATATCACTTTAATTGACTTTATGCTATAGTCATCAACTTCACATTACGATATGCATTTCATTCCTACGTTTATAACATATACGTCTAAATATGGCTACGATATACTTTATATTCAAATTGCGCTCTCTCAGTTCCCCCCTTTGATGACTTTTAGGAGTCATCACTAAAAGCAATTTGAATACAACCCTTTATACAGAACTAGTTACATCATTTCCTCTTTTCATCATTTCAAGTGCTCTCAAACTTTTATACTGTTGATCTTGTAAAGCAGCTAATCTCCTTTCTTGTTCTTTCATCGATCTTTGTAACCGGTTCGTCTTATACCATTTATATAGTTTCACAAATCCTAACAATGAGATTATGCAAATTAATACTATTAATACAGGTTTTAATATATACCATATAATACTTTTGCCAAGGTTAGCAAACCAACTCCCAACTTTTCCTACTCCATTACCTACTTTTTCCCAAACATTTATTTTTGTCAAATCTTCGATTTCTTGGTGAATCTGTGTAATGTTTCTTATAACCTTCTCAAGTGGTTTTGAATTATCAGGAATATAAGTACAACATTCCTGAACCTTCAAAGATTTACAAACTCCGCCTTCTTTTGCTAATATTACATCAAGAGCAAGTCGATTCTGAAGAACCATTGCTCTAATCGATTGCATCTCACCTTCTATTAGCATTAATGATCTTGCAGTACTTGCAGATAATCTATCTACGACTGTAGCTAGTCTCCTGATCTTAACATCGTTAAGTATTGAACCTAACATAGGAAACATCGCTCCAAATACGTCTCCTACTACTTCTGCATCTCCTACTTCCCTTTTCATTCTTGTCGAAGCCTTTCTTTCTATTATCGCTAAATCCTTTGCATGGTATATTTTGGGGAAGACAATTGCCAAGTAACACGAACCATACCAATTGTCAGGCAGTTTTACATAGGCATTTCTCCCACATGCAAAATATACATTAGGAATAGCCTGCATCCCTTTCATAAAATCTTTCGTATAATACCCTAGCTTAAAAGCATGCTCACAATTCACTTCACCTACGAATTCACTCTCATAATATGTCTTGCTTCGAGTTAAACATAACTTCCCTTTCTGCGTTCTATCCAGTGCTATTGGACCATTGCTACCTTTCTTTTTATGTGCCTTCTCTTCTTCGGTCCAATCAGTTTTCCACTGTCCTGACATTTTTAAAATTTTCTGCCTTCTGGATCGATCATCTACTTGTCCTATAAACTTCTTTTCTACCTCTGACACTTTGCAAGTCAGATTATTTCTGCGTGCATATGATGTATCTAACGTATCCCAAGGAAGAAAGAATTTGGCTAGTCTATCCTCCTTTTTGTAATAGTCCCACTTATTCATTTGCTTATAATTCGGAACTTCTGGCAGTACCGAATCATAATTTGAAAAGTAGTACTCGAATCCTTCTCTACCATAAAATATACTAAGCAGTAAGCTACATGTTATCCCATAAGTCAATGGGAGATGATGATATTGGATGCCCTCGTCTACAGAAGCCGGCAATTGCATACAAACGTAGCAATCTTTGGCCTCCATGGCATCGATATATTCGTACAACAGTTTAGCATATGCGTTTGACCTAAAGTTTCCCTGTGACTCATCTACATGTAATCTACGAACTTCATCTGCTAGTAACGCCTTTTCACGTATAACATTGCTCTCCTCCTTCTTTCCCTCCAGAGCAGGTTTCAAAGTCGTTACAATTTTTACATCTGCTATTTCTTTATCGGTTTCATGTCCTACTATGTATGATATTGTCACTACTGTAATTATGAGAAATATCACTATCGCTATAAGTGTACCTACTATACATCTAGCTTTTCTGTTTGGGTTGCCGTTCTCCATGTTGTCAAAACAGCGTGACTCTTTCCCTTGCGAAAAAGTTTATCAGTTCAGTCCTTAGCTTGCCTTGTTTTCTTCTCGGTTTGTAAAGTTCTTTTTATCAACAAAAGTCTCTTTTTCGCAACAGTGTCTCTTTATTTTTAACAACAGACAACCCTAACCCTTCTCCGTTCTCTAAATGTAAACCCTAATTTTATTCTTCTTTCCACTCGGCGCTAGGTTATCTTCTTCTTTATAACTTATATACAAAAGTCTTTATACATCAACAATTATTCTCGTACCTGCAGCTCTTGCAACAAGTTCCAATAATTCAAAACGAATGACTTTGTCTTCTTCCTCTGATATTTGATGACCAAATGTTGGAAATTGTAATCTGTTCAACACTAAATCCTTAATCCGACTCAAGTATGGGGGTATGGGAAGTGTGAAAGTCAGTAACCCCTCAGTCTCGAGTCCAGGCGTCAACATCCATATCTCCACTGCCACAAATGGATCGAGATCGATTACTTTCACACTCTTCACTCTCCCAGATTTCTGTCCCCAAGACATCTGCTAGATAAGTCCACTCTGGGGTGGCGTACCTTCTGCAGGGCACACGTACCCTTCTCGACCTTCGTGGACTCTCAGTTCCTGAGTCTGTCGTTTCTTCCTCCTGATCCGATTCTTCAGCGATCGGGACAAGAGTTCTTTCTTGCTTTTCTTCCGAGCTTGGCCTTTTCTTTCTCTCCGGCCAACTGGCTTCTTCACTCCTTGTTCTTCTGCTCCTTGTTCTTGGACCAGTCTCTTGGTCCCTCTCAGCTTGTTCGGTATCCGATTCAGTCTCCCAGTTACTTTCTTCTCCTGAGACGACTTCGGTCTCGCTAGTGTCTTGACCTTCGTCGACTTGTTCCAACACAGGTTCAGCCTCTTCGATCACCTCCACAGCTTGGCTTTCCCCCTCTATGGCTTCTCCGCTTTCCACCGGATTCTCATCCGAGAGAGGAGCTGTTTCTTCTAGAGGTGTTGGCACTCTTCGAGTGTGTGAGGCATGTATCCAGTTTGGCAGGCCTCCACACTTCACCGCTGTGTTCGTGACAAGTATGACTTGAAACGGTCCTCTCCAGCGCACGTCTAAGCAGTTCTTCCTGACATGCTTTTTCACCAGGACCCAGTCTCCAGGACTCAGGTCATGGCACAAGTCTTGTGCTGATGGAACCTCTGCAGCCTGGACCTGGAGGGACACAGAATTAATGGCATCAGATAGTCCCTTGCAGTAGTCCAAAATCAAGTCGTCTGTGATGTTCACTAGCGCTGCAGTTGGAACCAATGGCAATCTCATAGCTCTCCCCATTAGCACTTCATGTGGAGAGAAGCCTGTTTTCCTATCAGGTGTGCTACGTATGCTCATAAGAACCACTGGAAGTGCGTCTGGCCAACTCAGGGATGTCGATGAACAAACTTTAGCCAGTCTGGACTTGATTGTACTGTTGATTTGTTCTACAATCCCTGAAGCTTCTGGTCGATAGCTGCAGTGTAACTTCTGATCAATATTCAAAGCTGAGCACAACATCTTCACTATTTCGCTATTGAAATGAGTTCCTCTGTCCGATTCCAAAGAGGATGGCACCCCAAACCTCGGTATTAACTCTCTAAGTAACAGTTTCGCTACTGTAAGTGTATCGCATCTACGTGTAGGGTAAGCCTCAACCCATCTAGAAAATATACAGACAATCACTAAAACGTATCTGAGTCTGTTACATGGAGGCATTTCTATAAAATCAAGCTGCATTCTATTGAAAGGCCCCCCAGACCTTCCTATGTGACTCAATGTAACTGGTGTTCTCTTTCCCACGTTTAGTTGCTGACAAATCGCGCATCGCTGACATACTGCTTCTGCCGCTACTCTAAACTTAGGATTAAACCATGTCTGTCTGAATACTCTCACCATTGCATCTCTTCCTATGTGTGCTGATCCATGCAATTTCCTTGCCATTGGACTAACAAGCTCATTTGGTAAAACTGCTCTCCCATCGGCAGAAACCCAAAAATTCATCTCGCTTTTCTCACAACCCGCTGTTTCCCAGCCCTTTTTCTCATCATCTGGTGCATTCTCCTGAACACTCCTTAATTCATCCCACGTATCCACAGTGTCTAACAACATTGTCAATTCAGTTCTTTCTTGAATTCCCCCCACTTTCACATCAGTGTGAGAATATCCTTGTTCTGCACAATAACGTGCTACTTCATCAGCATAGCGATTGCCCTGCGACACAAAGTCTACGTTCTTCGTGTGCGCGGCACATTTGACAACGGCTATGGCTGACGGACCTTGCAATGCTTCTAACAAAAGTCTCACGAATTCTCCATTCCTAATGGGAGAACCCGAGGAGGTCATGTAACCTCTTTGAGACCATAACTGCCCATAATCGTGAACTACCCCGAAACCATACTGGCTATCGGTGTATATGGTGACTCGAAGTTTGTCGCCTGCTAAGCAAGCACGAGTCAAAGCAACAATTTCAGCTACCTGTGCGGAGTGTACTCCTTCCAGGCAAGCGGCTTCTACAACTCTGGTAATCGTGCAAACTGCATAAGCTGCTCTCAGCTGACCGATATCGTCTCTTACGCATGAACCATCAACAAAGAAAATTTCATCAGGGTCAGTCAATGGCTCATCTACGATATCAGGTCTCGGTTTGGTGCATAGTTCAGTCACATCAAGGCAGTCATGATCTGTACAATTTTCATCTTCCACTTCATTCGGAAGTGGCATCAAGGTAGCAGGATTCAAGACGGAGCATCTTTTTAGGGTCACATTCTCGGCAGCCAGTATGACCTGCTCGTAGCGTGTGAGCCTACTATTCGTCAGATGCTGAGTCTTCGTCCTGGTCATTAACAATTCCACAGAATGCGGTACATACACCACTAACTGATGTCCCATCACCACGCTTTCCGATCTCTCAATGCTGACACCCGTTGCAGCTACGGATTTGAGACATCCGGGCAACGCTGCGGCTACTGGATCTAATGTAGCCGAAAAGTACGCCACTGGCCTACGCGCATCTCCGTGGATCTGAGCTAAAACTGCTAAAGCGCATCCCTCTCTTTCGCAGCAGTAAAGCAAAAATGGTTTTGTATAGTCAGGCATTCCTAAAGCCGGGGCGCGACATAAGTCCTCCCTCAGCTGCAAAAACGCCATCAAGCAGTCTTTGTCCCATGGTACCGGATCCCTCACTCCTTTGTGCGTCAGTTGTAATAACGGCTTTGCCTTCAGTGAGAAGTTGGCTATCCACTGTCGACAATAACCGACCATGCCTAGAAACATCCTGACCTCTCTTTGTGTGGTAGGCGCGTTCATTTTCATAATCGCCTCTATTCTGTCTGGAGACACCTTCCGTTTCCCCTTTTCAATCCTGTGGCCCAAGTATTGCACTTCAGTCTTACAATATTGCAATTTACTTGGTGACACCTTGTGCCCGTTCTCGGCCAAGTGATTTAACAAGGTGATGGTGTCTTCTCTGCAAGCTTCCTCTGTTTCTGACGCAACTAGGAGGTCGTCTATGTACTGGACTAGAACTGAGTTCTTGGGCAGTATTAGACTTTCAAGATTTCTCTTTAAAAGCTGGTTAAAAATCGATGGGCTTTCTGTATACCCCTGAGGGATACGACACCATGTTAAAACGCGATCTTCCAGCTTAAAAGCGAAAAGATACTGGCTATCTTCATCTAAAGGAATCGAAAAGAAAGCCTGACACAAATCTATCACAGTAAACCATTCAGCTTGGAACGGTATCTGAAATAATATCACTGATGGATTCGGTACCACTGGACAACATGAGACAACAATACTATTAATCTTTCGAAGATCCTGCACTATTCGGTATTTTCCACTAGGCTTCTGTAAACCCATAATCGGTGAGTTACATGGACTACCCACGATCTCCTTCAGTATTCCCTGTTTAATCATGGATTCGATCACAGGCTTTATTCCTGCAATCGTCTCTGGTGTCAACTTGTATTGTGGTGTTCTTGGGTACTCAGCATTGAGTCTTACCAAGATCTTTACTGGTTCTACTCCTTTGATCAAGCCTATTTCTTCTCCAGTAAAATCCCACACCTCAGCTGACACTTTCTCCCTCAAGTCCTGTGGAAGCTCCTCCACTGTCAGGGTAGGATATAATTCCACACATTCCTGCGAATTTACAACTTTGAAATCGGCATCTTCATCGTTGGTCTGTACTTCTACTCCTTCAGGTGTGCAATGTATTGTGCAATTCAGTTTACACAACAGGTCTCTTCCTAACAAACACACCGGGCTAGAATCACAGATCACGAACTGATGTTCGTCACTGTAATTCCCTATCTTTACTGACACTGGTTCTGTCAGAGGATTCGTCATCCTCTTGTTTGCGACTCCTACCACCTGAATCATTTCTCCTGATATCGGCAGACCTGGGACTACCGCTGATCTCAACGTGGATCTAGTGGCTCCCGTATCCACCAAAAAGGTTGTAGGACATCCAGCTACTTCAGCTTCTACGTATGGTCCTCTCTGATCTACTTCCAGGGCTGCTCCTAAAGTACAGTCTTCTTCCCTATTCACTCGTTGCCCTGTAAGAGGATCAACGTAGTAGCATTCTTCTCCTCCTACGAATAATGGCATTTGTCTGTAGGTTTTCCCTCCATTCGCAATTCGAGGCGGTTGAGGAAACGGGGCTCGAGGAGTCTGAGTCCCCCCTTTGATAAACTTTCCCTTCGGGACTGTTGCTCCCTTAACCACGTTGTTCTGTACCTCTTCCTCCTCCTGTTCTAATTCCCCTGTCTCAATATTGTAAGGACACTCGCGTCTCCAATGTCCCACCTCGTTACACTGATGACACCTGGTTGTCCTTTTCAGTGTTGCGATATCCATTCTCGGTCTCGGTCTTTCTTCCTCTTCTCTGCTCTGATTATTCGGTTTCTTTGCTTGCGCTCCTGTTCCCTGCTGTCGCTGTCCACCCTTTCCAGCTGCTTGCATCTGTACTAACATTAACTTTTCCTTGAGCTTCTTCGCCTTCGAGTCTATCTCATCGCTACAGTATCTTGCATACCTCAGAATTTCGTCTAAAGGTTTGTTCTGCCAACAGATCAAGTGCTGTTGAATCATTAGGCTTATGTCTGGTCTCAGTCCGAGAACAAACTTCGACACAAACTGTCCTATGTCCTTAGGATCCATTACGTCCAACCCACTATACTGTTTGAATGCTTTCAGTAACCTCTCATAGAACTCGTGAACTGTCTCTTTAGGCTCCTGAGTTGTTCGATCTATCTTAACCCAGTCTATGTCTTGCACCGGCACTTTCTCTTTCAGCCATGTTATTACCCTTTCGTATTTTTCCATGACTCTGTCTGATGGACCACCTGTCTGGGTATCTCTCTGAGGCTCACAAGTGGGCCATTCAATACTAAGTTTGCATGCCGTCCACAAATCTCCGGGTACCACGATATCGAACAATGTGTTCAAATCGATCCAGAGAACCTTAGAGATCTTCACGAATCTCTCTACCTGCTTGTACCACTCAACGGGATTTTCTCTAAGTTTCGGGAAGGAATTAGTGAATGCCGCTAAATCCCCCCTACTCCATGGTACATGCACGTAGTTTCCGTTCGCGATTTCTCGCAAAGGAAAAGCTTCCATTCGCATTAGGTCTGTATCCTGAGACTTCACAAGTGTACTCCGTCTGACAGATCCCTTCTTGGACCATCTTTCCTCCCATCTATCCAGATCTCTCCAAATTCTAATACACATGACCAATTCCCTTATGTGTACTCTCAGCCCAATCGTTCTGCGCTCATCTAAGTCTAGATCCGTGCAATTCAGCCTATGATTGGCCTGCAAAGCCTTAGTTCGTGATATGTCTATCATGTACTTGTCAGCCAGTTCAGATAACTTTTCATGAGCTGCTCTTGCCTTTCGAGTAACATCCTTGGATAAAAACAGTATCTCATCTGGAGCGTACAGCTCTAACCTCTCGATTGCCACTGTGCCGTCAATTATTTCAACTAAGTCTGATTTTAAACTCATTACATCTATGCGTCTTGCTTTTATTTCGGCTTTCAGTACGTCAGTCCTAGGTTGTTCTCTTGCATCCCTCTCTCCTCCACTATGCGCCCTACGCCTGAGCACAGGTGAGTTATGAGGAATCTTTCTTCCATCTCTTTGTTCCCACCTCTCTAAATCCCAAGCCTTTCCATCTTCCCTTGGGGTGTGGTGGAACAATACTCCATCCCTTAATCCTACACTCCGTCTTTTCGGTTCGGTTTCTCCGGATACAAGATAAGATCCTCCGTGCTGTTCTAAACCACTGTAACTCGCTTGCTGTCTGGTATCACTTAACAGACGATAAGGTCCTTCATGGCTCTCCATGCTCCCGCGATCTCTTTCGTGATCACCGGATGTATGGCGAGACGTTTCGCGACTCCCTAAATTCTCATGACTTCGTCCACTATCACCGGATGCATGTCGAGACGCTTCGCGACTCTCCATGTTTCCGTGATTCCAATGTTGCACATTTTCATCCGGAGTATGGTGTGTGCATCTGAAAGTGTTCCGGTATTCCTGCGTCTTTCGTTCTCCTTCACTAAAGGTGACGCGAGGCACTTCGCCACACCCTGCACTCCTGTCATCGCACATTTGCCTATTGCCACTAATGGTAGGGCAGTTATCTCTTCTGCTTCCTTGACTCCCTCTCTCCCACTCTGGGCTGCTTTTGCCAGCTCCACAATGAGAGAGGACCTTATTATCCTGGTCTCTCCATTCAGCTCCTGTTTCTAAACTTTTATTCCTAGCCTCCTCAGCAGTGTCCCATTCTTTCAGATATTCCCTTAATTCCTTATAGGATTTCGGTTTTGGTCCCCTCAAATCCATCGATCCTCTTTGACCCCCTTGTTCTATCCAGGGACCCGTTGCGGAATCTAATGGGGTACTCCGACTTACTGGTGCTAATCTCTGTCTTTGAGGATTCATCGCGTTATTCCTATTCTCCATCTCTGCCCTTTCCCTGTCCCATCGTGCCTGTTCCTCCTGCTGGACCCCCTCTGGGTTGTAGATTGACACAATAGGGCCTATGGTAACAGGTACTTGTAAAGCGTCTGGCATTTGGTACGACCTTGCACATTGCGTCTCTGGCACCTTCTGGACCACGAATCTTCCCACTACTCTCTGTTCGGAACTAGTTTGGGGTATTTCCTCACTCTTGTTGGAGTCCCACTCTGTTACTGGGATCGATTTATATTCTCCCCATCTAGCTCCTTCCCCTTGCTGTAATATGGGACTTGCGGATTCACCGCTATACGGAGGTGGTCTCTCTGTTAACAGCCTCTCTAACAGTTCTTCTTCCGTTTCGCTATCCTCGTCTTCCTCTTCTAGGGGTTTCTTTTCTCCCGTAGCTTCTATCATGGTGAACAGTTTGTCTGCTTCTATCTTTTGCACTCTCCACTTCTTAGCTTCCTCATCCCATTTAGCATCCTGTAATGCCTTTACTGATCGTCTCACTCTTTCTTGACGCCTCTTTACGCCTTTTGCGTGTGCTGCTCTAAACCATGCACTAAGAGCTTCGAATTGTGTTGGCCTCGGTAGAGGTCTTGTTGCAAGCATTACCGCTTTCAATTGGTTCAACACGTCTAGCTTAAACGTTCCGAATCTCGGAAACGTCAATTCCTTTTCTCCTTCTGTTAGCCTATTCCACTCAGAAATCCATAATATCGAGTGTAAGCCTACATTTACTGCCATATGATAAGCTGGTGTGCCTTCTGGTGGAGCTTCTTCTCCGGCATATAAGTTCCTTCTATTCTTCCTAAAGATCTTTCTTAAACCCTTAAAGCACTTCATTTTTGATGATCTACGATTTTCCTCTTATTAATTCTCTTCCTTATTTACGTCCCGATGACAACCACCAATCCCGGTGCGACTCTCGCTAGTCAGCCTATCTCAACGCTGTTCTACGCCGACTGACCAATCTCAGCGCGACTCTACGCTGACGTCACTTGTTCCCTCTGCAGCAATTTCCTTCGTTTCTCAACTCGTCTCGCGATCTCACATGCGTTTCATTCATACGCCGAAAAATGACTACTTCCGTCCAAGCGATCACTTTTCTCTGACTGTACGGCCACAGTCTAACTGTAATTGCCACCTCAACTGGCGAGACGTCTTTCCTCGTACGGTCAGACGTTCACCTCAACTGATAGGTTACTTTCACACAGTAAACGTACGACCAGCATGCGTTTACTCATACACTCACTCAAACGCTCCCCCTATCATCGGTCTGCGGGCGATCAATGGTACCTCATGACCCCCATTACATGGTAGACAAATTACTCTGGGTGTTCGATACACCCGAACCACTTAAGCCCTCTGGACATAAGATTTTATCCGGTTGCGCGCGCTCACAACCTTCCCTCAATCACACTACAGGCATTCAACTCCGCTTGACATTACAACACAGGAACAACATAAAACACCGCAATCTTACAACGCATGACCCTTATACTCACTCTCGACCGATTCTGCTGCTTTTCTCTCGACGCACCGTCAGCACCTTCTTCGGCAGGGATTCGTCTTCTGGTCGTCGATGACTAGGGACCTTGGGGTGAACTAAACCTGGCCTAGGTTGTCTTCCTCAAGAAGATAACCATCATACTCTGCTACCAACTGCGGGGAATGAGATTTTGGTATCAATTTATGATCAAATTAATAATCTATCTCATTCGTTAATTTTGGACCGCTAATATCTGTCGTTGAGTAAAAGACAACTCCCACATAGGTTTAGTTAAACCCCATTAAATGACGCCACTCTGAAGAACCACTTACAACTGATAAAGTTTTAAAAGGTTTATATAAAATCAAATTTGAATGCAAATTACAATCCTCTCAGGATAAATCTCAAAGTATACAAAGAATACAAAATCAATTAAAGCTTCGATGTAAAGTGGTTCCTTTGCGTCATCTACAGAAAGAGAAAATAATCAAGTTAAATCTGTCCCTACTCTATACTAGGTGACATCCCTATTCGCAAGTTTCTTCCCTAAAAAGGTGTCAGCAGTTTGACTTCCAAAGAAGTTCAAACTCTCTTAGCCTCTAAAGGTAACTTAAGTTTAAGAAGCAGTACCCTCTCTGCCTACCCATCCGCTCTTCTAAGGGTCCTCGGCCTACTGCTCCCTTGCGCTCTGATCTCTCTCAGCGCATCTGCTCAAGGCATCTACCCTTGCCTTCGCTCTGAGCAATTCACCTCGCTGTTCCTAATCTCCAATTGCTCATTGCTACCTCCTCCCCGGGGTGCTGTCCCTAAAATACACAATCACAGTGTGGGTGGAACGCCCCTTGACGCCCACCACGGACTTTCCCCGATGATGTCAGTTTCTGGCTCTTTCCATTGCTTCATCTCCTCGCGTCGTCCGTTAGGTTGACCCTTCTCCTTAGATGTCATCTTCATCTTCTCGTTGACGACTTTTAGTTGACACTTTCATCCAAAGTCAGATAACCTTAAACAAGACCTTAACATTACAACTCTTTCTCTGACCTTACTAGATCCTGTGAATGGTCATTCAAAACAAAGCTCAAATTCCAATCGCCTCCTCTCATGTTTAGGCAATAAACTTCGTTCGACATTTGTCACCTTAAATCTAACAAATGCTAGACTCTTCGGCTCGCACCTTCATGTGAAGACTATTCATGACTCCTGTGAGCCCACTAAATTACATACATTGGACTACACTCTTGCGAACCCTTGGTCATTCAGGTTATAATCACAAATGACCTAAATTCTTCTAGCATTCCTACAAACTTCTTCTCCACAATATAACCTTTAACATACATTTATATATAATCGTATCTACCAAATACTTCGTTCATATGTGAATAGATCTTAGCTAAAATACAATTTCGTAGAATATAAACCTTAATACATAGAATATAAATTTCATAGAATACAACTTTATTCTCATTGGTTACTTCGTTATGTATGCTCTCTGCACGTTTCTCCATGTTACATTTCTCGCCGTTTCTGCATTTAAAGCTACACACGTACATGAATTCTACTCTGCACGTTCTACTGTTCGTAGGCATTTCTACATTAGCCCACTACGTATACGAGCCTTCTAAATCTAATGCATGTTTAACGTGTAAATACATTTACGTTTCCTATACCATAATATCACTTTAATTGACTTTATGCTATAGTCATCAACTTCACATTACGATATGCATTTCATTCCTACGTTTATAACATATACGTCTAAATATGGCTACGATATACTTTATATTCAAATTGCGCTCTCTCAATAGTGTGCTGGTTATTTTGCAGCTGTGACATTTATGCCCATGGAGCTTGTTATTAAAAAGGGATGTCAGTGGAGTGTGTAATGCATATGCTGTACCATTTCATGAAGTTGTATATACGTAGGTGTTTGCCATTTACGATGCCATCTCTCTCAGATACTTGCACATTTTAGTCTGCATTGCAGTAGGTAAATTTAGGAAAGGGTCAAGCTGACACCAAACTGAATCCTGAACGAGAATGATGGCCGGAGATTTAAGGTTTACACACACACCAACAGTTTTTTGTTGTTGTCCCTTAATGAATTCGTTAAGGGCATGTGGTCTGTTCCATAAGTGTTGGGAGTAAAATTGTTAAAGTGTTTGAAGTTAGCACCACAGGACACTCGGTATTATTGTAATTATCATTCTTTCCAGAGGTATTTCAAAAAATGAACATGTGCACAATACATTTAAATCTAGGTACTTCTATATCCATGACCACTGACTACTTCAAATACTGCAGAGAGAAAGATGTATGCCTATGGAGAAGAAACAGGATCATGGACAAAAGAAGGCGGCTCCATGACTAGGAAAGGATAGAAATAAAGCAAAAGCTTGGGTAAGCCTAGGGGTTTCCTGCTATTGAAAAGAAGGGTCATATTCCCATACTGATGGTTACATTGTTTGCTAGGAGAAATTCTGCGCTTTGTGACAAGAGCCATAGTAACGGTGAATGCTGTAAATGTAAACCCAAGTTAATTGAAAACATTAGATTTAAAAGGCATTAGTGATGAAGTACCGTTTTTATAGTCGCGCAGCACTACTAAAATGTCAAATAATATTCACTTGGTACATATTTAATCCTGCCACAACAGAAGCATTGTGTGCATTAAAAAAAAGATGTCACTATAGCAACAAATTCTGAAGTGTACTATGATAGTGTGTTTATTATTCTTGAACTAGGATCCGCATGGAAGTCATTTGGCAATCACCAGAGGTTACAGCTGTGAACCCAAGCTGCTCCTTGCGACCCTGAGACTACCTTTGGGACCCCTGGCCTGAGATATCACAAAGGCAGTGGCAGGAACTGAAGGGGAAGGGGGATCATATGAGTCGTGTTTATCCTCAGTGGCTCTAGACAGGATTTTTAGGGGGCACACAAAAGGGCTACAGATAATACTTGTGTGGGGAGGGGCAGGGGGAAGAGTGAAGGAGAGGGAGAAATGGAGAGAGAGAGAGATTTCATTAAAAAAACAAAGGTTAAAGTAATGTTAAAGTTAGGCAAGGTTAGGGGAATATGTCCCTGACAACATTACTGGTTTTATCAAAAATAACCACAGGCATGCAACAGTTGTAGTTAGCATAGCTAACTATAGCTTGCACCACCACCATGCACTGCTTATGACCTCACATATTACACCACTCATTTTCTATGGCATTATATGACATCACTGATGACATCTCACATGACATTCTTTTGTACAAATTGTTCTATAAAAAAGCTCAGAATATGAAGCAACATTACTGGTATCATACATACATACCCCGTAGGTAAAGCAAGCTTGTGTTATGTGCAACATTGACCCTATACCACACACTCAATGGGTACTATGAACCACAGATGAAAGGATAACCTATACTGCACAAGGTGTTTAATCTGTATACAACCGTTCAGGGAAAGCCAAGTTTCTCAAGACACTGAAGCCCTGTTGCATAACAAATACCCTACTATGGACAGTCTTTACCTGTATCGAACCCTTGACTCTCACTGAACCTACATGGAGAAATGAAGTGGATATAAGAAGAACAGTGGGTAATGTTAGCACTTTACTCGATGGAGAGATTTTACTCTGTACCACACTGTTTGCAGGCAGTGACACTCTCATGAGTAAAACACCCATGTGCGTCATTTAGAGGTAGTCAGGGGTAGCAGCTGTGATCTTTAGCTTGCTCCATGCTACTCCTGGCACTTCCTTCGAGACCCCCTGGCCTCAGAGGTGGCAAAGGGTTAGCCCCCTCTGAAGCCAGCGCTGCAAAGGAAGTGCCAGGAGTATCAGGGAGCAAGCTAGATGGTCACAGCTGCAACCCCTGACTACCTCCAAATGATATCCATGAATACATCATGGAGTATTAAGAAGTATCCACTGAGAACAGAGTGCACCCCAGGCAAAACTTGCTTAAATAGTGAATAGTCATTTAAAATAACCAGGGTCTGAAGGTGCTGAAGAACATACTACCTGCCGTTTTCATACTGTGGTGAAAACATTACAGATAGCCCATCTTCTGAAGCAAAACAAGCACATAGGTTAGTGCATGGTGTATAAATTGTTATGTTAAGATGATTCTGTCTAAGAACACAAGGCTGCTTGCAAAGCTTATTAAGTAGTTTATAGAATCCTTGCCCTGCTGGAAACCTTTTCTACAGTACCAAAAATCTTGTGTGGAACATACTGGACAGTTAAGGCAAGGTAATGGTAATTTTAATATGCATGATTAACTAAAACCGTTGCATTTACATAACACATGTATTCAAAATGAATTATACAGTTAAAATACAATTATTCTTCCTATTTAATCTGTTGTGTCAATTTAGGGATTATTTACGGTTAGAACCATGATGGAGCATCTCTGGGATCCATTTGTCCTTTTACCCTGTAATGTTGTTTTGGCTGCGAGGGAATCCTACAAAAATGTGTGTATTGAAAAATCTTGTGCAAAATGCCGCATTACAAAATAGGCTTTAAAAAAATGTAGATCTAGGTTTCCTCCATGACAGTCTTAAACCCACAATCCTTGTTTTTTTGGCTTGAAGTTTGCTGTTCTGCCTTTTAATTTAAGATTAGTATTGTTATGTCATATGCAAAATGTTGCCGTGCATAATAGGCTTTTTGAAAACACATAGGTCCAGGTTTCCCCCATGACCGTCTTGCACCCACAGTCCTTGTGTTTTTTGGCTTGCGGTTTGCTTTTCCACCCATTTATTGTGAAATTAGTGTTGTTATATCTTTGTGAAGATTATGTGATATACAAAGCTGGTATGGTTCTGTCTGCAGTCTCCTCTCTACTATGTTGAGGAATTTTGTGAAACAGCAGGTCAGTTGCATGGAAACAGCTTAAAAGAAAGCCAACACCGACTGTCTACAGGAGTGAATCCCAATTTGATTGAAGAGAGGGTGCAGGAGTATGTATCATTCTTTTGCTAAACTTGTGCAGTTGCAGATTATGTGGACAACATCTTTCAATCTGTGGCTACATAGTCGGCAGGTGTTGTCTCCAGGTTTCCTCTTCAATGGTGGAAGGTGAGGTAAAACCAGTGATATGCCCATCCAATATTTTAAAAATTTCTCTTTCAGAAGAATATTGAATCCTTCGTTCAGGTATATTTGTGGTTTAGCTGTAACATGGTTGTTTAGTACTTGTTAGCCATGTGCCCTCTTCACAAGTACAGCCTTTTCTTCTTCCATTGACAACACTTTGAAGGATTTAGTAACTGCTTTCTTAAAGCTTGTGTGGGTCGCTGTTGACTCCTATAGGCTATTCAGGCCTAGTTGGCGTTGGCAGTCTCTAAGGTGCACTCCAGCTAGTGAATTCCCTCTTAGTGATAGTTCAGCCTAGAGTTGCCAGTTTAATTTATATTGCTCTTCCACTCTGATCTTATGCCAACATTTTACAAATGCACCCCTTCTAGCCAAGGGTTGTTTCTGTAGTCCAAACTCTATTTTTATTTGTGCGGTAGTACGGAAGATCAAAAATCGTTCTGTACGACCTACTGATAATTTTTTCCACAGCTGTGGCATCTCTTTCTCGCATTTTTGCATTGCCACGCTCCTGCATGTTTTTGACAGAAGGGGTTTTGTCTGCATGACCTCGAGTAGGAGTGCCAGAGAAGGCCCAGCAAGTGTTTTTTTTAGCCTTCATGGTAACGGTTATTATATTGCCTTTTCGTCTTAGTGCTTCTATTTGAGGGTTGAAGGAACATTTGTTGTCCACCAGGAGTCCTAGGTATGTGTAGTCCTCTACCCTTTTTTAATAAGTTTGTGTCCAGATGCCAACAGGGTTTTTACTTTTTGGTGAGATTTATGGCCATTGGTTTTGTTTTGCCTAAATTGATCTTCAAAGAATTCTTGTGAGAGTAATCTTGACTTACGTTGAGTAAATGCTGGAATCCTATTGGTGTTCGACTTACTAAGACTAAATCATCAGTGTATAGAAGGTTGGAGATGGTCGTCTTGCCCAGCTTGGGGGCGTGCGATTTGCATTTCAATAGCCTTGCAGGTAGATCTGCCCTGAAGAGGTTGAATAACATGGGAGCTAGGACACACCCTTCTTTCAGCCCCTTGGTGATTTGGATACATCTCGATAGGTGTGTTCCAGCCCACAGTTTGACTTTTACCCATGAGTCTGTGTGTAATAGGACCGGTTGTTTTAGTAAGGCTGGTGGTATGCCCCATCTTTTCAGCTGCTGCCATAGTTTCTTTTGATTAATGTGGACAAATGCTGGGCTGTAGTCAATGAATAACATGTATAGCAGTTGTCTGGCTTCCTTTGCGGTGCCAATCAAAAGTGTTAGTGTCATGATGCTAGTGGTTGTTCCCATGTGTTTGCAGAATCTGGTCTGGTTTATTGGTATGATGGATGAGGAGGAGGCCCAGGCTTTCAGTTCTTCCAGGATCAATCCTGCATAGTATTAGACATCATTGTCGATCAGGGTGACAAGGTGGTAGTTTTTCACATTGCACATGTCACCCTACTTGTGAATTGGCGAGAATATTGAACCTTTCCACGATTCTGGGATTTTTCCGTTGGCCATGATCTGGTTGTATACAGGTACCAAGATAATGGACCAATACTGTGGGATGTGTTTGTATAGCATTGACTAGGTCCCGTTTGGACCTGGGATTCCTTCCGGTCTCCCTTTTACATTTGCCTCATTATCTGTTGTTTGTTATGTTAAATGTTTTTTCTTGCAGATTTTAAAGTGCTCCATTTCCAAGCCGTTCTTTTCCTGCTTCAGAATAATTTTTGAAATTTTTAGGTCCAAGTTGCATCTCGTTGCCTGTGTTTGCCTCAAAGGCTACCTCATGTCCGTTTCTTCCTGGGCCAGGATTGTTGAAGTGGTCTTTTTGCAGTTTTTAGGTTCCAGTTGCATATCATTGCCCGTTTTTGCCTCAAGGTCTTCCTCATGCCCATTTCGCTCTCGGCTAGGATTGTTGAAGTGGTCGCAAAGATATGTGGCCCAGTCTTCCTCTGGAAGATAGGAGTCTTTTCCTTGATGGGGATGGCATTATAAGGAGTTAATTGTTTGCCAGAGCTTTGCACTGTTCATGCTTTTTGAATCTTGGAGAAGCTTTACCCGTATTGTTTCATTTTCTTGCCTCTCTGTGGCCTATTTTGTCTTTTTGATGCTTGCCTTAAAAACTTAAAACAGGTCTCCCCGAAGGGAGTTCTCGTATGGTTTCCGAAGGATCTTCCTTAAGGTTTGGATGATCACAGATTTAAGTTTTGTCATTTGGAACATGTTGTCATTAGGTGGGTGTGTCTTGCTTAGAGTTCCTTTTCTGGTTCCAAACTTCTCCCTGAGGGTGAGAGTTAAGTTCCCCCACTTAGCTAAAGGGCTCCTTTTTTGGTTGGAGCATTCAAGAATGATAGATTTGGTTAATTCTAAAAGCTTCTCCACTGAATCAGGGTTGCACTTGATCCTTTTGTTGTTAGTGGTATATTCTGTACTATTGCTGTAATTTCTGTGTGTAGTGGGAGAGTGACATTACACAACAACATGAAAGGGAGGTTCCCAAAAATTAAGCGGACCAGTAGGTTCCGAGATTAACAATTGCCCACAGAACAGCTGATAATCTTTTAAATTATTTTATTTTCATTTTCATTTATAAAAAATTAATTATTTCAGTAAATCGCACAACATATATAGTTAATATAGCGTAAGCCCAGAACTTAAAGAAACATTAAAAACATTTCTGCTGACTCATTCATCCAAGCATAAAATCAGTCATACTCATACAAAAACACATGTATCTAAGTACCAACAACTAAGCAAAGAAAACACTCAGACTCTCATCAGTCAGACAGAAAAAAGCGCTCGCAGACATCGCACGCCAGCACAACCTCAACATCATCTCCTACGCCGACGACACCCAGCTGATCCTCTCCCTTACCAACGACCCCGCCACCGCCAGAGCCAACCTTCACAAAGGGATGAAAGAGGTAGCCGAATGGATGAAGAACAGCCGCCTGAAACTGAACTCAGATAAGACGGAAGTCCTCATCCTGGGATCCTCACCCGCCGCTTGGGACGACTCCTGGTGGCCCCCCGCCCTAGGCAGCGCACCCAGACCAATAGACCACGCACGCAACCTGGGCTTCATCCTGGACTCCTCCCTCTCCATGACCAGACAAGTCAACGCCGTCTCCTCGTCGTGCTTCAACATCCTGCGCATGCTACGTAAGATCTTCCGGTGGATCCATACCGAGACCAGGAAGACGGTCACCCAGGCCCTCGTCACCAGCTGTCTGGACTACGGCAACACCCTCTACGCCGGAACCACTGCCAAACTCCAGAAGAGACTCCAGCGGATCCAGAACGCCTCAGCACGACTCATCCTGGACATCCCCCGTCGCAGCCACATCTCCGGACACCTGAGAGACCTGCACTGGCTCCCGGTCAACAAGAGAATCACCTTCCGTCTCCTCACCCATGCACACAAAGCCCTACACAGCCAAGGCCCAGGATACCTCAACAGCCGCCTCAACTTCTACGCTCCCAAACGCCAGCTTCGATCGACCAGCCACGCCCTCGCCGCCGTCCCCCGCATCTGAAGAGCCACCACAGGGGGACGGTCCTTCTCCTACCTCGCTGCCAAGACATGGAACTCCCTCCCCACCCACCTCCGCCTGACCCAGGACCACCTCGCCTTCAGGAAGCAACTCAAGACCTGGTTGTTCGAGCAGTAGCAGATCCCCCCCCTCCCCCAGCGCCTTGAGTCCCTCTGGGTAAGTAGTGCGCTATATAAATGCGATGATTGATTGATTGATTGTTCTGTGGGCAATTGTTAATCTCGGAACCTACTGGTCCGCTTAATTTTTGGGAACCTCCCTTTCATGTTGTTGTTTAATTTGACTCCCCTGGTGGGTTGTTCCCTTCCTGCATCCTTCTCTTAGGTTCTGGTTCAGGGTCCCTCTTCTGTTTTTGTATAGTGGGAGAGTGACACCTTTGAAGATAACTTCATGTGGTGAGGGATCGCTCTCGATCGGTTCTCCAAATCTATATGAAGAGATTTTGTGAAACAGTGAAAGTATCTTGAATGTGCAGTCGATATATGACAGGCTGTACAAGCTAGCACACTCATTGGATGATGTCATCAATGATGCAATTTGAGATGTCATCAGTGAAGTCATTTTTCAGGTCAGGGAACATGGTATAAGTGATGTAATATGTGAAATATTATGCAGTTCATGGTGGGGGCAAGTTATAGCTACCTCTGCTAACTGTAACCGGTGAATTTTTGTATTTTTGGTGTTCAAAAGTTAATGTTGCACTGACATATTCAGCTGACTAGAACATTATTTTAACCGTTAGATTTTTCTGTGAATCTCTCAGTTTAAAAATAAAAACAGATCTTTTTATCATACCTAACTATAACGTTACTTTAACCTCTGTTTAGTTGAGTGAATTTCAAGCTATTTTTAACATAAAGTAATATTTTATTAATATACAGCCCACAGGGTTTTATATTTTTTAAAGAGGAGGGTGCATGTGGTCCTCCTATCAAGTTCTTATTAGTCTCTGGGGACCCTGCCACACATTGCCGTTTATTTTGGGGTTCTTATGCACAGGGAGAGGGCCACTCAGCCACCCTCCCCGAGCCTTTAATAGAGCCTGAGGACCCCATCCCCCATGCCCATGGTTTTTTAAGGGGAGGAGGCCACACAAACCTCCTGGGGACCCCATCCCAGGACCTTTTTTTAAAATGAAAGGGGAAAGGGCAGCATGGTTTCCCTCCCAAAGCCTGATTCGCCAGGGTTTTTTAATGTTGGGAAGGTGTTGCTTGGAACCCCTCTCCGAGCCTTATTAGGCCCTGGGGACCCCATCCCTGAGGTCTATGTTAAAAGGAGAGGGGCCACACAGCCCCTCTCCCTGAGCTGTTATAGGTTCCGGGGACCCCATTCCCTGGGATCCATATATTAATGGTGGGAGCTCCAGTGCCCACCCAGGGCACCCACTATAAATTTGTTGGGGGCCAGCAGGGGGATCACCAAGGCCCCCACAGCTGCAAAGGACTCCTCGCATGCAGCGGGAGCCAGCATGCATTCCTCCCACAGGGAGCAGCTTCCAAAGCCTCCCCCTGCGGTTGGGAGCAATATTTGTATCTGTTTCCCTACATGCATCAGTGCATGCAGGGAAACTGATCACATGTCTGCTCCCTGCTAGAATGATTATTTTCAAAGCTCCTGCCCACTAGGAGCAGACTTTGTGTTTGCTCCCGCTTGGCAGGAGATAAAAAAATGCTCCCACCAAGTGGGAGAAACCAATGGTTTCCCTGCCTGCGCAGGTTAGGGCAGAGTCTGTGTCCCAGGGTGGACTCCCCGATGCATAGCTTGTGAGGCGGTCCCAGGGAATAGGTCCACCCGGGGTCTTTAAAGGCTTGAGGAGGGGGCTGTGTGGCCCTTTAGACATATTTTGGCCCTGCGGTGGGTCTGGTATGGCTCAGGGAGTGCAGCGCTCTCTCCCTAATTTGAGACATTTAGCGCCAGGGATATGCTCCCCAGGAAACGTCATTGCTTCGGGAGGCAGGCCACATGGCCCCTCCACTTATTAAATGATTTTAGCTCCAGGGGTGGACTCCCAGGGCCTCTGATAGCTTGGGGAGGGGGTCAGCATATGCCCTCTCCACATATACATGAAGATAGGGGCTAGCTAGCTAGATTGCCTGCTAGACTCAAGCGCGCAAAACTATTAAGGATTTACAAATGTTTAAAACAGATTAAACATTGAACTTAAAGCATGATAATCAATTGCTTCAATTTATTTTTTAACTAAAATATTTATTATATCAACTTTTTGTAAGTACTCAATTTAACAACTTCACATAATCAAAAACAACTTCACTGTGGTTCTCAATAAACACGAAAAATATATAGAGTTGATTGATGCAGTTTTCTTTCTTTTTAAATAATGCAGATGTTGATAGCCCAATGCATTTCGGTACTTTTCATTGTCCCTTCGTCAGGGGAAACATACCTGAGTTATGTTGTCGATATCACCCCACCGTGATTAGTACTTCTTCTTTTGGAAAAAGCTCGAATCAATGACACATTTCCGTGAAATAACAATACCTTAAAACTCGGGGAACAAACACTTCCTAGATAGCCCACATATACCACGTTTGACCCCAGGGGTGGGCTCCACTGGGCCTCTGATGGCACACGTAGTAGGGGTCAAATGTTCCCTACTATTAATAAATCATTGCAGCCTTGGCTGTCATTGGGCTTTGGGTTGTTTTCAATCCCGCTGGAGTTCTATGGTATTGTGGTAATATATGCCAATTTTACTTATATATTTATTTTTTTTGGGGGGGACAGGGTTGGTTTTGGCCGCACAGTGGTCCCTCTAGGTCTCCCAGTGGGGCTTAGAGGGTCAAGGCACACTGCCCCCTTTATATATATATTTTATAAAACATGTTATGGACCGGGGACTAAGGGCCAGACGTTAGTAAGTTCCATTTACCGATTCTAAAATACCGAATTTTACTGATTCGGTATTTCAGAATTGGTAAATTGTATGTAGGTAAGTATTCGGTAAAGTTTACCGAATCGGTAATATTCGGTAATTACCGATTCGGTAAATACCAAATTGGTAATTCCCATTCGGGAATTACCGAATCGGTAAATACTGATTCGGTAATGGGGGAACACATTCAAGGGTGGCAGGGTATCACATTGACACCCTGTTGCACCCCTGAATAGTGCATGGGTGCACATGTGGAACACATACATGCCCTAAGGGTATGTATGTCTGCCACATGGCACTTTTGAAAAAGCACAAATTTGCTTTATTAAAGGTTTTTGATATTTACCACCAACTTTTATTTGGTGGTAAATACTGAACTCTTAACCATGCAATGCACTCATCTGAGTGCTCCCTACATTTCAGATTCAGTTATTTACTGATTTGGTATCTTAAGGAATCAGTAATTTACTGATTCCTTAAATTACCAATTCGGTAAATTACCGAATCTGAAATGTAGCCACCTACATCTCAATAGCCTAATACCGGTCGGTAACGGCCGAAATTCAGTATTTTCGCCCGTTACCGACCGGTATTGGGCTACCTACATCTAGCCCTAAGTCTCCAAGGCCTGTAATGGCTGCAAGCAACATTTTTCTCATGTTTATGGCTCTTGCAGGTGTCAGACTCCATGGAAGCCAGATGACCCAAGGGAAATAAAGCTCCCAAGGCCAATTAGAGCACAATATTTTTTAATTGGCGCTCCTGCAAGAGTCTCTAAAAACACTGTCGGACCCAACATCAATCAATCAGAGTACTTGTAAAGGGCTCTACTTACCCGTGAGGGTCCCAAGGCACTGAGGGGAGGGGGGTGCTGCTACTGCTCGAAGAGCCAGGTCTTGAGGAGTCTTCTGAAGGTAAGTAGGTCTTGGGTCTGCCGTATGTGGGTAGGGAGGGTGTTCCAGGTCTTGGTGGCGAGGTAGGAGAAGGATCTGCCGCCGGAGGTCGTTCGTTTGATGCAGGGGACAGCGGCGAGGGCGAGGCTGGTGGAGCGGACCTGACAGGTGGGGGTGTGGAAGCTGAGTCTGCTATTCAGGTAACTGGTCTGGCGTTGTCGAGTGCTTTGTGTGCGTGGGTGAGGAGCTTGAAGGTGATTCTCTTGTCGATGGGGAGCCATCAGGTGGGGGGTGATGTGGCTGTGGCAGGGGACGTTGACGATCAGTCGGGCGGAGGCGTTTTGGATGCGTTGTAGTTGTCGTAGGTGTTTGACTGGGATTCCTGCATAGAGTGCATTGCTATAGTCCAGTCTGCTGCTGACGAGGGCCTGTGTCACCGTTCTTCTTGTTTTGGTCGGGATCCACTTGTAGATCCTGCTGAGCATGAGGAGGGTGTTGTAGCAGGAGAAGGAGACGGTGTTGACCTGCTTAGACATATAGAGGGAGGAGTCGAGGGTGAATCCTAGATTGCGTGCATGGTCAGTGGGTCTTGGTGCTGTTCCCAGTGTGGTCGGCCACCAGGAGTCGTCCCAGGCTGAGGGGGTGGGTCTGAGGATGAGGACCTCCATCTTGTCCGAGTTCAGCTTCAGAAGGCTGCTCCTCATCCAGTTGGTGACGGCCTTCATTGTAAGCATGAGCGTGAAATCCGTTACGCTCGCGGATTTTGCGGATTTTCGGGAAATCCGCAATCCGCGAATTTTGCGGATTTCCCGCAGAATCCGCAAAAAAAAAATCCGCGAACGTAACGGGTTCAAAAGTTGAACCCACACTCATTTAACTATTTTACAATGGCGCCAGCAAGCTGCCAGCGCCGTTGTAAAATAGTTACAAAGTTAGCTTGCACAGGAACCACTAGATAAAACGAAGCAGGTGCTTCCTGTGCAAGCTAACTTTGTAACTATTTTACAACGGCGCTGGCAGCTTGCTGGCGCCATTGTAAAATAGTTACAGCCTTACACAGGTCACTCAAGGGACCCCTGCGCCCTTCAGGGCGATTGCATAGTAACACACACATGGTCACTCGAACTAGTTGATGCTCAAAATCAGTGACTCATTCATTAGCCCAAAAACAATCATGAGCGTCTTCGAGGCTGGACAGGTGTGCCTCTTCCCAAATCTACTGTGGAAAATCAGCTGTGATGCTGGGTAGAGGCCTTTGCATCCTTGACTTTCATGAGCGCAATCCCCGTGCTGTTCCTGTGACCAGGAGCTTCTTTCTCTTTTTTTTTTATGTTCGCACGGGTTGCTGCAAGTTCGCACGCGTTTTGTACAATTTCGCAATTTGCGAAATTGTACAAAACCCTCGCGAACTTGCAGAAACCCGTGCAAACATAAAAAAAAAAAATCCGCGCGGATTCGCGGATTTTGCGGATTTTGGCAATCCGCAAATTCGCAAATCCGCAAATTCGCGGATTGCCAATCCGCAAAATCCGCTCATGCTTACTTCATTGGCTCGTGAAGGTTGGTTTTGGCAGTGTGTGGGTCCTTGGTGAGGGAGAGGATGAGCTGGGTGTCGTCGACGTTGGAGATGATGTTGAGGTCGTGATTGCGGGCCACTTGTGCGACGGGGCCATATAGACGTTGAACAGCGTCGGGTTGAGGGATGAGCCCTGGGGGACGCCGCAGATGATGTCAGTGGCTTCGGATCGGAAGGGTGGGAGGCGGACGCTCTGATTACTGCCGGAGAGCAAGGACGTGGTCCAGTCAAGAGCCTTCCCTTGGATTCCGGCTTCTAGGATGCGTGTCATTAGAGTGCGATGGCAGACCGCGTCGAAGGCGGCTGACAGGTCCAGGAGGATGAGGGCTGATGTTTCGCCATTGTCTAGTTGGTGCCTGATGTCGTCTGTGGCTGCGATGAGGGCTGTCTCTGTGCTGTGGTTTCGCTTGAATCCAGACTAGGACGGGTCCAAGATGTTGTTGTCTTCCAGGTGGCAGACCGGTTGCATGTTGAGGGTTTTCTCGATGACCTTTGCCGGGAACGGGAGCAAGGAGATGGGCCGGAAGCTCTTGAGGTCCTTGGGGTCCGCGTTGGGATTTTTGAGGAGGGCGTTGATTTCGGCGTGCTTCCAGCTTTCCGGGAATGTCGCTGTTTCAAAGGAGATGTTGATGACTTTCCTTAGTTGGGGTGCGTTTGCCGTAGACATCCAGATAAACAATTTTTTTTCAACCTTAATTTCTCAAAAACTACTGGACAAATTTACACTGAATCAAAAAAAGCACAATCTGTGGACCAAGAGCTAGCTTCCCGCCAAATTTGCCTTGTCTAAAGAAGTGTATGGAAAATGTATGGGGATTCTATGTTTTTTGGACCCTTCCCTTTTTTCTTGACACACCCTTGATGAATCACCCCAAAACGTTCCATGCACAATAAGTCCAAAAGTAGCTAACACCATTTTGGAAATTTTTGTGGAGATTTGTGAAACGGTGCCAAAGTTATTAGCAACCCAAAAAATGTTTTTCCTATGGAACAGCTGACCTTAATGGTGACCACCTCTAGATAATAAGTATAAATACATTCTCTTCACACTGGTTGGAGACTGCAGAGCAATCTGATAAAGGGTGATATCGAATGGCACAGAACTAGCCCATTCTAAAATCTGTGCTTCAGTAAAGAGTGGCTTCTACGCTCAGAGAGTGATAGTGTGATAGTTTTACTAGTCCACCTTTAACGCATATTGGCCACTCCATACGGCCTTTTTTCACAAACAACAAGTGCCATATTTGTGCAACTATACACAAACCACTTCATGTGTCATAAGTGAACATAAACAAAATTAAAATGAAAAATGGATCTAAAAAAAAGATGGTGATTGGCTGCCAACTACATGAAATAAATAATTCAAAGTCTCACAATACATTTTATGCAACTGGGACACCCAAAAATATTAATTAATACAACAACCTTTTGCATATGTTGACAAAATCAGAAAAATGAGTTCAGCCTCAGTGGACAACGGTGAATATGTGTTTATCTCTATATCTGTTTGTCAATGCTCACCATATTGAAAAGAAAAGGGGGATACATAGGAAGACTCGTGTTCAAATTGGGCTGTGAGGTCCTAGGACTTTAAGGATCTCATAAATGTGTAATTAAATCCTCTTCCATGTTGAGACCTCCTTGTGTATTCTGATATATTCCTGTTGATTATGTTTTTTGTATACGCCAATCATCGATCAAGTATCAGTCTATCTGTAAAGGAGCCGGAAAGCTCTATCGTGACACGTGGAACACAGCAACTCAGAATTGAATTTAGGTATTGCCATGTATAATGAAGGTACATTGACATCTTGGATTTATTTTCAACTTTCTATGTATTATTGTTTATTGTGATGTATTGTTTTTTCTTATATATACATTTATAGATGACTAGATTAATAAAAACGAATGCAAAAGGTTTCTAAAGCAGATACAAGATACAAATTATTTTTGTACCACATCTGTTTGTTAGCGTGTGTCTGTATATATGTGTGTGTGCTGGAGTTCTGCGGGTCTGTGTGGCCCTTATCAGTGTTTCTTTAGCCTTGGTGAGCTAATGTTCCCCGGATTTAAAGAGCCCATGGGGTGTACCCTGTGTGCCCCCTCCTTTTTTTTTATCAACAAAGCCCTAAGGAGCTGGTGGTCTCTGAGGCTCAATGGGTCATAGGGGACGCCATCCTAGTGTTCCTCATTGAACATCAGATATATACAGAGCACCTCTTGGGAATTCCCAAACAAAATACATGGCGTCTCATTTGTGAGTATATTGGTAAACATGCGAGTCCGTTCTCTATGTTGTTGCAGGCCATGTAATGTTTAAAAACATGGCTGCCCGACGATTCGGTAAACATCGAGAAATGTTGTTACTGAAACGCGTCTGTTGGTTGTGCGAGTTTTTCTGTGAAAATAAAACAACAGAAACGCCCCAGGAGTGCTGTTCTTCTTTACACGGGACCGTGGTATAGAAGGCGTTTTGGGATATATATATATATATATATATATATATATATATATATATATATATATATATATATATATATATAGTGAGGTCATGGAATTAACTGCAGACATTGCTAGGTTAGTATTACTTCGTATATTCTTCGCAGCCATTTGCAAGCGTTTATATATGGCTTTATTCTCGTGGAGAAACTGCTGGTGCATTTGTGCATGAGAACTGTCTGCCCTTCACACATTTAGCTGTACACTGTGCTCCTAGTCTGCACAGCATGTTCAAAGTCGAAAAACAATGTATGCTGTTGATTCACTTTGGTCAGTCCCGCGCCCATAAACACAACATAGGACACAGCTGCACTACTGAAAGTCAGGTGCTTTTAATATGGCATTGCATGCATGAAAAGGCACTTGGAGAGATTCATTCCAGCAAAGAAGAGCTGTGCTTGTCCTGAGATATGATTCCTTGCATCTAAACATGGAGATATGGGGTCACCCTGACATTATAATTAATAATTAACATTAGTCCCTTTGGTTTTGAACATCAATGGCAGTTAAGGATTCAGAAGATCACGCCTTATGCTATTTACTTAGAGACATGGACTGGCACTAATTAATAGTACGCTAGCCGTACCTAGATGACTGAGTGTTCCCTAGGGGTATATAGTCCCAGCGTTCAATGCCACTTTGATTATGTGAAAGTTTTTACAATACACACACCGACAGTACTATTGTTTATATTGCAGGCAGTGTACATAAAAGGAGTTTGCACACTGTTGTTGATTGCAATTGAATTGAGAAGATATAGATGGACACGTTTTTTGCATCTCGTTGAATTCAGTCACAGAACAGACAGTATCACATTGTGAAATATCGCCCAGTTGTCATTTTCAGCAGTTGCAGCTCATCCGTAGTAAGTGAATGAGTACATTGTGGAGTACAGTGACTTAATGTATCCTAGCGCAGCAGTTCTTTGTTCTAATGATTGGTATGGTTTTTTTGTTTGTTGATATCAGCAGAATTACATGCACAAGTTTCCTTTGTCTACAACATTTCAGTTCCCTCACCTCATATTATGAGTTGAAAAGTGAGTATTGCTGCACTTTCAGTCTCACATTTCTCACACAGTTGTGTTAGTCTCACCTTGGTATCTCATTATAGGAGTTTTTTCAAAATGTTTTTTGTTTTGTATACACGCTTATGGTGGCATTATTTTTCACTACTCTTTTGGCATTTGGTCTCATAGTTGCACAACTTTTTTGCGGTGACGGTCTTTTCTATTATTTGTCAGTTTTCCCTACTATTCGGTTTCATTCTTTCATATTTTCTGGGTTCGTTTTGACCTAATATGAAGCTCATAATTCATGCCTATGTTCAGAATGTTTTCTCAGTGTTGTTGGTATTCAGAACTGCCAACATAAATATTGTAAATAGTGAATTGAATTTTTTGTACTAATTATAAACATCACAAGTTAGTGATAGGTTGTTGATACTATGTTTTAATTTTTTTGCAGTGCCCCTGAAGAAGGGAACCCCCCGAAATGCATTTGGCCTTTTCCTCAATTTTGTTCTATAATTTCATAAAAGTCATTTTTTTGCTGTAATCATTATAGTATGACAATTGCGTGACAATGCTTTTATAACAGTTATATGACATTGATTTTCTCAAATTCTGTATGAACTTGTTTTTGATGGTAATTTTGAAATTGCAATAAAAATGTATTGATTCAAAAAATACATGTTTATCTTTTGCAAAGAGATTTTTCTGAGTGATTACTTGGTGTTTCAACAAATAATAGATAAAGCTTTTTCATACTTGTTATACCTTTAAAAAATTGTAGTGCGTTTGGTATACTAGTGGAATTTCCACCAGTGGTTGATTATTGTCTTGGGCTGGCTGCCTTCTAACCAAACAGCACACAAACACAGTCTAACTGTTTCTACTATACTGAGTACTTGACGTAGAAAAGGGTGTGCGCAGGCAAATAACTTTTTCGTCACCCTGACAAAGCCTAGAGGTCTTCTATACATATGATAAACAAGCTTATAGCACGGGGAGGGTGGTAAGGCATTGTAGCCCTGTTTCCACTATTATTATTAGATGATTTCCCCTTTTGTGCTTTATGGAATTGTAACCATGCTGGTTATATTGTTCTTATGCATTTTGCTGCTTGTGTTGGCTAGTATACTGCATTGTAGAGCACGTTAATTAAAATAAACTTTTAAACTATACTGTGTCTATGTTTACTCATGTTGTGGACAAGTATGAGTGTTTGATTGAAAGAGTGTTCTTCTTCCCGCGATTCCTGAGAGGGACGGAGTGGCATGTTCTAGGATGTCTAATCATTGGTAGCTTCGCTGTAGTATGGAGAACGAATGAAACACTATAGCTAGTCGGATTGTGGTTCTGGATAGTGAGGTGGGTTTTCTGGTACACCACTACACACCGAGGTCCTGGTTTCCTACGCATAGTTCTGTGTATGTGCAGAATCTCTGCAACAACATATATATATATATACACACATATATATGTATATATGTATATATATATATATATATATATATATATATATATATATATATGTGTGTGTATATAAAATTAGTATCTGCATTACAAACCTGCTGCATTACTATATTTATCTTGCACTTAATGTTGCGTCTTTAATTTATTGTTGCTTCTTTTCTTATTTCATCAATATTAATAACTTAATGCCATTATGTCAAAGATCATGTTGCAACACCTCCCCTAACAATATCACTGTCAAAATGTAATATGATGTCACATCCAGCGATGGCATCAACATTTGGGGGATGTTGCGTCTGCTATCATTTTGGTAAGTAAATGCCAATGAATATGAAGTTGGGAGTAGTTTTGCAATTTTGTGAACGGTCTTTTTAATTGCATCCCTCTCCTTTAACACCTGAATACACATGGTGGCAAATCTGTGAAATTTTACCTGATGAATTATCTTTGCCCCAATAGTACATGAACTATTAGTCTGGGCTAATGTCTCTTGGAATATTTCTGAGACATAGTATGCAAAAAATGTTGTCTCTCTCTTCAATTGGTGAATCTGCAATTTTCTCAATGTTCTTCCTCAGAACTGTAACAGTAACACTCCTGCCCTCCAAAATCCTATAAAACCTCCTCAGCTATTTTACATTGCTGCTTTTACTGCTCCTTCTGGGAGTCGGCAGTATCTGTCACAGCTATGGTCATTGACCTGATTCCAAGCGTGTCTCTGGAGGATTTACTTCTGATGCCTAGAGTCCTATAATGACATTCACAAGGACCCCCAATATGTTCTGATTCAGATAGGATCTTGGTTCTGTAGTTTTGACTGGACTGTTCCTATTGGAGTAGGGTCAAGATTGATTTGCTTATGCTTATAGCCAAAGTGAGGTAGCATCGTGTGGAAAGTATCGGTGGACTGGGTTGTGGCCCGAGTTATTACTGTGACTGGGATTTATTCAAGTATTCCACCCATACCTTTTTGTATACTTCAGAGTCCTATAATGGCATGGACTAGGACTTCAACTCTCTCCCTCTATATCTTCTTGGCAGCCTTCCTCAGACTACACCTTCCACAGCAGAGGGAAGGTGGATCAGCAAACCACAAGGGTCAAGGGGTCGATCATTATGATACTAGAGCCAGGTTATCACAAAGAGCATGTTATAGAGAAGGAATACATTAATTACATACAGAGGTAATCAATCACTCTGGGAAATGATAAATATGAACTCCTCACCTCTGCCAAAGTTTGCTGAAGCATGCACAGGTCATCTTTTTTGCTTGACACAAAGAGTGTTAAAATGGGTCAGTTCAGGTTGGATATCTGCCAGGCAAGAAGGGTACAAGAGATATAACAAGCTCTCTTAGTGCGATTGAAGGCAACTCATCCACTCAGTATAGGTTTCACAGAGTTGTTGTGTAAGTTATTACAGACATTCTCCTCCTAAGAGGTGAGTTGAGTCTGAGAAAGTTTCACTTCTTTTTTTGAATCTTTTCATGGCTTATCTCTTGCAATCCAGCCCTGGTGGGCAGAGGTACAGGGAGACTTGGTTCTTCAATAAAGCTTCGATAGTGTTGGCCGAGTCTATTCTTCAGTCTACTGTGAGTGTTGGGACTCCTCAGCCGAGGTAGTTGCAAGCTGTACAAATGTCTTTGATTGATTGATTGATTTAATGCATTGAGCATGTATTATCCCTACCCTGGGTGGCAGGGAAAGACAATGAAGTGATACAGAGATGCTGGAACTCGTCAGAAAAGTGAGAGACGACGATTTTACCGAGCACAGTAGTATTCCTATTAAAACATAGATTTCCTACTCCAATGAATACCATGCCTAACACCTTTCAGCTTGATGTCACTTCCTGTGGTTTAATTTTCTATGATGTTACATCACATGCACATTAGAGGGGCCCCGCATGTTCCATTTCAGCCGGTATCGCAAAAATCCTTGAACCAACCCTGCATGTGACCAGTGACTGAGTCATTTACTTACAATAAATGTGGGTGCTTGCTAGGCACTCATGACAGCTGCTTGACCTGTGGAATAGAATTGTTTATTCTACCAGCTGTGTCACTTTCATCAACACTTTGTAAATACCTTGTGCCTTCCCCAAGCTTGAGCCTTGAGTTTTTAGTCATGACCTCAGCGAAAGTAGTGCTGAAAATATGCAGCTTTCATTTTCCTTTAAGAATTAAAAAAAAAAAAATTCAGGAAAACACTGATGGGCCATGCATATGTTTACTGCAGTTGTTCTAACAGATAGCGAGCAGCTGCAACGATTAACTTAAGATCCATAACAATTTTGCAACAGCAAAGTACCAGAGTAATTTATCTCACATGATGCCTTTGAAGGATCCCTTTTACGGTTTCCGCTTCAGCAGCTTGATTCCTACGAATATAAGGAAGGGGTATTTAAAATCACTTCATAAAATCAATTTTGCGACAGGAAAGCCCGCTTGCGATAACATTGGCATTTTGTCCGTTTTCCATCATTTCCTATATGGCTGAGATACCCGCCACCCCCTCTCAACACACTCCCCAAAGGAGGGAAACCGGAAACAGTTCTTGAAGTTTTTGGAAGAGGGAGGGAGTGACCCTCCCCGGCCGTATTTATTAAAACAAAAAATTATAACATTAAACAGTTTCATATTAATGTACAATTTCATTACCACATTGCGATGTTTGGCTAACCTTAACAGATTCTCTAATACAGAGGTTCTCCTAGCCGAACTAACAACCTACAAAACATTTTCTTGAAATATTGAAATTGTACATCCTAACGTTTAAGGGCCAACGGCAAGGTCGTAACCGGTGTCAAGATCCCTAACCAGAAATACCCCCCCCCCACTTGGGAGGGGCGACAGCACTGAGGCGTACCTCAAGTGCAACTACCAATTTCCCTTGACTTGACGGGGGCCCCAATAAACTCGACGCCACTTAAAGGTCGTTCGAGGACTCGTGTGAGTATCTAGAAGGTAGCGTAGACCTCCCCCCAAACCCCACACAACTTACCACATCTGCCGTCGCAGACGTCACTGGCCCCGGGAAATTCCCCAGGAGGGGGCTGTAACCCCTCCTACACAGGAAGGGGCCTTGACCGCCTTTCCTTTCCTTCCGGCGGCCTCTCCTTAGACAGGACCGCCTCCCCGTTGAGGGGCCAAAGGCCACCTCTCCCGAGCGCTCCCATCCGTGTTGGGTGACGCCCACTCATAGGGATCTTCCAATTACTGCTCACCGATCATGACCTTACCGCCCGACCAAAATAAATACGACAATGCTAACTAAACCAACAATACATTGGCCACTATGACCAAAATAAGCATGCTTATAAATGGACACTAAAAAACCGCATATCTTTAATCACAAAACATACATAAAATCGACCAACTTTATTACATACTCAATATCAACACGATAATACCACAACCTGTAAACGAAATAGAATTATCGATCCATTTTATTACAAACAACTGGCTGTCTTCAGGGGCTGGTGGGTGGGTCAAAATTGGCTCTTCGTTCCGTCTCGAGCTCACGTGCAGCGAGGAGGTGCAGCTTCAGAGCACAGGAACAAGAGGATGTCTTCTGGTCTTGCGTCCCTTTTTATCCGTCTTCAGGGCGGGCGTAAACCCGCCCCTGCCTGCCCCGAGGGCGTGGCCAGCCGCGTCAGTGTCTAGGCCAGCCCACTCTAGGGCGGGAAAGGGCGCGCCCCGGCTACGCCGCTTCGGGCATACCAGCCGAGACGCGCCTCCCGCCCAAAATGGCTTCCCGGGGGGATCGAGGCACTCTGCCATACGTTCGGGGGGACCGAGTGGTCGCCCCTTTCCATATGGCTGAGATACCCGCCACCCCCTCTCAACACACTCCCCAAAGGAGGGAAACCGGAAACAGTTCTTGACGTTTTTGGAAGAGGGAGGGAGTGACCCTCCCCGGCCGTATTTATTAAAACAAAAAATTATAACATTAAACAGTTTCATATTAATGTACAATTTCATTACCACATTGCGATGTTTGGCTAACCTTAACAGATTCTCTAATACAGAGGTTCTCCTAGCCGAACTAACAACCTACAAAACATTTTCTTGAAATATTGAAATTGTACATCCTAACGTTTAAGGGCCAACGGCAAGGTCGTAACCGGTGTCAAGATCCCTAACCAGAAATACCCCCCCCCACTTGGGAGGGGCGACAGCACTGAGGCGTACCTCAAGTGCAACTACCAATTTCCCTTGACTTGACGGGGGCCCCAATAAACTCGACGCCACTTAAAGGTCGTTCGAGGACTCGTGTGAGTATCTAGAAGGTAGCGTAGACCTCCCCCCAAACCCCACACAACTTACCACATCTGCCGTCGCAGACGTCACTGGCCCCGGGAAATTCCCCAGGAGGGGGCTGTAACCCCTCCTACACAGGAAGGGGCCTTGACCGCCTTTCCTTTCCTTCCGGCGGCCTCTCCTTAGACAGGACCGCCTCCCCGTTGAGGGGCCAAAGGCCACCTCTCCCGAGCGCTCCCATCCGTGTTGGGTGACGCCCACTCATAGGGATCTTCCAATTACTGCTCACCGATCATGACCTTACCGCCACAGGCCGGATAGTTGACCGGCTATCCGGACCCCCCAAAAAGCTCCTACCTAAAGGTCATGCTTTAACGTTTTTAACCATGCTAAGAAGTCTCCTATGAGTAAACCATTCCCCACCCGAGACAAATGCACACCATCCCCCGCATACATACTGTCATCATTAATACAGCCATGCGAAATAGAATGCAATGTCCCGGAACGGAACAACCTACTCACTTTGTTATTAAGCTTTCTAACAGACTGATTCAAAGCAGGAATAGAAATAGCCCCCCGCCACACCTTTCGTGGGATCATATGGGACCACGCAATTGTGCACCCCGGAACTCTCCTCGCCAACCAACTTACAGTGGAAAGCATTGCCTCCAGGAGAAGTCGTCTACCGGTGGTGACCAAATCATTGCCCCCTAAATGCACTATGACTATAGACGGCGGTGACCTCGTCCGCCCTAACAAAACCTCAAAATATGCTTGAAACTGGTCAATACAGAGACCGCCTCTTCCGTAGAAGGACACCCTGTACCCGTATTCCCCAGCTACGTGAATCATATCACCTGCTTTGAATACGTCCGCGGCACGCCTCACGTATGAGTGGCCCACGACCCACACCTCCTTTTTCACAGCCGGTGATGTCTGACCGCTGGCCCGGTGTTGGGTCGACTGCATAGTCCGCCCCGCCTCGTAGGCTTGCGCAACTGAAAACCAAACAAAAAACAAGAGGCGTGAGTACGTCATTACAGCTTTACAACATGTGCAACCGCACATACCTCTTATAACAATTGGAGGACCAACGCCCCACTCGTTTCACTTGTTCAACATTAAGACCCCTGGCTGTAGCTTCCGTAGCAGCCCCTATCCGAAAGGAATGGGTCCCAAACTCGCCCGGGTTCAAGCCCGCAGCGGCAATTGACATCGCAAGCACCCGCTGAAACTGAAATTTCGTCAGTGGGGTGGCGTCCGCGTGTCTCAACAATGTCCCCCCCATAGTGCCACTCTTCGTGCTAGGTAATCTTCTAAACACTTTACCGGACACATGGAGGACCCGGGAATCCTGCGTATGATTATGCAGTCACCCATCCCGTCTTGATCGGTCTTGGACCTGACAAAGGAGATAGTCATTGCCTCTCCTCTGATCTGAACGTGCTCTCGGCACAAACCCCCTGCCACATCCTGTTTGTTCCTTGCCACCAGTTCGCTTACCCGCATCGCCCCGTGAAATGCTAGCGTAAAAGCGGCTCGGAACAATACCGCCTCGAACTGAGATGAACATGTGGCAGGGAGTGTAGCCAACAACTGGGTCAACCTATCCAAACCTATCGGGCGCCTCTCATCTACTCTGCGACCCTCAAGGCGTTGCCACCCACGCAGCGCTTTCTGTACAACGAAAGACGCTGTCGGGTCCTGGATACTATGAGCCCTGGCAACAAAGGAAATAGCAGCACGATGCCTCTGGGCCGTAGCCACAGATCTCCCAGCCCTACGTAAGGACATCAGAAAATTCACTACCCATTCCTCGTGGCCCCAAAGCCTCTCTCTATCAGTCCCCAAAAAGGCTACGTAGGACCTAAACGCCCCTTCATATGCTTTCCTCGTCCGTGGTGCTAGACTCTCTCCCACGAGGTGACGAAGTTCGGGGCACCGAGAGACCAGAGAGCTTCGGGGAAGGGTGCCGGCTCTGGGTCCGCTGAGGGAAGGAAACCCGAGAAAGCCTGCATATGAAAACGAGACAGTGCATCAGCCGCCTGATTCATTACCCCTGGGACATGTTTTGCTCTGAACAGCACATTCAGTTGCATACACAGTAAAACAATTTCTTTGAGCAGTCTTAAAATCAGTTTACATCGTGCTGCCTGACTATTGATGCACTCGACCACGGTCATATTGTCAGACCAAAATATCACAGAGTGATCTTTGAACCCTTCTGGCCAGGTTCTCAGGGCCACCAAAATGGGAAAAAGTTCCAGGAAAGCAATATTACTTGTCAGACCATTGTCATGCCACCATGTCGGCCACCTTTGTGCCGACCATTTTGTGCCGAAGATGGCACCAAAACCTATGCTACCTGCTGAATCTGTCCATAGCCCCAGCTCTTCAGAGGATACGGCTGGTTTGTTCCAGATGACTCGACCATTAAAGTCCGCCAGAAATGCTAACCAAATACGCACGTCCTGGCGGACCTCAGCCGATAGTCTCGTGCGATGATGGCCCTCCTTTAGGCCGACCATAGCCTGGGCAATTGAACGAGAAAAGGGGCGGGCCATCGGTATAACTCTCAGGGCAAAATTCAACTGTCCCACCAACTGCTGTAATTGATGCAGCGTAACTTTAGATCCATTTAGACACACTTGCAGGGCTGCCCTGAACTTCCACACCTTGTCAGTTGGCAAACGAAAACAACCTTCTCTGGAGTCTAACTCGATCCCCAGAAACTCGAGGCAAGTCGCAGGACCCACCGTCTTACCTGGTGCCAATGGCACACCAAACTGCTTCATTAATACACAAAATTCGGCCAAGGCCCGGCCACATTCTAGATCCCCGGCTGCCCCAAGGAACAGAAAATCATCAAGGTAATGCATTACATGTTGGAAACCCGTCTTCTTTGTGAAGACCCATTGTAGAAAACTACTGAATTTTTCGAAATAGGCACAAGATATAGAGCACCCCATCGGCATACACTTATCCATGTAATAATAACCCTGAAACATAAAACCTAGGAGACGCTGATCGTCCGGGTATACCGGGAGCAACCGGAACGCTGACTCGATATCTGACTTCGCCATCAGCGCCCCGGGCCCCAGGCGATTCAAAATGGCTACGGCCTCATCGAAGGATGCGTACCGCACCGAACACACTTCTGGGTCTATTGCATCGTTTACAGAAAGACCACGTGGAGCTGACAAATTATGAATCAGTCGAAACTCACCCGGGTCCTTCTTGGGGACCACCCCTAAAGGAGAACAAACAAAATTCTGTACCGGGGGTACACTAAATGGGCCGGCGACCCGACCTCGAGTAACCTCTTTCCGGATCTTTTCCTGAACAACGGTCGTATGCTGCAGGACGGAAAGTTGATTTTTACACTCCTCCACGCCCTGAAAGTCCCCTACCGGGATGCGGAAACCATACGAAAATCCGTTCCGCAGCACCCCAGCAGAAGTACGATCCGGGTATTCACTGAGCCAGGGAATCATCGCCAAGGTATCAATCGGGGTAGGTAAAGGCGCCCCTCGGACTACGTTAGACCTGTTTGGCGCCTCCTCTCCCCCCGTTATCACCCGTTTTGGCTCTGCACGTGGACTCAGGATGGGACGACCCGCACCCACTACATTCATGTTTAAATTTACACGATCCCTGGGGCCTGGTACATTCAATTTTAGACCTCCAAGTTTTTTAACGTGCAACACTTGAATTCTGCACTTTTAGAGAAGGTAACGGAAAATGCCTGCAGCACGTTACATGTGGAAACGGGCGACCACTCGGTCCCCCCGAACGTATGGCAGAGTGCCTCGATCCCCCCGGGAAGCCATTTTGGGCGGGAGGCGCATCTCGGCTGGTATGCCCGAAGCGGCGTAGCCGGGGCGCGCCCTTTCCCGCCCTAGAGTGGGCTGGCCTAGACACTGACGCGGCTGGCCACGCCCTCGGGGCAGGCAGGGGCGGGTTTACGCCCGCCCTGAAGATGGATAAAAAGGGACGCAAGACCAGAAGACATCCTCTTGTTCCTGTGCTCTGAAGCTGCACCTCCTCGCTGCACGTGAGCTCGAGACGGAAGCTCGAGACGTGAGCTCGAGACGGAACGAAGAGCCAATTTTGAGCGTTGTAATCTTTCTTTTTGTCTTACAGATATGTGAGACAGCAATTTCAAACGTGGAAAATGAAACACTTACGTCTAAAATTGAGATATAGTCAGATAGCCCTGACTTTCTATCACAAGCTGCTTTACATTCTTGATGTTGTGTTGACCCTCATCTGCAAAGTCAAACTTTACTACCACAGCTAACACAATGCAAAGTGGAGGGATATCAAAATATTTATCTGCCTAAACTTCTCGCATATAAAATGAGATCGCACCAGAGGCTTACTATTGCTGTGTATTTTAAGATCATGCGCTTGCACCTGATTGGCAGATGGCGCTAAATCATAGTGCCTAACCCCACTGAAAACAACAAGCACACCGTCTAATACGCAGGCTAATCTGAGTAGCCGGGCAGGTTCGTGTGTCAGTTGTGGCACTTTATCGTTTTTCTAGGTTCACTAAATTGCATATTTGCATTACTAGTATTTCCTTTTGCACGCTATTGCCTTCGGGTGCTTGGCTCCAGTTTGATTAATAGAGGTGAACAGAGCAGCCAAGGCACACATGGGCAGATTTACAAACCCCTTGCGCCACTTTTGTGTTACTTTTTAACATGGGAAAAGTGACACAAAAGTAGTGCAAGGGGCTTGTAAATCTGGCCCATAATGTATTAGCTAAAAGAAGGCAAAATGCAGTAAACTTTCTGTTCTGATGACCAGCATCTAGTCATCCTGTCCTTTTGGTCATGTGTCAAGTGCCAACTTGCTGTCTCAAATGAAATTGCAGAGCTTATAGTCCTTGCTGCTGCAACACCAAATACTACAAATGTATGTTCCATATACTTTTTAACAAGCTCGAATCCCCATTTCATATGCCGAAATGCATGCTTGTCAATTTATTTATTGCAATCCGTAGTTCAACAAATGAGCACTGCCCTGCACATCATGGTTCTGTAAAGGCCTTTGAAATTGAGCAACACTCATAAAAGCGTTGAGGTTCGATTACATGAGAGGTTTCCAGCAGTAGTAGTGCATAGATCGCAAATAGTTCAACTGATTATCTTGTATACAGGAAAAAACAAGACGTGGGACTGAATGAGTTTGCAATACCTTGGCCCAGGATGCTATGGCAGCAGCTCCTGACCGCCGGTCCAATAGGCGGCTTGAAAATGATAAGCTACTGAAGGAAGATAATGCTCCAGAGTGCTGTGCCAAACCCTTATTGGAATATTTAATACGTTTCTGCTCAGAACAGCCTATAAACTTGCCCACGTTCTAACCAATGTATTTGGAAAAGTGTTTTGTTCAGTTATTGATTCAACCCCATTACACTAAAGTAAATCCAAGTTGCCATGTGCAACCTTTTCATCCAGTCCTGGCTTTTAGTCTGAAGCAAATTGCTTTTAGGGATCTTGTAATCTGCCAGCATACAAAGTGTGATTGACTAAAGAGCCAGAACTGGTCAGAGTGGTGTACCTCACTGACAAGCCCCAAATAGATCTAAATCAGTCTGGGATGTTTGTGTTCCCATTTAGAGGGCGCCTGGCCTTCCTATTCGGGCTGGATTGTTGCTTTTAGAGCATTACCATGGCTGATTTGCATATTGCTGTTTTGTGTCTGAGCAGTATGTTGGTCACAAAATCAATCAACTGGAATGAAAGCACTTATTATTTGCCAGTGGCTGAGATTAATTTACGCATTCTACCAATCACTCTTTTGTCTTCCCACATTACAAAGGGCTACCTACCTGAATGACCACTGTTGACATAGGGCCACTTGACTGCTTTGTCAGTGGCAGCAAATCTCTCCATCACCTAAGCCTCTTTGTCTATCAGTACAATACTTCCAGGCTCGGTGCTTGATTAGTAAAATATTAAGTGCCAGGGCTCTGACCAGGAGACCACTGCAGCTTGCACCACCCATCTGCCCGGCCATCACTGCCAAAACAACTCCTAACCATCTCTCTCGCAAGTGAATGCTACAGTTCAGATTAAAGGAATGGCTGGGGAGACAGGTATTAGCAATTTTAATGTATATTGTATTCCTAAACAACTGTTGTTCTGCTCATTTCTAAATTAGATAAGCAGCGCCACCATATGATAGATTGTTCTAAGTATGGTGTTGACAATTAAGTGCTGATACCGAGCACCGGAAACCAATAAAGTTCAAGTGCTGAGCACCGGTAAGCACCGGCTCAAATTAAGCACTGTCTAGGCTATATTTTGCCTCATCACACCTGTAGCCACTCCTAACCATTTTCTTTGATATTGACTCACTTCAACTTACCCAGTCCTGATGCTTTTCCGGTGTATTCTGTGTTCACTTCTCTGCCCTTACTTCCAACCACTGATTTATTATTATCCATTCACCCAGCCATTCCCATAAAGAGCCTCACCTATTGCCTTTGCCAGTGTATTTTCGTTTTACAATTTAGCATTCCATTGAAGCGTGAGTGTTTCCTTCCTCTCTACCCTCCTTGTTTTTGGGTTCTCTGTGCATTTTTTTAAATTTCTTTCCTCCTTCCCTGATCTCCGCTCCGCTCCCAGGCCTGATTCTTATTTTAGTTTTTGCTATATTTCACAGTTATAGAGTGCTACTGGGCTGCTTGCTCACTTTATTGGTAGTTACACAGATTGAGCGGAGGAGCTTTGCCCCAATTAAAAATCCCCCCAAAAGATAAAAAATAAAATGGTAATTAGTTACCATTTTATTTTTCATCTGCCGAGTGTCAGGGCAGCGGCCGGCCGCTGCTGAGTGACAGAAGCATGTCACTCAGCAGGGAGGAGGGTGGGCTGTTATGGTACTGTTTAAAGTGAGCATGTCTTTTGGCCAGTTGATTTGCGATGGCCAGTCACACATAGGCACGCTAAACACCACTAACCCAGCTGTCTTATGGCAGCTGGGTTAGAGAAAGCCAAAGTCTCCAGAACATTGTAGAGCAATGAGTGAGGCTGTTCCCACCAATCCTAGGTCTGCTCTCAATCTGATGAGTACATAGTGTTTCCGTTGGGTAGCAAATAATTCCTTTAGGCATGCAATAGTAATAGTCATTTTGCAGATAAACATGAATTTTTAGACACAAACACACTACACCAAATTTTCATCAATAGGTATATATATATTTTTCGTTTTTTATTTATATATCAAATTCTTTTTGTGGAATGTGGGCTGCCAAACAATACAAAGTGTAGTGGTTCGATAGTGACTGTTATGACATAAAGTGAAAAAGTGAAGGATTGAAAACAAAAATGAACAAGCATTTGCAATGCAATCGAGCTCGCCTTTGGGACCTTATATGTATTTAGCTATGCAGCACATTAGCCTGGGTGCTGAAAAATCTACTGTTCTTTAACATGGGGGGAAAGTAAGCTCCAAACTGCATGACACGCCAGGTGTGGGCACATATTTTGAGAAATACCTCCTTTCAGCGAGAAATGGTGAAGTCCAAAGCTCTGGTTTTAATATAAAATCAGGGCCTTCATGGTCATATCACTGAAAATACAAGATTTGAAAAATATATTATTGTCTACGGGTACTCGTGGAAAACAATTTCTATGGACTGGAATCTAGAGAATGCTAAATTGATTCTGGTATTTTACTGACCTCTGCTGGTCGTTTTCTATGAAGAAAGTTAAATAGAGGCAGTTGCCAGAAAAATGTAAAAAAGAAACTCTCTAAGAAGAAAACAATTCTAGTATTTTACTGACCACTACTGGTCGTTTTCTATCAAGACAGTTAAATAGAGGCAGTTGAACAACCAGAAAGCAATTCTGGTATTTTACTAACCTCTACTAGTTGTTTTCTATCAAGACAGTTAAATAGAGGCAGTTGAAAGAAAAAAAGTCCCTAACTGGAAGCAGACAAGTCCTAGGGCTGATCTCCAGATCTCACAAATTACATACACATATAAGTGGGAAGGGGAACGGACTGCTGGGGGGACACTTGGTGGCCTCTGGAGCTCGGGCCAGCTCCTACACCGGTGATGGAACTTAGAAACCTGGGAGTATGGCTCGACCACACCCTTTGCTTTACTACCCACACTAAGAGAATGGCGGCATGCTGTTTTGGTGTTCTGCGTGGGCTGAGGCCGGTGCTCACATTTTTTGATGCTCCGACGAGACAGTTGGTCATCCAAGCGACGATCATCTGCCGGCTGGACTATGCCAGCTCGCTCCTGCTGGGAGCTAACCAATCTGAGATCGTTCGCCTGCAGCGCGTTCAGAACGCGGCTGCGAGAGTAGTGGTGGGTCTGCCGAGGTCCTGTCCCACGTCCAATACTTTGCGGTCCCTACATTGGCTACCAATGAAAAGCCGAATCCACTTTAAGGCCCTTAGCCTTGCCTTTAAAATCTTAAAAGGATCGGCACCTGAGATCCTCAATAATCTCTTATCCGCCTATGTCCCGACTCGCTCTCTCAGATCTCTTGGGCAATCCCTCGCGGTTATCCCGCGTTTCAGGCTTAGCCGGATGGGCGGTCGTTCTTTTCGTGTGAGAGCTGCTGCTCTCTGGAACTCTCTCCCTTTGGAAATCCGCCTGTTAGAGGATCTATTAGCATTCCGTAGGGCCGTGAAAACTTACTGTTTTAACTTCTTTTATGCTGACTCCTGCACTTTTTGTTTCCTTTTGCGTTGTGTTATGTTCACCTTTTCCATGCGCCAGGACGCTCCTTAGCTGGAGCATCTGTGCGCAAAATAAATGTTGATAACATAACATAACATAACATAACATAAGTATATACTTAAGTATATACAAGAGGTCTCGAATGCCCAAACTAAAAAGCAATAATACATAAATAACACAAATAATGGTCAATATATTTAAATCTCTGTCCGAGAGAATAATTACAGTGGTAACCTGAAATTTCAATTATTTATGGTTACACTGTTATCGGACATGAGAGAATAATACGTCGACGGTTAGACCCAAAATGTAGGTTTCATAAGGATATCACACTGGGTCTTTTTCAGGAAGGAAGGGGGTGTGACAGCAGAGTCTTGCGAAATAGAAACCCCTGATTTGGGAACCGCTTTGAACGATTTGGCCCGTACACGGTCTCAGATTTCACCACTTTTTAGTGGCCGCCCCACTGTATCACTAGTCAACTGATTACCTTTTGGTAGGAGGATTTACGCCTTGTTCCTACTTCGAGAGGAAAACACCCTGATGGACTTTTCTACCTCTTGATGATGCCCTGACAAGACGTCCTATTGCACTCCATCCAGGATTGGAGGAGTACATTGCTCTATGACTCAGCTGTCACACCCCTTTCCGCTGAAGAACACCCACCACCATGTCCTTATAAAACAGACATTTTGGGTTGAAACGTCAACGTATTATTCTCTCATGTCCGATAAAAGTGTAACCATAAATAATTGAATGTTCAGGTTACCACTACAATTATACACTTGGGCAGGGATTTAAATATATTGGCAACTCATTTTTGTAATGTATGTATTATTGCTTTTTCATTTTTAATTTCAATCCTTCACTGTTTTCACTTTATGTCAACAGTTACTATTGAAACACTACTCTTTGTATTGTATGACAGCCCATTTTCCACGAAAAGAATTTGAGATATATATATATATATATATATAAAAAAAAAGAAAAATATGTATATACCTATTGATAAAAAAATTGGTGTAGTGTGTTTGTGCCTAAAAATTCATGTTAATCTTCTAAATGACTGTATTACTATTGCATGCCTGAAAGAATTATTTGCTACCTGACAAAACCACTCTGTCGGTTAACACGTCAATACCCAGGTTCCGAGGGACACTGGGTTGCCCCATTGTCTTTAATTGTCTCAATCTGATGAGGGCAGCCTTAAGATTGGCTGAGGAAATTGCTGCTTCTGGTTCCTGTGTTGGAAAAAGAGGTCCAGAGGGAGGGAGGGAGGACGTCACAGAGTTCAGGTAAGTTTTTTTTAATATATATATATATATATATATATATGTATATGTATGTATATATATATATATATATATATATATATATATATATATATATATATATATATATATATATATATATATATTATTTTAAGCGTGCGTTCCCCCGACCTCCTCCCACATAGATGCTAGCCACCGCTATACTTACACAAATCTTGTTTTTCTTTTTTTTCCTGCTAATTTACTATTCTAACATGGCTGTCCACCTATATGTTACTATGCATATGCACACATGCATTACTATACCTGCATGCTCATGTATCACAACTCAAGCACACATATCAGCAATATTTTGGAATGGGTCCTCTTTAATAGAAAATAAATTGCAAAATTGCCAGACATGCTTGTGCATTCATCATGAATGTGTTTACATGCTATGGGCAGTAGTAAAAATGGTTGGCAAAGCATATAGCTTTCCCTTTTAGAGCTGAGACCCACTGGCTTTGCACATGATTGCTTGTTTTTCGGTTTTAGTGTCATTTGCTAGCAAACATCCATCTGAAAATGCCCTCCTGTCACACACAGGTTCAGCTTCTCTGCTCCCATGATGAGTGACCTAACGCCACCGCTCTCTAATGAGCTGGCGCGGCACACTAAGCTTCAGGGTATGGCAGAGATTTGATGGGATTCTTTTCCAGGTATTTGCCTCTTCTCACTTGAAGCCTTCAGTAGATAAGGAATATGCAGTGTTCTTGCACATGAGATCTGTTTTTCATAGAGCATTGCCTTCAAATGTCTTTCTGTGCATACCTGCGAGAGAATATAACATCCTAAAACAGTTTTTTGTTGTCCAACAAATACGTGAGCAAAAAGCACCTTTACACCCTTTCAAATGCCATTGAAATTGATGTTTGAAATAAACTATAAATCATTGCAGTAGTAGTGTGGCATCTGTGTCTTAAAACAAAATAAATTGGGATAATTGATGGTTTTTCCTGTCTGCACTCTTGCCTAGGCACCCTTGACAAAAATGGCATGTGCTAACTAATTTATAAAGAGGCATCTAAAATGTGTCAAAACCAGACTATCATTGCACATTCTAGGAGTATCATCTTTATCTTGCAATTCTCCATTCAAGTACATAAATAGAAAAAAAATGTCATATCCACATGCGCATTGAAATTAACTACTACAAAATTTAAAACACAAACTTTCCAAGCTCATTAAAGCAATCTGCCATTGTGGTACTACAGCGGAATTGGTAACATTGTTTGTATTAATTAGGAATGTACACGGATCGTGCCTTAAATGCTACTTTAAATAATCAGTTAGTTGTAGGAGGTTTTGTGTCTAATCCATACTTCACAAGCATGGTAGAGGTCCTCTCCTGTTCTCAATTAGTCTGAAATAACAATAGTCCAAACAATTTGTACCTCTGTTTTCATAGATTATTGTAAATCAAGGGAAGATTCATATTGTCCTCCAGACCATTAATGATTCAAGTGCAAAATTTGCAGAATGCATTATTTCACCACCACATTTTCAAGAGCAGTCATGTCAAAACAGTACATCAGAGCACTGATTCTTGTAATGCATTTCATTTGATCTCATGATCTTTGCCGTGCCGTAGGTTTAAAACTCACGGGGTTCTTTAATCAAAGAGAATACCCTTAGGAATTAACCCATTAGAACAATGTGTCTCAATCGTCTAACTCAAATGACGTATTAGCTCTCTTTTAGAAACAAATAATACACAAAAGCAGTGATTGTAAATGTCCAAGGCAAGGGCATAACACAAGCCCCTGCGGCACACTTAAGGGGACTTCCTTCTGGACTTCCTTCTGGCAAAGCAAATGAATATCTGTGAGATATGCGATGCGATGCTCTAAGGGGTCCCTCATCATTTTCTGCCAAGGCGCCCATTCATTTTGCTTTAAGTCAATAGTCAAAAGACCTCAAAAGTATATCCGCACAGAACATCTAGGTATGTGCAGTGCATCAGCTGGATATCTTTAATTTTCTGACTATGGCTTCTATTTTTGTATTATTACTTTCATATGCAATGTTTTGTTACAGAGTAATTGACTGAGTTCAGCCTCTATGTGAGTGAGAAAAGAGGCAGTTTATTTCCATTGTAAGAGCAGATATATGTGTGCAAATCAGACTCCTGTAGCAACGATACGAACATCAGTTAATGTCTTGAAAATAGGCTGTAAATAGAAATTATGTATTAAATTGATTCTTGCTGAATGCTCACTTCATTACTTTAACGAAGGATTAATAAAGGGTGAGAGAGTCTCGGGGTATCTGCTCTAACAGACTCCTTTGCTCCTATTTTACTTTTTCACGCTTTATTCACTGCTTTTTCGTGATTACATATCTTTTTATGAATGTTTATCTTTTTCTTTCATGGTATTTTTTCATAACGGGCGCTGACTCTCTTATGCGGTAAGAGGACCAAGGCAATGATTTGCACGTGGTGTAGAGGACATAGGTACCTTTTTCATGTACTCTACTTTAGTTAGGTCACTACAGTTTTTTTTAGATTAATATGTTTTCACACTATTCAAAGTCTAGGCATGTTCTGGTTTATAATGTGCACGTTTTCCCTCTCAATTTCTATTCATTTGTTGCATTGTAATTTTGATTAATTACAGAGAGGATATTAGTTAGTGATTCTGCAATTTTCTTTTTTATAATAGGTTATATGTCCATTTTTTATTTTTTCCTTTTAAAAAAAAATACATTACTGTTTGTGGTCACTATGTGTTTATGGTGCGTGGCAATATTGTATATTACTTTGTTATTGAAAGACATTGTATTGGCCCTGATGAAGCAACTTTGATGTTGCAAAACATGTTTTGGACTCTTATCTATTTAGGTAAAAATAAAACTGAGATACTTCAAGCAATAAGAATTCCCCTTTTTTTGTTCTCTTAATGAAGAATTAAAATATTTAAGTCAACCACTGATCCAGTGTCCAAAAAATGTCTGTATATTAATCTCGATAGACTACACAAAGCATTGAATCACTATTTTCTCAAGTCAAGCCAAGTCTTGGCTGTCTGTGTTGCACATATTTGTGAGTGCTAAGGGGAAGGCGCCACATTTTTTTGAAGGTCTGATCGTCGGGTTAGTAGAGCCTTTTTTCCCTTCCTGGGTTCAGCCGACTATCTCTGGGTGAGTTTAATTTTCTCGACCCACATCATTTTCCCACTTTTCAGAGCCACACCACTTTTATGTTGGGTTCAGATAGTGTTCCAAGCCTCCAATGAAATTAAATGAAATTTTGTTATAAACCTCTTCCAAGATCCACAATGTGTTAAAATAGTAGATACAGATTTCCAATTCCATAGTACCACAACCTAAAATAAAGCCTCCAAATTTACAACAGAATATTAATAGGCCACTCATGTCTTTATTGGCCTTCTTAAAGAGCATCTGAATTTAGATTGACCATGATCAAAACTTGTGAAGGTGAGCCCCAAGGAGTTCTATTGCCTGACAACCTCCAAATCAATTCCCCTTATTGCCTATGTAAAGGTGTGCTCGATACTACCAAGTTGTATGAGGATTGTTTTTCATCCACTAGTACGCATTTTTTGATAATAAGGTAAGCTTGTGTATGTTCCAAACTAATATGGCAAACTTCTGCTACATTGCCAGCATTGGGAAGGGACCAGGTCGACACAGATTACAAATCGCAGGCTCATTTAGGATCTCCATACTGAAATCTACAGCATAGCAAACATGGCAGGATCTGTAGAATGTCTCTGTGATGCTCTCCTGTTTGACCTGTGATTTCTTTGCACCACATCTCTTCAGCTGCTCCTCCCAGCTTCATGAAGATCAGTGTACTCAAGTGAGCCAGATGGATCAGAAAACCTCTGTGCATGCACGATTAGTCCATGTTGCCTACAGCATCCCCTTGTCATCTAATGCACAGATTGTGCCATATCAAGAAACCCTCATGTTAAACACACACACACACACACACACACACACGCACACACACCCACCCACACACACACACACACACAGACACGCTCCCTCTCTCTCTCTCTCTGTTTTATTTAATTGAAATGTTTCATAAGCAAGCACTGGTCAGCAGTGATGTGTGCAGCAAAATGTGTTTGAGGGAAGGATAATATCCTTTATCCACCTATCCTTTTTCCACATGGAGGCGTACAGAACAAGTTTGTTTAAATGTTCTCTCTTGTGCATTTTTGACACAGTGGAAGGAAGTGGAATACCAATATCACTGCTATAGACTGGGTGCAAGCCAAGTAACCGCCATTTGGGATTAGCACAAAAGCCTCGATTCCCGCACTTTGCAGTAACAAAGCGGTCAGATACAGCTAACATGTCACTGATCATTCCAAAACCTCGCTCTGACATCTCCAGAGTAGTGCATCGCTCTGGGCTTGCATGCTCCAGGGTATGCAGGAAGGAAGCAGTCCATGGTTTTAATTTGGCCAAACCCATAACAGGTGCATTGGATTGTGCACGTCTCATACCTTAAAGTGCAATGTCAGAATCGTCGGCTAGAAACGTGGGGTGCATTAAGGGTCGAATTACACTGCTATTATATTTCTCTTGAGTTGAAGGACTACCGTGTATCGATACTGCTGTTCGGCTGCATAACAATGCCCGCTTGGCTGCTTGAAAAGGAAGTGCAGGACCACACTCTGGGTTTCCGCTCCCATTTTAAAACCAATCCCTCAGAGCGGTGTTTCAGTTGTGTTTGACTTGCAGCTCATGTATCAGTAGATGAAAATGGTTCGTCGTTTTGCTTTGTTTTCTTTCTTTTTTATTACTTCCTGCCCCCCTTCCTTATTGCAATAAAGATTAGCGGTTGATTTGTCTGCTCGCCGTCCTCCAGCTCCATTTTTCATTTCATAAAGATAATACTGCACGATACGTGGGTGGTGTTCTGCCTTCTGTGATTTAGAACCTGGGAAATGTTCCTTCACAGACTGTGTTGACTGGAATAGATGTCTGCAGCTCGAGCTCAAGTGGCAGAAAATTTCGACATGACATTTCAGTTTTTCAGTTTTAATGAAACCTGGGGAATGAGGCTTCTGAGTAAGGCGGTCATTAGGCAGCACGACTTTCAGCAAGAGCGGCACTCAGATCTAAGGCGGTTCTTTTTTTGTAAGAATGAGTTATGCTGTAAGTGTGTTGGGGGCGATGCAAGTGCATGTCGCTGCGTGTTTGCGTTCCCCGCCTTAGAAGCGGAAGCATGTTTTTCTGTTACAAATGGAGTTTTCGTATTCAGCACCAATGTTCTCTTGGGTTTGTCAATGCTTTTTTTTTCAGACATGTTGACCAGAAACGCAGACTGCTGTGCAGCATGGCTTAAAGAAAAATAAGCGCTAAGACGTGGCCAACGTCGAGCGTGTCATGGCGTTTATTTTTTTTTACACAGGTTGCGTTGCAAAATGGCGTAAAGTAAAAATAAAAACAAAATGACATGGCCAAAGTTGACCACATCATAGCATTTTTTTTAAATCCAGGTGTGAGGGGGTTTAAACTACAGCAGGGAGGGAGCAGCAACAATGGACAGGAGTAGAGGGAAGCATTTGACCAATCTCAACCATCTGCCCGTTTTCTGCACTAGGTTGTTGAAGGAATAAGAGCTGAGCTCCCCAAAGGTCTATGCTTCCATGGCACCAGCATCCCGAGGCTGATGCTTAATGCAAAGGCCATTACTATGCCTTAGGTCCAATCAATCTTAATTTGTAGAAGGAAAAAAATATATAGTTTCCGGCTTCTACTGGACTAGCATGTGTGGTGGCATTTCTTAGGCTCACAGAAAGCTTGCGCATCTCTGCCTCTCTTCTCTAGCAGAGATGAGACTGTGCTGTGCAGCCAGCAAGGGGAGGACAGCTCAGGATGCAAGTGCTTTTAGAAAGAAACTTATTAAAGATGTATGTGCCCTTAAATGACAGTTTCCTTATCTATACCTTGCAGTTGAAAAGGGTACTCTAGGTTACACCCATATTTCTGCAACAGCTGGTATTTTACTTAAGGGCGTTTTTGTTGATGGAAACCATTTCCTTAGAAACGACTGGAAGTACTTTTAAACATATAATCACAAAAGGCACAGAGATCTATTAGGTAGAAAACTACAATTCCTAACTGTGCCTAGCAGTTGGAATGGCTGCAAATGTGTAATACACGTTTGCTGTAAATGTCAGAGTATCACTTTTTGAAAGGGGAGAATAGCTCTGGGGAGAGCTGGATGTCTGTCTCCCTGGCAGTGACGTTGATCTCTGTTTGGTGGAAGGTTTTGCTATACAGTTTAACAAGAAGCTTTAATAGTGTTGGGCACTTACCCTGTGATTTACCTTTCTAGATGCCTCAGAGGTAAAGAGGAGTTAACACAATTAAACAAATTCAATCTACAGTGTAGCGGCGGAGCCCATTTTGCCACATATTAAGGAGCAGTAATCCGTAAATAGGGTTAGATTTGGTTTATTACAAATTAAGGGGCAAATTGATGTATATAAATCTCAAGAGCATATTATAAAGATACAAGATCACCGCAGAATATCCAAAGTGTCAAATGAAATTAAATCTATACAACATAAGACATACAAGAACCTCACTTGCAGCAATACAGAGAATAAGGAACAAAATCTGGTGATCAGTATATACGTTTGATCCTCCAGTTTATGCATGAGTCAATATAACATAATTTTAACTAATCCTAAACTTGAATTAGGAAATTGGGACCCAGTTAAATTTGGAACGTGTCAGTATTGAGGAGACTTCAGTAGAAGTTCCCCATATCAGTAAAATTGCATAACAAGAAGCCACACAGTAAGAGCAGTGTGATAGGCCTGTGCTCCTCAGAGACTCTCTGGAATATAGTCTAGCGACTAAAGTGTGAACGCCTGTTAAACCCACAGTCCATTGGAATGTTACTTAACTCCAGTAACATTCCACCTATGAACAGTAGGAATTGCCATCAACTCGATCCTCCTCTTCCAACATTTCATACATCAGGACATCCTTGAATGTCTCCCATCTCCAAATATGACATGAATAGGTCTGCACATACAATTACAATAAATGTAAGATGTTAATGAATGTATCATTACTTGGAAAGTATATTTCAAGTAAATGCAATATAACTCAAAATACACAGATGTGAATGTGTATGAGAACTACAAATTGTAACATTATAATGAAGGGATAAGAACACATAGTTATATAAATGACTACTTTCTACCATGACAATACTCTGGTAGTAGGTGTAATGCGTTATTGCACATTAAAATGCTTAACCTCATCACTCCGGCGCAAATTCCGCTGCAGTGCTGAAGGTTCTAATCGCGGGCGCGTTCATGACGGCTCCCGGCCGTCATCAGCACACGCCCACCGTGACGCATGACGGCTGGGAGCCGTCCTCAGCATCGAAGAGGTTAAGACGCACAAAATATATTATGAAAATGCACATAAATATTGAGCTTCTATGACGTACAGGAGTGGAACTTAGATTGCTCGTCTCCAATAGCCCAATATGAAAGGACATTGACATAAAGCTGAACAAAAGCCTCTTCTGTCCCTGCTGGGGGCACGCTGAGCAAAGCAAACTTTATACAAAGCTGCTGCAGCAAGTCATGAAGACATGGTTCAAAGTTAGAGTCAATCAATCAGTGTTGGTGAAGTGTAACTACTCACCTGCGATGGTTTCAAGGCGTGGAGGAGGGCAGCTCCGTTGAGTGCTGGGGTCATCCAAAGAGACATGTCTTCAGGTTCTTCCTGAGCTGGTGCAGTGTAGGGTCTTGTTGGAGGTGGAGGTCGTTCCAGGCCTTGGATGCGGGGTAGGAGATGGATTTCTCAGTTTTTGCCAGTCTCATCTATAGGCAATACAGCTGATTTCCTGTAAAGGGTGAATTGCATGAGAGGCCAAGGCGTGGCTTCCATTGTTTAAAATGTGATTAAAATAAAGGCTTAATTGACAAATGATGAGGATAAAGCGTCAAAATAGAAAAACACGTCAAACTACAAACTACACAAGGACAGGCCGAAGGTTGTCAATGAAGGAGAGGAACTGCAGAGATATGACTTCTGAGTGCATGTTAAAAAGTACAAAACACTACCTGCAGGAGTCTGAGGCCACTGAAAGGACACTGAGCAAAGGTAGCAGTGCTTGGTCCATGCTCCATGATAGGGACAAAGATTCAAAGCCCAGGAGGAAGCCAGTGTTGAGAAGGAGGCGCTGACCAATAGGAAGCAAGGAAACAAGAGTGACGTGGGAGTCAACCAATGGGAAGTGAAGATAAGTAATGGGAAGGTCCTAAGCCCCTTTTAAGATTTATTTTTTCTTTACAAGAGATTTTACAAGCAGAGAGCAAGCCCTTTGCAGGCAAAACTTAAACAACAACCTAAACTTAGCTCCTAGAAACCTGTCTCACCAGATTATGTAGCAGAGTGCCAATGTGCACCAATGTGCTTTTTAAACCTCAGTGACCTATTGTGAGGGTGTTCTATTGAGCACTATTTTTTAGGTAGCTGATGTTGTTTGTGGCACCAAATAGAATTAATGGTATTTTGTCAATGTAGAAAAAAACATTCATTTATGCTTCTTTAAAATGGCACTCACTGCCACAAAAGAAGTTGCACTTACATTGAGCAAGATGCAGCTTAGTACCATATGTTACATGTTAAGTAATGTTGCACTGCATTGCTTTATTTCTTGTAGAGAACATTGCTCTTTTGTAGGAACACACATTGTTTGTATGAGCAATTATTTTTTGTCACTGCTAAACACTAACTGCTGCAAATAAATAGCATAACTTTACAGTCTATAAAATGATGATAAATAGCACTTCAGTTCAAATTAGCACCACCCTTGCAGATTATGTACTGCAGCCTCTATACATTATTTATATGCAAAAAGAGAGAATGGATGGACTCAGTTGTCATTGCATTCTCAATATCACAGAGGTACTAGAACTTATATAATCTCACAGATAGTGCCAACATGTAAACTGTGAAAAAGATAGGAAATCGCCTATTTTAGGAATCAATTTTGAAAATGAATAAAAACTGTGGGATTATTTGCTGCAAGGTGATATGGGGTAAAAGAGTACAGTGCGGTTGGTGGGTTGATGGTGCAGGAGGAGCAGTTGCTTGATTGAATCTTGTTACATTATAGAAGTTTTATGTACCTGTTGCCCAATTTCCCTTCTCCATTTTCCCGCCAAATTTCCAAAAAGGCGTTAGTGTCCAGCTTTCTCTTATGTAGAGGCTCTCCATCTGTTGTACTCCCAGCAGGCAGGGTTTCAACCATTGCACAGCACTGAGGCAAGTCTGCTAGTCATCATGGATTACATCCACATAAAGTTGGACATCAGGGAAGGAGCTACACTGATTGCTGGATCTCAGTGCCGCTTTTGACATCATCTATCACTTGCTGGCTATATCTCGCAGATACATCAGGACACTGATTTGCGCTGTTGTTCCCGCTAGCAGCTGGACCTGTTCAAGCTATTAGGGCTGATCCCGCTAATGTCATGGGAAACCTTTGTCAGACAAGATTTGGTCCCATTATGCTAAGGCCGATTTATTCTGCCTTTTCTAATTTCATTTAAAAATTGGTTCATTCAGCAGAAATCAGCTGACTGCTCTCACTTCAAATTACATGTCCTAATGATGACCCTTATTCCACTACGGTCCATTGACGACTATAGCAATAGGAACTGTTTATTTTAAATTATTGTGGTACCCAAGATCCTGGGACCCAAATTGTACATTACTATTTTCCACTTTCTTTTGTATCATACATCCGCTGCACTTTACTTCCTTTTTCACTGACTGTGTGATCACCAGGGCACTGACTAACTTTTATTAAGCTGCAAAATATATGTATGAAGTTTACAAGTGGGCCCTCTTGTCTTTCATTGCTGTTTTGAGCATCTACATTATTTGTATATTAAATAACGTTTGGAGTTATGGGTGCCAATTTTAACGAGGGTTTTTAACATGGCTGCGGAGACAATGACTCTACCAACATGGGGCACGGCTATTATAGATCCAATTTTTAAGAAGGGTAACAAATCTGTTCCCAAAAATTACAGGCCTAATTCACTTTTAGATTCACTGATGAAAGTGAGGAGTAAAGTCTTGCTATAAAGACTTGAAGAATGGACCTGGGATTACACAATACCTTTGCCTGTCCAGTTTGGATTCAGGAAAGGCCTGGGGACCTCAGAGCAATGTGTGAACCTTGATCTACTCTTAGGCAAGTACACCTGCGCCAAAAGCTTCAGATTATACCTCCGTTTTGCTGATATGAGCAGCACCTTTGATGTAGTCGATCCTACTCTTCTTTGGTGTACTTTGCTTGCTATGGGGGCACCAAGGCCAATGATCTATTTTCTGGCCAGATTATATGAGGATTTGATGAGTAAAGTATTTTTATGGCCCAGGAGGAAATGCACCAACACCTTTGCAGTTAAGCGAAGCATTTGGCCAGGCTGTGTACTAGCGCCTCTGTCATTCTATTAGTTTATTAACGGGGTAGACAAGACCTTACAAGTAGTGTATGCTGATGCACCCCATGTGGCTGGGCAGCCTATTCGTGTACTTTTGTATGCAGACGATGCTGTCCTGCTGGCCAGGACTCCAGTGGGGCTGCAATGTTTAATGGATGCTTTTAGTGATGTTATTGCCTCTAAGAAATTAATTATGAATAGAAGTAAAACCTATACTATGGTCTGTGGGTCACAGAATAAACAAAGTAGAACCTTTTTTATTGCTCAATCGCCTGTGACCACGGCTGACACTTTCTGTTAACTGGGCATTTTTTTCCCAGGTAACGGGTCGTGGACTCATGAAATTACTAATTTCATGAACAAAATGGCTAGAAGCACCCATGGTATTTTTAGGTTTTCAGCAAAACTGGGCTCTAGACTGGTCAAGGAGATGACAGCAATTTGTAGGGCAATTTTTTTATCGAGTGCAACTTATGGGGCTTATAGCTGGGGTTACCACAATAGTTCTGCGCTACAGACGTAGGAAAACAGTTCCTCAAACGCCTCCTTAGCCTACCGACCTCGGCTTTTTCAGCGATCATACATAAAGAAGTGGGGCTACAGCATCTTATAGATATAGTTGCATCTCGTCCGTTCCTGCTCTGGTACTCAATATCGTCCAAGGAGGAAAACGGTTTTACAAAATCATTTATTTTATACTTTCTCTTCTTGGATAATGCCATGCAGATCCCCTGATTAGGTTACACCAGTTAGCAGTATAGTAAAGTATTTAAGATGCCAGTATGGGCCAATCCCTTCCAAGTATTATTACTTAGGAAGTTGTTTATCAGAGAAAACTTTATGAATCACAGGAGGGAAGTTCGGCTTGATTGTGAATGCAGTAAACCACCTGTAAAGTTTTATTTAACACTTCTTTCTGATGTGGGCTATCAAGATGATCTAACCTTCATTCCCAGCCTTATGCATCGCTTTGTATTAATCAGATTCGGACTAGGAATTGTCCACCATTTAGTGGCTTTCCCCAACATGAAAACTTGCCCTCCAGCCATAACCCTTTGGCCATGTGATGGATAGAGCAAGAAGAGCACCATGTACTTCATGGTGATTTTTGTTTTTTGTTTGGGATTTAGGAATTAATATTTAAAACCATTTTTGCTTGCATATGGCAGTGGTTCGCATCTTGCCGCAGTAAAATACTTGTCTGAAATTAACAATGCCAGGGTTTGCCTTAATGTGGCACTTTTTATTATAAACGCCATCAATGCACGTAAAAGTGTTGTATCAAACCCATGACATTTTTTAAGAAATTGAGCTACTTTTTAAAATATAATTTTTTACGTGTTTTAAAGATGATCAATTTTGGTCCCATGTTGCAGACCAAGCATTCTCTGCTTCATTTTTTTAACTACTTGATATTTTTCATGTCTAACGCAACCACTTTTAATCTATGCACATTTTTAGATTTGACTGATTCTGGCCCCATGTTGCACATCAGATGTTATTTGTCGTGTTGTTATTATATACGTAATTCAATTAGTCTCGATATGTATGTACACTTTTATGGTTGTTTTACACATACCGAATAAAGTTTTTGAACTGAACTGAAATCTTTAAATTAATTAACTTTGGTACTCTAATTGAGCACACCCCAAGGAACCTCTGTTCAATTTGCATTTACATGAAATGTTCCAGGCAGTTTTTGAGCTGCCTATGTTTGATAAAACCAATTTGAAAAAGATAGTCAATGGTCCATTTTATGGATTAAACTTGAAAATTAATTAAAAAACGATTGAAATGTTTGCAGCAATATGACATTTGGATCGTAAGAGTATGGTGCAGTTGATTGTTTGTTGGTGGAGGTGGAGCAGTTGCCTGGTGGAAGCATATTACATTATAGAAGCTCTATCTGACCAGATGACCACCTTTATCAAAGAGAACTCCATCCTAGACACCTCCCAATCTGGATTCCGCAGCAACCACAGCACCGAGACCGCTCTCCTCACCGCCACAGATGATATCCGCATGCTACTGGAGGAGGGACACACCGCGGCCCTCATCCTTCTAGATCTCTCTGCAGCTTTTGACACCGTCTCTCATCGCGTCTTTGCAGCCAACACAGTGATTTAAGGAGCCGCCCTCGACTGGATCTGATCCTTTCTCTCTGGCAGAACCCAGAGGATCAGACCCCCTCCCTTCCTCTCCGAACCCACCGATATCAGCCGCGGAGTACCCCAAGGCTCATCACTCAGCCCCAGCCTCTTCAACATCTACATGGCCCCCCTCGCCGCCATCGTTAGACAGCACGGGCTCAGCATTGTATCCTACTCTGACGACACCCAGCTCATCCTCTCACTCAGGAAGAATCCTGAAGACACCAGATTCTGTTTCCAGGAAGGGATGAAGAACGTGGCAGCCTGGATGAAAGACAGCTGCTTGAAGCTCAACTCATAGAAGACTGAGGTCCTTAGCCTTGGATCCTGCAACTCCGCCTGGGACAACACCGCGTGGCCCCCGCCCTTGGGAACCCACCCATTCCTACTGACCACACACACAACCTCTGCATCATCCTCAACTCTTCCTTCTCCATGAACTGCCAACTCAACGCCATCGGATCCTCCAGCTTCAACTGCCTGCGCATCCTCCGCAAGACCTTCAAGTGGATCCCCTCCGACTGCAGAAAGACCGTCACCCACATACTCATAACCAGCAGACTGGACAACGGCAACACCCTATACGCTGTAATCAACAGAACTCTACGGCAGAGACTCCAGACAATCCAGAATGCCGCTGCTAGACTCGTCCTCGGAACTCCGTGTCCCGAACATATGACCCAACACCTACGAGACCTCCACTGTCTTCCCGTCGAGAAAAGGGTCACTTTCAAGCTCCTTATCCACGCCTACAAATCCCTCTACAACATCGGACCCGAATACCTCAACGAGAGAGTCTCCTTCCACGTACCCAAGAGGAACCTCCACTCCACCGACCTCGCACCTGCAGAGATCCCCCACATCCGCAGAAAGAGAACATGCGGGAGAGCCTTCTCCTACATCGCAGCCAAGACCTAGAATGAGCTAACCGTGAACTTCAGACGTTCCCCAACCCTGCACACCTTCAGGAAGGACCTCAAGATCTGACTCTTCGACTGACCCGGAGCTGCCCCCCGCGCCTTGAGACCCTCACGGGTGAGTAGCACTCATTATAAACCCCTGATTGATTGATTGATTGATTGATATCCAACTTTTGCCCAGTTTCTCTTCTCCCTTATCGAGCTGAAATTCTGAAAAAGGTGTTAGCGTTTTGCTTTCCCCTTATTTAGAGGCTTAACGTCTGCTGGACTCCCACCAGGCAGGATTTCAACCATTGCATGATACGAGACAGCTTTGTTAGCCATCACGGATGACATTTACATGACGTTGGACAGTATTAGTCATTGCTGGATCTCAGCACATCTTTTGACACAAGATCCCATCCCATACCATTATTAATCAGCCCTAGAATACTGGCATCTGTGGCCTCACTGGAACCAGTAACAGGCGGTGTATCTTAAAGCCAAAGCCACTAAAATTATGCAGTAGGGGAGCACTAAATTATGTGACAGGGTTGACTCTATTTTGTGGCTAGAAAAGGCAAATTAGGCTGCATAATGCAGCACATTTTTTGATATTATTGATTCTTTTGTGATTTTTACACATGGCAATACTGTCTGGGTACAGATTTCACCTTATTAGTCTCAGTGAAAAATGACCAGTTGACCTTTGTGAAGGGTCTTCCAGTGTGACACAAACATGTCATCAAGTTTTTAGTAACTTTCGATCCGTCTGAGCTAGAAGCATTTTTTTGCTAAAATGTGTACACTATGCAGCAAACAATGGATTATGTGGCAAATCCATAATTACGTGAACAATGCAGTGGACGCAGAATTGTATCATTTCAGTGGGTCTGCTCTGGCTCAGCTTAAGCCTTTCAGATCCAGCTCTAAGCCAGAGCAGTGTTTAGTTTCACAGGGTTCCATATTAAATCCCCACTTTTCAACATCTCTGTTTCCCAATACTAAATTGATTAGCTGTTTTGGCTTTGCTTGTATATCCTATGCGGGTGACACCCACATCTTAATCTCTCCACAGGGACTAAGTTTCCCCAAGGGTAAGTTGTTGAGCTGCATGTCTGCTGTTGCAGAATGGATGAAGGGTCATTCTCTGAAACTCAATGGGGATAAAACCAAGATAATTCTCTTTTGTGGACACTTCAGTGTGTGGGCCTTGAACGGGTGACGAAAGAATGTAGGCCCTGGCCCTACTCAGAAAGACATAGTAACAAAAAAGTCTGGGGATAAAAATGGATATCTTTCGATTTTTTCAACCAAATCAACTTATTAATATCCCCTTTTTTTGATTATCTTGTTCCACTAAATGAGGTAATTCCTCTATGTGACAAGTTTTGAGCAAGACAAAGGTGCATCCCATCAATCGTTCCTTCATAGACTACTATAATTTGCTTTATTTTGACTTTCCAAGAAATCAAATCTACTTATTCAGAAGATTCAAAAGGTCACTGTGAGAGTGCTTCTAAATCTTTTTCCCTTCGGCCCTGCGTCTTCTCACATATGTATGCCGCACTGGCTACTTATGCAAGTACACATCCAGTTTAAGGTGCTACGTTTTTGTCATAAAGCCTTTTGCAACAAAGGATCTAGCTTTCTACTATCTAGACATACACTCCATCCCATGGTCTTAAACCTCTGGACACCCAATGTCGGCTTTTTTTGCATGGTCAACCCAAAATGTTTTGCCTTCATCCTCCTGTTTTCTAAGCTAATTTTTGTTGGCCTTTAGAAATCTGCACACTCTACCACTGCTAATCAGTGCTAATGTGCTTGTGCTCTCTCCTTAATATGTGTTGAAATTGGCTTACACCCGCCACATTTCATTTATGTATAAGCCCCTAGTAGAGTGGAACTACATGCACCTATGGCCTGTAAATTAAATGCTATTAGTGGGCCTGCATCACTGATTGTGTCTTAAGAAGCCCTTGAAACATGTTTGAGACCTGCCATTGCAGCATGTGTTTGCAGTTTTAAACTGCCATTTTGACCTGGCAAAAGAAACTTTTGCCAAGCCTAAACCTTCCATTTCAATATATATGTCAGCCATAGCATAGGCCGAAGGACCATAGAGCAGAGTGCAGTCTATTTAAGAAGTAGGACATGCATTTTTAAGTTTTACATGTCCTGGTGGTGAAAACTTCTTAAATTTGTTTTTCACTACTGTGAGGCCTATCTCTTCCATGGGATAACATTGTGTTGCCTTACTATATTTAATAAGTGCTAACTTTTAATTGAGAACAGCTCAACCTTTCATGTTTGGTGTTTGAGAAATTAAAATTAAAAATACAATTTAATAGTAAAGTCGTATATTAAATTACAATTTTGAAAATGCCTCTTAGAATTTTCCTGCCCTTATTACTTGGAGCCTCCAGTCAGGTCACATGACTGGGTGTAGGTGACAGATGAATTGTGTTTATTTCCGAAAGACAGTCTCACAATAGAGGAACTAGGAGTGTTGGCATGGGCCATCGACCGGCACAATGGGGGGGGAGGGGGTTTGGGGGGTTAACTGAATAGGCTGTGCCCTGTATTCAAACAAAGGACTTGTCACCACTCCATTGTTCATACAGGCAGTTTGGAGTTTGGTCAGAGGAGGCAGGGAGCATCAAGGCCTACAAATGGAATTATTTTGAAGCTTCTCTTACTTATAAGTGGGCTCCAGATATAAACCTCAGACCCAACTCCTGAGTATACTCCTGGGTTTATGAATGCTACAAAAAGACTGCTGTGCTGCTATCCTGTCAGGAGTATGGCCACTCTGCTGCCCTACTACTCTGCTGCTCTCTTGGCTGAAGCCCTGCTTGCTGAAAAAGAAGACTGGACATGTACCCTTCATCCCAGGCTGAAGTAACTCAAAGGGTCAGCAGACTGACCTTCTGTTCTGCGTAAAAGGGACATGACATAAGCTCCAAAGGCTCCCTGCATCTGCCCAGCTGACCTGCTGCCTGACCTGCAACTGGGCCTGCCTGAGCCCTACTGGCCTCTGATGGGGTAAATTCCTGACCACTAAGATGTGGCCCATAGGTCCTGATCCCTTGGTGTGGCCTCAGTTGAGCTCCTCTCTAGTGAAAGGGAGAATTCCGGACATTTTAGGGTCTTTACGAACATGAATGGGCCTGTTCGTGCCAAGGTGCCAGCAAACACAACTTCACGCCACAGCGACCACCGAGGACACCCAGCAGCGTTAGATTCACCAACGCAAAGCACCAGCAATGACCGTGTGCGATGCTCAACAGGGTTTTTGTGCTAAAGTGTCAACCGTTCATGATGACCATCCTGCTCTTTGTTCTACATTGACTGCCGTCTGCGAATTCCTCACTGCCCCTCGAGGCCCATTCCATCGTGAATGGAACTCTTTGTGCTGTACTTTAAAAGTAACTCTTTCAAAGGGACTAACCTGGTCCCTGTATCTGGCTCACACTCCATCACAGCCGGCCTGAACGTGTGACTTTTACTCGATAACCATATGTGGTGCTTTACTCACGTGAAATCATGTGATATTGCATATCTCCGGTTCTACTACTTGGATTTTTGTCATTTTAGTGTCAAATAATTTATTACATTTTATCTATTTTTCTAAATTGGTGTGGGATTTTTTTTGCGATGTTTTCACTTTATTACTATTTGAAATGCTGCATGAATACTTTACACATTGGCTCTGAGTTAAGCCTGACTGCTTTGTGACAAGCTACCAGAGGGTTAAGCTCAGGTTAATTTGGGGTTTGCTTGTGTTTCACCCTGACAGAGATTGTGGCTCCTGCTTGAGTAGGGTTTCACCCCTAAACCAGTAACCCAATTGCCAACACCCAGCTCATGGCTCTGCCTCGCTTCAAGGACTCTTGGTTGGGGGACAGAGCATTTGTCTTGGTCCCACTTCATGAAACTCTCTGTCACTCGACTTAAGGGCAGAACTCACTCTCTGTCACTGGACTTAAAGGCAGAGACTCACTAAGGTCGGATTTTTGCCTTGAAAGTTATTCTGCAGGTCAGCTCTTGGTGCCAGGATATTTATAAGGTAGGTGCTGCACTTTAAAAACCATTTCTTGCTTTCATTCATTCACAGCTTTTACCACTGTTATGATTGCAGAATGTCCTCCTACCCTTGAGATGTAAGTAACCCACAGCCAATTATATTAAAGCTGATCATATCACTCAGAACAATTCCATGCCTCCAGACCTTAAAAGTCATCAATGTTTGGGCCTGCCCATAATTGAAGACTGCCTTAATCTGCAGATAAAATCAAACAATGATAGGAGAGGAAATGGCTCTAGTGCGGTGCATTAAATTAACTACACAGGGCACCAAAGATCTAATCCAGATAACAAAAAGAAACCTACTGGGGAGTTTATCACAAAATATTCCCAAAATTTCATAAATCATTTGGCTCAAGAAATTGAAAGGGTGAGCAGAGAAATCACAAAATCCACGTTACCATAATTCACACAGTCAAGAACTGTAAAATGCCTTAGTCAAAATAATTAGAAAATATTGAATAGGTGTCCTGTGGAAATAAAGTAGTGCACAAGCCTAACTGCTTCACACCAAAGTGACATACTAATATTGAATTTCATGGCAGAGAGCCAAGCCTTCAAGTGTTAAAACTGATCAGGAAATCAATCTCTCCTTCTCTGTCGACAAGGGATGCATGCCAGTACTGAGCAATCCCAAATGGTCCCACCTCAATTCGTGGTCCAACTGACCCTAATATTTTTTCGCAAAGCCTGGCAGCATTTTAGCAGTGGAGAATGAAGTATTTTTTCAAGGAAGGGTGAAGTGGTATTTTCATGATGGTGTTTGGATTGCAATTGAAAATTAGGGGAGCCGGCTTGGAAAGGTAAGGTAAGGTTCCCAGGTCTCTGACACATAAGAGTACCATGTGTTTGGGAATATCTTTGTTGTAATCCATTCAGAAAAACCTAACCTACTCTTGATAGTGTGTTTCTATCTTGCAAAATGACAGCTAAAATGTTTGAGGTTTTCATTTTTGCTAAATCATGAGATTTGCAATGTGGTATGCAATGTTATGCTCTTGTGTTGAACTGTTAATGTTTTTGACCTGCTGTAAGAAAAGAGAACACAGAGCTTGCCCAATGCTTTTTAGGTCTCGCCTGGTGTTAGCAGCGTGCATGCACTCCTCTCGCCATGTGAGAGCTTCTTGGAATCAATACGGTTCCAGAAGTCATGTCGCTGCTCCGACTGCAATTTTGATTTGTGCGCGTCGTTTTGCGTCATGGATTATGCAAAACACAGTGTAATGATTGCACCGGAGGCAATCATTAAACTGACGGTTGCCACCCTGTCAGCTTTTAGCCCTGCCCAGTGGGCATGGACAATGTGCTCTGTACAGTAAAATCCAGTGAGCAGCGAAGAACTGCTTGGCAGTAGGGTCAGAGGGGAAGCAAATCGCTCTGTACACTAGAATCCAGTGAGCAGTGATGAATTGCTGGCAGGATGGTCAGAGGGGAAGCAAGTCGGGATCAGATTCTCTTCAAGCCATCCTAGATTTAAATACAGATGTCTGTGAGGGCGCTGCTGAGAGCGCCATTTCCTTAGTTGGTTATGCCCTCTCTCCTTTTCCAAACACACTTTGAAAATGTACCCGGGACAACTGCTGCATGTCCCTGATCCTGGCCGCCCCACTGTACACGTTGGACTGACTGCACAAAGATAAATCCGTACTTGGCGCATCGTTTGCTAAGCTAGGTTGCCTGAGGCCGCCAGCAACAACTCTACGCTGCGAGAGAGAGAAATATGCCAGGCAGTGGTGAGCATGAGTTTTTAACACACCATTTCCTTGTTCAAGTCATCATTCTCGGTTCCGTTTCATTTAATCTTACTTACAAGGGAACCCTTTTGAATAATTCAAAATACATTTAAGAAATTTTTACAAATGAGCCCGAAAGCTAAATAAGCACAACCCCTGGCATATGGACGCGTAGGGCGCTATTTAATACTCCAAAAGTTGAGCTTTTGCTTCTAGATTGCAATTGAGGCATAACCAGGCCTTTAAGTGGGGCGGGTCCTGCCGGTGCTCAACCCCGCTATTTTAAAAAGCAGGTGCTTAGACGAATCCCTAACAGGCTCTCCATTTTTGCCCTCTCCTTCAGGGTAAAAACACTTTTTAACTCGGCAGCAGTATCACCCTACATTGCCTTCGGGGTAACTTCAAAGAAACGCATTAGTACTTTCACAGTCTCATCATGTCGAACAAAAGCATTTTTAATATTATATATAGTTATGCCAAAGGTGTTGCTTATTTATCTTATGCAAATAACGATTGACAAAGCCAATAATCCTAGACTGTTGTGGGTGTAATGTTACATGTTGTATTATATGTGTGGATGCAATGATAAAAGCAGCAAAATACCAGTGCTCAGCAAAGATTTTTAGCTTAGGTGTTTTAAGCCATGCCAATACTGATATCGACCATGCCCCTTTCAGAGACCCCCAGTTTATTCATCTTACTTAAAACTCTGGGCGTAACACAGACTATAGTACTTTACATCCCCCTCACAATGGGTGGTCCCTGATTTAAACTAAAGCCTTTGAATACCTGTGACACATGACTCTTTGGGCAGGGTTCTGCATTACATTCTGCAGGGACCCCATCATTTTGTGTTACAACACTAGTGGATATCCTGGTTTTGTCAATATTGGTTACGTTGGTGACAATAATGGGTCTCACCTTTGGGACATTATAAGTGTTCAGCCATGCATATTGTGCTGCATAATTAAATACTTATAAGGTCTCAACAGTAAGACGTATTGGCTATGCCAATGCTTGTTGCTTTTATTACGGCACATGCCACCTATCTGGGACACATAACAAATGGACCTGCTGAACCCTATTCCACAGTCAGATTTTCAGGAACATAGTTGGAAACACCATAGCAACCACATGCACGGTTTAGTAAGGTTTAGTATAACTATGAGAGTTTGATTTCAGAAGCATTTAAGAGAACATAAATGTTTGTCAATGCTATTCATGCAATAAACCGCTGTTAAATGCACCACTCGGATGTGATATTTTTTGGGCCATTACTGTATGTGTTTAGTACTTTAGTGAGTGAATACGACATGATCCAGGTTACAAGGGGCTCGTTAAATTGTGATCACTGTGCAATACATTTGCCCAGGGATCTCAATTACAAGTGATGTGATGTGATGATCACGAACAGTAAATGCTACCAATCATTACATTTCACCAGGTCAAACCTACCAGAATTAAATAATTGGAAAAGGCCCTGTATTTACCAGGACATGTGGTTTATGGTTCAGTAAACTCAACATTCCCCAAAAGCTCAGAATATTCAATAATTATCACATCCGATAAATTCCAAACACCACAGTATCTAATTTTTATTAATCACAGCCAATTTTCTTTCACAGCACACCCTTGTATTTGAAGAAAAATTAGTGTTGGGAATGAAGTATGTAGTAAGCGACTACTGACATTCGTAGATGTTGAAATAATTAAGATTTATTGCGCACAGGTGCCCTGCAGCAACCGGCAGGGGAAGGATCAAAGGGCAACTGCCTCACAGAACACAAGTTGCAAACAACATTCTAAATGAGAATTATATCTAACATGCTAGAGGATAATGGTAGATACACACATCAGAGATAAGACCAATAGAAAGTAGCTATTTGTTAAAATATGACCCTAGCTATCAATGTGATGAAACTGAAGGTTTATCTAATCTTAATCTTTCCTGAGGCAGTTCCATTCTTTTTACTGGTACTATGCGAAAATATTCTGTGGTCCACTGTACCTATTTTAGGGCAGCCTTTAAAGCACAAATCTTGCCTCTTTTAACCCAAGGGGTCAGGACTCAAATATGTATATTCAGGATACCAACATATGCTAATAATAAACCCATAATCCCTAGGTTCCTTAGTCCCCATCTGATTCATCACAGGTGGAGTGGAGATGAACAATCTCCCAGACAGAGAAAAAACATAAGGAATGCTGGACCCCCTACGGCACCCCCTCTCACCGGGAGTACTTAACCAGTACTTACCCAGCATTCGTTCTCTTCTTTTTTTCTGACAGCCAACAAAATGGGATGAGGAACATACTGGGAGCTGCTCCTGCTGGGCGGAAGTGGTGGTGTCCCCTTGGGCCGTCCTGCCTGCTGGGTTGCAGGACAGTGGTGGTTCTCGTGCCTCCTGGTCTCCTGGGCTTTCCAGGAGGCTCGATTGGCAGAGTCCGACCTTTTGTGGCTGGGCACAGGATCCAGCTGTGCATGAAGACCAGAGTGTGTTGAACATCTTACTGGAGGCCAAGCCATGGGAGTACATGCTGTGTCTTCAGCTAGTCCATTGGCCTAAGGTGGAGGCACCAGGGTGGACTCCTAGTTTGCCTGGCTTCAGACGAGGAAGGACGGCTAGAGTCCAGGCATTCTGGGAGTGGAGTGGGCACATACGCTTCCCCAATGGGTATCTGGGCAAAATACAAGGGGGAAAGGATTATTTCTGGCGGCCTCAGGGGTCAGTACCGCATAGCGGTTTTGAGAGTATTTTCACTGGATATTGTGCTGCTGTTGTGGGTTATTCCACATCATTGCAGTGTATGCTGGGAAGAGAATGCACAATGGGCAAGCACTCTACAAAAAGGAAGCATGTGAAAGAGTCCTCCTCCCCCACTTCTTTCTTCTCTTCTCTTTCTCCTCTGGCCTCTAAGTGTCCTAGTGAAAGCAAAGACACTAAGCTGATACTTCTGATCAAGGAGACATTAATGGAGATGGGAGACTCTGGTAAACTGAAAGGGGTGGTGCCTGTCCCTTCTTCACCTCTCTCAGGTTCAGAAGAGAAGAGCTAGGGTTCAAAGGAGCATTAGGGCAAATATGTTTCAAGACAAATGTTGCCTGCCCTAATTAGGCATGTAAAGGTTAACATGGGGTTTACAGTTTGGGAACAGCCTGAAACTTCTTCTGGTGGTCTTCCGCAACCGTTTCTGAGTGTTGCGCCTCTGGTTGTGCTGGTGTACTCTTATATTACAAAGGTCCAGAAGTGCAGATGGAGGGATTCAGACAAGATTATGTGACTGCACTCAATGACCAATTTGTACGCTTTGCAGGATATGCAGAGGAAGTTGTTAGATGCCATTCCAATTGACTCTTTTGTGGCCAGTCTGGTGGGCAGGACAGCCTTGACGGAGGATGCAGTAATCAAGGAGTAGATAAGAAGGGGGATGCCTCTCTTTGGAAGGTGCATTCCAGCTTCCATGTGGCTGTTTGTGCTGAGATTTATTGGATCTATGCAGCTCAATCCCTAACTATGGATGTCAAGGCACAGTATAGATCCTTGGACGATGCTTCTGATTTCACTGGGCTACTGGAAAATATTGTGTACCAGGTGGAATGTCTCTCAGATGTGTCATTTGATGTGGTGCGGGCTACAGCCTTGTCTGGAGGAGCATGTGTGGCTGTTCCCTGGAACTTGGTTCTGAAGGGCTGGCAGACTGATTCTGCCCAGAAGGCTTCTACTCTTTGTTTGCCTTTTCATTGGGGAGAAGAAGTCCTTTAAGCCTAAGTCTCCTTTTTGCCCATCCGCCTGGAGACACTTTCCATGGCGTCAGGGGATGTTCTCAGCAGGAAGGTGTCAGGATCGGAAGGAGAAGTGGAATTTATGGTCAGCGGTCACCTCCAGTACTTTCTCAAGGCATGGTCAATATCTACTTTAGACACCTGGGTGTGGGACATGTCAGACACAGGTAACGGATCCTTTTTGGGGTAGTTCCTTCAACATCTGTGGTCCACCCGACTCCATGGCCCTCCAGGGAGGAATAGCAGGTGACATTATTCTGGAGGATTTGTTCCTTGCGGAAAGAGAAATCCATTCAGGAGATTCCCTCATTAGAGAGACACAGAAGATTCTACTCCATTTTTTCTGGTACCAAACGCTACAGTAGCTTCCAGCTGGTTTTGAAGGATCTAAACCAGTATTTATCACAGCTTTCCTTCAAGATGAAGACGCTGCTGAGGGTCATTCATCTTGTGTTGCAGGGGCATCTGATGTTCACCTTGGATCTGCAGGATGCATATTACCATGTGTCCATCCATCCACATATCCAGAAATTTCTGCAGTTTTACATCCTGGTGTTCATTATCAGTTCCTGGTACTCTTGTTTGGCCTGTGGTCAGCCCCCAGGATAATTACAAGGATGGTGGTCCCACTGGTGGCGTCCCTGCATCTCCAGGGGATTCACCTTTGCCCATATCTGAATGAATGGCTGCTCCATGCTCCCTTGAACGAGAGCTTCTTTCCCATCTGAAGTTGGTGTGTGCATCCTGAAGGCGCATGGATTTCTCCTGTACTGGGACAGGTGTGAGATGGTGCCTTCTTCGGATATGATGTTCATTGGGGCTTGGTTCAGGACTGACCACATTTGAATGTTCCTTTCTACTCCAGGATTGAGGGGCTACAGTCTCTGGCCCGGAATGTGATGAGCAGGACCTGCCTGCCTGTCTGTCAGTAGTTGCACCTGTTAGGGTTCATGGTGGCGAGCAAATTTATTGTCCCACGGGCCGAGGTTCATTTCCGGCCTCTGTGGATTTATCTGCTGTCTTTGTGCAATCCTTGTTCCAAAGACTTTTCAAGTGGATTGTGCCAGTTTCTCAGGAGATTCTCACACAGCTGGAATGGTGGTCTGTGCTTAGTCATCTGTCTCTGTAAATGTAAATGTAAATGTATTGCGATTTATATAGCGCACGTATCACCCGAAGGCATCAAGGTGCTTGCCTTGGGAACCCGTCCTGGTATTCCCCTGTGAGATAACCCCAGCAGGGTATACACAAGGTGAAAGCCAGGCATCCCGCCGCGAGGGGCCGTAGTGGAGATTAAGCAAGCTATTGCCCAGAGTCGCAGAGTGTGAACCCATGAGTCGAGTAGGCACCGGGACGAGAATTATCGAGTCCGTGGAATTTTTGAGCCCAAGACCCGCCGAGGCGGGGAATTGAACCCTGGTCCAGGACCGATCTCAGCTTCCGGGTCTGCCGCCTCTAACCCCTGAGCCACACTTCTCCACTCCACTCTCTCGCTCTCTGGGGATACCTTTGCAGCTGGAACCTCTGCTGGTATTTACGAATGATGGCAGTGCCTTTGGCTGGGGGGCAACTCTGGGGGAAAGGTCCCTGCAGGCCCGTTGGTCTTCCAGAGGGGAGGGGTTTAATGGTAGTATCCAGGTTGTTCTGGAGTTTTAGCCTCTGCTGGAAGGGGACAACCTGGTGATTTGGTCCCATTACTAGGTGACGGTTACTTATCTGAATATTCGCGGGGTGGGTCAATGTCCCTAATTGCGACAGTTCTACTCTTGCTACAGTGGGAGGAGCGGCATCTTCAGTCCCTGGTGGCTGTCCATAACTGAGGGGTGGACAATAGGGTGGTGGATGCCCTCAGTAATTTTGTTCTTCCCTCTCCCGAGCTGACTCTTACCCGAGGGGGCTTTCATCAGATGTGCAAGAGATTTGGTGTGCCTTTCCTGGATCTATTTGTTTCCTGGCACAATGCTCAGGTTCTGCGGTTTTGTTCTTGTTCTCCTCAACAAGGGTCTTAGGAGATGGATGCTCTGACTATTCCTTGGCCGGGCCACCTTATCTGTGGAGGGAGTCCAGTGTGGTGGTGTTGATGATGTAATTCTGTCCCTGTCAGTCATGGTTTCCCATTCTCAAACTGATAGCAGCTCAGGGTCCAAAGATGATTCCTTGCTTTTCCTCTTCTGCTACAGGCAGTCGAGTCTCCAGCTCTCCCATGGCTTCAGCTGTCGATTTGGAAGTTGAAAGGAGGGGGTTGCAGAGCAGGGGGCTTCCGTGACCTTTAGATGTGGCTATCCAGCAGTGTTGTCTGCCTTCTACTTTAAAATGTGATGAGTGGAATTGCTGCAATTTTCAGCGGTGGTGTGGGTCACTCCAGCTGTCTCTCCTGGAGTGTTCATTGACAGATATTTTGTAGTTCTTATGGGATGGGTTTGAGAAGCTCTTGGCAGTATCTACCTTGTGGGCCCAGTGGGCGGCTATTAATGCATTTAGGGCCCCCTGGGTTAACCTGGCTGAATTAAATGATCAGGTGGCTCGGCTGCTGCTCTCTTTCCAATCCTTTGCTGACGCCCCTGTTACCAATATTGAATTTGCCATTGGTGTTGAAGGCTCTGTTTTCTACTCCCATTGAGCCTTTGGAGTTGGTGGACATTACGTATTTTTTTCATCCTCAAGGTGTTTTTCTTGGTGGCCATCACTTCCGCCTGGCGGATTGGTTAATTGGGGCTCCGATGGCCAGGAAGCCCTATTTGTCATTGCAGAGGATGTTGTGGTCCTGCAGTTGGACACCTCCTTTTTTTTCTAAGGTGAATTTTCAGTATCATATGTCTCAGGTGATAGTTTTAGCCGCTTTGGTGGTTGACCCTGGCTCAGAGGCTGGGTTGCATTGGGCCCTGTTGGACATGAAGAGGGCATTGCAGGTCTATTTCGAGCATATTGGTTATTTTTACAAGTCTGAGGCTTTGTTTGTTTCCTTTGGGTATCTTTTGAAGGGGGATAAGACATCCTTGCTGTCCATCAGCTGATGGCTCAAGCAAGTGATTGGGTTGGCTTATTCACTGGCAGGGGCGAAGGGTCATTCAATGAGGGGGGTGGCTGCTTCCTGAGCCGAGTTACGGAGCGTGTCCATTACTGAGGTTTGTTGGGTGGCCAATTGGGCTTATTCTAATACCTTTGTCATTATCGGCTTCAAAATGTATTGGGGGGATGATGTTAATTTTGGGTTGGGAGTGTTGTAGGCTGTGTGATCCTGACTGTTTTGCTCTTGTACTGTGTTGAATAAATCACTTTGGGTACGGCTGTATGTTGTGGTGTCCTTAGTGTTGTCTTTTTAGGCTATGAAGGAGGGGTCTCTGACTGTCTTTGGCACTCTCTACTTGTAATGAATGGGACGACGTCTAAGGAACCTAGGGGTAATGTCCTAATACTTACCTATCATTTTCATTTCTCCTGGTTCTGTTTTTTTTTTTTTTTTTTTGCGTTTTTTTTTTGCGTTTTTTTTTTTGCGTTTTTTTTTTTTGTCCTCATTAGCCAAAAAGTCGATCCAACAATACTCTTGTCCTCTCAGACACGAGGACCGACCCCCCCGTAGCCCCTCGGAGCCCAATGTTGAGCTCCAGGTGCCCCGAGAGTCAGCCTCAGTGTCACCAACAGAGCTTGGACGGACATACTCCCTTCAGACCAGTTCGGCCAGATGTCCCGTAGCTATACGATACCACCATATAGGACAGAGAGATTTTAGGCCTAATCATCGGACCCGGGGGAAAAAAAAAAAAAAAAAACCCCGGGTTGTCTAACTATCCCTCGTCCAATCAATCAAAAAGTCCCAAAATTTAAGCGATCGAGGGCTGCATGTTCTCGATAGATCCAGCCTTGATGTTGCATAAAGTGAAGACAGCCACTCTGCATGTGTTGGGGGATTTATGTTGACCCAATTTTTACAAATTTCTCTTCTTGCCAGTAAGATGGCATAAAACAGGAAATCTCTCTCTAATCCCTTAATATTGTGGTTTAGTCCAAAAATTATTAAAGACCATGTGCACGTAATCGTGATACCCAGAATAGATTCAAGTGTTGTTCTGACTTCATGCCAAAAAGTGGCTATATTTGGACACTCACAAAACATGTGAAGGTCTGAAGCTGCTGGTAAAGAGCATTTACAACAGCACTTCCCTGTTTGAAATTTCGACAGTCTTTTAGGGGAATAATACGCTCTGTGAAGTGTGAAGAAGTGGTTGCATCTCAGCCATGCTGGCTTGATGATTTTGTAAAGAAGGGTGAAAGATTCCTCCCAAATAATCTCTCTATCTGGTTCTCCCTCCACACCCCAAAGTTTTTCCGGGAGGTTAAAATCACGCTCACCATCCTCTATAATATGCCAATAGAAGAGTGCAACTTCCTTTTTCCCCGCAATTTTTTCCACTAGGATATTTTCTAAAGGACTCTCCTCTCCCATCATTCCTTTTTTCTTAATTTGAGTCCGAAACCAGCTTCCTATTTGTAGATATACTATCCAGGAGAGTGATGATGTTACTTTTTGCTTGAAAATTTCCCAGTCAATGATTGATCTTTCCAACAGCAAGTCTCCCCACTTTGTGATCCCTGCGTCTGACAGGACTCTTTTGACTATGTTGACTTCTTGTGATGCTAGCCCAGGTAGGTCCCAAATTGGTGCATGTTCAGATAGGTATCCTATTCCGGCCTTGGGCTTTATTTGAGACCATTCTTTCAAGATGCTCAATAGTGTCTTTAGCCTGATTTTTTTGAAAAACTTCTGGTGGCCGAACTTGAAAAGAAAGCCATTAACCGGTAGGTCCGAACCCAGTAGCATTGCCTTGTACATAAACCCATTTGCATTTCCCCAGGGGAGCTTAAGTAACATCCTAGAATGGGTTAGATGAAATGCCCAAGCGTAATATTCCAGGTCTGGCAATGCGAGCCCTCCCTTTTCTCTTCTCCTTCTCAATTTTTTCCAAGCTAACCTGCTGGATTTATATCCCCAAATGAAGGAATTAATGTTCTGCTGACATTTTGCAAGCTGTTTGGTATCAAAAACTAGCGGGATGGCGTTGAAAATAAAAGTAAATTTCGGGAGAATACTAATTTTTATCAGGCTAGTTCTCCCATAGATATTAAGTGGGAGGAAGGACCAGGCTTTCATCAAAATTTGGGATTCTCGCGAAACACGTGCTAGGTTATTTTGCGTCAAGTGTTCTAAGTCGTTAGTTATTGTAATTCCCAGGTATCTCATTGACGATTTTACAGGGAGTTGAAGATTTGGAATATTCCAAACCATCATCTCGGTTTTTCCTGCATTAATTTCGTAACCCGAGAATCTCCCAAACATCTCCGCCTTCTGTATAATTATGGGAAATGCCAGTGTGGGGTCAGTTGTATAAATGAGTATGTCATCGGCATAGAGACCAATTTTCTTTTCCCAGCCCGAAAAAGTAAAATGTGGAATATTGGTATCCTCCCTGATGGATTGTGCAAACGGTTCAACATATAAATTAAAAAGGAGAGGGGACAAGGGGCAGCCCTGCCTTGTTCCTCGGCTAATTTTAAAAGGAGTTGTCTGTGTACCATTTATTAATAGGGATGCTCTAGGGTTGTTATATAATAAACCTATGGTCCTACAAAATTTGGGTCCGAGCAGAAATGTATTCATTATTGAATTTAGGTATGCCCAATTTACTCTATCGAACGCTTTAGTAGCGTCAAGGGTCATGATGGCCAGGGGTAGACCAAAGGTTGAGGCAATGTCCGTGGCTCCCACCAGATCGTAGGTTAGATCAGCCTACTGCCGGCCTCTAATAAACCCCTTTTGATCAGAGTGGATTATCGACCCAATCTCGCTTCCCAATCTCGCAGCCAAAATTGAGGTAAATATCTTATAGTCACTATTGAGAAGCGAGATTGGGCGATATGAACCACATTCGGCTGGGTCCTTGCCTGTTTTTAATATTAAGGTTATATTTGCCTCCCCCCAGGAGCTTGGTGGTGTCTGCCCTCTGATCATTATGTCATTAAAAAGGTTCGTAAGGACTGGGGTAAGCGTAGTATTGAGTACTCTATATAATTCTCCTGGGAGGCCATCTGGTCCCGCGGCTTTGCCCTGTGACAATTGCTTGATGGTGTTAGAAACTTCTAGTTCCGTTATGTCTTTATCTATTTTATCCGTTTGGGAGCTCTCCAATACCGGAAGAATTATGTTATTCAGCCATTCGTTCCTTTCCTCTACATTAACATTCAGTTCCTCAGTGTATATATTCTGGAAGAACTCATTGAAGGCTTCCCCTATGGCCATGATCGTTGACCTACTATTAACTTCTCCAGCGACCCTCACTTCTTTGATAAAATTTCTAGATTGATCAGCTTTAATTTTCCAAGCCAACAATTTTCCTGCAGATTCACCATATTCGAAGTGGGCAAGTTTGCTTGCCTGCCATCTTTTATTTATCCTCTCCTGTAGTAGTATGTCTAACTTGGCTTTTAATTCTGTCTTCTCCTCTTGATTGTCTGAAGGGAGCTGGTCTAATGCTTCAAGATGTATTAATTCTTGCTCAATATGTCGGATTCCCTCATCATATTTCTTTCTCCTGTATGAGGCCCTTCCTGTAATACACCCCCTTATGAAGGCCTTCCAAGCCTCCCATACTGTAACCAGAGAAGTAGAGCCTAAATTTTGCTCTAGAAAGGAGGCTGTTTCATACATCAAATAATCTTTCTCCTCTTCCTCCAATAAAATTGTTCTGTCGAACGACCAGGAATGGTGAGTGGGCTTCTGATCTAATTTTACAGAGAAAGAAATAGCAGAATGATCTGACAGGTGTAAAGGGAGGTATGTTATATTTTTAACCCGATCTTTAATAGAGCGACTGAATAGAGCGTAGTCAATCCGTGATTTATGTCTGTATTTGTAGTTGTGGTAGGAGACTCCCATAGCATTGCCAGACCTTTGTCTCCATAGGTCTATTAAACCAAGATTCGACATACATCTGAGTAGTGTGCCCCTCATATTACTATGCGCAACCGCTCTGGAAGTAGGGGATTTATCTAGCTTTGGGTCTAGGACAAGATTAAAATCTCCCACCCATATTATAGGATCGGAACAGGTAATCAAATGGTTCTGCAGGGTGTTTAAATAAGAAGGATCGTCCTGATTAGGTCCATAATAGCTGATAATAGTAGTGTCCTTCGAATGTAATTGAACATTAGCTATCAGCCATCTACTACTCACATCCATTTCCCAACTCGTGATCTGGGCCCTAGCTGCTTTTTTGAAAATGATAGCTGTGCCGCGGATACTGGTATTGTGGTCCGTGGTTATAAATTTATCAACCCATTTGAGCTTTTTAAGTATATCTGTAATTTCCTGTTTATTCAAGTGTGTTTCCTGGATCGCAATGATCTGTGCGGGTGAGTCCCTTAGGTATTGCAAGATTCTATTTCTTCTAGCCCTAACACGCAGACCATTTACGTTCCAAGATATGAATTTAATGTCTGCCATTGATATTTAGCCAAGTTTCCTGCCCCCCTCCTCTAATTCTTATTATTTTAAAAAAAAGCCTGTTGTTAATTTTATCTTTAGCTATTTTGACCAAACAGCTGCTTTGAGAGACTGATGGATCTATATTCTTCATAATTATTGTATTCGGTTTATGAGGACTTTTATTTTTTGCTTTTCCCTTCCCATCCCCCCCTCCCCTGGAAAACCCCCCCCAACTTACTCTGGCTTGATGTATTGCCAGCTTGTCGTCTCTGACGTTTTCCTGCTCCATGCCCTAATACCTATTTTGTTGGTCTCTATATCTAAGATAAAGGTGGTGTTAACTCCTAAAGTCCCAATTATATTTCTTTATGTATTATGCGTTATTATTATTTATCTTTTTATTCCCAATGAAGATTATCGGGTGATCGAGGGTGGATTTCAGGCGCTAATATGGGGATTGAAAATAGTCCCAATAGACGTTATACCTCGAACTTTCAAGAATAAATAAGTAGATCTATAGTAAGGTTCTGAGGTTGATTAACTAATGTTTATCTGTCACTCGCTCCTGTTTAGTTTTCCTGGATTTAAACTCAAAATTATATATCCAGGCCCAAATTTAGATACTTTGTGTTTTAGCATTTCTTTATTTGTCCCTTGATTTTCCTTTTCTTTTTTTTTTTTTTTTTTTTTTTATATTTTTTTTTTCACCCCATTTCCTATTTCCTTTTTCTTTACTTCCTTTTTCCCTTCCCCTTCTTCCCTACTACTTTTTTTTTTTTTTAATTTTTTTTTAATTTTTTTTTTTATTTTTACCCTCTCCCTTCGTGAATTTTGTTCTTTTTCTTGTTTCTCAATCTATTTTATTTTCACACCCCCCTTTTTTTTTTTTTTATTTAACTCCTTTTCTGATATTATCTCATTTAACAAATTTCTCTGTTATATATTTATATTGTGTTATATTATTATTATTTATTTATTTATTTATTTTTTTTCACCCTTGATCCGGAGGGTTCGCATGTTCGCTAATAGTAACAAGTAACTCTTCAGCTTCCAAGGGGGATTTGACATTGTACATTTTGTTATTGTACATTACCCTTAAAAAGGCAGGGAATCTCATTTGAACCGTCGCTCCTAGGCTTCTGAATTTTTCCATCCTTTGGCCTAGCTCCCACTGTCTATCCAGTGTAGTTTTGGACAGGTCCGACCTCACTTCAAAAGAGAAGTCTAAAGCTTTCAAAGTCTTGGCTTTGAGGGCTGAAGTCAAAATCCTCTCTTTTAGAGAATATGTTAAGAAGTTCACCAGGATCTTCCTTGGCTTATCTCTCCCAGGTTTAAGGCGGAATGGGTCCCTGTGTATCCTCTGAATATCCGCTTCTATCTCGGACACAGATTCATCCATATTTAGAGAGTCTTTTAATATAGTTGCAACAAAGTTCTTTAAGTCTCCACCTTCTTTCCCTTCCGGTATTTTTAGGAGCCTTAGGTTATTTCGTCTAGAAAAGTTTTCTAGGGATTCCACCCTCTCTTTTACTGTATTACCTTCTCGTCTTAATGTTTGAATCTTCCCCTCGGCAGCCTCCAGTTTTGCCTTGAGTTCTTCAACACAATTCTCTAGACCCCCTGTTCTTAGTGAGAGACCGTCCACCTTAGACTCTAGATTTTCGCACATTGCACGGATCTCTGATTGCGTGAGTCTGGATTCCTCGAAGCATCGCTTTGATTCCTCAAATCCGTTTCTAATTTCTTTCCTCATGCTAAGAAGTATGGCTTGAATAGTATCATCACTTCCATTATCCTCAGCGTCATCTTCGCAGCCCCGTCTGCTTAGAGACAAATCATTTGTATTACTTCCCGCTGCATCGGTGAAGGCTTGCTGTTCCTGTGGGAGGGTTGCATCCGCGACTCGGTCTACTGGGTCTTCCATCCCTATACCTCTAGCTGGGTCTCCTTTCGCTTCTAGTTTTTTTTCCTTATCTCCCAGATTCTCGAGTGTGGCTGTAGGTGTTGCAAGGCCGGCCAACACCCCTGACGTAGATGCAGATTGTGCACAGGGAGGTTTTTGGGTCTCTTGATTTATGTTTAAGACCTGGGGGAGGACCTTAAAGTAAGACTTCAGTGAGGGTGTGATTCGAGGGATATTTTTAGCTTTTGTTTTGGAGCCCCCTTTGTTTAGACTGGCCTTATGTGGCAGCTCCTTTGGAGCGGTATAGCGCAGCTGACGTTCTTTCCCCCTCTTCGATAACCTTTGGGCAGGAGGTTGTAATGTATCAGTTGCCAATTCGGCCTCAAATTCAGACTCAGATTCAGACTCAAGCTCTGCGTGAGGCTGCTCCCCTAGGCTTTTTTCGGTCCCCTGCACTTGGGCTATATCACTGGAACCTTTAGCAGCAACTAATTCTTTGCCTTTATTACTGCCTTTTCCTTTCCCCCTAGCCTTTCGCTTCCCCAGGATTCTAACTGTAGTTATACTTGAAGTCTCACTTGATACCTGGCTAGAAGTGTGTTGTGCGTTGAATCTGAAGGTACTAGATATGGGGTCTGGTTCTTGCGAGCGGTGATACCCCTGTATATCTATGGGGTCTATAAGGCCCTGGCTATCCAAAGACTGTAGCTCGCCTCTCAAGGCTGACAAACCCCTCCCCCTCTGCTGGTCCCCTTTGCCGCACCAAGTAGATGTTGCCCCTTTTCTTACTGACACCGCTGCCCTTCTGCTCCTACGAAGCTCCACGGCTGCGTCACCCCAGCGGTAAGGTGCGGGGGAAAAAAACGTACCCCAGCACATTGGTAGTTCTATCAAGGTTTGCCTTTTTACGCAGCACTAGTACTTTTCCTATGCTTTCTAGTTTTCAAACTTTTCCTAGGTATAGCAAGTGTAGCAGAGTGGCAACGTGGAGTAACACAATCAGACCCTGTGCCAACTCGAATAACCCCCACAGGCAAAGTCTCCGTGACAACACACTTGAATCCAAATTGAAAATCAGAATTAGAGACCCTTTTTTTTTTTCCCTACTCGACAATCTTCAGTATCACAAGTGCTGCTATTTCTTTAAACTGTGTTTGTTCTGTGTGCCTTGTGCTCACTTCCTGGAAACATACATCGCCTAAAGTAACAATGTCCCGGAGAACATCTATCAAAACCAGCGTTTTTTTTTTCCTTTTTTACACAACGCTCTTACACTGTTCACTGTTTACTGTTCACAGCTGCAGTTCACCGTGACCTTAAAGCTTAAAGCCCCGACCGTCTTTACATTCCCTTAAGCTCTGAAGCCCTCTCCCGTCCTTCTCCAGTCCACCGCTACAATACCTAAGCTTTCCCGGTAGTTTTCTAGGGGTTTTAAGGGCTAGGGCTTAGAAAAAAAAGCACGTTTTCAGCCCGTTTTCACTCGCCGCACAGAACACTGCAGCCCTGCAGGTCAGGCGGCTGCAGCACGCCGCGGAGTGCGTCGCGAGCCCCGAGAACTCGGAGCTGCACTGGCCTCTCCCGCTCACTCTCGCTCCGATGTGGGGATCACAATCTACTCACAGATTTTTCCGCCGAACCATTTCAGGCGGACAAGGACACACGAAGGAAGAAAACCAGCCCTGCTGAATCGCGCCCGGGCATATCTTCAGGAGCTCCGTCAAAGACGAGCGCGCCGCTCTAGTTCGCGGCCGCCATGTTTTCCCTCGACCTATTTCTCCTGGTTCTGTTGTCATCATCCTATTTATTATGCCCATCCTCCCTCCCGAATGGATGCTTTCATATTGGAGGGCTTGGTAGTTTAGAACAAATGCTGGGTAAGTACAGGTTAGGTACACCCAGTGGGAGGGTTGGGGCCGGAGGACCAGCAGTCCTCATATTTTTTTTCTGTCTGGGAGATGGTTCATCTCCACTCCACTTGTAATGAATGGAAAGAGGACAACAAGACCGGTGGTAATGAAGATTACCTGCAAGAAATGAGGTGGCTAATGTCCTATTACTCACCGGTAATGTCCTGATGTAAAGAAATAGTGAAAAAAGGAAGGTGATGAACAGATGCAGATAAGTTTCTATGTGATGTCCGAATGATAACCTGACAACATTTGAAACACTTGGTTGCATTGGAATCAGAAATGCTCATTCAACCTTCAATGGACTACTTGAAGGATTTCACTCTGATGAAAGAATAATTCTATCAACAGTGACCGAGTCACGAAAATGAGGGGGGTTTGCTGAATAACTATGTGCCCTATTAAGTAAAATGCAAAACAGTATCCTACACTTTAAGACCATTTTATTCTGCCTTCTATCTATTTCAGACTGGAAATTATTCAAACAAAGAAGTCACAGATGTTATTTCCCATCTCAAAATCTCACTGAAAGCAGAACAATTCTGAAAATGACATTAAGTGGCTATTTGATTAAATAATTAAGACATCTTCGTTGGTAGGTCTGAATAATAATTTATTTAGGGAGTGGCTAAGAATCTCTAAATCATGCCTACTGTGTATGCATTCTTTTTTAACTGCAACTAACAAATCTGAATTGGACCTGGCAATCGTATCAACCGTAAGGTCCTTTGCTACATACTGCAATGTTCTGTCCTATCTTATTAACCATGCTTTTAAATGCCAAAATGTGTCTTGTAGTTCAAGTAATCAAACATCATCATTGTTAATTCCAGATTTACTTAGATGGCAGATTACCATGAAAATGGGACTGGAAAAAATGAAAGTCACTAACTTTTTAGACCGAATACACCTCTGGAGGAGGGAACTCCTCAGGCTAAATTGTGTGAAATCCAGTCATCACAGTGGGTGGTGCAGGAACAGACCTCGGACTTTGAATGACCTTAAATAGTGGGACTGCCTTGGCCCCAGCAGAAAGCCAAATCTTGGAGCAATGGCTAAACTTAATCTTACCGTTGTTACACAAATAACCACAGTGGTCAAAACAAACTTGCTTCAGAAAATACTTCTGTAATTTAAACTTTCTAAAAAGTCAATCTTGCATAAGTCTTGGTATTGTCTAGTGAGTGTGCAGAGGCAATTTAAAACACTGCAAGCATTAAAACAGTTTTTCCCAAGATAAACAGATTTGAACAAAAATCCCAGAGTGCCCCTCTCACGGGGATAAATGGTTGTTTCTAATCCCTGTTCGATTCTCTTAAATGTTGCTGGACCCGATACACCTTACTCCGGCAGAGCTACATCCATGGAGGTACAGTGACATTTTCTAAGGGTTGCATGTCCAAAAATGAGGGACCATGACACATTGTCTTTTTAAATATTTCTGTCTTTGGTGGAAGAGCTGAGCGGCCAGCTTTCCTTCTTTGTATTTAAGTATATTGGGCGAATCAATGAGACGGCTAGAGGTGGCTGCTACTAAAATGTATGTATGTATGTCACCTTTTTGAGAATATCTCATGGTGAAGTCCAAGGAGCTTTTTGCAAGAACAACCACAATCTATATTGACACAGTTTCTTTAACGGTTGGGGTGATGACGTTTTTTTGTTTTTAATCATACTGCTGAAGCAAAACATGGAATTTGGTGTGTTTAGAAACTATTCTGCAGGTTATGCCTCATTTGGAAATTAACAGTGGTGGCTGCTCGGGATCCGAAGCTGTGTGGCGGGAGAGAGGGGAATACAAAAATAAGCATAGAAAGGTAAAGTGCTTGAATCAGCCAAAGGGAATTAGTTGAATAGCCAGGTCTTCAGCCTCTGGTAGAATTTAAGGAGCAAGAAAGAGGTCATGATGTGGGGAGCGAGAATGCTAAACCGTCCGTTCTGCTTTTGTGGCTACTTGGGTGTGTGCGAGTGAGTGAGACTGAGCACAGTTGTCTGGAGGAGTTGGTTGTTAACCCCTTCTATGCTTATGACGAGCTCAGCTCTTCATGAGGCACAGTGGAGCTGAGCTCATGACGAGCTGAGCTCGTCATAACGGCCGCGGACGGCCCACGTGCAGCTAATTCCCCGCCTGTGTGAGGGTTCTATTGTTGTGGGCAGAATTGTGACGAACTCAGCTCGTCATGAGCACAGCTCCACTGTGCAGCATGACGAACTGAGCTTGTCACGGGCACCTCTGCGCCACGCGCAGCCCTTCCTCCCGCACCGCGGGGGAATTAGTCCTGCATCGAAGGGGTTAAGCTATATTACTCATATTTTATGCAGTGCCTTGTATGCGTGCATCAGGAATTTGAATTGCCACCATTTATGTATGGAGAGCCACTGGAACCCTCTCAGATGTGTGTGCAGTGTGGGAGGTCTTTGATGAGTCTTGCTGTGGTGTTCTGGACGGTCTGGGGTCGGGGGTTGAGGATTCTGGTGTAAAATGCATTGCCGTAGTCTGGTCTGCTTGAGGTGAGGGCTTGTGTGATGATACGTCTCTTATTCCGTGGTATACATTTGAAGATATTGTGAAGCATGCAGAGTATAATGTAGCAGGAGGAGCTGACTTGTTGACCTGTTTTGTCCTGTTGAGTATGTCATCTAGGATGATTCCTAGATTTCTTCTGGGATTAGTTGTGGTGGGACAGAGTTACTGGATCTCAGGAAGGTGCTGGAAAATGTCTGCATTATGCAGCCAGGGCCCCTGGAATTATGCTATTTTGTGGCATTCTCCACACAATTATGAATTTGCTGCATTTGCCACATAATCCGCTGCATAGCATATACATTTTCACAAAAAAAATAATTGTTTGCGCTCAAAACAGATCTAAAGATACAAAAAATGCAGCAACACATGTCACCATGCAGTGGAAATTATTTTCAAAAGATCAACTGGTTGCCTTTCTGTTCCTTATTTCTGTATTAGGGTGCTAAGCTGGTAATATTGAGGTGAAGTAATAATACCACAAAATATGCTGTATGATTTTGCTTTTCATGCTGCATAATCCTGTTGGAGAAGACCTTCTTTTGCGTGGTACCCCCCCATATTTTTGCCTTCCAATGCTGAGCCCCATTCTGCTGCCTAAAAGACTCTGCATTTTACCCTTGCCTCCCAGAGGTAATGTGATTGTGTTTCCCCTTTTAAACATTGGTAAACTGTCTTATACCTAATTGGAACCTTTAATTGACTTTCAAGTCCCTAGTATTTTTTACTACATGTACCCAGGACCTGTGAATGAAATGCTACTAGTTGGGTGCAATACTCATTCTGCCACCCACTAAAGTAGCCCTGGAAAGCAGATCTCTAGGTCTGCCCTTGCAGCTGTGTGTTTGCAGTTTTTAACTGCCATCGCAACCAGGCAAAATAAATCTTTTGCCAGGCCTAACCCTTCTTTTTTACTTCTTATAAGTCTCTCCTAAGGTAGGTTCTAAAAGCCCATAAAACAGTTTGCATGGTAGGACAAATATGGTCAAAGGTTTGCATGCCCTGGTAGAAAAGAATCTCCATAGTCCTATTTCACTGCAGCCATGCTGATTCTTTCATATGTAAGCAATTTCATAACTTCACTTTGGGACTAGCTAGAAAAATGGTTCAAGTACTCATTGGAATTTAAAATTCAACATGATGGTCAAGTCACTTTCAGAAAGTTGGCATGTTCCTGCCTAAACCAAATGTGCCTTTCTACCAGTATCCAGGGTTACCTGACTGTAAATGGCTCTCCTGTGGTGTAAAGTGTAACCCTACTAGACATTGGACAAATGGCCTAGGTGCAGAAGAGTGAGGGTCCTCCTGATAGGATGGATGGGGAGGAGCTGTGCCCCAGCCCTGATTGCATTTCAAAGTGTACCCATCCCTTCCTGACTTCAGAAGAATTGTACCCTGTCACTGGCAAATGGAGCTCAGAACTGGGCCTGACTGCCCTCTGTTTCACTAGACAGGCTTGAGCTAAAACGCAGGGGAAAGAGAAGACCTGACCAGATCCAGTTTTGCGGTAAGACAAAGGGGTGTCCCCATCGATAGACTGGCACTGGGAATAAAAATGGCATCCCCAGGACCTTAACTCAGAATACTCCTGGACCTGAGAAGACTGAGAAGAAGGATTGCCCTGCTGTCTGAAGAAGGAACATTGGACTTCTTGCCTTGACCCCAGGACCTGAGAAGTGATTCCAAAAGTCAGTTGGATGATTCCTGTTTGAGGTTAAGGGACATAACAAGGTTCCAGAGTAAGTGTGAGCGGGAAATCCGTTACGCTCGCGGATTTTGCGGATTTTTGGGAAATCCGCAATCCGCGAATTTTGCGGATTTCCCGCAAAATCCGCAAAAAAAAATCCGCAAGCGTAACGGGTTCAAAAGTTGAATTCCCACTCATGCAACTATTTTACAATGGCGCCAGCAAGCTGCCAGCGCCGTTGTAAAATAGTTACAAAGTTAGCTTGCACAGGAACCAGTAGATAAAACGAAGCAGGTGCTGCTTTATTTTATCTAAGTGCTTCCTGTGCAAGCTAACTTTGTAACTATTTTACAACGGCGCTGGCAGCTTGCTGGTGCCATTGTAAAATAGTTACAGCTCACAGCTCACTCAAGGGACCCCTGCGCCCTTCGGGACGATTGCATAGTAACACACACATGGACGCTCGAACTAGTTGATGCTCAAATTCAGTGACTCATTCATTAGCCCAAAAACAATCGTGAGCATTGTCGAGGCTGGACAGGTGTGCCTTCTTCCCAAATCTACCGTGGAAAATCAGCTGTGATGCTGGATAGGCTTTGCATCCTTGACTTTCACGAGCGCAATACCCGTGCTGTTCCTGTGACCAGAAGCTTCTTTCTCTTCATCTGCTGAACTGATCTTTCTCTGACCTTTTATTCACACAAGACGAGGCACATACCCTACTGGGGACATTGTGTTCGCACGGGTTTCTGCAAGTTCGCACGCGTTTTGTACAATTTTCGCAATTTGCGAAATTGTACAAAACCCTCGCGAACTTGCAGAAACCCGTGCGAACATAAAAAAAAAATCAGCAAATTTGCGGGAATTCGCGGATTTTGCGGATTGCGAGTTCGCAAATCCGCAAAGTTCGCGAACGTGAGATTCGCAAAATTCGCCCATACCTATTCCAGAGGCAATTTCTGCTTTCCGGATTCAACTGGACCTGACCTGATCTCCTGTCTTGGCCTCTGAGGGGTGAATCCTGACCACCTAGTGCTATCCTCAAGGTCCTGGACCCTTGGCTGGTGTCAGAGTGTACTTCTCCCTAGCTTACTGAAGGTCTCACAGGATGTGATGTAGAGCAATCGAGGACCTCGCATTGCAGCACTGCACCGCTCCTGATGGGCAGCCTTACTGGATACGACACAGAGCCATGCTTTGCAGCAAAGTGCTGTTCCTGATCACCAGCTTTATTGGAGGCAGTGCAGAGGCTCACATTGCAGCACCGGGCAGCCCCCGAAACAAGGACAGAAGGTACAACTCCCAGTAGGTTGAACCTGACCCTGTATACCCTATATGCTGCCCGAACTCTAAGGGTCAGCCTGAACTTTAAACGTTGTTCTGGTCTTGCTTGACCAGATACCTGAAGTTGGCGCTTTATGATGCTATTTTTACCAAAAACTTTAAAAACACGAAACTCTGGTTTTTCCGATTGGATTTTGACATTTTGGTGTAATTTTATTTATTAAAATGTACTCTGTCTCTAAATTGGTTTGGGATTGTTCTTGTGTTTTCAATTTATTATGGTTTCAGTACTGCATAAATATTTTACACATTCCCTCGAAGTTAAGCCAGACTGCTTTATGCCAAGCTACCAGAGGGTTAAGAACAGATTTATTTAGTAAGTTTTGTGGTTCACCCTGACAAGGATTGTGATGATTATTTGTGGTTGGTCCTCACCCTCTCAACTAATACCCAAATCTTTTACGCCCTGCATTTTGTTCAGTATATCTCACTATATCAGTACATACTATCACTTTTAGAAAATAGCCTATTGAAAGCACTTGCTATATGTATATTCCACCTATATAAAATCTTGAAGGTAACTGTCAGATTGAGTAGATCTCCACTTTTTCTTTTGGGTCCCCATTTAAATCTTTTTCCTTTTCTGGACATTTTGTGAGACCCAGATCATTGTTTTTCTTTTGGTCTTGTTTGTGCGGTTCTTAATTTCATAGTAAAAGGCTTCTATCATTTCCAACAGTGGCTGAAGAACATTTGTGGAAAGTGCAAGCAGGATTGATTCATCCATCTATAGTAGACGTGGCACCTGGCAGTGGACTATCTCTTGGTCATCGTGAGCGGTTGCTACCTTCAACAGTCATGCTGCACTCGTCATCCTAGCGCGTGGAGGCTAACCTTTATCTGATTAACTTCAGGCTGCTCAGATGGTGCATATTATAGGTAAGGCTCTTTAATCAATGCAATTCTAATTATTTAGGAACTTTAAGTGTAGGGGAGGTGTGTTTTAGTCACATATTAGCCATGAAAGAAGGAACATAGATTTCGAAACAGAGGCTTTAAGTGCTTATTTCACGGCTATCATGACAGTTCTCTCAAGGAATAGGTGAATCATTAGTGATGTAAATTGAGAAGAGAGTATAGCATCCTCTTCACTGCCTGTCAGGCCAAAAGTATTTCTTTCAGGCAATTATAAATGATCAAACTCCAATCATACTAATACGTCTTTGCCTTGGTACAGGAATTTTGACATGCTTGTCTCCAACAGCTACTTCTATGCCCTTTGAGGAATATAGTGGACTTGTTTCGGTCTGTATGAAAATTGTAAATTAGCTACACTTGACGTGTGATGGTCATTATAGGATAATCGAGGATTAAATATGGCTCATGCTCTGATTTGTCGATTCTATAGCCTTTGGTTGAGTTGACTTGATGACGTATCATTATAAATAGAAACTAGTGTTTTCAGGGTTTAAAGTAAAGCATTATTTTTCATACCAAACTGTTTTAGAGAAGCATTTTGTTTTGGGCTGCTTTGCTGTGACCACCAAGAACAGACAGTTTGACTCCTTGAAACATAACCTTAGTTCTTCAGTTGTAGCAACATCACTAAACTGTTTGTGTCATAATGTAAGAGATGAAACATCTTTATCCCGAAATTCTTGAGAACTCTAGTTTTGAAGCAGCTTGAGATACATGGGTGTGGAAACTGGGTTCACATGAGGGAGTATTTAGACAAACGAACCCATGTGTATCAAAAAGTATGTGCTGTGCCAAAAAAAGAGAGCAGCCTGACTGAGAAACACAAAAAACTCAATAAGCTCGTAATGAGTTAACAACCAAAGATTCTTTGTGTTATGTATGGGGACACCATACATCCCAAGTCGGAAAACTTGGTGAAATGTGCAGCTGTAAATGTGGCCAAATGTAGTTAAATGCTTCCAGTTTCAAAGCAAAGACAGGTATTTCTGTGATTATATTAACCCATTTCTCGAGCACCTTGAGCAGGTGTGGTGATATTGCAACTTGAAATTACCACACCCCACGGTATTGGGATGTCCAGGAAAGGAGTGGTATTATATAGCATTAGGGCGGTAGGAACTCTTAATGAGGACCATAGAGACGTGAAGACATGTCAGGCCAACGTCTCCTACCGCGTCATCGGCCTGGTGGGGCTGGCACTGTGCAGTTTGGAGATAGGTGCTGTGCAAGATGCATTGAACCGTGTCGACGTTACACTGGTTGTAGGCAGAACATACTATGCAGTGTTTGCCCAAGTTTATTTATTCTTGAAGCCCAACGCTAGACTCATGTAAGGGTTAACAAATCCGCCGTTTCCTTAAGCTTTACTTTACTCTAAGCTACGTTGTCTGTGTTTAGAATTTGAAGCAGTTTGTGTTTCAGAAGAAAGCCCTATTTAAGGGTCAGCCTGATTTGTGTGCTGGAGGATGGTCCTAGACTAAACCATGACACAAGCACTGTTCATGTACCGGTGAAGCATTTTATTTTATTTGTAATTGCATTTTTTCGTGAAGCAGCAGATGCAGTGGCTTTCAGGCAGGGCCCAAAATGAAAGAAAATATACAGCGACAGGTTTAAGATTATGAGCAGGAGGAGTTTTACAAGATGGTAATTGGATAATAAAATGTTCATGAGAGAGGCGGGAAATATTTGTATGTTGCTTTCTTATAACCAACAATTTATTGAACCAGGTGACTTACGAAGCGCTGAATTTTTTCGTCTTAAAGTTCTTAGGAATTTCGTATCCTTCAGCCTCTGAACTGGTGTGATGCTTTCCACAGCTTTGAATACTTTTCGCACTTGGTCGTCTTTCTCACATTCCCATGTTTCTTTTCGCTTTTAATATATTACACCTTTGCAAAATATGATTTTTTATTGTGCTAATCCTGCGATTAGATGTACTGTTTGCTCATTTAAGTGGTTAGCTCCTGGAAATCCTTCATGCGCTCAGAATGAATCTAAAGTTAATATTTAGGGGCCAGATGTACGACCGTTTTTTCCGCAAAATGTGTCTGGCCCATGTACAAACCCTATTTTGCGAAACCAATTACCAATTCGCAAAATAGGGCTAGCGACTCGCTATTAGGAAAGGGCGTGCCAAGGGCGTCCCTTCCTAATAGTGAGTTTAACTGCAATGTCTGATTGTTTTGCAACCGCAACCCTCGCAGTTTACTACCTACTTCAAGTAGGTGGTAAGCCACTCGCAAACGGTACGTGGTCCCCTAGGGAACCCCTTCTCCCTTGTGAGTGTGTGCGAAAATATTTCTCAAGAGCAGGCAGTCCCAGGGACCAGAGCCTGCCCTTTTAAAATGAAACTGAAAAGTTTCATTTTTCTTTTTTAAATGCATCCCGTTTTCCTTCAAGTAAAATGGCCAGCATTTTTTTTTAACTGCTTTTAAAAAAAAGCAGTCACAGACTTGGTGGTCTGCTGACTCCAGTAGGCCACTATCCCTGGGAGTGGTAGCCATTCGCAACGGGGTCGCAAATAGCACCTGCCTCATGAATATTAATGATCAATTTTCGACCCCATTAGGAATCACTAACCGTCTGAGACACTGTTGTAAATTACATTTTGCAAGTCACAAATTGTGAGTCGCTAAGCCCTAGGTTTTTTTCATGTAAATTCAATCATAAAATATTGTATTTGTGGTTATCTTAAAGATACCGCTGAAGATAACTTGTGCTTTAGACAGTAGTTCATTTGTAAAACAAATAACTGCCAGGGCCTTTGTCAGAAGGTCACTGCGGCTTGCACCTCCGGAGACCCTCACTAGTGCTGCCAATAACAGTACCATCACAACTAACCATCACACTCGTACAAGTGTGACAAGTCAGACTTTAAATATACGTTTCGTTTCAAAAACTTTATTCGATACATAAAATGAATCATAAAAGTATTGAACATACAATTCATCTTGCCTCACAGTGTTAAAAAGAATGCCAATTTGAAAGCACATTTATACCAGAATTTTTTTAAAAAGACATGATGATAACAGTAAAAGAATATACAGAACATGATATTCATTTAAGAAATTTCTATACATGTGGTACTACCCATACTTCTTCCTAATCTTTAGTGAGATTCTAATGAAATTTAACATAGAACAGCAGATTTCTACAGAGGATAGTGAAGACAAATATTCGCACCCTTCCTTATAAGTGAGAGGTTGCCTCCCCTTCAGGATTGGTTTGATAAACCGGAGTCTTGGCTCCTTATATAAGGAGCAAAAGAGGACCAGATGTAGGGTACTTTGCCTATCCCTGTTATTACAAGGACAAGGGGGCAGCCTCTCACACCAACCCCCTTGTTTCGGAAATGCAAATAGAAAATGGAGAATCTCCAGTCTAAACCTTGTTAAAAGGAATCGCCATTGCACGTTAAGGGTAAATTTTAAATAGAACTGTGGTTGGGGTTTACAGGCATGTGCAATACCATTATCAATAACATTATCCATAGACGGCTGGTTCAGTGACTTCAGATACTTTGTCTTTATGTCCACCTTATAATTTCCCTCAATTTTTTCTGGGTTATAAAAATAAGAACTAAGTCCAATTTTATTCAACATGTTACAGACATAAGACAGCCAGGGAATCTGTTTTGAGTTTTCTAAAGCCATGCAATCCATGATAATATTCTTGGTAAGTTGCAGGTCTTCAGATTGCCAGATTTTGCCCCATAACAGTAAGGGGGACAGGCGGATTGTATCAGAAACACTGACCATACCGATTTCATTGTGGCAAAAAGTGTTTGAAGAACTTTTTGGAACTGATAGGACCCTTTTTATAAAGTTATTTTCCACCACCTGTATCACAGATGGCGTTTCGGTCCCCCACACCCCTGCCCCATAGGTGGCTACGGATAAACATTTTGAGGTATAAAGGGTTCTGAGATGCATGATGTGCTTTTGCCCCAGTTTGCTACAAAAGCGGAAAATACCCTCTATCGCCCTTGTCATATTCTGGGCTCGGACCTTCATTACCGGTATCCAACTTAGTTTACTATCAAACAGATTACCAAGGTAGTTGAATTTTCCCACTTTCCGAATTATGCGATTGTTTACCACGAACTTCCTAATGGTTGACCCCTTTGGGCCACAAGACATTACAAAGGATTTTTCAAAATTTACCTTTAGATCGAGATCAAGCATGAATGTGTTAAAAGCATCTAGACACACTTGCATGCTATTTCCTGTCAATGTCATTAGGACCCCACTTTAAATATACATTAAACATGACTAACACATGCTGCCCAAGCTCTTCTTTTGGGATTTTAATGTATATTTATTTATTAAACAACTGTTGTGCGAGTGCCGAGCACTGGAAACCACTAGCTCAAATTAAGCACTGGCGTTAGAGTGTATATGCAAGATTCAGTGTTTCTTTTGCAAATGTTAGCTCTGGTGATGTTTTAAGCATCATGCCCTGCTTGATCATTCGGTTTGGCTTGTAACATTTGGATGTGCCAGAGTCTAATGGAAGGACGATCGGATACAGGCTGTGGTGTGAGTAGTGGCAATGTTGACTTTGTGTTTGGAAAAACAGTTAGTGTCATTCTTCAGAGAATGATTTTTGCTTATTTGCATGGATGTCATCTAGTGGTATAAATTGGGACCATGACACCAAACACACATTGCCCATGTGTGTTTGGTGCCGGGGTCCTTATGGGCCTGGGGGCTCGGCCCTCCCATTTTTGTGCTCTTTTTCAGTTTTACCCTAGGCAGTGCATGCATAGTGTCCACAACACATTTTGTTTACATACAGTGGTCTTACAGCCCACCCCTAGCTTACCATTTGTTAGCTTCAGCGATGCTTTCATTTCCTTTGTTCCTGTTTGTCTTGGAATGTCTGCGTCATGTCCTTTTTTTGTGTTTGGCCTTCCCCTAGAGCACGGACAAAGAAACTGTGTCTTTCCACTGCTCCTGTTATTTTAGCTCCTTTTCTCTTGGGTTCAAGCACTTAGGGGCAGATTTACATTGCCTGACGCATCTCTGCAAATCGGCAGAGATGCGCCAGGAAAGATACGTCACGCAAATCCATCCTTGCGCCACCCATGATGCAAGGAAGGGCAGATGCGTGACGCATCTTTTGGCTTACGGGCGGTGCATTGCTGGAGTCGCGTCACAAGCGCGACGCAACTCCTGCAATGCACAGGGACCATCCATACATTACATGGTGCATCGCTCCTTACGCCTGCTTCAAGCAGGCATAAGGAATTGACGTAGCAGCTTTGGGTAAGTGACTCAGTGAAATCTTGCAGATTTCACTGAGTCACTTTCCAGGGGCGTTCCTGCGACGGAACGCCCCCCCCCCTGCACCGGAACGCCTACATGAAACCTGACGCAGGGCCTTGCACCGTGACGCATCTCCATAGATGCGTCATGTTGTAAATGCCTCGTAGGGATGCGCCACGTTTACGCCGCCTTGCGTGAAGCAACAGCGGCGTAAACGTGGCACAAGGGGCTCGTAAATCTACCCATTAGTGCTTGTGTTGTCAGTCCATTTCCCATATCTCCATCCATGTAGCTTCTGTAAATTCCCTCCCACCCCCTTCCATTTTGCTTCTTTTCACTCCCAATCTCCTACTCAACAATGTCAGCAAATCAACTCATATATGGCAGAGAATAGGTCCGTCATTGTTTCACAGAATATGCATATCCTAATACTGTGAAGTGAGTGTGATCCTGCAAGCCTTCCAAATAAACACTACAGCATTATTCTTTTTCCTTAAATATCATACAGAGTAAAATAATATTTCTGATGCATTCTTCTACTTTGCCCAAAATACAATACTCACAAGTGCAGTGCTTCTGTGAAACCTTGACAAAACGCATGACAATGGGTTCTCTTCAGGCATTAGGAATCCCGGAGAACTCTGAGACACTGACATTGCCATTTGAAAGCATTCCTCGAGGGCACTTCATTCTAAGCCATTGTACTCTGCACCACTCTACATCGCTCCACTCTACACCACTCTACTCTGTCACTCCACTCTGCACTACTGCATTCTACACCCCTGCACTCTACAATGCTCTCATCTGCACCATTCAACTCTACTACTACTATGCCACACTACTTTGCAACACTCTACGCCGAGGTACTCTACTCTATGCCATTCTACTCTCGGGCACTCTACTCTCTGGCACTCTACTCTATGTCACTGTATTCTATGCTACTCTACTCTACGCCACTCTACTTTGTGCTACTGCACTCTAAGCTATTGCACTCTATGCCACTTTACTCTGTACCACTCCACTCTCCACAACCTACTCTGTGCCACTCCACACTATGTCACTGCACAGTACACCATTCTAATTGACTCTGCGTCACTCTACTGTCACTGCACTTTGTCACTGCTCCACGCCACTCCATTCTGTTGCACTCCGTTCTACGCAACTCCATTCCACGCCACTCCCCAGAATCATTAGTCAGGCAGTTCATTGCCCGATAAAGGCAAAGGCACTCAGAAAACCAATGTCGCATGTGGATCTTTTTTATCTGGTGGAAAGATGATTTAGAGAAGCACCATGAATGATAATACTTGAAATTTAGGAGCCATTTTTGCCTAAGACTGAGGAAGACCAAAAGAAGCAGGATAAACCTTAAATGTCAACATAATCAAGATGTTATAAGCAGGTTATTTATTTTTTCAGCAAACGAAGAAGATAAGAAGTTGTCCAAACGAAAACCTGTTTTTTATGCTTTCATTATACCAAGCTGATGTCCATCAATTGGCTTATGTCATGTAGGCCATCTTCAAACCGTGATGTTTTCTTTGAGCTCATTGCCTTAAGGGACTTGTGCTATGTTTTAAAAAGTATAAATAAATGGGTAAACATATCTGGTTGCAAAATACCAATGATCAAAGCCCAGGATAGGGTGAAGATATCAAACATGACCTGAGGCATGTGGACGTGCTCCTCCCTACTACACCTCACCATGGACATCCGTCGTACTTTATTTTGTGCCCCTGAGCTTTGAGTCACCCGATTTTCCCATGAGACATCTCACCCTGTGCTGACCTGAGGCGCGTTTTCCAGTGCTTGCCTAAGGCGTGTCACCATGTACTGCTCTGAAGTGCAACACCTTATGTTCCGCTGGAGACGATCGCTTTGGGCACTCCTGATGCACAAAGTCTTGTGCTCCTGTGACGCACTTCACTTCAATGTGTCCCTCTTCCTGCACATCATCCTTTAGTGTGTCTGTGATACACAGCATCGAGGGAAAAAAACAAGTGAGCTATCTGTTGGAAGTGTTTGTCAAAATGAAAATGATCAATTCATCATTCGTATGGTAAGCTAGATACTTACTGTAAGGATGGCTGTGTTCATGATGTGTACATGCCTACAGGTATTAAAGACCGTGCCAGATTGAAAAGCAAAAGGGACCAGCCCCAATACTGCATCAATAGCGGATCAAGTCTGACCACTGTTAATGGTCCTCCCCCCAAATATTTTAAGCAAGCATTGGCAAAGCCAATAGTTCTCCCCTATGCAAGAGCTATTGGCTTTGGCAATGTGTTTGAACCATGTTGTACTCCAGTGGGGCTGCTGTTCAGCATGTCTAAACGTTAGTGTTGTGGAGTGTCATAGAGTGGTGTGGCGAGGAGAACAAAACAGAAGGACATACAAGAAGTTGTCCTTGCACAATTGCAGGCAAGTTCTGGGTGTTCTGCCCCAAAAGCACACTAAAACCACATTGAATTCAACCTTGTGTAATGTAACTTGTGCTCATGTAAAGCATTCGAATACCTAAGGTCTAGATTTCACAATAAAAAAAATGTTGTAAAAAAATAATGTCTGTCAGGTTTTAAGAGCTGTGCTGCGCTGTGTAATAACCAAAGCTTGAATGTGCAACTTGCATCCCTAGCTGCTATGAGCCATGCAATTCGGGGTACTGCATAACTATTTGCTGGGAAAACAGGCTTTCATTACTTCAGGCTCAAATAGAAGCTCCCACAAAAGCGACATTCATCTAATCTAAAACCTGCAGTGTTGCTGAAAAGGCAGTCCCTTGAAATCATGGAATGTCATGAAATATGGAGCTGGTGATCAATGTTTATGCTGGCATCTTTGTTGATATCTGCTGAGGTTGTTGGTTAGCTCATGACTTCTTCTGTGCTGTCAGCCAGGGGCGTAACACAGGCCCTGGGGGCACTTTTGGGGCCACACCCTTTAAATGGGCTCTCGTTCAACCCAGGCGCAATCAATAGTTGTGGAACCTGGTAGACTTGGTGGCCCCTCATCAAATCCTACAGTGCGCCCCAACATTTTGTATTACATTACTGCTGCGCCGAGTGAAGTCACGTCTTTGGTTCCTTCTGGAGAGGGAAGATTGTATCGATAGAACCATACTTCTCTGGGAACCGCAGCATACCATACACCTGCGCAGTCCCAAGGTTGGATCATCAGGTTAAGTCACAATATCAATCTCCACTATCACACCCTGAATGCCAGATACCCAGGATCACATAGGTGGTATTAGTCCATGGAACAAAACAATTATTGACAGTGTTTGGTGCAGATGTACTCTTCTCCTGTTGAATTCACAAACCTTTCAAGAAAAATCCACTATCTGATTCACACCACGTTCGCACACATCTGAAATACTCGAGATTTTGGCAACATCAACCAGCATCTCTTAAAAAAATTACTTTCTAAGTTGGCAGGATTCATATTGGCCGGTGCATAAATTATGCTAGCACTTGCCACTCACAGTGTGCCAGTTGCCTTTCACAGGGACTCCCAGTGTGTCACGCATCCACTCACCTATTTCTAAAAGAACACATACACAGCACAGATTACATGTCGGCCGCATATTTCTAGTGCATCGCTGGATCACAGTTCTATAAGATAGCCTAGTAAGACAAGGGTCTGACTGCGAGCGAAATATTCCTGAAGAAGTACACGCTTTGTGAGCTGAGCTGAGCTGTGCTATGCAGCACTGCTCGTGTGCCATGTCTGAGTTACTGTATTGAAGATACATAAGTCAAGGGCATTGAATGTAACTTGCATGGTGAAACAGGGGGGCAAAAGAAACTGAGCATTGTAAAAAATTGGGTTTCTGTTTGGTGGGGGGGGGGGGGATTAAACATAAGCCACAATCCTTGTCAATGTGAAGTCACAAGCAAAATCTAAATTAACATGTCCTCAAACCTCTGGCAGCTAAGCACAAAGCAGTCTTGCTCAACTTAGAGGCAACGTGTGAAGTGTGTGTGCAAAACTTCAATCAGTAACATAGTAAAAACACACCATGAAAGAATCCCACACCAGATTTAGAAAAAAAGATAATTCCTTTAAAAAATAAAACAAGATCAAAATGAAAGAAATTCAATCAGTAGAACCGGAAACATGTAGTTTTAAATATTTCAGTGGAAATTGTGCCAAAAAGCATAAAGCCCCAACTCTGTATATCAGGTCATGCCGGCCCAGAGAAAAAGTCACAAGTTCAGGACAACCACCATAGAGTGTGGACTGGCTACAGGAACCCAGTGAGGCTCGCTGAACAAGAGTACCTTAAATCCTGGTTTGCAGAGTGTTGCGAGGTCCTGCACCGAGTATGTGTCACGCAGCCGAGGTGATGCGTCTGTTTCAAGGAACTGAGGAGCTATGATGTGAGGTCCTGCATCATCGTCAAGGATCCCATAGGTCCTGCATTATAGTCGAGGATCTTGTGGTTGAGGGCTTGTGATGTGAAGTCTGGCATAGAAAATGTGTCATGCAGACGAGGTGATGAGTCAGTTCTGACAAGCTGAGAGGCTGCGATGTTAGAGCCTTGATGAGATTTTTCAATGTGAGGGTATAAGTTGGTGAAGCGTTGCACAGCAGTTCCAATGTGGGCTGCAAGGTCAAAGCGGAGTTCTTTGCATCAGGAGAACCCCTGCAGCAGATGCAATGTGTCGGCTTAGATGTGTCCACAGATGAGCTGGCAGAACTCTTTCAGGCCCACTTGCAAGGGCCCCGGACTGGGGAGACAACACTTGGAAGGGTAGGACTCACAGAGGGCAGAATCCAGGAACTGGGTTCATGGTTGTTGGAGCCTTCTGTCCCAGATTCTCTGGTCAGGAGAACAGCCAACTAGCCCTTGGAATCACTTTGGGGTCCTAGGTTCAACAGATGCAGGCCCAGTCCTTCTAACCCAGGGCAGCAGGCAGCAGATCAGCACAGCAGGGTAGCTCTTCCTTCAGAGTAGCAGTCCGGAAGAGTGGCAGTCCTTTCAGCAGCACAGCAATCCTTCTTCCTGGCAGAGTATCCACAGGTTCAGAAGTGTACAGAAGATGTGGTGTCTGAGAAACCTATAGAGAATATTTACAAAGTACACTGGCTTTCTGCCTTCCCTGCCCTGGTCCCAGAATAACTACAGTGGGTATACAGCATTTTGTATGGGGCAGGGCACAGCCTATTCAAGTGTAACTAGTGCTGTGCCCAGCTCGGCCTTCCCATCATGCCAGTAATGGCCCATCCAGACTCTCTCTATTGTGTATGGCAGTCTAGGAGGAATATACAAAGTCCAACTGTAAACTACACCCAGTCATGAGACCCGGAGACAGGCTACAGGTAGTAAATGGGTAAGTCAGGAAAATGCTGACTTTTTAAAAGTAGAATTTTCACAATTGTAATTGTATAATCTGACTTTGCCATTACATTTCTGAAGACCCCAAACATGAACATGTCATCTGCTTCCATTTGGAAATGATCACTTATTAAATGTAAAAATGTAACTCCAATGTTAGCACTAATCAGTGCTTCAGGCCCACAAGTAGCATTTAATTTGCAGGCTCTGGTTTCTTGTACTACCACTATACTAGGGACTTTAAAGTAAATTAAATATGCCAATTGGGAATATGTCAATGTTACCATGGTTTAAGGAGTGAGCACATATCATTTTGCACTGGTCAGCAGTGGAAAAGTGCACAGAGTCCTAAAAACAAGATCAGCTAAATTTGGGGTAAGACCACACTACAGCTGAAAGGTCTAACAGGCATCTCATAGAAAGAAGCTTGTTGTCTAAAGTGATCAAGGTTCAATCACAAGACTACAGTCTCCTGTTTATTTCTACTTTCACTTTTCCTACAGTTCACTTTAAATGGCAAATCAATTAGCATCTGTAATTACTTCACAAGACCTGTTTCTGAAAGAGGAAATAGTTTCTCAATCACAGCACAAGCAGCAAATGATTGCTAATTAAGAGAAATCAATTTGTACTTCATCCATGCGCCATACAAAGAAGGGAAGTGACGAAGGAACTGACACCTGGGACAAGCTGCTGAATAAGAAGGCATTTAAGCAGAGTGATTATGATACTGGCGAATGGTAAGTAATGGGTGGGCTGAAGCCCCTTTCAAGGACGCTTTTTGTTTTAAATACAACAGGTCGCCAAGCAACAGCAATGCATCTGCGCTGCCTGCAGGCTTGACCTAAAAATGGGAAAAGATTAGTGCATTTGACGACACAATTTTCATTGTATATTGAACTGCTTTCAATTGTAAACCTTACAGATATTGAGAGAAATATAAGAGAGATTGATTCCGTGTCAAGACATCATGTCCCCTTTCGTGGCCTTTAATTTTTAAACTATGTGCATTCTTGGGCTTTCAGCCTTTGTTTGTTTCAATTGAACAAAATGTTTGACACATCTGATCTCGATTTGTGAAAGGAAATTCCAGTACTTAATACAGTTTCTCCCATTGTATCTCCCCAACGTGGGGTGACAATGAAACCCTAGATTAAGTTGTTACTGCGCAACAGTTAAATAAAAAGTTGTTACCCCGGTATGATCTTTTTAATGCTCAAAGCTGTCTAGAAAGCTGTCTGCCTCTCATTACCTATCATTCAACCAGCTTCCTTTTAATGCTCACGCTGTCCTAAGAGATATCTACCTCTCATTCCCTTATCATTCAACCAGAGTTAGGCAACACATTCGCACCCAGAAGACCCAGTATTAGCTCCAGACTTAACGGAAGTAGAGCCAAAAAAAGGTGTAGTATGCACAGAATTTACAAATTGTAACCTGACAATGTATATTGCGTTTACAATCTTATTTATTAAAAACTGATATTAAATTCCACGAGAACAGTCAATGTGGACACTCTTTGTCTTGCAATATCCAACACTGATGTATCATAATCACAACACAATTTTTGAAATGCACTGTTTTGTATATGTGTCCAGGCTCAAAAACCCGGAATTTATTTTTTTCATGTATCAACAATCAAAACGCAATTTTATAAAATGCAATTAAAAACACAGTTATTTATATGTGTCCAAGCTTAAACCCAAAGGATTGTTCGTGTGTCGACGCGTTTCGGTGGTATCTGCCTTTTATGCAACACCTTCCTCAGGACAAATGATTAAAAACAGTATATTCTGCGAATAAAAATTAAAGACGCATATTCACTATTACGTTCTAATATATATTGTGGCCATATTGCATACATCTTTTAATTCATACATGGTTTGATTTAGTTACTACACAGTACACACCCCTCTTGAGGAAGAAAATCCCTTGATTTCAAGGGTATAACTCCGGCCTCCGCAGGTTCTGTGGTGCAGGTGGGCCCTCATCACTCCAGAAGTCCCGTTACCCTTCAAGGGGCTCCATTCAGTCTAGGATCAGTGAATACATGTGAGATATTAGAGACTCAAGGGCCTCATCACATTCTGCTTGGTGTGGCCATCATTTTGCGTTACTGAATGCTCTGGATTACCATCATGTTCCAGGGTATGCATTTGTTCCACTGTGAATTGACGATATGCATAATATTGCATTTTAAACCACCACTTGCCAGGAAAACCTTGTTAAAAGGACAATTGCTTATGGAATTGCAGAGCAGAGTTTTCTCACAAGCCCTTTGGAATGCAAGATGCTCAGACATAGTCTGTTTAAAGCACATCAAATTATTCATTCTTGATCTTGAGCTCAGTGTTTTTTGTGGATGTTGAGGACTTCCAACATCTGTTCACAGTGCCATTTCAACTTCTAAAGTATGACCCTGCATGAAGCAGGGGTGTCTCAGGCTTGATGAATGCACTGCTCTGTAGGAGTGGGTAGTATGATAGCTGATATTGCGCGTATAGTGCAACCCCAGAATGGCAAGCAAGTGTATTTAAATCATGAACATGAAATGTTCCGTGAGTGGAAATTGAACGCATTAGTTATGCCCTGGCAACTACTGTCTGTACAGTGACGATTATTTATTAGGCCTATCTCATCCAGAGTGAGGAAGAAATATGATCACATCACCCCCATCTTGATGGAACTCTAGTATCTTTCATCCCCAGCCTGGACAGTCTTCAAATCCGTTTATGCAGCCCAGTACGTGCACCTATCCGGCTGACAAGATCACTGTTTCTGTGGCTTTTGGCACATCCACAGCAAGGCTGCCATTGCTTTGGAGACAAAAATTGTTAAAAAAAAAGATAAAATGTATCATAAAATAAATATATATATACTTAGAAACATAGAAACCCTAAATAGAACATTTGTAGAAGAAGCTGATTTAGAGCCTTTGTTCCATTTCATGTCATTGGCTTTTTTTTTAATACCTGCATATGCATTATCCAATTTACTTGTCTATTGTTGGCCTGGCCCTAGGCATCCTTAGTGCTCATCATTGCAGGAGGCTGGATGGGCTTAAGCAGAGCAGCAAATTCCAATAAGTTTCTCAATGCAGCCTTGGGATAAGCAGCTAAGTTGTGGCATATGTAGACTCTGTGGTGTGAACAATGTGTCTTCAAGCTGACATGACTCCTTCCCTGGCTCCACTCTTTCCCCTGCTCTCACAGAGATAGGCGAGGTCAGCAAGCCTCACACCCCACCCACCCTACCCTGAATCTGTACTACTCTGGTAAAAGGTTTGCTTAGCGAAAAATGACTAAGTACAGGATGGAAACCAATGTCCCAGGTTCTGTCATGCCTTGGTTAAGTTATACATGTTGGTAGTGGGCCCCACTCCTTTCAATGCAACTTGTTGCTCAAAGGCACAGTACCACTTTACGTTTTCTGATTAAGACCTCTTCAGACGTCAACACTAAAAATGATTAATAACTGTACACTGGTAAAATTACATCATGAAAATGATGAACTGGCAAAAGAAAAAAATCATCAAAGGAATTCACAGATAATACGAAATAAATACATGACTGAAACATAACTACAGTGGAGAGGTGTATTTTTCCTTATTACAAAACATCTTATTTTAAGGACATAAATAGCACAATCCATAAATCGTGTACCAGTCCTTTGACTGTTATAATCATCTTAAAATAGACTTTAAAAATGTACACTGATAATGGGGTACCAACTATTTTGCAGGGGAGTTTTCCAGATCAATTCATCCACTTTTGTTAATTTACATTTGAAGTACAATGGAAGTATATAGTGTTTCCTAACTTCAACAACAAGTGTATTGGGACAAATATGGAGTACGTGCCTTAGGCCTTGTGCCCCACTGGGACAGATCAGAAGTACTGATCGCAATTCCGGTACCTGACCAAAACCCTTTGTAAATGTTCAAAGGCAAAGTGCCCATCTGAGCATGAGTGTTATTCTTCTGATACTGTGATCCAAAGTTGTAAGTGGATATTTTAGAATCGGTTTGAAGGCAACAATTTCAGGAAGAGGTTTCTATATTTTTAAAGACAAACGGTGGGTGGTACAACATGAATAACTGAGCCTATGTGTTTATCTAAAATAGCTTAAGTTGGGTAGGGTTTCAGATGCGCTATTGAACATTGCAGTCGTAACAGAGCTACAAGGAGATTTACATTAAAAGTGTAATCTTTCGTACATGCTTCCAAGGTTTCCCGCTTTAACGAGGCTGTCAGAGTGCTGACAGAGGCATTTATTAAATTATAGGCCCATCTAACCATATTTGCTGTGGCTAGAGTTAAACAGACTAGATAAATGACCAATTTTCAGGTGAATGCTTGAACAAGGATTGCTTGACCTAGAGAAAGAAATTTACAAAGAATCTTCTATTTGTAAAAGCTTAAAGATGCCATTATTGAGTGGAATGTACTCAAGTGCATAAGATATCACTTTATAAATTTCTAAAACAAACCTAAAATGGTATTTACCAGCGGAATTATAAAAAGCTTCCGAATGGGCTTAAGCCTCTTTTACTACTTGTGATTAAATGTGACTTATTTTCTGGATTCTGTGTGAAGGCTCTGCCCAAGTAAGTATATATTTGTACACTCTCCTCTAAAAGGCATCGTTTTAGTCTTTCCAATGTTTATTTTCAGAAAATGATCCCCAGCATACGCATGTAAAGCATCCAAGTTACGTTGTAGACTTATCGGAGTGAGATCAAACATGACCATGTCATTTGCATACAACAAAACATACAGGTCTTGAGAGGCAATTCTAGGAAGAACATTCTTAATGTTACGAAATTGGGCTGGTAGATCTTGATGATAGATCAAAAAAAAAAAGAGGAGCTAATATGGAGCCCTTTTTCAAACCATTTTTTGTGGACATTTTTGGAGTTAGACCTTTATTACCACCCATTATTATTTTACACCAAGTGAACGAGTGCAAGGGAATGACCAATTTTACTAAATCAGAGGATATTCCTAGTCAGACTATTTTCTTCCCGAGTTAGTCTGTCCACTCTGTCGAATGCAGTTGAAAAAACAACAAGAATGGTGTATAAAAATTGTGGTTTTAACACAAGGTATTTTTTGATCAGGGTTTGACAATCGCTATGTTGTCTGTCACTGAATGTTTACATCTAAAGCCGGCCAACACCATAAGAAATTATGCTTGTTTTGTTGACCTATTCTTCGATGTTCTCTAGAATACTAGTTGCAAATATCTTTCCTATGGCGCCAAGAAGGGCTATTTGCCGATAGTTACTTAGTATGAAGCCGGAGCCTTTCATGTGCTGTGGGACAACTATACATCCAGCCCAGGAATACAGGATTGGCCCTTTTCCATAGCAGTATGTAAATTAGGGGGCTATAAATGTGCTCCAAGCTCTAAGAGCCTCCTTCAGGACTTTTACTGGAATCAGATCCGGTCCCATGGTTGCAAAAGATCTTGCTATATACTTCTAAGTCCCTTGATCTGCTTAGTTGTTGGATGTTTTATTCTTTTGAGGTGAATGCTTAAAGCTTGTGAGGAAGATGGGAGTGCCTCACATTTATCTTTGCCAATGTTTTCAGCATAAAGTATAGAAAAGTAGTTACCACTCATAAGCTGGGTTACGGTTTGGAGGCAGGAGTTGCTTATTTCCATTAGACTTCGCAATAAGATTCCAAAATAGCATGTCATTTTTCTTAAGTGCAGCTTGGTGTGAATCTATCCAATTTTGTCCTGCTATTTTCCTTTTAAAAGCAGAATTAGTATTTTTCATTTTTTCCATAAAATAAGGATTTATTTTCTCCTATATTCAGAGAATTCGATTAATTGTTGCCACAATAGTTTGTTCATTTCTCCATCCCTGGGATCTTTTTTTAATTTTGCCTTCTTCTATAGTGGTTTACTAGATCCATGTATCTTATGAACAACTGTAGAAATGTTCTCCTCAAAGTCATGGAAGAGATCTGTCTCACCTGCTATTCTTTGATCCCAAGAAGAGGTAATAACACTACTCATGCTAGAGATATTGCAAGAGTTTTAGAAAATTCTAAATTGTCTTAAATCAATTAATGCAGTGCCATTAATGGCTTTTAATGACCAGTTTGAATTTGTGGAGCTCTGTAACTCAAGTATCAAGTGCATGATTGTATGGTCCCTGCCTTAATTAAATTATACATGCAGCTGAGAAAACTTACAAAACAAGTTGTAGCTGGAGATAATACAATCAATTATTAAGAATCCAGAGACTCCTCTTTTTGTGAAAGATGCTGAGATTTCCATTTTCAGCTCTCTCATTTAGGTCCATCCCATTGATGCCGAAAAAGTAAGTTGAGGAGTAATCTACCAGGTTTATCTGTCTTCCTTTAAGAGGGGAAGATGGAATCGGGAATGCACCACACTTCTTTAAGTTCCTTATTTTTGTGGGCATTTAATGCTGCATTTGACATTTTTAAATCTATTATATTTACAATATTTCATGAGATGTATTTACATGTTTAACTTTAAATTGGTGCAGTATCTTGCAGTGCTCTGCTCTGAGCACTCTGTGAACAGCAAGTGCAGCCCAGGTGAAGGTCCACAATCCCACATGCTGGCAGTGGCGGCTTCTCCAATAGGGCGGAGGAGCGTCCCCCCCACTAGTTTCTTGCAGTACGAGAAGCCTAAAAATAAACTGGTGTTTTAAATACCATTTTATGTTTCTGCTTCTCGCACTGCGAGAAAGCAGAAGGGTATGCCTGGTTGGTTCGGGGAGGAGTGAGCATAAGGGTATGCCTGGTTGGGGGCGGGCGGATTTGCTGAGGAGTAGCTTGGCCAATGCTGTGGGCCCTGACTGTTTGGTTGGCCCTCTGGGGCCAACCAAACCAGTCATGTGTACTGTGCCTCTGTCATGTGCACTCTGCACTCTGGCCTCCTCATAGGCGCACAGCTGGGCGCTGTCCCCACCAATCGCAATGCTGCCATTTCAGTGTTGTGATTGGCTTAGGGGAGGGAGGCGGCCTGTGTCTGCTTCCTGTTGAGAAAATGCGGGACTAGACCAGGAGCTGAGGCAGCATGGGACCCAGTAAGGTAAGTTTTTAAAAATTTTAATTAAACCCCCCTCTGCTTCCCCCTCAAAAACCCGCATGACCCACCCCCACCCAGCCCCCCACCCGCGAGTCATGCTGGCTGCGCCTGCATGCCAGTCCCCCAGACACTGATAATTTGCTACTCCTTCTAGTGAGGGCCCATTGGTGTAGGTGGGCAGTACTAGCAGTGGGGGCTCCTTCGCTAAGGCGTAGAAGTGTCGCCCCACGGCTCTGTGAGCAGTAGTTAAAGAAAACTAAAATGATAATAACTCTAGTTATTATCATTTCAGTTTTCCTTTCCTGGTGCAGGGCAAGGCAAGGCAAGGCAGGGCAAGGCACGGCAAGCCTGGGCTACCAGAGAAGGGCAGGGGAGGAGTGGTTTGCCCACTTCAAGGTGTGCAACAACACTTTGACGGGCCCTCTTGGCTAGCCATACCGTCATGCGCACTTTGCATGTTCTGCAGCCAAGCTGCATTACAGTTTGGGTGCAGATTATGCCCCAAGCTCCCATTCCCTACCTGATTGCAGATCCACGGTGCTCAGACCAATCACAGCGCTGTATTGCAGCACTGTGGTTCCCTAGCCAACCAAGCAGCCTGGGTGATTCCTGTTCCTTCTTCCAGGAGCCGGAGGCGGCGGTTAGCAGACCGAGAGGCGGTGGCCGGCCAGGTGGCCAGCCTGACGGTACGCGTTTTTTTTTCATTTGGAACCCTTCTAATCCCCCAGCCCTGCCACCCCGGTAAATAGCAGCTGCCACTGAGGGGAGACTATTAGTGCTATGCTATGTCGGGCTTACATAGTCTGCTGCATTAGTTGCTTACTAATGATGCACTAGATGGCATAAGTAATGCAAATGTATGCCCTGTCCTGGCCTGCAGCATTAACCAGCACATGCAAGAGACGGTTACAGTGGTACCCAGGCCACAAAAGTATGCCTCTGTCCTAATGGGGGATTGCTTGGTGACTGTTGACAGCAGACTGACCCGGATTTAAAATTATTTGGAGTGTTTGTTCAGTGTAAATCGATTACATACAAATTCACCCCTACCCACTGAAAGAATTGGCAAGCCAGCATCTTCAGGTAACAATACCACTGATAATGAAGGATGAGAGAGACCTACCTCTCCTTGAAAGAAGCCAGAACTAAGATCCGAATCTTTTGGCATCAGACCCAGTCACACTCTTTTATAACTTCCAGCAAATCTCGCCCCAGTCTCAACATAGACACAATATCCCCTCAAGTGCCTACAATCTATAGGGAAGGATGTGTTTAGAGATGGAGAAGAAAGTTTGCTCTTGTGTCTAGTTTTGACTGTATATGCCTGTCAGCCAGTAGATAGCTGGGCTGCCTACAGATGTCAGCTATGTGCTATCTAGGTGAATGGATTTCTTGTGTGCTATATGAAATGTGATCTTTGTTAAGGTGCTTGAGCAGTGCTTAATTTGTGCAGGAGCTTTCAGGTGCTAAGCACCTGCACTTTTTTAACAGGTATTGAATTTTTCTCCCCAGTGAGATGAGCCCAATATTTTTTTTTTTTTTTGTGTTCAAATCTTTTTTATTAGACAATGAAGGGAAAAGGGAAAAGAAGTCAGTTGTGGACCAATAATACATACAATCATGTCAGTACATTGTTGAGATCAAGGAAATAAGAACTAAGAATAACAAATAAGAGAGAAAAATAAATAAATAATAAATAAGCAATAAAATGGAGTAACACACCGCTCTATCCAGAGCCACACCACAGGACGGGTATACAGTCAAGCATGAGGATGACATTGTGACACGAAGAGACAGTGTATTCACAGGAGGTGTGTCCGAAATGGTTATGACAACCAGATTACAGTTCCGCAGTACGATGTGAGGGAACAGCATCCCCGTGCTCTCGGTGTGGGTTTGATTAAAGTTAGTTCCCCAAAATAAAATATACAGCATGTAAGCAACCATCTTGTTCATGCATATTATGTCAAGAATACAGCTTATGAAACCACAATGGAACTCAACAGGGCAATTGCAAAATCATACCTATAGAGTATAGTAGTGTGTTGAGCAACTATAGAGTAGCAGTATGTCTCCGGGTGGGCACTCATCAGGCGTTCTCGGGTGTCTAGTGTTTACTCGGGCACTTACACGGCGGGTCAAAGGAAAAGGAGGCTATGTCCAGGGAGGTCCAGAGTTTCTTGTTGGTAACTTGCCAGGGAGATGAGTGTAAGGCGGGATTGTCTACTCCTCTGATACAGGATAACCACTCCTTCCAAGCAGTGAAAGAGACCTCTGAGGCTGCTTTCCAGTGACAGAGGACCACCTTACACGCCAGGGTTAGTAGGAGGTCGAGGAGTTGGCGATCATGATCTTTTATTAACATCGGGTTAATGGCCCCCAGAATTATGTAGATAAATTCCCTCTTTGGTTTAATGGCAAATACGTGTTCAATGTAGTCAACGACATTGGACCAGTACTTGTGTAGCATAGGACAGTTGAACAGCATATGCGGCAGGTCACCGTCAGCTAGGGAGCAGTTCCAACACGTGGGGGTATCTTTTAGATTAAGTTTAAATAATTTTTGTGGGGTCCAAAACACTCTGTTAAGTATCATGTATTTGGTTTGCGAGAGGATTGGAGAGACTTTGCGTGTAAGAGCCGAAGCGTGGATCCTGTCCCAGTCAATAACTATCCCTGTATTGTTAGGCTCTGATTCCCATTTAAGCTCGTTTCGCTCAGTGATTTGCTTGGTGTTGGCGCGAGCAATTTGTAAACTTTTGAAATAAAGTGTCCCGATGATTGCAAGTGAGGGAGCGTCGACTTCAACCAAGGTGTTGAGAGTGTGAACAAGCGTGTGGACAGTGCTGACTTTAATTTTAGGAATGTGTAGAAGTCAATTGGCTGAAGGGAGTATTTCGATTGGATCGTTGCAAAAGGCAGTGGCGTGTGCCCATCGTACAGATCCGACACTACATTGATTCCTTTGTCTGACCAGTGTTCCCAGTTAGGGGGTGAACCATTGACCTTTATAAGTGGGTTACGCCATAGAGATGAGAAAGCCGACTTCTTTATCTGGAGGCCAGACTTATGTGTGTGGTCTAGTCTCAGGAGAGCTCTTTTGGTGTTAAGCATGATGTACTTAGAATGTGTGAGGTGTGATAGATCCATGGTGAATGTCGCTGCAAGTTGGGCTTTGCCTATAATCGACTTTTCAATATTGATCCACAACGGCGTGTAGCCAGGATCTTCGACGAGCCAGGAAGACCCTTGCTTACACAAGAAAGCGGTTTGATAGTTTCTGAAGTTGGGTAGGCCTAGACCACCTTTAAGCTTTGGAAGCTGCAGTTTTTTCATAGAGATTCTTGGTTTCTTCCCTTTCCATAGGAAGTTACTAAGTAATTTGTCTATTTTTTGTAGGAAGTCTTCTGTGAAGGTCATGGGGAGCATGCTCGCCATATAGTTAATTAAAGGGGTGATCATCATCTTTATTGTCTCCGCTCTACCCCACCACGACCGGAATTTTGGGGACCATCCTTCCAATAGTTTTTGTACTTTCTTGAATAATATATCTTCATTAATTTTTAGAGTCGTGATTAAGTCTTTCTCAAATTCCAAGCCTAGGTATTTAAAGCTCTTTGGTTGCCAGGTAAGCCCAGAGTCGCCTAAAATATTTTTATCGCCCATATTATTTAGCATTTTCACCTCGGTTTTGTCCTTGTTGAGGGAGTATCCGGACACACAGGAGAACTCTTTGATCGTGGAGAGCAAGGCAGGTATAGCTCTATCCGCCTGTTCACTCATGACTAAAACATCATCGGCATATGCTGTGAGCTTGATAGTACATTCTTTAAACTGAATCCCTGCGATGTCCGCATTCTCCCGGATTTCGTATAGAAAGGGTTCTATTGCCAGGAGGAATAGTGATGGGGACAGGGGGCACCCCTGTCTAGTCCCTTGTTCTAGTTTGAAAGGGGAGGAAAAGGCTCCACCAGCCCTTACTCTAGCAGTGGGGCATGCATATAGCGACATTACCATTTTAGTAAATAGAGGACCCAACCCGAATTTATGAAGGACTGCCTCCAGGTATGTCCAGTCCACTTTGTCGAACGCCTTTTCTGCGTCGAGTGTAATCACCGTAGTAGGCGTGGAGAGAAGCTTAGCTTTATCGATTACATGAGCTAGGATTCTGGTATTATCACTTGACAATCTATTTTTCAAGAAGCCAGCTTGTGAAGGGTGTATTAAGGACGGGAGCACCTTCTGGAAGCGTCTTGCTAGGATTGAGGCAAACAGCTTACAATCCAAGTTTATCAACAAGATGGGCCTGTAATTTTTAGTTAGTTTCAAGTCCTTCCCTTCCTTGGGTATCACAGCTATCACTGCCTCAGCTAACGTTCCTTTCACTACTCCGGTAGTACTCATCTCGTGGAACACGTCTAGAATTGGTGACTTAAGGGTTTGGGCAAAGCATTTATAAAATTGTGCCGTAAACCCGTCTGGTCCGGGGGCCTTCCCACTCTTAAGGGTCTTGATCGCATTAGTGACTTCTACCTCCGATATTGGTTCGTTTAAGGATTCTTGTTGTGAGGGCGTAAGTGTTGGTAGTGCACATTTGGAGAGGTAGTCCTCCACTCTCTCTCTCCCCACGTTCGCGTTCTTAGCGTATAGTTTCTCATAGAAGTTCTTGAATAAGTTGGCAATTTTATTGGGGTCTGAAATGGGGGTGCCTGTATCATCCAGTAGAGAAGTGATCGTGTTTTTTGAATTTCAAATTTAAGGTAGGCCGCTAATCCTTTTCCTGCTTTATTAGAGTCGCAGATTTTAAAATGTTTTCTTCTATCTAACTAGACTCCTGCCTTTTCACTTACTAGTTTATTGTATATATATTTTTGATTGGACAGGTCAGTCAATAACTTGGCACTTCTACTATTTAGATATTCGTGTTGGAGTTTTGAGATGTCTTTTTCTAGTTTTAAGAGGGCAGCATTGCGGTTTTTATTAATTGCAGATGATATTTTTATGATGAGTCCCCTTACGGTGGTCTTTAATGCTTCCCAGCGAATTAAGTCCGAGGTGTCTCCCTTTTTATTGGTTATTAAGAATTCCTTGAGAGCGTTCCCTATGTTTTCTCTATGTTTCTCATCATTCAAAATGGCCTCATTAAGGCGCCACATCGACTGACGGATAGTCGGTTTGACATTAGTTAGACTGAGTGATATACAAGAGTGGTCGGAGACAAGTCTTGGTGCGATGGCTGTGTCCTCTATTCTGGCTACAGCGTTTCTAGTTATAAATATGTAATCAATTCTTGAAAAGGAGTCATGGGGCGGGGAGTAAAAAGAGTAGTCTCTACCGTCTGGGTTTTGAATATGCCATGTGTCTACCATGTGAAATCTGTTACATAGCTTAGTGAATTCCTTATGGGCTTTGCCCGATCGGAAAGCGCACTTAGAATCCCTATTCAGGGCCGGGTCACGCGGAAGGTTGAAGTCCCCTGCTAGTATGTGGACTGCCGAGTCCGGGATGGTGTCGATCTGCTTCACTAGTTCTAACCAGAAGGAGGGATCATGCGTATTGAGTGCGTATACCGTTGTAATGTAAAATTCAGTATCATCTTTAATCAATTTCACAGAGATCCATCTGCCCTTGGTATCCACGGATGAGGAAACTACTTCCACATTCGCTTTCTTAGCTAATAATATCACTACCCCTTTTTGTTTGGATATAGCTCCGGAACCAACCACCTCAGTAAAAAACTTGTTACGAAGGGTGTGAAAGTGTTTTGCCTCCAGCTTCGTCTCTTGTAATAGGGCTATGTCTCCCTGTTGTCTGCGTAGGTAGTTGAGTACTTTTTGACATTTGATCGGTTGGTTCAAACCCTTCACATTTAGTGAGAGAAATTTAAGGTTAGCAATGGTTGTCGTTCCTATCGGAGTATCTATATTAGGAGCCATCAACTATCATGTGTAGGGCATATTGACATACCAAAATGAGGCGTATTAGTAACAACGGGCGTGTTTTGGTCTGAGCCCAGGTGGAGCAGCACCACGTCGGAGACAATGTTGGCATAAGCAATTAACGTAATAGTTTCAAGAAGCACATTTGGTTGCAATAAAGGATGCACAATAGAAAAACAAGGTAAAACAATACACAAAATGCAAAAACAATCCCTCCCTCACCCTACAAACCTCCCTCCACCCTCCTCCCTCGCCCACAACCCACCCCTCCCACCCCAATAGTAGAAAAGGAACATGGCGACTCGGGAACGACGACCTCGAGACCGCCTCCAAACAGCTTACTCACAACTATTAATCCTAGCGGCTGCAAAACACATTTTAGAGGAAAAGTGAAACAAGTATGCAGACAACGAGATATAACAATGATGCTGTAACAGTGAATTCAGCAGAAGCCACTACATTGATTGTAGCAGTGGGAACTAAGCACACCAGTAATAGCGGGTGAAGTACCATGAATGTACATAAAACCTAGGAGGTGTGCTACAGAATAAAGCTATAGCATATCACGTTATTTTAAGACATAAGATCACTAGCATAGTAGTTAAATATAACTTGTGAAACAGGGTCTTGAGAGACTGTTCTGACACATTCAGGATATTAGCAGAGTCTCTGGCATAGGGCCCAAAAGGATCGCAGAACAGAACAGAACAGAACATGCCGCCAGGTGGGTAGACTTTAACTGAACAAAGAACAATCATATTCGTGGCAGTTTACCATGCACCACTTTCGGTCATTGTAGTTAACAGGTGGAGGACACGATAAGGATTTTACTCATAAGTAACGAGACAAGTAATGAGATAACAAGGCCATTAGGCCGACGGAGTACACTGGACATAGTGCAAAGCAAAGACACCCAAACCTAGATCAGGTCAGGTTAGGTGCATTATGAGGAGCCAGGAAACATGAGACTAATAGCACCGGTAATCAAAAGCTCATCCTAGGCCGGATTCAGGGGCGCCCTGTTGAGCTGAAGGGGAGACCTCCATGTTGCCGTCTCCCTGGTTGGACAGTTGGTGTCGCAATTTTTGTGGGTCAGAGAACACATGAGTCACACCCTGTATTGTTACTTTCAACTTTTTCGGACCAATAAAGCCATACATGTGACCAAGTGTCTTCAGTTGTGGTCTCAATGCAAGGAAAGCTTTCCTGGTTTCCATAGTTTCCTTACTGAAATCTTGTGAGATGAAGATTTTGTGACCTTTCCATAGCACATGGTTATGTTTGCGTACGAAGGTAAGTATCTGCTCTGTGTGTTGGAATCTTAGCGGTTTGCACACAATCGCTCTCGGGCCCTTCTGATCCTTAGTGATTCGTCCCGGTACTCTATGTGCCCTATCGAACTCCAGTGGCTGAGTGAAGGTTAGATTTGTGGCCTGTGTGAACCACTGCTCAGGGAAGGGTATGCATGATTCATGGGATTCTTCCGATTTTTCTGGCATACCAAAAATTCGCAGGTTCCCCCTTCTATTTCTATCCTCCAATTCCGCAACTTTCCTCACAAGATGATCCGAGCATAAGGAGAGATTCTTGATGGCTTCACATGTTCTATTTTCGAAGTCTTCCAATTTACTTATCCTGCTCTCGGACTCCGTTAGTCTCGAGTTGATGACTTTTATATCCTGGCGGACTGCAACAACCTCCTCTTTGGTAGATTTGGCCAAGTCCCTAACTTCTTCCAGTCTCAGAATTGTCTCCATAGCTTCTGCCATTCCTTTATTCCCTTTGACTGGCGTCGGTGGGTCAGATTTCAGGCGCTTAGAGTTTTTACCATTATCCTTGTCCCCCATTCTTAACTTGTTTACTGCGATTTGCTGTGGTATTGCCGCCGACTATGGATTCTAATGGTTGGACTGATCTGAGGCCCTGTTGTAGTACTGACCATCAGTGTGCGCCACCGAGCCTAACTTAGAACACAGTTGTTATCCTATAATTATCTTGGTATTATCTTGGTGTTCACCAACCTCACAGCGCTGTGTCTGAGCTGTGTTGTGACAGTGTAGGGCAGCACATTAGATACTTATCCTGCCTTATTCCGGTGCTCGTGAGTAGTGAATAGCGTTTTACTGATCGGAAGATATGTATGTATTACCAGCATATTGGCTGCAGAACTCCCCATGAACACTCATCGGCAGGAGCCGCCATTTTGTATATCGCGTGTGTTTACTCCTTGTAAATAGCAATTGCAAATGGCTGCTGCAAAGGCTGAGGTACTGGGTTTTCTCGGAACCAATACTATTACAATAACCCAGCGGTGTCAGGGCAACACCCAAAGACCCCGGATTCCCCTGTCTTGGCAAACAGAGACACTGGATACTTCTCAATGACGTCAAAGACCAAAGTTTATTGGTTGCAACCAGGGACAGAGGTCTACGAAGTACACACGGGTAGTTCGACAGAGACTGCACCATCTCAATGAACAAAACTCGGTCTTTTATGCCGAAAATTACGCTTCTGGCAACATCACAATTTACATTCGGTGCATACAAAACTGACCAATGAACAAGTAGCATTTCAAAAAGTAACGAATCACGACAGTCAAAGATAATCCCACTTTCCGTTGTCCAACCCACCAAAACGATCGCACACATGTTAGTTTCCTGTTCGATCAGGCCGGACAAACCCATCATAAAACCTTCAACCCAGATCGATGAACATGTCGTAAAGGAAAGGCAGAAACAGATGGAAAGGAGATAGAGGAGTGGGAACGGTGGGCCATAAAATCGGACCACGTCCTGTTCTTTGATCTTTATCAGTGCAGCTGCTGAACCAGGAACTAGTGCAGCTGCTGAACCAGGAACTGGTTCAGCGGGATTCGCCCCAGGCGAGGAGTCAGTTCGGCCAGGTCAACCAGAAGTCAGCTAAGGCGTACGTGTCAAGGACTCGTTCGGCCACAATCATAGGGCCTATGTTAGGGCAACCATACAAGATGGCTGCCACATACAAAATGGAACCAGAGGGTTCAAACTAAATCCTCAAATGCAGAGTGTTCTATATCGATTCATACGAAAACACTCAGACACGTTAGACTCGTCATTTGCGGTCTGCTGACACCAAGATCGTCCATTTCCGACAATCTTTACAAATCGGGTTTCGGAACTATCGAACCCAATTCGGGACCACGGAACCACAGACCCTCCTTTTGCCCTATCATAGGCAATAAACCCAGACCCATTTTAATCTGAATCCGGATCTATATTCATCAGGTCATCGATATGCTACTGTAGCATCATCTTATTACTATGCATCTCTCTCCGGACAGGTTTCCGTACCCACAAAGTAGCACAAAGACCACAAATAGCCGGAGCACACTGTACACAGAGACAGAACATGAACAGAATCGCTAAGACCATCCCAATGACCATCTAAATCTTCCAACCCCAAGTGGATATCAATCCCCATAACCATCCCATCAAAGACCAATCCCCTTTGTCCAAATGGACAGAATCGGAGATTTTGTGCAATTTGGAAATGGCTTGGAAGACTGAAGTGTCATAAGTCTATCCGACTGGAGCTCAGCAGTCAGGTTACCAAGGGCACCGGCAGTCTCAACTATGGTGGACTCAACTACTCTCGTAAGCTGACGAATATTCCTGCTGTTAGCCATAGGTCCCCAGAACGGCAGAAAACCCTTAAAGAAATCACCCAATTCTTGTCCTGCAATGTCTTCTTGGCTAAAGACACCTCTAGCAATTCTCATCTTGTGATAATCTGCCGCAGCTGTAAAAGTGGGGGGGGGGGTAACAGAAAGGAAACAAAACATGTGCCCGAAAAGTCATGGGGCAACCATGTGTATGCTTTGTCGTAGCAAACAAAGTAGGTACCCTTAGCAGCTAAGAACGCTGGGGAAGACTGAGATGGAAACACGTAAGTCTCAGCGCAAACGCTCTTCCCTAACTGAGCCTTCGGATTCTTACCGTTGCCCTGCAGACAATAGTAGCCCTTATGGGGCACTATCCAGATCGGTAGAGGACTTTTCGCACGCTGGTTAATACTCAGACTTACTCCATATCCAGTAACGTTCCAACCACTATACGGTTGCCTCTCGTCTTTCGGAATAGTCTCTACTGCATTAGTCCCTTTAATCATGTCGACTATGCCTCTAGCTATAGGACTATTCTTCGGATTATCTCTCGGTGAACGTAAGGGGTCAACACTGTGGGCATATATGAACATGGTTCTGTAAGCTCGGATCGAACCATTCAAACTAAAGGGCAAGACCAAATAAGGAATTCCTTTATCGGTTGTATGAGGCATCAAACCACAGATCCAGCAGTTCGTTGTATTGATCACTAACTGATGCTGGTGCCAAAGCTGTATGAAGGAATTATTAGCGAACTCCTTACGTCTGACTACCTCATATTCAGGGAAAGGGTGGAAAGAATGAGAGGAAATAGTAGGTGAAGGTGTAGTTTGCACAGTGGAATCAAACGTCATTTTAGAAACAAATGCTACATAACCAATTACAAAAATCACAAAACTCAATAGTAAAAGTATGCATGGTATCAAAAAGCATTTCTTCGACATTATTTTGCAAATGTGTTTTCTAAAAGTCAGTGTCTGCACAGGTCTCTCCAACTCAAAGAAATCCATCCTAAACTAAGGGTGCTGCCCGCGGTGGTTGGTTGATTCTGCTTGAGAGTGCCTCTGCTGCACCGAGGAAGGCTGCCTCAGACCAACAGAACCCAAGACCTAGTGTCTCAGACTTACACTCCCAAGACTGGTAGCAACCGCGACCCTAGCAGCAAGAACCGGATGGCAGCTCAGAAAAACAAAAATACGTAGATCCTTGGTGGAGAATTAACCTGCAAACATTAAAAAAATCAACTTTATTAATCTTTATTTGTCCTTAATTCTCGATCTCAAATTGTATCTGTCTCTTCCAGGTAATTCTTGATCGGCAAACAAAAGATGAGGCTCGGTAGTGTCCAACCGCTCTGCAGGAGGTATTGATGCTTGCAAAAGACGATCACTCTCCAGTTCTGAATTAGTCCCAATCAAACGAGCATCACTGAACGTCACAAATTTCGGGATTGTTTCTGTTTCGGAATCTGCAAGACCATCCTGAACCCACTTGTCATAAGGTAAAGGTAAGGGTGCTTTCTTCGTATGGGAGCCGTGGATCCAGTGGCGTTTCCCACGTACTCGCACCGCAGATCTCGTCGACAAAAGGCCTTGGTAGGGCCCAGTCCAGCGGGGCTGCTTGTTCTTCGTAGGCTGGAAATTCCTAACGAAGACCCATGAGCCAGGTTCTATGGCGTGACCTGGATCTTCTGTAGCTTGTGGAAGAGAATTGTGTACCTGTTGGCGTAAAACACTCATTTTAGTTGTCAATTCACGCAAATAGTCAAGCAAAACAGGGTTTTCGAGGTCACTAAACCTTGTTGGTCTTGGTACACCCCAAATATTCGCCGGGCGACCAAACACAACCTCATACGGACTCAAACCCATTCGTGAATGCACAGTCATTCGGGTGGACAAAAGTGCTAATGGCAAAGCATCGGGCCATTGTAAACCAGTGCTCTCTTGAATTTTGGCTAATTTAAGTTTCAGAGTGCCATTATAACACTTGACTAAACCAGCTGATTGGGGATGATTTGCAGCGTGGAATTTCTGCTTAATCCCAAGACCGTCACACACTCTCTTCATCACTTGACCCACAAACTCACTTCCGTTATCACTCCATATGATTCTCGGCAAACCGAACCTAGGGAAAAACTCTATTATCAAAGCTTTCGCAGTGGACAAAGCAGTGTTGTCCTTAAGGGGGTAAGCTTCTACCCATCTAGAAAAAGAGCAAACAATCACTAACACATACTTTAAGTTGTTGCATCTTTCCATATGAATAAAATCTAGCTGCAAAGCCTCGAACGGATACGTAGGAGGAGCAAAATGACTAGCTGGTGTTGGAGTTCCCTTGCCAGGATTATGCAACAAACACACCATACAATTCTTGACCAAATTCTCTGCACATCTGGGTATTCCTACATTCTGCCAAACCGGAGTCAACAACTTGCAAATCCCTTTCAATCTAATGTGTGCCAATCCATGTGCCATTGTAACAACTGGAAGCACATACGCGTTTGGCAGCAACCATCTCTGATATTCGGACAAATCAGTCCAACAACCATTCGAATCCAACCTACCCTTACTCTCTCTCCATTCATCCAACTCTTTCTCTGTAGCCTCACTCTGGATAATCTTCACGCTCTCAATGGTGTCTTCGCACATGCTTTTCTCTGGAACCCATCTCGCTGGTCCCACAACATACATTCGACTCATCACATTCCTAGCAGTTTCTTTCGCAACTTCATCCGCAAACGCATTACCACGACCAACATCATCCGTAATCTTTCTAGGGGGACTACATTTCACAATCGCTATTTGCAAAGGTAGCGTAAGAGATTCAAGAAGTTCATTCACCAGCTGCCCATGCTGGATTTTCGTCCCATGCGATGTCTAAAATCCACGTTCACGCCACAATCGTCCAAAGCTATGAGCCACACCAAAGACATACTGACTATCAGTATACACATTCACTCTTTTCCCTTTCGCCAACACACATGCTCTCGTAAGTGCAATCAATTCCGCCGCTTGAGCAGAATTGTGCGGGATACGTGCAGCTTTGACAACTGTATTTAAAGTCGTCACGGCATATGCTGCAGTGGTATCGCCATTTGGTAATTTAAAACACGAGCCGTCAACCCACAAAACATCATTACAATCAGGAAGAGGAGTATCCCTCAAATCTATCCTCCCTTTCGTCTCTTCTTCAGTTCTCAAGAAACAATTGTGTTGCTCTTCGCTATCATCGTCTGTCTCAAGCGAAATCGGCAACAACGTAGCCGGATTTAGGGTATTGCACCTCTTGATGTGCACATGGCTCACTAACAATGTAAGCTCATACCCTGACAAGCGAGCACTAGTCAAGTGCTGTGTCTTCGTCCGATTCAACAAGGTATCCACTGCATGTGGAACCATAACCACTAGCGTATTGTCCATAACCAATCCAGCAGATTGTCGAATCGAAACAGCCGCTACTGCAGTTGCTCTCAGGCAACTCGGCAACGCTCTAGCCACAGGATCTAAAGTTGACGAAAAGTACGCACATGGGCGTTGCTTCCCGCCAAATTGTTGAGTCAAAACCGATAATGCACATCCCTCTCTTTCATGGACATACAATGTGAAAGGCTTGCTGTAGTCGGGAGTACCCAACACAGGAGCCGAACACAACGCATTGCGTAATTCAGAGAAACTCTTTTGGCATTCCTCAGTCCAAGGAATCGGATTTGGAGTATCCTTAACCGTAAGAGCTATCAAAGGCTTCGCTAAAAGGGAAAAATTTGGGATCCATTGTCTATAGTACGACGTAATACCCAAAAACGCATGTACTTCTCTCTGTGTCGTAGGGACACTCATTCTCGCAATAGTCTGGATTCTTTCTGGGGTCAGTTTCCTTCCCTCCTTCGATAAGAGGTGACCTAGGTAGGTAACTTCTTGGCGACAAAATTGCAATTTCGAAAGAGAAAATTGTTGATGGCATTTAGACAAATGAGACAACAAGGACACAATGGCATCCTTACATATGTCTTCAGTATCGGCAGCGACCAACAAATCGTCAACATACTGGATAAGGGCCGCACCTTCAGGTAAGGCCAACAAGTCAAGTTGCGTCTTCAGAGCTTGACTGTAAATTGATGGACTCTCGCAATAACCTTGAGGAGCGCGCTTAAAGCGGAAACTTCGTCCTCCTAAAGAGAATCCAAAGATATCTCTACTCTCTATGGCAATCGGGATGCTGAAGAAAGCATTCTTCAAGTCGATCACCGAAAACCAGGTAGCAGAAGCTGGAATCAATGTCAGTAACGCAGTAATGTCGGGTACAACAGGGAATTGCGGAACAACGATTTTGTTCACTTCAGGAAGGTCGATAACAAACCTATATACAGGAGGCTGTGAAGAATCAGTTCCCTTCAGGACAGGCAAAACCGGACTATTACACACATTACCTCGAGTCTCTTCAATAACGTCCTTGTCAATCAGATCATAAATGATCGCTAAAAGCGCTCGCTCACCATCACTTGAAATACGATATTGCGGAATGCGTGATAACTGAGCATTCGCTTTCAACGTCACAACATATGGGGGAATGTCTAACAGGCCCACATCATTTGGACCTCTAGCCCACAACGAATCTGGTAAAGAAGACAATTCAGGTGGGAGACAATCTTTCGAGACATATATCGGAGAAATCACGTTCTCACCTAAAGTAAGATGTACTCCTGACGGAGAACAGTACAAAGTCGCATACAATCTCTTCAACAAGTCAAGGCCTAGTAAGTTCTCATTACAACCTGTAGTCAAAAGAAGGGGAGCTTCAAACCTACGAGGACCAACAGAAAGAGGCAATGGAACGGAAATCGGATTCATATCGGGGGCGCCAGAAAAACCTATAGAAACATTATTAAAGCCAGACAAAGGTGCGCCAGGGAGTTTAGAATGCATAATAGAACTCTTCGTAGCACCAGTGTCTAGCAGAAAAGGCTCTGACACACCTGATGCAATCACTTCCACGTAAGGTCCACTCTGATCTACCGGAACTGAAACAACTCCCTCTCTTTGTCCATGGCTGTCCTAACAATCATTACCTTGCTCTCCATCGCCTTCAACATAGTAATAATCTACGTAGTACTGTGTAGACCTACCAGAAGAATTCTGCTGTTGATCTTAACTGTTCATTGAATTCTGCGGAGGTAAAGGGCGCGCGTTCTGTCCGCGACCTCTACCTCTAGGCACTTGTTGAGCACCTCTACCTCTAACACCAGGAGCACTATTTGCACGTTGCAACAAAACCGGACAACTGTTCTTATAATGGCCTTCTTCTCTACAATATGCACACTGATTAGGCTCATACTGAATACGCTGTTGTTGAGGAGTCTCGTCTCTTTGCGAGTTCCTCGAATACTGTTGAGGCTGCTGATAATCGCGCTGATTATTAACACGAGGTGGATAAGCTTGTTGTAGAAGAACTTTAGTCTTCAATTCCTTAGTCTTCTTATCCGCTCTCTCTAACTCATCCTTACGCCTATTCTCGTAGTACTGAGCCGTAGCAAGAATTTGCGCCGAAGTAGAAACAGGCCAAGCACTCTCTGCATCCTTTAGCTTAGTACACAACTCAGGAAGAAGATTGTGCACAAATTTATCAAGGAATAATCTCTGGCCACCTTCGGTAGCCATATCCTGACCACTATGATCAACAAAAGTTTCCTCGAAATGCGAGAAAAAGTCTGAAACAGACTCTTCTTTCTTCTGCTTAGAAGCTGACAATTTGTCCCAATTAACACGGGCTTCAGGCATTAAAGTCTTCATGAAAGTGATAATCCTACCAGGAAGTTCAGTAATAACATCTTCAGGCTTAGCACCTCCAACTTGTCTATCATTTGCTGCAACAAGATTCACCCACGAATCGCCCAATTCATTATCATGATTTGTATGCCGAATGACATTCCAGATGGACTGTGGAACAACATTCCCAAACAGCATATCTATGTCCGCCAGATTCATAACGCACGAATTCACAGTTTGCGTAAGTTCTTTATAATATCCTGCCGGATTCTTCTGCGGATCTGGGAAAGTCTGCTTAAGCGACAGAACTTCTGCACGCTTCCATGGTACATGAACCCACACATGCTGAAACTGCGCTAAAACAGGTGGATTAGCAGCAGCATCAGCAGGTCTCCATACTGGAGGAACCTCCCGCATCGAATATTGACGTGCATGTCTCCTAACTGACGAATCTGGCTCAAACAGCCGTTCAGTAGGAACATCGCTACGGAGCAACAGTAACGTCGATACCGCTTTCTCAGCATCAAGTAGTCTCACAATCGTTCCTTTGGCAAACTCCGAACGCAATCGGGACAATTCTAAAGGAACTCTACCCAACTCGTCCATCCATTGTTCATGAAGGAATGCACACATAAGCTCAAAAACATAACGCTGCTTTGGTGCTTCCCATTGTCGGAAAACATCCATAATACCTTCTAGATCATACTGGGACTTATACGTCACCCATCTACGTACCATATGGTCAAGGACCACTCGTTCATCTGTATCGGGCAATTGGCTACGCGACTGTCTACGCTCACTCACAGGAGACATACCCATTTGTCCCAAAATAGGAGTCAGAAAATTAGAAAAGGCAGCGGTCACCCGCTGTCTAGGAGAAGGAACAGTCGAAGGACAAGTGGAGACGAAACAGTAGTAGTAGTAGGATCCATAATCGGAACAGGCATAGAAACAGTAGTAGCAGGAAAAGGCAAAGTTGGCAACCCTTGAGAAAGCTGCGCATAAGGAACAACAACCAACAAAGAAGCTGGCTGCGGAGGAATAACAGGAGGCAAAGCAACAGGAGCTTGCACGGCCACAACAGGTTGTGGTGGTGCCGTAGCATTCTGCACATAAGGTGGCGGTGAATTTAGCAAATGCGACATCAAAGGGTCTTTCACAAGATCCTTTTCGTCTTTCTGCTCTTTAGCCGGCAAGACTGGGTAGCATCTATCTACCGCTAACTTCCTCACTCTAAGCATCTGCTCACTGTCTTGCTCTTCTTCATTATCTCTGTATGCAACGGCAGCTTGTACCATTGACATACCCTTCCTATTCTTCTTCGCTAACTTAATTTCTTTCTGTTTGGCTTCTTTGCGCCATATGCGGAAAGAGTCAAACATCGCCGGCCGGGCTTTCTTCTTGAACAACTTCACTTCAAGATTATCTAAGACTTCTGTCTCAAAACTACCATAACGGGGACACTGTAGGACACCGTCATTCTTCGTATATCTAATCCAGACCTCATTATAGCTAATAGGACCCCCACCATGCTTCACATACAAGTCGTATGTAGGAGTTCCGATCGGAGGAACCGGACACGAATCCTCTAACCGGGAATCCCTCATAGTACCACAACTAAACAACTTCCTAAGACTGCTAAAACCAGGCATCTTGCTCACTAGTCTAGCTTCAAACAACAAGGGTAATCTAAAATCAATAAGCTCGTGAATACACGAATCCCTTGGCTTTGGGGCCTGCAAGTACCAAATCAAAGCTATCCACTAAAGGATACAAAACAAACTAAGAACTAGGAGACACTCCCTTTATACTTAACTGAGTTGTCGATGGCGTCACTAGAAGACCCGTCAATCGTCTCGCTCTACAAACGTCTAAGGCTCTAAAACAGGGCAACAGTCAGGGCAGCAGTCCTTCGTAGCCGTCGGGACGCGGGAAACCTCGCAGCAAAGACCTTCTGTACCACGTCGACATACAAGGGTCGGTGAAGTGGCTGGCCAACCTCTGGAATTTTCACACGAAGCTCCTCACGAACCTCTGGTTTGGACCGGTACCGTTGAAGTCGCCCCACGTTGGGCGCCAATTGAGAACCAATACTATTACAATAACCCAGCGGTGTCAGGGCAACACCCAAAGACCCCGGATTCCCCTGTCTTGGCAAACAGAGACACGGGATACTTCTCGATGACGTCAAAGACCAAAGTTAATTGGTTGCAACCAGGGACAGAGGTCTACGAAGTACACACGGGTAGTTCGACAGAGACTGCACCATCTCAATGAACAAAACTCGGTCTTTTATGCCGAAAATTACGCTTCTGGCAACATCACAATTTACATTCGGTGCATACAAAACTGACCAATGAACAAGTAGCATTTCAAAAAGTAACGAATCACGACAGTCAAAGTTAATCCCACTTTCCGTTGTCCAGCCCACCAAAACGAGCGCACACATGTTAGTTTCCTGTTCGATCAGGCTGGACAAACCCATCATAAAACCTTCAACCCAGATCGATGAACATGTCGTAAAGGAAAGGCAGAAACAGATGGAAAGGAGATAGAGGAGTGGGAACGGTGGGCCATAAAATCGGACCACGTCCTGTTCTTTGATCTTTATCAGTGCAGCTGCTGAACAAGGAACTGGCTCAGCGGGATTCGCCCCAGGCGAGGAGTCAGTTCGGCCAGGTCAACCAGAAGTCAGCTAAGGCATACGTGTTAAGGACTCGTTCGGCCACAATCATAGGGCCTATGTTAGGGCAACCATAAAAGATGGCTGCCACATACAAAATGGAACCCGAGGGTTCAAACTAAATCCTCAAATGCAGAGTGTTCTCCTATATCGATTCATACGAAAACACTCAGACACGTTAGACTCGTCATTTGCGGTCTGCTGACACCAAGATCGTCCATTTCCGACAATCTTTAAAAATCGGGTTTCGGAACTATCGAACCCAATTCGGGACCACGGAACCACAAGGCTCAACCAGCATAACACACGAGTCAATGCTACAGCTTTTGTCCACATATGGATGTTTCAGGTCACCAGAGACTTAGTGTCTTTATAGGTCTTCTCAGTTCTGCTCTGACATTGAAACACAAGTTAGACACTGTGGGCGCTTATGCCGGTTGATAGGCACTTAACTTGTCATATCATTGACTGCAGCGATATATTCAAAATTGTGCATGATCGGGAGGGTTAATTACCTGCACACAGTTCCTCGTACTCACTATCGGAGGCCACAGTAATGATCACGGTATCGGAGCGCAGGGTGACTCAAGCGCGATATCAAACACGCTGGGGAACCGCCATTTTAAACGGTTATCTCCCGCACCGCTTTTCTCCACATTTGCACGTTCGCCAGCAGTCTTATTGCAAGATCCATTTACTCACGACTCTGTTGCTGCAGCGTGTTGATCCATAGCCGTGCTTCGCTTTGGACGGGCATTTCCAGCAAGTGTGATGTGACGCGACCGGCGATCAGGGAGACCGCGTGGATGTATCCGGGTACGGGCTCCGTCATGCAGCACAGTTTCCACCGGTCAGGGCAAAACGATCAATTTACTCCTGTTTCCTTGGGCGGATCTGGCTCAAACTTTCCGCATCGTCAGTTCTGGTGTTCCGACAGCCAGGCACCCGTTTTGGCCAGGAATGGAGTCGGATTGCAGCCCTTTTTAGTACAATTAGTCACAGACACTTGGAGGAGGACAGAATTACGCCGCCATTTCTCCGGCGTCCAAGCCACACCCCCCCGAGCCCAATATTTATTAAAAAGAATTGTACCTACCTGTGCTGCGTCGTCCTCCTTCCTGCAGGATGGCCCTCCCAGGTCCAGGCATGATGACTGCATAACGTTAGTGATGTCAGTAGTGCACGCCTGCCTTTCAAGGAGCATTTTCTTTCACATTGGTTGAGAGAGGGCTGATAGGTGGGCAGACTGGGTCCTGGAAAATTCCGGTCTCAGCAATAACCTTAATACGACATCCTAGCTGCTTCCTATTAACAACTTGCATGCACTGAAATGAAAACCCAGCAGAAGCAGGCCATAAATTATTCCTTTTGACTTGTCATTTGCATTGCATGCTGATGCTCTTGACCTGGGCCGGGGGCCCACCAAAACACATTAGTTGCCAGTGATCTATTGGAGCCAGTGCCGAGGAAACTGCAGGCCACAGGACTAATCTGGTCCGAAATAAAGTGCATCTTCTTGGGGGAAGAGGGGGTGATTATCTGCTTATATGTATTCATGTGCAGAAATATATGTTTTTAATATGAGTTCTACAGAGGGCAATTTAAGATTTGAAAATATCAGGATTTCCCCACATTTCACACATATTTTACATTAAAGAATATGGTTTTCATGAAACTGTGAAAACGCACATGAGCTGTCCGGAGCAGAAAATGCAATGCTATGACACTCGATGAAATAGCGCGGACATTGACTGAGGATGTGAATGTTCCCTGGATAGCTTTATAGATGTTTACCTCTGCCCTGGGAAACTCGACTGTTGTTTTCTCTGGTATCCCAACTTAATAATCATGCACAAGTGGAGAGGCTTAGGCCTGATGGAACGTCCTGAGAATCAGAGCATGGTTCTGTGGATGGGTGCACTAAGCAGTGGACTACTCTTGGTGTCCATGGACATAATCATGAAGGAGCGGTGGCATCATGCTATTTTTCTCATCTGTAGTACATGACAGACCTGTTTCCTGCTCTTGAATAGTGAGATGGTTACCAGGCTCTCGGTAAATTTCCACTATGTTATTTATGTTCGGGCTCTGTGCTGACATCTCTGAGTGAGTGGCGTGTGCATGGAGCGTATATAGGGTGGCTGGTAGTGCGCCTCCATAATGAATGCAAGTATGTGACTGTGAGGCCAATGGGGTGTATTTTGGAACACCCCTGATAAAGCATGATACAAGATGGAAGACGAGAAATAACCCTCCCCAGGCTGCAAAGGGGGTTGTTGCCATTCCCGCAATTTGGGCTGAGTTTGATGTGGTGAGATGAGGGGGGTGGAGACAGGGCAGCTTTAGGTATAGTGTCTGAGGCACTGCATGAGTGCCTTATGGGCCACTGACAGAAATCTGCTTACGCTATTCACAGAGAACCTGCACCTATGAGATTATTCTAAGCCTGATATGTTTTTGCCAATTTTCCGTTTATTACCTGCTACAAACACCAGTGCCCAGGAACATGGCCCTTTACGTGGTATTTTGCTTTGTTATAATAAAGTACTTCTCTTTTATAAAACAGAAGCACAGACGTGGACATTCACCATTTCATGGTTTGTGGTATCTGTTGAATTTTGAGTCTCCCCAGCTACTCTGAGGGCAAGTGCTGAAAGTGCGTACTTGGCGTTCAGGTGGCAGTGCCCTGGCAGGCTGACCAGGCCCAGGACAAAGGGCTCAAACACCAGGTTTGTAGCCTCGCAATCCCTGCTGCCCCACGGGCCTGGCAGCGGCCGATACATTACACACCCTCTAACGATCAGGAACATTTTCTGCACGTAACAGAATTTACGTACTAATTTGAATGCTTTTCTCTTATCCCAAATGTTCCAACATGACTGACATTTTTTTTAAGTTCATTGCCTTTTCCAAAATCCTATACTTAAACTGTGAATAAGTTCTTTTAAAGAGATTTATAAAATGGGTAGTTTCAAAATATGTCCCAAATCGTTGAGTATAGAACAGGTATGTAAATGCAGAACCACGTTAGACAAAACACTCAATGAAACCTGAAATTCGAACTACTGTATCCCTGGGTACCTGTGCAGTAAGAGGGCAGGTCTGTTCTCATTTAATTCCAAAAGGAAATGGACATGTTTCAATATCTATAAATCATCTTCCAATGGAGAACAGTAGTGGTCTATTCATTGCCTAGTAACTATGTTACGAGGCATCAAGCTCAGCAAAGTGTATTATTAATGGTATGGAAATGCACTTTGCGATGACTTGGGCTATGACCACTTTATGGTTAGATTTATATCCTGGAAGTGATTAAAGTATTTTGCCGACTGAACAGAATACGTTTCCCCTTCAACTCATTTGTGGTTTATTTATGTGCCCAAGACATTCCATTTAGACAAATGCATCATGGAGTTTTCTCAAATATTTAGCAATGGCTGCAGCGTTGAATAGTGGCAAAGATGTATCTTTGTTTCAAGGGGTCATGGGCATTACTTGGAAACTTCTCCCTGCTATAAATCCTCTACATATTGTGTACATTAATCTCTTAGCAACTTCCTGTTTAGTGCAAGCTAGCCAGAGTCGATGACAAGTAATTGTACTACCAGGCACTTATTAGCAACCATGAACGCAGCATGATATGAAACTCATTTGAAACGTTCCTTTCCACACAAAGATACCGTCTGCAAGAAATGGTAGAATTGTCTGCAGGGTTTTAGCTTCATCTAATTGACCGTATCTGTAGAGAAGGATCATGAATGAAGGCATGCCGGAGAAAACATTTACTATTTTGCTGTAGTAAATTGTGCGAGATATATAGAAAATGTGGTTGTTTATGCTAAAAAACAGAACCTGTGTTATTGTAGTTCTTTTTAGGTCTTGGCCATGAGAGCACTGTTGTGAAATACACCTACTTTCAACGATAAACGTAGAGTGGGGTTCGGGATCCCCCTTTCAAGCACTGGCATACTTAAACCAGCATCTTCCACCCTTTGGCTGGAGACTTTGTCAATCATGTCTTGGTGTAATTTGGTGTAAATGTAGCCCTGAGTGGCAGCAGTACATGGAATAAGGGCTCTGAGAAGACTGCACCCTGCAGATGAGCATTGGTGCCTCCACACCACTGGAATCCCACCCTAGGAGCAAGCTTCTGATGGGGGACCTTCATAAATGGCACTTTGCAGAGCATCCCTCATGCATCTGCTATCGCACAAGGCTGAGGACCTATCTACCTGTGACAAAAAAAATGCATCATCCCTATGCATTTCGGGCGGGGCCCTTCGTCAGGGGATAGCAAAGAATCGATGGGTCAGTGTAGCAACGCGCCAAACGCCGTGTTGCCGGAGGTTAGACTAACCTCCGGCAACACGGCGTTTGGCGCGTTGCTACACTGACCCATCGATTCTTTGCTAACCCCTGACGAAGGGCCCCGCCCGAAATGCATAGGGATGATGCATAGATCTATGGATGTTGTTTAATCGCTTTCCTTAACGCTTCGTTTCACAAAGGAGTTACTATGAAGATTTAATATGTGACCCATTAAATAAATGAACTTTCTAAAAAGATTACCACGACTACACTTGTTTGAACTACTTGAAATTTACTGATGAAATTATAATCTAGGAGCTCACCCTCCAACCGGAGTGCCCTTGGAAACAGTGCAAGCCATTCTTGCACTCCTTTGTCTTTTGTTCAAGTTCCAGTCCTTACCGGCCGGAAGGGACTATTTCCTGGCACCCTAAAATACTTACAATCTGTTTACTTTATTATTTTGATGAACATTTTATACTACGAGTGCCGCCATCTCCCATCACTTTTGACAAAAAAAAATGCCCCACATGGCTGCTAGTTAGTAACCCGTGCCCTGATTCCCCGCTACTGCATGTCCAGCCTTCAATGCATGGAACATCTTGAAGCAGGGTCTCACAGCCAAAACCTGGCCTGAAGTGAAGCTAGAGCACAAAAAGATTTTTTGAGGTATCCTACCCAGAAGAGGACCAGCTGAACACAGATGTACAGGTGTGTTCAAAACCTGTCAAGTGAGCTGAAAGATTATGATCCTTCAATTGTATTGATGGGGCAAAGGTACGTAGGAGGAGTAAATGTAAACCTGTTTCATAGTATGAGTGAACGGAACAGATGATTTAAATAAACATAGCCGTGGTCTAACCTAGCAGTGTTGCATCAACTTATATATGCGCCAAAATGGAAAATCAAATAATCCTTAATGTCATATTATCCCTTAATTACTCTACACAGTCTTTGCTTTACTCTGTCACGGCTAGATTCAGAGTCTGAACAAAAGATGTAAGCACCTCACCTTTGATTGAACCTGGTGAAGAAGCATTTGTTAAGTAGTGACTCATCGGGTGTACCTTACATCATAAACCCAATGAATGATTCTATCACCAAGTGGATAATCCCTGGGCTTGCAAAGCACGCCATCATAATTGCCATGGATGAAATGCGTTTTGGGTGCTGTTTCCCTGACCTTGGTAGACAGTGATCTGAGTTCCATTTTTTGTTTCTGCAATGAAAGAATAGCATGCAAGTCTTTGTATCCGTGTATGCCAAGGAATAGTAATATAAACAATTTAATGCACCTGTATTGTAAAATTAAAGCTGAGCAGTTTGTTTAATAGCATTTACATTTTTTTCCACATCCTGGTTCCTGTAAATCTAGGCTTGGCGAAACCCAACGCCATTAAGTTATAAGTACAGCACCTCATGTTTGTAGGTGTTGGAAAGTGGTTTTTAATAGCAGGGGTAATAAGACCACAATCACAAGAAAAGGTCCAGTCAAGGTCTCAAAGTACTCCCTTGTTATGTTATGTTATATGTTTAAGTGGATTTGTAGTGCGCACCAATACTCTCGAGTGTTCTGGTGCGGAGGTTGGCTGGGGTCAGAGCGAGAGGCACTTTAGAAGGCCTGACTGAACAGATGGGTTTAAAGATGTTTTTTAAAAAGTTGAATCTCTTGGATAATTTGAAGATCTGGAGGGAGCGAATTCCAGGCCTCAGCTGTTTTAACAGCGAGTGACTGGCCTCCCAAGCGAACTCTTCTAGCGCAGGATAATCATCCGGCGGAATGAAGCAGATCGCAGAGGGCGGTTCGGCACATAAAGGGCAAACCGCTTCCTGAGGTAGGTAGAACCAGAGCCGTGAAGGGCACGGTGTGCCAGGATAATTGCTTTAAATAGTACTCGCTGGGCCACCGGCAGCCAATGCAGTTCTCAGAAATATTGTCGGGTGCTGGATCTCCTCGAAGCGTTGAAGAGGAGTCTTGCCGCGACATTCTGTATAATTTGGAGTTTAAGCAGAAGACAGCCGAGCAGGCCTATAAACAAAGCATTGGCATAGTCCAGCCTCGACAGGATCAGGGCACGGGCGATCATCTCTTTGTCCACCCTCGGAAGCAATGGAAAGATTTTTCTGAGTGCCTTGAGGGTACTAAAGCAGACTCCCGTCAATTTTTTTACATGGTCAGCAAACCGTAAGTCCTCGCTTAAACATACCCCCAGATTTCTGGCCGGTCCATCCTCGGAGCGTGGGCTAGGGAAGTTGGGAGGCCATAGGCAATATCTAAAATCCAGAGGAAACTGCCCATGAAGGAGGACCTCAGATCTATCCTCATTACATTTGAGAGAGGCTCAGGCCAGCCAGCGAAATGCTGATGTTAGGCACTTCTGAGCAGCATCAGTGGGCAGGTCTGAGCCCCTCCAAGTGAATAGCAGCTGCGTATCATCAGCATACGCTATCACTTTTGCTCCCAGCTCCTCAGTCAGGTAGACCAGAGGGGTTAAGTATATGTTAAAAAGCAGGGGGCTTAAAGTGGAATCCTGCGGAAGCCCCGTTGCTAAGTTCCTGACAGAGGAAACACAAGACCCCATGCAAACCTGCTGTGAACGAGAATCCAGAAAGAATTTCACCCATTCCCAGACCAGGCCCGAGATCCAGATCGCTGAAAGCCTGGCCAAGAGCAATTTGTTATGTTATGTTATGTTATTACCATTTGTATAGCGCCAAAATCACCAATGGTCTCTAGGTGTTTGTGAGAAACATAAATCTATACCAGGGCTACACAACCCGATGCTTGGTCAATCTGGGCGAGGATTAACCAAAAGCCTGAATAAACAGAAAAGTCTTTGGTTTTCCCCTGAAGGGGATAAGGGAAACTTCTCTGCGCAACCTCTCCGGTAGCTTGCTCCAAAGCTGAGGAATCATCACTGAAAAAGCTCAGCCCCCCATGTGGCTTTGTCAAACCATGGACAGGACAACAAACTTGCCCCAGATGATCGGAGGCACCGTCCTGGCACATAGCTCTTCAGCCATTCCTTGAAGTAATCAGGTGTCGTTCCATGCAGGGCTTTGTGTGCAATAGACGGACACTTAAACGTAGCCATCTGCTTGATTGGGAGCCAATGCAGTTCTTGCAGCAATGATGTGGCATGTGCTCTTCTGGGAAGTTTGAAGATCAGTCTTGCTGCATCATTCAAGACCATCTGAAGTTTCCCTGATAATATGTCAGGTAGCCCGATGTATAATGAGTTACCATAGTCCAGTCGTGACACAATCTGCCGACATTTATGGTACGCATGGTGGAGAACGACAGGAGGTGTACAAGTTTCTGGAGTTGCCTCATAAGGCCCACACAATTCCCCACCAAAGCGGTCACCTGGTTGTTCAGTGTTAGCTTGTTGTTCAACCTAATGCCCAGACTCCTTGCTCAACCTTTGGTAGCTGGCAATGAGCAGACAGGCTTAACTTAGGAGACAGGTTTTGTAAAGCATTTAAAAACACCTCTACATTAAAGAAAAATTAGTGCTTAGAAGTGAATGCCACTTAAAGGGTTAAAGTTATACTAACTATCATTTTGATACTTTGAAATATAATTTTAGCTACTCTCTTTAAATAGTTATAATAAAGTACCTATGGAGCCATTCGCTGCAATGAGGAAAAATGTAATTGGCAGCTTTTCCCGCACCAGGGCAAATAAAACACATTTTATCATGTCCATGTTTATAGTTACAAGGCACCCACCCCTGTGGCACCCAATGGAGACTTTAGGGGGTGACTTATATGTACAAATAAGGTAGGTTGAGACTTTGGAAGAACTTTTAATTCAAAAGTCGAATTTTTGATGTAATTTAAGTTCAAAAGCAGCCTGCAAGGCAGCGCTGGCTTAAAAAAATAACAGCAGGCACAACAGTAGTGAACACATAAGTATATTAAATCTACTGGACCTCTAAACCTACATGTCCTACCATATACTAGGGACTTACAGCGCAAACAGGTCCTGGTTTCTCACAGTAGGGAACATCATTACTTTAGCAGGGGCATCACAAAGGGATTCTTCTTTCCTTGGATCTAGCTCCACACTATATCAATACATGAAAGATACAGATTATGGCCAACTACAATCCAGTGTGTAGTTTCCCTTCACATGCAGGATTATGGATTGCAAAAATTCTAGGCAAACTTGGAGTTTATAAAGTGGCTTACTTAAAAAACTGGACTGTTGATCAGGTAGGAAAGTGTGTACAGATGCAGAAACAGTATTGACCTGCATATGAAATATATTTCAAACTACTCTGATGATGGTAACCAGGGCTCATTGATTCTCCTTGATCTCACACTAGTTTGGCACGGTGGCCCAAGAAATTCTGAATAAACATCTGGAATATCAGCATTGACCCTAAATTAACCTGTGCTTAGCTCTCTGGTAACTTGGAATGAAAGCAGCCAGGCTTAACTTGGAGGCACTGTGCAAAGTATTTGTGTAGCACTTAAACAGTAATAAACTTAAAACACAACAGAAGAAAAAGTCCACACCAATTTTGAAAAACAGAGTAAAAGGCAATACATTATTTAACACCAAAAGGACAAAAATTTAGTAAACATAACTGTAGATATGCAATTTCAAATGTTTCAGGTACGTATAACTCCTATAAGCATATGGCATCATATTCGATTATCTGATCGTGCAAGACCCGATGAAAGTCACAAGTTCAGGTTGACTGTGATGGAGTGGGCTGAATAAAGGAACTAAGACAGTCCTGCTGAAAAAGTTTCCTTCTAAAGTCCAGCAAAAAGAGTACATCCAATTTGCAGTGGAGGAGTCTGCTTGGAGAGCGTTGCAAATGGTCATCACCTGTAGCACCAAAAATCAGGCTGGTCATCGCAGACAGTCTTCACTGTAGCCTGAATACCTGGTCAGGCATTGTGGATGCTCATTGTTGGAGATTCGTGTTGGAGGTTACCATGGGCTGTCGATGCTGTAGCACGAAGTACAGCAATGTTGAGGACCACCGCTGGCAGTCGCTGTAGTGCAAAGAGTTGGGTTCACTGGAGCTTTGCAGTCAGTGTGGGATTTCTCCTTTTCTTCAAGGAGGAGCTCAACCGCTACCACGTCAAGGGTCCAGCACCTGGGAGGTACCTCTTTGGGGTCAGGAACTCACTCCAGCAGGGCTCAGGCAAATCCATTTATGGGTCCAGTGGGTTCTCATGCCAGCACGTCAGCTGGGCAGTTGCAGAGAGGTCCCTGAAGCTTGTTGTGTCATTGTAACTCAGAACAGGGGATCAGGCAGCTGACCCTTGCAGTCACTTCAGCCTGGGCTAAATTGAACAGAATGAGTCTTTCCTCCCAGAAAGCAGGGCAGGCCTCAAGCAGTAGGCTGGCCCTCTGGCAGCAGGGAAGTCCTCCTTCTGTGGTATCCACAGGTCCAAGAGGGTCCTCAAGAGTGGGTTGAGTGTCCCCTTTTTATACCTGATGCTCCCTTTGAAATGGGAGCCACTCCTGGAGTTTACCCCTACATAGGTGTCTGTAATATCCTGCCTCCTTGCCCTGGCCCCATTCTGTCTGCAAGCACAATAGTCTAGTGTGAAGTCATTTGAGTGTGAGCTGCTGCTGTGTCTCTGATAACAGGTGACATCCGACCTCCTCCCCCCATCAAGTCATGATGGCTCATCCTGCCAACATCCAGGTCCTCTATTGTGATACTGTCTGTGAAGAATCTACAAAGGCCCACTGCCAACTACACCTAGTCATGTGACCCAGAATATAGATGGAAGGCACCACATGGTTAGGACAAGAAAATGCCACCTTTCTAAAAGTGGAATTTTAAGAATTGTGACTTAAAATGAGACTTTACCATTAAAGAGGATTTAAAATTACAATTCCTTAGACCCCAAACAAGAGATTCCTACTTGCTCCCAAACAAAAGTTAATGAAGATGTAATCCTTACATAGTGAAAAACGAATTTGAGAGTTTTTCATTACAAGGGCATGTAAACTTTAAAGGTACATGTCCAACTTTTTTAATACATGCCTGCAGGCTGTGTATGGCCACCCTAGAGGGGGACTTGTATGTATTAAAAAGAGAGGTTTATTTTGTCAGGTCAAAATGGCAGTTTAAAGCTGCACACACAGGCTGCAATGGCAGACCTGAGACATGTGAATAGGCTACTTTAGTGGTTGGCATAACGGCATAACGACTGCTACAGGCCCACTAGTACCAGTTAATTTACAGAGCCTGGGGACATGACATGCAGTACACTGTATTAGAAACCTTACTATATAGAACTCTGCAGCTTTCACAGAGCAGAATGTTTTTAGTTTTCTGTTTTATAACCTCGCCTAATGCAAAAATGCAATCCTGAATAGAATTTTGCGATGTTAGCATCTTTGTTTAACAATTAGCTTTATATGACTGTAAGGCTGTAACACATACACTCTATAGAATTAGCGCTTTCATGTTACATACAATTAAGGCTAGCTTGCATGTCACATGTACGTATTATCAACACATATTCTGCCACACACTGCACACAATTGACACTCACATCTTTATCCACCTAATCAGCAAACAAGGGAATTAATATTACAACACTGTGTTTCTAGATCACATCTATGCCTGGATAAAGGAATCTATATCTAACCCGCTATACTGTTTTCTAACCTGGCCTGTAAATACCTCATTAAATTGCATCAGCAGGTGAAAAACCTGCAAACCAGGCTAGGACTTAATTTTAACATTATATTGCACATTAAAAAAATTCCATGCAGGGAGAGTTAGAGATTTTCCTCAGAACTGGTTGCTTACTAGGCAAGTAAATGAAAAGAATACTTTTGGCGTACCCCAAAAGTCCTTGAATGGCACCAACATGAGGCCCGTATAAAAAAAATGGTGTGCTTTGTGGACAAAGGCCTACTGGAGTAAAGGACCAGTCAATCTTCTATCTCACTTAGTGGCAAGTTGGAATGTCAGATCCATTTACCACCCTCCCACTAATAGTCAGATGTCAAAAATGGAGGGGCTGCACCCTCTCAGTCTATGCTCAAGACAATGGAGTGCCTTGAATTTGGCATAGAGATTTTGTCCCTAAGACTCCATTAAATATGCCTACCGAAAACATTATTGTTCTGGGTTGCTGTTTGAATAACATTAAACATAAAAGGAAAAAGCTGATCCATGAATCCCAATGTCACGGTCAAACACTGAGTTGATTGCACACACACATCTTTCAAACCTCTTCAAGAAGAAAGACAAGTTGTATATAACAAATTAAATGGTGAGGAAAATTGCCCCATGCTCTTATCTGTTATACAATAGAAAGGAATATCAAACTATTGCACTGAAAGGCAGTATATGGAGAAGGACCACAATTTGGGGCAACGCCTCCTATTCAGGCAAATTCTAACTATCCACAAAGTATGTTATTTTCCTCCCCCTTTTCCTTATTATCAGTTTAATTCCCACTCTTGAGTACTGCATCAAGTTCAGTAGCAGAAAGATACTGTTGACTTCAAAATATTTACCCATGCTTCTTTGACCCAAATATATTATAACATCCTTTCCTTTATGAAGGTTATATCATCTAAATAAAAGTGAGCTTTGATTGAACTGAAAGATAGTATGTCAGTGGTCTACAGAACTGATGCAACTAAAATATAGTAAGTGAGGATGCACTCCTTCCCTTATAGGTTTCATATAACTTTAATGACCTTCATGTTGTAGTGCGTGCGAACAGATGCAGCGAAACGTCCCAAAATCGCAGCTTTCATACTGAAGAGTCCCAAATGGCACATGACTTCTACGCCAGTCTGTCGCACTTCTGAATTCAGGAATTTTTCCTTTTCAATAATCTGCTCCATACTATTTTGCCAGTTTTTATCTTTAGTACACCAATGGTTATCCATACACTTTTTTTCTAAATGCTTCACGTTTAAAAATCACTGCGGAGACAGCGTAGTGCTACCATGATTCTTTATTTTGTAATTTTCAAATGAATACTCAGTGCCCATCCAGGCCTTCTATAGCATCACGTTTCAAATGAATAACACATCACAGTATACTTATATACTTCCACCCAATGCATTTCGAGCAATGTGGCTCTTTGTCTGGGGTCACTGGAACACAAAAAAAAGGAAACAGCTCAACCCTCGACTAAATGCACTACGCTGTCTCCGCGGTGATTTTTCAACGTGAAGCATTTAGAAAAAAGTGTATGGATAACCATTGGTGTACTAAAGATAAACATTGGCAAAATAGTATGGAGCAGATTATTGAAAAAGAAAAAATCCTGAATTCAGCAGTGCGACAGACTGGCCCAGAAGTCATGTGCCATTCGGGACTCTTCAGTGGTCTACGGAACGCCATTGCTAAATAATAATGTGTTTGCTGTATATTATTACAATATTACACACCTGCTTATTCTGACGCTCAATGTGTAACCCGGAGAACTTTCTGCATTACATTTTGATTTAGAAACCTCTGAGTTTTAACTTCAAGGAACATTTTCTGGATGAATTTTATCTTACTACCATTTCTACCTTGGCGTCTGGCATTTTTCCTATTTAGTTTGCTCTGTACATCTAGGGGAGTAAAGCCTTATTGAGCAAGTGTGATTCACAAGTGGTGCATTAAAGTGGGGAGTTGATTTCACATATTTAAGTTCTGCTGTTAGATTTCAATTATTTAAACGGTTTCCATAGTAATATAAAGCAACTTATTAAATTCTGTCAATGCTTTTACAGATGTAATATTCATAGTGCCACACGTGCAATACATTTCCTGAGGCTGTGGCCTACAAAGAATACATATAGAGAGTGGCCCAGCTGTAAAGTGTTCATGTACTCGGTCAATGGAATTTCTTATGAAGATCAGTAGTCTGCGATTCCAAGGACCTACTTTTTTTCCCACCCTGTGTAAGGTGACCCGCAAATTTGTATATTTCCCACATGGGTCATTGAATCCCTATGAAATGTAAAGATCCAAGCAGCTACTGCTAGCTATCCCCAATGCTTGAAATGAATGAGAAAATTGTTTGATCATTCTTACATAGTCACCATGTTGAGCCATAAGTCCCACAACAATTGTTGAGTGATTCCCATTATAAAATGCCATATCCTTCATCTCTTAGTCATCTTCACATCTAGATTTACAGAAATAGGTGACCTTTGTCGCCTTGTAATTCTATATAGGTGTGTATATGATATTTGTATAGTGTGAAAATAGCCAAAAAGCAGAGGACTGCTGAACAGGGGACTTTGATTTGTAAACTACTAACTATAAATAATTCATGTGGACAGCAGCATCACTGTGCAACCTATAAGGAAGCAGAGTGAAGATTTCATTCTCTCCTCATTGCTAAACAATTCACAGACACCTGCAAGGTGAAATCTCCTCCATGCGAGGCATCTCTTCTCCAGGTCCGGACATGTTGCGGGCAACGGGCAATCCCCCGGGGTGCCGCAAGGGTGGGGGCCAGTTTTGGGCCCCTGGGGGCCGGTTTTGGTTCCCAGTCGACCCTGTTCTTCTCTAGCCTTTTCAGAAACTTAATTAAGGCTGTGAAATTATTAATTCACGCGAACATGAAAACTATAGTATAAGAGAATAGTGATCAGTCATGTAGGCTGGATGAGACTTCAAACAAACTCAATTTGGATTGATCTACAGCAACAATATGAGGAAAACATTCAATTTTATATTGAATAGTGCATTTCACTGCCCATTTACTCTTTTGGAAAGTCCCAAAATTAGGAAGTAGGACAAAAACTCATAGGCGTAAACAAAGCAGTGCCCAATCATTATTGAAAAAAATATTGAAATGTATCTCTCTGTAAAATCTAAAATCATGAAGTGCAATTAAAGTTTACAATAAAAAATTACTACATCCTATGTTTTGTGTATTCCTTTCATTTCAAACATCAACAATTCACTGATCTCAAGCAGTGGGAGAGCACAGCACTACTCACAAATGCATAACTGATTTTTGAATTACAGTTTTTAAGCAAATTATGTCTGTGTAAATTAGCTGATATTATTGCAATTTAAAATACGGCTAGAACAAAGGGGGCCCCTGAGGTTGAATGGGGGTGGAGACACAGGGGAATGAGGGCAATACAATACAAGAGAGGTCTCCACCCGAAATGGATCAAAAGGGCGCTAGTAAAGACACCAAAAATTGGATCGCCCTCCCAGCAAGGTACAGCAAATAAACAAGGTTAGAACATATTCAAAAATTTGCTTTATTCAGCATTTATTTATATATACAGTCAATTAATGTTTTAAACTTTTCAGAAAAAAGCGGAGAAACCCCAATACTACTCAGTAGGTCTAAGAGACAGATGGCATTCCTACACCTATATCGTTTTAAATGAAAGTTTAACAAAGAAAATCAATTTTCAAAGATACACTTCACTTATATCTTTGAAAATTGATAGTTTTTTTAATTTAGCTTGAATGATTGGATCCTTTATGGATCAGGACGAATGAGATTGTGTGAATGAGGAATATGTGTTGTGTTGAATGCTTGAATGATTGTGTTGTGGGGATGTGTATCTTTTCTTTAACTTTTTCTTTTGGGATTTATATTAATGAACAATAATCGACTGTATATATAAATGAATGCTGATATAAGCTCATTTTTGAATATGTTCTAACCTTGTTTATTTGCTGTACCGTGCTGGGAGGGAGATCCAAATTTTGGCGACTTTACTTGCGCCCTTTTGATTCATTTTGGATGGAGACTTCTCTTGTATTGTATTGAATTTAAAATATGGAATGTGTGTTGTTCTACACATATCACTAATTCTGCATATAGTGATTAATAATGCAATTGTTCCTCTCAGGAACTATTTATAGTTACGAACACACTTGTATTCAGAGTACAACAACAATGCTGTGACCATTATTTTTATGATCACATGTAAATTGAGATAAGCAAACACGATGTGATGGATGTTCAGGAAATAGTCATAGATCGGAATGTGTTGTCTATGGAATTTTGTTTGTGGATTCAGGTCGTCAAATCCTGGATAATGAAAAATGTATCTATAAATGCTCTTGATTCACTTTGGGAACTTCTCAAAAATGCTGAGCTGGTAAACACTAGTCCAAAATAGAGTCACAAATAAGGGTGACCTAACGCAAACAAACCAGATTATTCCTTAAACTGTTTTTGCATAATTATATATGAAAGTTTTATATTTGCGTTCTGCATGTGACATTTAAAAATAGTCTGATACACTGATATATATCCGTGAAGTTTTGTTTTCATAATCTCACAAGCCATGTGCCCAGGCCTCGCACTTACCGCACTTACCACCTCCCAGTTACTGTTCTCTAATTGGCTGTTTAAATACTGAAGGTATTTTAACTATGGAGATATTATCACTTACTCTGTAAAAATATACATTGAAAAAACTGTTAAAATACATTATGGATTCGAAACAAAATCTAAAACCCACCGGATTTGTCTAGCTATGATTAGCTGTACAAACCTCATTACAAATGGCAGCACAAATCACAACATTTATGTGATCCCTCATGACCTCTGTTATCAGCTCACCCTTGACTTAATCTAGGAGGTCACCATGGGTACTGAGTAATATACAGAGTAATTGGGTTTGATGTGTGCAATGCTTGCTTCTTCTGTGGCAATCATGCTGTAATAAATACTTACTTTGGGTTAGCCTTCTGCTTAATATTCACTCGGTTTTTCTATTGACTGTTTAGGTGTGTACTTCCACCTCCATTAGTAAGTATGAGGGACTATTTTAGATCTGAAATCAGCCGGCAAGTGGCCCAGAAGCACTAGGGAGCAAGAACCGAAAATTCATCAGAAAAATAAATGCTGCAAGAAAAAAGGCTTGCTTTATTTTCTATAGCATCCTGTAAGAAATTGTGGGGCATATTACCAACAACTAGCGATAATTTTTGTCTCTAACTTGTTTAGAGACAAAAATTATCGCCGCACATCGGCGATTTTTATCGCAGATAAACCTTGCTATTAACAAGGTTTATCGCAAATGCGATAAAAAACGGCCAAAATGCATGAATATCGCTGAAAAGTCAGCGATATTCATGCATTATCGAGCAAATGCTCTTAGCCATGTTATCCACCTCCCATTGGATAACATGGCTAAGAACTGCTCAGGGCAGGTGTTAGCTTTTCGAGATATTCCCGCTTAGCGCGAATATCTCCAAAAGTTGGTAATAGGAGATAGCGATGTTAGCTACTGTTTCCAGTCGCTAACATCTTGGCACGCCCACTTTGCATCTCATTAGTGATAAATATCACTGACATGCAAAGTGGGGCCCAAGATGGTCGCTATCTCCTACTAGCTGTCGCTAACTGGTGTTAGCAACAGCTTGGTAATAGGGAGATAATTTTATCTCCGCTTTCTTGGCTTTTAAAGCCAAAAAAGCGGAGATAAACCCCCTTGATAATATGCCCCTGTGTTACTGGTTTAGGGAGATAAAACCCTTCTCAAGTAACAACCACAATTCTTCTCAGGGTGAAGTTACAAGTATAACCTGAATTTAACGTGTACTCAACCCTCTGGTACCTTGGCACAGAGCAGTCAGGCTTAACTTAGAGGCAATGTGTAAAGTATTTGTGCAACACTTCAAACAGTAACAAAGTGAAAATACATCACAAAAGGAGCCCACAACAGAGTTAGAACAGAGAATTTTTTTAAATAAATAACACAAGAGTAAAACAACAAAAATCCAATCAGCAGAACTGAAGATAATGAATTTTAAAGGTTTTTTGTAAAAATATCACCAAAAGCCTCAAAGTGCCAACTGTGGATATCTGGTGGCGCCAGACCAGGACAAAATCACAAGTTTAGACGGACTGCAGTGGAGCACGAGGCAGCTACAGGGACCCAGTTAGGCCCACTGAACAAAGTACCTTCAATATTAGTTTGCAGAGCATTGCAAGGATCTGAGTCGAAGATGTCAAGCAGCTCAAGTGATGTGTCGGTTCCCAGATGCAGTGAGGCTGTGGTACGAGATCCTGTTGCATAGTCAATGAATATCCCATTGACAGGGGACTGCGAGACTCATTTTGGAGTCACGGAGGCATCACGCAGTAGGGGTGGTGCATCGATTCAAAGAGTGTGATGCAGAGCCCGTCGTCATTGTCGAAGCTGCCATTGAAGAGATGAGACAAGGATGCGTCACACAGTGGCAGTTTTGAATGCAATGTGGACTGCAGCAGCTATGCAAACCTTTGTGACAGGTCCAGTTTATTCAGCAGCAGCAGAGATGCGGTTCTGCTCGGGTTTGCACTGTGCAGCAGAAAAGATGAGTTGGTTTTGCTGTATCCACAGAGACTCTCCAAACATGTTAATTCCACTTCCAAGAGTCCAGGACTGGGGTGCCATCACTTGGCAGGATACACTCACAGAGGTCAGCGCCCAGGTGCAGGGTAAAGGTTGTTGGGGCCTTCTGTCACTGAAGCCCAAGTCAGGAGGCCAATCCACTAGCGCTTGTAGTCACTCTGGGGATCTGGTTTCAAGAGATGTAGGTCCAGTCTTTCTCACGCAGGCAGGGGCACAGCAGGTCAGCACAGCACAGCAGTCCTTCTTCCTGGCAGAGTATCCACAGGTCCAGATGTGTACTGATGTGGTGATGTCTGAGGTCCAGTATTTATACCCAATTGGGCATTTGAAGTGGGGGAGAAGCTGCTACAAGTTTCCCTTTCAAGTACTGAGGCATCCTGTCTTCCCTGTCCTTGCTCCATACTAACTACAAGGGGTTTTCAGCCCTGTATATGAAGGCAGGACAAAGCCTAATTCAAGTGTAAGTATGGCTGTACCCAGTTCCTCCTTCCCATCTGCCCGGGTTATGGCTCATCCAGGAACGTCTAAGTTCCCTATTGTGTGTGGATGCTAGGAGGATTACACAAAGCCCAACTGTAAGCTATGCTTTTTTTATGGTTGTCACACATTTTATACTGTAGCATTGTATTCACATTTGGGTCGATCCTGTAGTGCTCTAATCATGTGTATTACTCTAGATTCCTTCATTAAAAATTATATTCTTGATAGTCTTAAAGTACAGGATATTGAAGTTATGCAGTCTTAAACGGATTAAAGCTTGATAACTATTATAGTCATTAATAGTAAACTGTTATGGTACCTTAAAATTGAGAGTGCTTTTTGAATGCCATTTTGGATAACCCTTGCATTCTTAAATTAGTCAAGACCTCAGATTTACCATCTAGCTAACAATGAGATTTCATTCTGAAAATTGGCAGGGCAGTAATTACAGGAAAGGTTTATCACTATGGAAGATCTCTTGTACTAATCACCCTATGTTTTCAAATGATTGACCTGATAAGCATCTTTTGACTTGATTTATGGCGTTTTATAATTTATGCAACATAAATGAGAGCTCAAGCATAATTGACTTTTGCTATCAGGGTAGGAGGATTTGTAATCTGATTCTTAAAAAAACATGTGCTCTTTTTTAGTAATGTTACCAGCCCTTAAAGTGTTCATAATAAGCGCAATGTTGTGAGAACTAAAATATGACTTGGCACACTTTGATTGTTGGTTCTCTATCCAATCTTTACAGCATATTACATTGCAAGATATTTGGATATTTATTATGCTTGTCTGCATATGGCTCATAATGCATTACAGACTATTGAGGAGTGCTTGGATGATAAGGCTGAGAACTTTAGCATTATTCAGGCTTCTCACCGGCTTAGTTAACCCCTTCGATGCTCATGACGAGCTCAGCTCGTCATGAGGCACAGTTGAGCTGTGCTGATGACGAGCTGAGCTCGTCATGAACAATGGTAGATCTGGGAATCCAGCCCCGGGGGGGGGGGGGGGGGGGGGGGAAACCTCTAGCAGCCAAGGTGTTAAAGGATACCTATATGTTTACATGCTACAGAGGCTGTTTTAACTTTGCGTGCCGAAAAACTCACAAAGAACTCAAAATGTTATGTTATGTTATGTTAACATTATTTATACAGCGCACAGCTGCCCCAGCAAAGGGGCGTCCTGGCGCTTAGACAGATACTACAACATAACACGCAGGAAGAGAGAAAAAGGAGGAACGACTACCCAAGTACAGGAAACAAAAAAGTTTTAATAGCACGCCTGAAGGCGGACAGATTATTCAAAGCTCGAATGTGCACTGGGAGTGAGTTCCACAGCCCTGCGGCAAGCAATCGGTAGGAGCGGCCACCCATTCTGCTAAGTTTAAAATTACCTATTAAAGACTCCATGCCAGAATGAGGTTGCTTAAAAAACAATTTAGTAGAGCTAGATTACTGAGGATGTTTCAACTGAGAGAAACATCATAGGTAGATATAAATAGTTATTTTACAAGCAGCAAATCAAGTAATTTTTTGAAGTGTGTTGCCTTATTTAGGCAAGGCAATGCAGATGTTATATTACAGGAAGGAGATGTCTCCACTGATTGTTAGCATGGGCACTGTGAATCCTAATATGCTGGTAAAGATCATCGGCCAGATTCATCAAGCTTAATTGCGCTCGCAAAGGGCCAGATTCTGAGAATCTGGCCCTTTGCGAGTGCAATTTTTGCATTTGGGATACATCATCCCAAGTGCAAAATTCGCTATTAAAGTATTCGCACATTTGCGAGGAATTGCATTTAAGGAATCTCTATTTGAGATTCCTTAAATGCAATTCATGAACCATTTTAAAATTGCGAAATCGCAATTTTGGGCCGCTATTTACCGCGAGGTCAAACCTCGTGGTAAATAGCGAAAACTTAGAAAAATGCCGTTAAATGCATTTTTCTAAGTTGCATGTTACACACACACATGTCCTTTGGACATGTGTGTGCGCAACACCAATGTAGATTACATTTCAGGGGTGCTACAGGGTGTCCTTTGGACATCCCTAGCACCCTTCAAATCGCTTCCTTATTTGCGATTAGCTAAGTGCTAATCGCAAATAAGGAATGACTCCCCATTCCATTCAAATAAGGAATGACTATGGGCCTAAAGGCCCATAGTCATTCCTTATTTGCGATTAGCAATTAGCTAATCGCAAATAAGGAAGCAGTAGGAATCGCAAAATAAATTGCTCTTGTAATGTACGAACTGTGAAGTACTTAATTACCTCACTAGTCCAAATACAGGGTAATGAGCCTAAGAGCATGGACATCAATTTATTGAACTGCCAGAGTTAAAAGACGTGACATTAGGCACCTTTTGCCTTCTGGTATGAAGTTGATAACTTTACTCACTTTGGTCCCACAAAGTATGATACTAAAACGTGAGGAAATATGGAAGGAGTGAAAACTGCAGTGAGTACATCAGACCCCAGAGACCAAGATTAATTAGCAAGGGCGGTGCAGAGGGTACCAAACAGCTCCATAATGAATGCTCTCAATTGACGCCCAAGCCTTTACATGGGTGAGAGATGGGAAACTTGTTGGCATCAGCAGACTTCAGTCTTTTCACTCACATGAACCATGGGAGCTAACGCCTATTTTAGCAGTGAGGCTCTCTTATGTACTATGAAGGGCTTGCCAGCTCTTGAAACCTAAATACTAAGGACATGATTACTCGTCTGGCAGAGTGGAATTGCTGTGCAGAAATCTTCTCTGAATGATTACAGCTGGTTCGGTGTTTCTCCCCAGATTTCTCAAGGGCAAAAACGCCAGATCTCAATTTTACCACCCAGAAAAACACCGCTGGTAAAATTGCTTGAGAGGTTGGCTGCAACAACAGCCAAGTCTCTGTCCCCATCCATGGCCACGCATTTGTTTTTGGCAATGGGGGCACAATTAATGCTCCCCACTGCCAGGGCGTATTTTTCCACTTTCCTTCCTTCAAATTCTCAATTAACCTTTACTGACATGCCCTCCAGGGATGTATGACATTATGACGCATGCTTTTACAACGCATGCTGTTACAACGCAGGTTTTACTACGCATACCTTTACAACTAATTACACTTTGGGGTGCTGGATAGTTTAATTTACAATTCCAACTCAAGTCCCCGTGGACACTAGGGAAGGTGTTGGATAGTAAATTCAACTTACTCCCTATCCTAGAGCGCCCCCCAGTGTAATGCGTTGTAAAGGTATGCGTAGTAAAACCTGCGTTGTAATAGCTTTGCGTCGTAAAAGTTTTGTTGTAAAGGATGTTTCCCGCCCTCCAGCTCACATTTAACAACTGCTCAAGGCAGGTGGTAAATGCAATCATTAATCCCCTCAAACCAGGGAATAGTGTGGAATTCTTCCCTGTAAAACTGAATCCACTAAATAGTTCTGCGTTCCAGAGTGATTAATTGCACAGCACAGACGGGATGTTACCACACTGTAACATTAACTTAATGTGCTGAGTTTGCGCTCAGCAGTACAGTGCAACTCCTAATCATATAATATTTTCTCATTTTCCATGGTGCTTGGTACATCGACAAAGAGTCAATTTGCCTAACAAAAGAGCTTCATTGTACTGATTGTATACATATATATTCCTTAATTTTTGCATGTCACCAATACAATAGTTTACTACCCCCCGCCCCCCATCCAAGCAAAAACAAAACAACAACATCAAAAAAGGTTTTGTTGCCGAGCAGGCGACAAGGTGGACTTGTATATACGATAACAACAAATAAGTGTTCTGTGTTTATCAAATCATAACACAAAGTAAACAAAAAAGAAAGAGAAACAAAAGACCTTAACAGCAGTAAAGTCCCAAAGAAGAAAATCAGGAGCGTGTGTTCATGAAGAAACGGACAGATCCTCCCTGTCTCTGTGTTACAAGCCATCCCCTCACTGGGGCCCAGATTTGAAGCCCCCTTTTTCAAGCTCAGTTACCTTTGTGTGCATAAACAGCCCTTTCTATATGATACATTGAAATTAACTGGGCTAGCCATTGATTAACTGATGGAGGAGCAGGTTCAAGCCAGGCTGTTGATGGGCATAGTCTAAATACAGCCATAGCGAGAAACAGGAAAGGAGATGGAGCCGAGGAGAGAGCTTCCTGCTCCTGGACCCCTAAAAGAATCAATTGGGATGTAACCTTGATCCACAGGTTTATTTGTACCTCAAAACAATGAGTGATATGCCTTCTCGAATTCACTAGACCCGTGCAGTCTGCCAACATATGAACCAAGTCTGCCCCCTGCTTCCTGGCAACGTGGACGGTTCGTACCAGAGACCCCATCCCATTTACAAATTTTGGCCGGGGTAATATATAGATTAAACCAAGTTTTATAGTGTTGTATCTGCAAGTTGGCGGATATAAGTGTTGAAAAAGCTAATATTAGAGAAGAAAGAGTGTCCTCCTCTGTTGACAACAATAATCCCAACCATCGAGTAACATGTTTCTCAATATCATCCCCCATCCTATCATTTATTAGTTTATAGATATTTCCAATCGAAGGTGTATTCCTTGCTAGCAGATCTAAAAGTTGAATCCTATTGAACCCCTCCTCTTTTCGTCCCTATGAAATCCCTAATTTGTAAATATTTAAAGAATTCATTGTTTCCATAAAGGAATTTACTCCTCATATTTTCAAAAGTAGTAAAACTCTTGTCAAAAAACAAATCCGCAAAAATAAATGTGCCAAGGGTTTTCCCCCAGCACCTAACATAGGGATCATGGAATATATCCGGTAAAAGAGGGTTATCATGAAGGGGGTATAAAGCAAAAACGTCCGACCCCAAGTTTTTTCCTGACACTAGTCCACACTCGAAATGCAAATAAAAGTACCTTGAACCTAACCTTTTTGAAATAACCGAATTCTAATTGCCGGAACAAGCATCCACGAACCACAGCTCCAAGGGTTAATTCATAGCATGATGGAAAAGTATTCCGTGCAAGCCCTTCCTGATCTGATTCAAACAACAGGGGGATTATTTGTTGCAGCGCCGAAGTTTAGTACTGCCCATCCGCTCGTTCCCTGGGAAGGGAAAGGAACTTCAGGGCCCTCCGGGGTCTAGCATGCGCCCAAAGAAACATCCCAATCATGCTGTCCAAAGCCTTGAACCACATGTTATCCACCTCAAGAGGTATAGCTCTGACAAATTACAAGTTTCAAGGAAGGAACTTCATTTTTATTAAATTACATCTCCCAATCAGAGAGAGTCTGAGATTATTCCATCCAAGTAACTCCACCTTGGTTTCATTAATCAATTCATTAATCCAGTCCAATAGTGCTGCATCATCAATGATGGCCCATAAACAGAACAAAGTGTAAAAACCCTACCATCATGAGTGCCTTCTACAATGGCCCATCTTTCAAGTTTGTCCACCCTGGGTCTGATGTATCGAATCTTGCCTTTGCGTGCAAGTATCACCACCCCACCAGTGCGGGGGCCTTGCAGAGTTCTGGAGATAACTTGATACCCTGTAAGTTCCAGTAGATATTTCTGGGATCCCTCAACATGTGTTTCCTGCATACAAAGTATATCGGCTTTTAAATACTGCACTTCAATATTAACCTTCTGCCTCTTCTGATAATTGTTCAGCCCATTGATATTGATTAGGGCTATTCTTAAACTAGTCATCTTTTATTATAATACAGTGTTAGCTGGAAGATGCCTGCCCGATCAACCACAAACTCAACCCACCACCATGCTTGGATTCAAACAACCCCCTCCCTGCCCAATCCACCCTCTCCCACCCCCCACCTTTGCCATGAGCAAAAGGGTCACTCCTGACCCTGGTGATTGTGCTTACCCGCGAGCTACCCCTGCTCCCTCAGCCGGCTGCCCCAAATCACCCAGCCCCCTGTCAAAGCCCGAAAGAAGAAAAAAAAGAACAACATCAAAAGGAAAAGAAAACCCCCTTCTACAGAAAACCTGGATGGCCCTTCCAGAGAATCCAAGAAGATATACTCTCAAAAAAGAAGATCAGTTAGAGGAAGAGATACAGGCTAGCAAAACACCGCTTTTCAGCCAGAAAAGAAGAGATGCAGCCAAAGGTTTGTCTTTTCTTTTTTTTCAACCCAGTCCAGTCTTGTTAGAGTATTCTTTCAGGTATTCTTGTGCCTAGACCTCCGAGAGGAAAGTCTGAGTATTTACCTTGAAGATCACCTTGAGACAAGCTGGATTTAGTAGGAATACTTGCCATCCTAGCTGTTGAAAAGGGGAAAATAACTGCTGGAGTCGCCACCTCCTCTCGACTGTCACATGGCAGAAATCTAGACAAACGAAAAAGGTATGGTCTCTTTGCTTCCGGTCTTACCTTGTCAAAGATCACCTGCCATAAAAGGAAATTATCGAAATAGAGCAGGATGGCTCTAGGTCTCTCCGGCTGTTGAGAGTTGTTTTTCTTGAGATTCAAGGGGAACTGGTGAACCCTTTGCACCTCAGATTCCCAGTACCATTGGGCAAGTTTGGGAAGACACCTTTTACGTAGTTCCAGCATAAAGTGTCTAATGTCACTTCCCTCAACATTCTCTGTGAGGCTGAGAAACCATATGTTGTTTCTACATTGCCAGTTCTCAAAATGCCCCGGTTTCCACATCAAGTCAACAAGCTGGGTCTCTTGTATGTTTTGCCTTTTCTCAACTGTTGCACAGCCGCCTCTGCTGCCTACATCTGCTCCTCAACTAAGGTGATCTGCTGTGCCATCTCGGAGTACATTTTGGAAACTTTTCGCACTGCGCCTTGTATTTTCTTTGTGGCTAGATGAGCTCTCTTATGATCAACTGTGGCCTTGGACTGCATCTCTTTCAGCATAGAGTAGGTCGCATCCATTGTGAGTGCAGGATTTGTGTCTAGTGGTGGCACCCTCTGTGGTGTGCCCAATCTCTCTACCTCCACATCGCTATATATCTGGCGAGTTGCCGAATAGACCCACTTCCGTTGCCTGGTGATGCTTATGGTGGCGCCCTCTGTGGTGTGCCCAATCTCTCTACCTCCACATCGCTATATACCTGGCGAGTTGCTGAATAGTCCCACTTGCGTTGCCTGGTGATGCTTAGCTCATGTCCAGATTCCTTCTCACTCCTCCTTGATCTTCCACTGTGCCTTTTTGAAAGAGAAAGATGCTTTTGCATTGAAGGCTTTGACATTCCCCCACTCCGGCTATCACCCGATGAACATGGAACCAAGTCATCATCTGTCAATTCCTCACTGATGCAGGAGAGGTCTGAATCGTCTGTTAGGGAGAAAAACGTTTCTGTAGCCTGAGGGGATCCTCCTATCTGAATTGTGTCCTTATATTCTGGCCTATCCCTAGGGGGGCGCTCTTGTCACCCCTATTCAATTCCCCATTCGAAAATTTAAAAGTACTTGACGCTGCCCTAAGCCCCAGCCTCCACCGTCTGAGCAGTAAACTCTTTCTTTTTTCCCACGTTTTTTCCCAAATCCATTTCCTTTTCATTTTTTCTTTGCGCTATGCAACCCGGCAGATTTAGATCAGTCTCAACAGTCCCCCCTGGGCTATTACCTTCTACCATCGCAGGCACAGCGCGGGGAGATGCAAAGGCAGAGGACTTACCCCGGTCTTTTAACTATAGCCCCACATTTTTACCAGAAAAAGATTCTGGTATAGAAGGTTGTCTTTCTCTGGATGTTTCGAGAGAGGTCATAGTCCTTGGTGCTGTCTGGGAGTCTGCTTTCGGCCCCTCTCTGCCACTGAGGTATTTCCCAGCTGCGGTCCCCGTTGTTTCCTTAGTTCTCCTTTTAGAGTCATCATCTTGTTGTGCAGAGAGGAGCGCGCAAGAAGGTGACCGCGGAAGCTCCACCCTCTCCCTTTGTGGTTGGAGTGTTTTAGGCAGTTATAGAGGTCTCTGTGGTGGCTGGAGCCAAGGGATGGTCCCGCAATTGCTGATGGAGAAAGCATGCAACTCTCCAGGCGATCCTACCAGCTACCAGCAGTCTGACGGTGTAGCTGAGGTGTCGCCGGAAATGCAAACTGGCACACTCAAGAAAGGAGGTAGATTTGAGCATTGGCGCTGGGAGCTTGGAGCAGGGACGAGGATGCAGCCACTGTGGAAAACTAAGCAGCAGCCATCTTGCTCCTCGGCATGTTAAACTGGATATATTGCATATATATATATATTCTAAGGTAAGTCGCAGCAGTATAATCTAAGATGAAGAATTTAATATCTGGTAATAAGATGGAGCCATCAAACAGAAAAATAACATGGTTAACTCCTTATAAAAAAAGGCTTTAATTTAGTTGGCTGACGGTATTGCAAAAGTTAATTAATGAATTAAATTGTAATTACATAATTTGGACTTTTGCAATGCTTAAACGTTTTTAGGTAAGATCTGCTATAATACAATTTTGATATGTGCAACGGGTATTGGGCGCAGGGACAGCCCTGTGCAGGGCCACGGGGCCTATCATACAGCAAGGTCTGTAGCTGGACTCACCATAGTTGACCATGCCGGACTATGTTTCACCTCTGGCTAAGCTTTGTTCCCAATTCTACACTGGCGGGCACCCCTACTGCGCACAGTCTTTTGACTTTCCACAGGGAAGGCTGGCAGCAGGTCTGGGCGACTTACCTGGCTCTACACCCAACCCATTATGGAAGACCAACCCCACATGCATGGGCTTTGACAATGCACAGTGGGATAGGTGAAGGGTCTGGTGTAAGCCAGGCATTACACCCAAACTACAGCAGGTAGCAAACTCCCACAAAGCATGTTTTTTAATATATATATATATATATTTTTTTGTGGGTCCAGTTAGAGGATCCACAGACTTGTGGTCTTTGTTGGATTTCTGGGGTATCTGTGGACCTGGTTTTGGGTTCACAAACCGTGCAAACAGAACAACAAGGACCTTTGAATCATGTTGTGGGTTCACAGTCCCATGCCTGTAAAAGTTGCAGAGGGTTTGTGAACCTCAGCCGAGATTTGTAGATCTCGGCATCCTACCAGGATCCAAAAGTCTGGAGTCAGAATCCGAGACACCACAGCAAATCAACTTTTCTTTTATTCAAACACAGGGGAGGTCCTTTGAGCCAGAGTCTGTGGTACTGTGTGTACTCACCTTACTTCTTTTTTCCAGAATGTAGGGACAGAGTCCAGTCTTCTGGTAATTGAGACTGCTGTATTCTTCCTTAAGTCGGTGCCACCTAATCACTTTGTTCTGGGTTCTCTGACCCAAAATGGATGATAGAAGAAAATCTCACTCATTCAATGGAATTTACATTTTGTTTTTGGGTTTGCAGAGTTCAGCAAACCTGGATTTACAGACCTCCATTAATTAAATTCTCAGATGGCCCTTAAAATGAACCTCTTCATGCCCACACTGCGACACTTTTTTAAACATTAATTACTCAAACTACTAAATTGATTTACATCAAGCCAAGCCTTGAGTAAAGTTATACCAACATGCCAAAGTTGGTATAATTCCATCCAGCTATTTTCTTCTGAATCAAGGAGAAGTAAATCCTACAGGAATTAAAATAAGAAGTGCCACTTTTTGAACCCTATTTTTTTTACTTCTGAAGACAATATAAGGATGTAGCCACAGTATCTGTTTCTCATACATTGCAGCCATTAAGATGGTAATGTCCCCTGCATGGTATGCTGTGCGCCTGCTGTGAGTGTTTGCATGCATGTCTATCTGGTATTGTGTCATGCACTCACCTGGTGCCAACCGCCGAGACAACACTGGACCGATGCTGGACCATCTATTCCTCTCAGGTCCTAGCCCATGCAAGGAATGGAAACTCCTTAAACAAAGTGCGTCCCCTGGGGGTGGGGGAAATGGGGTTGCGATAAAATAAGAAAAGAGAGACTTTTGATAATTGATCTGCTCTGAGACCTTCTATGTTTGTGAAGTAGATTTGCTCAGGACCTGAATCTCTGTTTTTGCGATGACACAATGTACTGGCAATAGCAAGAGAAAGCAGTTGCCATCAATATACTAACAAGTCTCTACATACAATGAACATTCATTAACTTCAGTGATACAAACTTACAGGTTTCATCAGCAGCTCAGCATGGGAGCAGAATAACCAGAACCACAGATTAGAGTGTATCACTCCTAGGAATAAACTTGACTATGTACAATGTTCATACATGTATCAAAAACTCTGAAGAGCTTTCTCTAGGCACTACTGTTCATCAGAGAAACACAGAGCTCAAGTATTTAATCCTTGTAAGATACCATTGTAGCGCCACGGTAGCAGGAAGGGTTCAGACTATAAACACACAAGAACTGTTGGAGTAATTCACAGAGAGGACATGGAGGAAAAGTCTATAGTCTTTGAAAATGGGGATACTCAGTCCTGTTTACTACTGTAATAGGTTTAGTGTGCACTAATTTGAGTACTTAGCCTAGTTCTTCTACTTGACTGAAGTTAGTAGAAGATCTCAAAGCTTTGACTCAGGGGGTCCAGAGTAGCTGTGCCGGAGGGAGTGAGAAAGTAGACAGCAAGGGACCTCATGCCAAGGGAACCACCGGTTGGGATGGACTTGAGAGAGACTGAAGCGCTTCTTGTTTCCGGCTGGAAATTTAGGTGAATGGGAAGGGTGAAGCTTGTTCCACAGAGAGCTAGGCCAAGCCACGATTCAGATTTGGCAGGGTTTATATACCCTCTTGAAGGCTCAATAGCTGTAGCTAGTTCAAGTGTGGCAACCGGGGCACATGGCCATCTGGAAGGTACTCGAACCATGGGGGAAGAACATGTTAGTACACTATTTGACCTTACTGAATGGACAGGTGCAACTTGTTGATCGGAACCAAATAACTGGAAACTAATGTATCATTTTCACTCGAACGTGCATAATGGAAAACCACACCAAGGCCCTAGGAATAGTGAGAGCAGTAAACACATTGGTTCACTAGATTTGGGGAACGCTTGCAGGGGTTCAAGAGCAATGGAAATTACACTGCTGGGGAAGCATCGGTAATGAGGGTGCAGGTGAAACATCAGTCCTGATATTACTGCGTCCCATAAAGCGCCATTGAGGTGAAACAATATGAGCCCTGCGTGCTAGGCATACTAGACAGAGGGCACATGAGGGGGTTGTGGCATATTGCAACTTTCATTTTTTACCTGGAGGCGCGCTAATCTAGCCTGTGTACAGAGGCTTAAGCTTGCCACTGACAATGTGAGGACGAGGATCAATCAGACAATCAATCAATCAGACTACTTGTAGAGCCCACTACTTACCCGTGAGGGTCTCAAGGCGCTCAGGGGAGGGGGTGCCGCCTCTGCTCGAAGAGCCAGGTCTTGAGGAGTCTTCTGAAGGCGAGTAGGTCTTGGATCTGCCGTAGGTGGGTAGGGAGGGTGTTCCAGGTCTTGGCGGCGAGGTAGGAGAAGGATCTGCCGCCGGAGGTCGTCGTTGGATGCGGGGGACAGCGGCAAGGGCGAGGCTGGCAGAACGGAGCTGGCGGGTGGGGGTGTAGAAGCTGAGTCTGCTGTTCAGGTAGGCTGGTCCGGCGTTGTGGAGTGCTTTGTGTGCGTGGGTGAGGAGCTTGAAGGTGATCCTCTTGTCGACGGGGAGCCAGTGTAGGTCTCTCAGGTGGGGTGTGATGTGGCTGCGGCGGGGGACGTTGACGATCAGTTGGGCGGAGGTGTTTTGGATGCGTTGTAGTCGTTGTAGGTGTTTGGCTGGGATTCCTGCATAGAGTGCGTTGCCGTAGTCCAGTCTGCTGCTGACGAGGGCCTGTGTCACCGTTCTTCTTGTTTCGGTCGGGATCCACTTGTAGATCCTGCAGAGCGTGCGGAAGGTGTTGTAGCAGGAGGAGGAGACGGCGTTGACCTTGCTTAGCCATGGAGAGGGAAGAGTCGAGGATCAATCCTAGGTTGCGTGCATGGTTGGTGGGTGTCGGTGCTGTTCCCAGTGTGGTCGGCCACCAGGAGTCGTCCCAGGCTGAGAGGGTGGGTCCGAGGATGAGGACCTCCATCTTGTCTGAGTTCAGTTTCAGACGGCTGCTCCTCATCAAGTCGGCGACGGCCTTCATTCCCTCGTGGAGGTTGGTATTAGCGGTGTGTGGGTCCTTGGTCAGGGAGAGGATGAGCTGGGTGTTGTCGGCGTAGGAGATGATGTTAAGGTCATAATGGTGGGCCACTTGTGCGAGGGGGCCATGTAGACGTTGAACAGTGTCGGGCTGAGGGATGAGCCCTGGGGGACGCCGCAGATGTTGTCGGTAGCTTCGGATCGGAAGGGTGGGAGGCGGACGCTCTGGGTTCTGCCGGAGAGGGAGGACGTCCTGTGACTTGGAGGAGCACGCTATGAGAACTCAAAGAGAACTAGTGTCCCTGTTTTGGGTTTAGCACATAAGATGTTGATGGCAGCATACTAGGTTTTGTGAGCTTGTTTAGTTGTTCAACCCTTTCTATTTGTGCTAAGCGTGTGTCGTACTGGTCCTGCTTGCGTAACTGTCCTCTACTATGTGAAAATCTATTACCTTGCACTGACATCCTGTGTGTAGGTTGTATGTTTTGACACTGTTGCAGCTGGTGACCACAGATTATGGTTTGGTTTCTGAGGAATAGGAGTATCTCTGTGCAAATTTGTGGTTCTGGTCACATCAGAAGATTTGTTTGCACTTACCAAACCTCACAGGCCAGGGCATTAAATTCTGGCTACAAAATCTTTTCCTTTCTTCACTAGTTCTAAAAGAGTCCATAGAAGGCGGTAAAACATGGGGGCTGCAGCCCCTGAAAGAAGACTAGGTATGCCGTGTATGTTTCAGGAGACAGGCAGAGACTGATGCGCATCCTTCATGAAGCAATTTTCTGCTTTTTGCTCTCTTTCCTGGAGCCCACCTCTGCCTCTTATTGGCTGATCATCTGACAATGAAAGGAGGAACCAGTATCTGGAGGTTTAGTCCTTGATACATCAAAGCTCAGGAGAGCCAATTGCTTGCCCTGAGGAAGGAAAAACTGCTGTGTCTGGAAGCACCCGCCTGCTCTCCGCCTAACAAATACACACTGCACAAGTGTGATTTGGGCATCCTTGACATCACCTGCCCTCACTTCCCCAGTCTATAGCTGCGTACACAGACTACTTTGCTGCTCTTCGATTGCCAGACTTGGCAGTAGAAGAGTAGCACAACAGGCTGTTCTCTTCCTCCATGTTTTTCTGGAAGGGCATAGTAATGGCCCCAGCTATTCCTGAGGTACTTGTTGATCTCCAGTGATTTTTAGTCTCATTAGGAGATATGTCACCTTTGATTTGTTTGGAATAGTTGTTTGTCATGAATTGTGGAATTAATTTGATTTTACTTCCTTTCATGATTTATTGTTGATTTGTTCATGTGTTTGTTGTCCTTTTTAATCTCTGCTATATAAATATACTGATATTTTCAAACAAATAAGATGGGAGGCGGACGCTCTGGATAAGATGGGAGGCGGACGCTCTGGGTTCTGCCGGAGAGGGAGGACGTCCCGTGACTTGGAGGAGCACGCTATGAGAACTCAAAGAGAACTAGTGTCCCTGTTTTGGGTTTAGCACATAAGATGTTGATGGCAGCATACTAGGTTTTGTGAGCTTGTTTAGTTGTTCAACCCTTTCTATTTGTGTTAAGCGTGTGTGGTACTGGTCCTGCTTGCGTAACTGTCCTCTACTATGTGAAAATCTATTACCTTGCACTGACATCCTTTGTGTAGCATGTATGTTTTGACACTGTTGCGGCTGGTGACCACAGATTATGGTTTCGTTTCTGAGGAATAGGAGTATCTCTGTGCAAATTTGTGGTTCTGGTCACATCAGAAGATTTTTTTGCCGGAGAGGGAGGACGTCCCGAGCAAATAAGATATTCCTGTGTGTTTGTGCTCTCAACTTGCATACATTGTTGTTGCCTAATGACACTTTGGTGAATGTTACCCTAGGACTCATCCCTATATTATTCCTTCCAGAGCATTGCTATTTGGTAGACAGTAGAGGTGACTGGGGTTTTCTGTTCATTGGGATGACGTTTTTAGGTCAGAACTGCCTTTTGTCTATCCCGGATTGCTACTTCAAATAACTGAGGACAGGTACAGGTGTAGAAAACTCACTTTTCATTGTGCCCATGTTGTGGGTGCTCCAGTTTGGAGACATCCCCAGTGCTATCTGTTGTGGGGTGCACCAATGTACTTAAAGGTTGTGCCTAAAGAGCAGTCTAAGAAAGTCAGTTGAAAGAAAACCACCCCAAACTGGTTCTAAAGTAGGAGACAGTGGACCGACACCTCCTTTCTGGACAATTTACATAAAAGTGGGACCCAACCCATCCCACTTCATTCTAGTTAATTTTCTCATGAAGAAGAAATGGCTGCTATGTGGCCAGGGCTGGTTTCTGCCTTACAGCCAGTCTACCAGAGGTGTAGGAACATGAACTGTATTCTGCACATTCTCCTGCAGGAGGGTCTGCCTCATGCCTCTCAACCTACCTACTTGCCTGCCTGCTGAGAGAGGGGTAATGGGATTTGTCTGTCCTTGCAGAAGGAAAGACTGTCTGTCCAGGAGGAGACACAAATCAAATTCCTGGCTTGAGAAGCAGCCAGGGTAAGTGGACTGTCAGAGACATAAAGAAAGAGAAGCCAAGAGTGACCGATGCTAGAGTGGGACTCCTGGTCTCCCAGCAGTTCCTGTGAGAACTTCTAAAGAATACAAAGATCCACACTCCGACCCAAGGAGGGCTGCATCTACCTCCTCATGTGTATTGTCCCTTATTCATGCTTGGAACAACTGTGCCATATGTACTGCCCGTGACAGGGCTGTAACTGCCTGATCGCCGGTATACAGCATATCAGCTTGGGTTGGGCTGAAACTGCCCCTGCGTGTGCAATTGCCCAGGATGGGGTGCAATAGGCATGAAAAGCCTCTGTGTCAGCCCATAAGAACACTACAATTGCCAGGAGCATGTGTGCAGTGTTGCAAAGACCTGTCAAATTACTCCAGATGTTCAGGGTGGCTATACAAGATTCTCCTGACTTCCTTGGTGGCTGCCACTGAAGCTATACTTAATGGCCACAGTCCTCTCCTGCACTGGGACTGATTTGTTGATCTCCTGCTAAAGCAGTGCAAAGGATTAAAGAATGATTCTCTATCCACTATGACAACGAAGGTAAGAATCTGAGTAAACATTGACTGACTGCGCATTTGACTCGTTGGGAAATGTAGTCTGCACTTGAGCTTTAGTCATGATTTTATCACAGTTTTGCTGGGGGACATATCCAAATAGGGCAATCTAAGTGGGTGACAGCACAGAGTGAGAGGAGAAACATAGTCTTGGGTATCATGTTGTATGGCAGTTTGAGCTGTGTAATACTAAGTTCTGAGATTTATAATTTTCTAAAAGACTACTACTGGGCTAAACCTTAAAGTTATTTCGTCTGTGGGTTGCTTGCCTGCTGTCTATAGAGCTTGTCCTCCGTTTGCTACCTCCGTGAGAAGCCTGTGAGTACTCGCCCTTGTTACTCTAATGGTTAATTGTGGAAAGGGTTGTACTGGGGTCAGTTTTCAAAGCCATAGACGGACGGGCCACAAGACACCATTGGTAAAAGACTTCAACCTCCCCGATTGGGATCTATTCCCCCTTTTTTGACCTGAGGGCTCACCGAGCAGACTCCGAAAAAAGAGACTTATTGGTATATGCATAAATGAATGCCAACTGACGATAATTAAAAGGAGTCATGAATGAAAAGGGTTGAATAATTAGAGAAACATTTTCACTGTAGCTGACTGCAAAGTCTTCACCTTGTGGCTTTCCTGGAAATTGTGCTTGCGAAAATCTAATTAAAATTTAAGCAAGATAAGAAATTGAAGGGCTTATTATATAAAGAGAGTGAGAGGCAGACACCATCCCAAACTTATGTTAATTAAAGCTGAACTATACAACTGCTGCTTCTCGTTCCGATGCATAATGGTACGTTGAGCACGCAAACATGGTTGGGCTCATTGCCGTGCATACGTATGTTTATACACCACTCAATCAATTCCATTTATAAAACGCACTGCTACCTCACTGAGAAGTCTTGTCGCTAGCAGAAAGAACACCCAAAGAAGAGAGCAGAGAAATGGCTGACAGCTGCCTTAACTAGATTGAAAAAGATGATTTTTAAGGACTTTCTAAAGACCGCTTTAGACGAGCCGCTTCTCAAATTAAGAGGAAGTGCATTCCACACCTTAGTTGCTAAAAAGGAACTGTCTCCTCTTCTGGCCCTGTAAATACAAGGGATTGGGAGGAGTTTGGGATTATTGGTTCTCAAGAGTCTTGCTTGTGTGTAAGGTTTGAAATGGCTCCTAAAGTAGAGAGGGCCCCTTTGATGATAGGCCGTGAAGACGAGGATCAGAGCTTTAAATTGGATTCTCTTATTAACAGGTTCCAATCTAAAGATAGTGCCAGATACAGGACAGATTGGACATGCCCTAATGAATAGACTTGGGACAACCTCTACTGCAGCTGCTCGTTCTGCTTGCCATTGGGACTCGACTCACCCTGGGCGATGGGGAGGGCGTCTCTTCAAGTCCTGTGCATTTCCAGATCATGTTCCTGTCACCGATGCATTCTGGCTCCGTGTAAAGCCCAAAAGGGCCAACCACAACACACTCTGACGACTCTAGCCTAGAAAACACTTCTCAGAGTGTGAAGGACCAACAGAGCCACACACATTGGAAGAGTGTGTACCTTTTTCCACATTCTGCTTTTTGTGATAGACAACTGCATATTGATGTACCACACACGTGAATTATGCCACCCACTGAATAGTTAAAATGAACCTTGAATTGTTTCTATCTGGTCAAACATTACAGGAGCAGGTTGAAGTCTCCGTTAAATACATCGAAATATGTGTCATTGCTGTAATACCTTTCCTTACTATTTTCCACTTCAGTCTGACTTTAATGTGGCCTCCTATTAAGAATATTATCTTATTGCATGTTTGCTTTTTGAATGCACTGATAATGTTGTTCTCAAACTGTGCATTGCCTATAGAGGCTAGGAATGGAAATCTGGCGTAGCCCAAATCAAATCTTGCTTTATTAAAATTAATTGCGTCTATGGTCAGAAAAGCAATCCCTCCCAGCCCAGAACCGCGACTTGCTCTTTTCAGTTAATGGACTTGTAATTAGATGCCTTGCTGGGCTTTGTGCAACGTGTTAGGTTTTCAGTTCATTACGGATGTGGTAATTTCGGAATATTCCTTTTTTTCTCCTTTTTAATAAATGTGATCACTAAATAGTTGTTAAAAAGCTAAGAGGATTTTGCCATTGGATGGTCTAACGTGCATTATGAATTCCCAGCAGCATAAACACGCCAGGCCAGATTCAATTAAGCAGGGCGGTGCGCTCGCTCGCGTGGTACAATCTGTTAGTCACAAGACGCGAACACATTTAATAGCACCGAAGGCAGCTGACTCTGGGCTCTAATAAGAGTCTACTTGGCACATACTCATAGAAACTGGCAACATTTGTGATCCTAGGATTCGAATTGATAGCCATACATATATTTTTTTTAATCGAGCGTGTTTTGTTCCGAGCCAGAGCAGTCGACTTGTCATTTGAACGTACCTGTGCGAGAAATCTGTTCATTGTAAATCTGCCAAGATCGGTTCATTAATGCATGAATATTTCATGCAGGCGCGGGCTGATAGAGGCTTTGCGGATGCGCTCATTGTTGTGTCTCCTTTGTACATCCTGATAAGCGGTATCTGTCTCTTGTTGTCTTTCTTAACATCCCACATTCGGGTTGAGACACTGCAATCATTGGTACCACAACAGAGGAAGTCGATGCCCGTCCCTTTTCATTCAATGTGTTTTGCCTGCTCAACCTTGTCTGCGCGTGGCACTAAAGAAGCGTCGCAGATCTGGCTCGGAGGTAAAACGCTGTGAGCGCAACAGCCCCCAAAAGCTATGCTTTGGAAGCTCGCTACCTCACCCGGGAGCTCTTAAATGGCGGAATGATGACTCAAGGGTCCACGTGGGACCTGCTAATGCAGGCAGGAGAGGAAATAGAAGTCACCGCCCGGAACAGCGTCCTCCTGGATTTTCTCTATCGCATGCATTGGGTGTTTCATCACATTTAATGGTTTCCTCTGCGTGGGCAACCACGGTGCTTGGAATATTGAAAGGGAAGGGGCCCAGCCTGGGTTTTATTGCTGGATCTTCTGTATGTGTATGGGCTCGAAATACTTCATTTCTCCACAGCATCCTTTCTAGGAGCAGGAACTTACTTGCCTTTCAAATGAACGTCAATGCTGCACTACTGTCCCAGATAATGTTTATTTATAAATTACCCTGGAGCAAATGGTATTTTACAGCAATTCTTTTTCTGCTGCGTTATCTTGTAAAAAGATTAGGGTCGGCAATTAGATCCAATCCATCCTTCTAATCAGAGGATGTGTATGAACGCATCCGCAGTACGCTGAACGGGCCAGGCCGCGCGCAGTGACGCGGCCTCTTCTGTGAATTTGCCAGCACGCAAGCTTCTTTCGGGAATCGATGCATCACTCCGGAAGTCTCCCGTGGGATTTATTACCTCATACCGCCCTTCCTCCTGCTTAAATATTCAGTAGGCAGTCGCACAGAAAACTGCTACCTTTAAAATAGGCGGCGCGGGAGGTCGGAGGTCGCCTCGAGAGGCGACCCTGCAGTGTATGTCTCTTTCATATTCTAAAGAAGGCACCCGCTTTGAATTTGCATTTAAAGAGCTGTTCGCGGATCTTTCAATTGCTTGGGCATATCTCTAAAATAGGGGGACATTTATCATAGAGTTTTCTCTCCGATCTGGGAGTGCCGAAGGTATCTTTAAGCACCCTTACAATAATTTGTTATGTGACAATAAATCACACTGTGTCACATGATTACTATGGCAACCGCCAGGCGTGCCTTGATCGAAGCTTTACAGCGGGAGGTGCAATTTTCTGCTCATCAAGTGCGCGTGGTGATTTACTCGTTGACACCGCACGGTGGCTGTGGCAGTGTTAATGCCCCTTAGCGTCTCCGGGGACCTCCACCAACCCCCCCTTTGAATCCCTTCCTCACACCGACCTTGGAGAATCGTCGAGCACTGTACAATCTGTAAATACGTAATACAGCACAGGTGGCGAAGTTAAAGCTGCTTTTTGTTTTTAAAAACATAGTAGTTACAAGTGGAGGCTTTACTGTCAGTTGCACTTGGGAAAATTATGTGTATAGTACTGTATTCGTTTAAAAATAAATTAGTTGACTATAAAAAGAAGTGGCCGAGCTGACTGAACTTGTGTTCCTTTACAATGGCAGCCACAGTAGTTCGTAGCAAGTAAAGCCTAACCTAAAGAATGCATCAGTAACTATTAGTTACCCTTTACACTGATTTAAGTATTAGAATACACCACCATACAGAATCTAATGTAAATATGCTCTGGAATCTACATACACACCCCCACATAGGGATCTTCATCGGACCCTCGAGATCAGAAACGTCTCATAGCTTTACATTTTCCGCAGGTTTTGTGTAATCAATGCAATAAGTCCCAGCTTTTAAGACAACAATAATTTGCATGCCAAGACTTTAGGTATTTTTCTATTATAATGTGCACAAGCCTCCATCTTCCAGTTCCAACATGTAAAGTCCTGTTGACTAGCTGACATGGAGTATGTTGTTGCCTGTGAACTCCTTCTGCATTACATTTATATAAGGTCAACGTTTATTGTTCAAAATGCTTGAGTTACTCTTAACACATAAACACAACCACCCCTCAGTGATGATTTAGGTGTGAGAGGGAAAAGGAATAATCAAACGTGAACTAAAAGCAGCGCTTTAAATGGGTGGTACTGTCCGGTACGGAGTACCAACACTTTTTTGTTTTGAGAGGGAGAGTACCGACCTAGACCTGCCCATTTCTGCTTTTCACTCCAGGTCAAAATTTAAATTACTCCAGCACAATTTGCAGTATTTCATGAATTTTCCCTTACACTTGTTATACGAAATTCTGCTATTGTGGCACTTAAAAATATACTGCAAATGCACCATTGGTGGTAACAATTTAACACAAATGTACAGGAACAACAGGATGCAAGTGGCTGTTATTCATGGTGCTTCTACGGGTTTGCACCTTTTTTTATACAACAATAAAGTGTAATTTTGCTAAAAGATTGCATAATTACACAAACACAGTTTATGCACACCCAAAAGCAAACCCACTGGCTGTGGCACTGACTGTCTCCAGTAGCACCAATTGTGTTTCTCTTGGAGCACTGTCCCTCTCTTCCTATCTTTATATAGTGAGCACCTTCTCTGTACTCTCCATTTAGGACGCTGTGCACTTTAACGCTGCTTAACAGTGCTAAAGTGTCTGTACTCATTCCTTAAAACATGGTAACATTGGTTTGCCTCCAATTGGTATATTTCATTAATTCACAAGTCCCTAATAAAGTGGTACTACATGTGCCCAGGAGCTTTAGAATAAATGCTACAAGTGGGCCTGCAGCTCTTATTGTGCTATCCACTTAAGTATCACTTTAAAACATGACCCAGGCCTGTCATTGCAGCTTGTGTGTGCAGTTTCTAACTGCCATTTCAACCTTTTGCCAGGTCTAAACCATCTTTTTTATACATATAACTCACCTCTAGTGTAGGCCTTGAACAGCCCATAGGGCAGGGTACAATGTATTTAAAAAGTATGACATGTGTTTTAAGTTTCACATGTCCTGATAGTGTAAAACTCCTAAGTTCATTCTTCACTGCTGTAAGGCCTATCCCTCCCACTGGATAACATGGGAGTTACCTTATTACATTTAATAAATGCAAACTTTTGTTTGGGAATAGATAGGGATGTCAAGTTTGGACTCAAATGAAGTGTAATTAAAAATCCTCTTTAATGGTAAAGTCAGATCTTTAGTCACAATTCTGAAAATGCAATTTTAAAAAAGTTAGCATTTTCTTGTCTTAACCATCTGGTGCTTGCTTCCTGTGTCCAGGGTCACATGACTGTGAGTAGCTTATCTGTTGGCCTTTGCGTATCCTCTCAGTGAGTGAGAAAAAGGGGGGCTAGGTGTTAACAGGATGGTCGGCGCAGGGCTGTTCCTTTACCCACTTAGATTTTAAATGACTGTCTCCAGAATACACACAAATGAACCTGGCACTAGTATGCTTTCTCCCCGACTGCTAGGAGCCTTGGCAGGTGAAGGGAGGAACTTTCCAGAACCTGATATGGGGTAGCCATGATGTTCCCCTCACTTCAAAGGACAGCACCAGGTACAAATACTGGAACCTCAGAACACCTTCTCAGTACACTCCTGGGCCCGTGGACACTACAGAAGTATTGCCTTGTTCCTCAGAGGACTGCCTCGCTGCTTGAGGCCTGCCTAGTTCCTCAGAGTACTGCCCTGCTGCATGAGGCCTGCCTTTTTCCTCAGAGGACTACCTCAATGTTACCAAAGGATATTTCTGCTGCTTGAGGCTTGCCTTGTTCCCCCAGAGGACTGCTCTGCTGCTTGAGGCCAGCTTTGTTCCCCAGAGAATTGCCCTTCTGCTTGATGCCTGCCCTATGCTGTAAAAAATAAGTCTGGGCCTGCTCCCTTCATTCCAGACTACTTGAGTGACTTCAAAGGTTAGTTGTTTTACCCCCTGCTCTGAGCTACATGGACGCAATAAGCTCCTGATTCCTACCTAAAACTGCCCAGCTGACATGCCGCAGCTATACCTGCAGGCTTCTGCTGGAGTGAGTTCCTGATCCCCAAGAGGTGCCTACCCAGGTTCTGGACCCTTGACTGGCATCCGCGAGCTCCTTATGTGTAAAAAAGAGCAATCCTGAAGTGTTGGGCTCTTTCTGACCATGAATCGTCCCATTGACACAGAGACTCTGCTTCCCACAATGCCCACTAAGTTCCAGCTCCCTTGAACCAAACTCTTTGCACCTCTGCGAAAACCAGCAATGTGAGATCTGCACTTCGTGCTACAGTAATGACAGCCCACTGTGACTGCTAACGTGAAGCTCAAGGAATGCCCATCGTCAACGACCATCATCAGTGCCTGACCAGATTTTCGCACTACATTAGCGACTGTCCACATCACCAGGCCTGCTCTTCGCCCTACAGCAACGACCTTCTGTGACGCTCCTCATGGCCTCCTCTATCATAAACTGAACTCTTCCTATCAGAATTTGAGAAGGTAACTTTTTCAGCTGGACTTACCAGGTCCCTGTATCTGGCCTTCACTCCATCACAGTCGGCATGAACTTGTGATTTTTCCCCAGTGTAGCACGACCAGATGACCACAAGTAGAGCTTAGGAGATATACTTACTTGGAACTTTGAAATCTATTATCTTCCATTCTACTGATTGAATGTTTGTCATTCTGGTATCATTTTATTTATTAGTTTTTTCCTATTTGTTTTAATTGGTGGGTGTTTTTTCTTGTGTTGAGTTTTCTCATTATTACTGTTTGAGTATTGAATAAATACTTTAAGTATTGCGTATAAGTTAATCCTGACTGCTCTTGAGCCAAGCTACCAGAGGGTAAAACACAGGTTAATTTAATTACTTAAGTGGTTCGCCCTGATAAGAACTGCGGGAATTGCTTGAGTAGGTTTGTCACCCCTCTCAATCAATCACCCAATTTCTTACATAGTCCACCCAGAGACTTTATCAATCAGCATGAGGAGGTGTGTATGTTTTTACTCTGAACATGATCTTGATCCTATGGGGGCAGATGTGACCTTTGTAGTCAACTTTTTATCAGTTCTAGAATCCTAGGGCCTTTCAGACAGAACAACCAATTCCCAAAGCTAGGTTCTGTCTGCTGAACATTCTGTGGTAGCAGACCACTCAGTGGAGGGCAATTCTTTGGTTACTGAGCTCCTCAGGGGGATTAGATTTGTTTCTTTCCCTTAACCCAAATATTCAGTCCTATGAGACATTACCATTGTGATTCGTTTTCTCCAAGGTTACCGTGCTAATTACTTTTTATTCAAAAAAACAACTGTCAAACAAACTCACCATGTTGATCCTGTCTTGCATCTTATCAGAGAGTTCCTGATATTAAGGTCTTGGATTTGGCAGGTGGTAACTTCACTCCAGAAGGTCATCCAAATGAACTAAAACTGATTAAAAATGGATCACATGCCCACATTTCCCCACAGATCCCAAATTGTGTGTTGCCTGTGCTCTTGCAAAATATGTTGTGAGATCTCAGATCATCACTATCTAGCCACTTCTTCATTTTCCTGCTTTGGCCTTATAGCTCAGTTATGGTACCCACATTAGACAGGTGGTTTCATTATATTTTTGTCACAGGTCAGCACAGATTTATCCAGTTTTGGAGTGCAATTAGTCATGTGTGCTGTGGCCTTCAATTTCTTCGCATTGGATGCAAGCCTATAGGCCATTAAATGCATGGCTGTTGGTCATAGGGGTACACATTCAAGCAATTCTATTATGTGCCAATAATTCATCCCCATCTTCACACTTGAATAATCTTCAGCCTCCGGTCCTAGTATACAATTAAATATTTTCTAGCATTTGGAGCAAGAATGTGGAATTCTATTAATGACACAGGGGAGAGAATTATTCCACCCTGTGGTGCATTGCAAATATTGATCGGGTAAATATTTTGCATTTGGAAGTGTTTTGAATACTGTTTATTAACCACCAGTTGTTTTAATCAGAGAAAATGACTTCTTCAACTAGTGCTCTTTTCTGTCATCAGAGATCAAAAGCAAGAATGAAACTCTTAGAAGATATGGCAGGATGTTTTCAGAGAAATAAAGAGAGGTACTCCAGTGGTTAAGTGTGTTTTTATGTTATGTTTGGTGGGTGAGCTCCCAACTTGGGAGTGTTAGTTGTTTTCTATAAGAACAATGATTCTTGTAGTTTATGTTCCTGTGTTTGATGTTCCAGTGTGGCTTATAGTTAATAAAAGCAAGAAGGAAAATACATAATCCTTGCCTTTGTGTCCTTAAAAGAATTGAATTTCTTGTTCATGAATGGTCGAAAGTTTTAGATTTTTACTAATAACACGAGGACAAGCACAGCCTGGATCAAATGAAGTGACGCGCAGCCAGAATATTTAGGCCCAGAGAAAAGATTATAGGGCACTGCATGCCTGAAGGAGAGAATTTTAGTTTTCTAGCTGGTGTGGAGATTTCTACTCTAAGCAGTGTTATATGGGGGTTGTAGTATATGTGGGTGTAACAAAGTGTATTAAGAAGTATTATAATGGAATGTATTTAATGTAATGTTTGTGTTACCTTGTATAGTTCTGGAACTCAGGGACACACTGGAACATTCTTTAAAAGACACAGGTTGTGATTGGTCGTTGGTTTTCTTAAAGCCTACATTTAGCATGAAAATTGACCTTGGTTAACCTGGAAGAAAACGTGCTTGCCATTAGAAAATGTGTTTAACTTAGTCATGATTATAGAGAAAAACATAGAAAATGTTTATTTAAATATGAAAAATAAATCATGCAACTGCAAACCATAGGAGAAGATGTTTTTTAATGTGTAAAACAAACGTGCAACTTAAATAAAGTAGTGGGCCCTCAAACTTAGTGTGCTTCTATGACTAGCCCTGAAAATTTCTTTAGAATTGTGTTTGACATTGAAATAAATTGCCTTTTGGGGACTGCTGACCTAATATGACTGCAAAATCATTCATCAATTTAAAATGTGCTGTTCTAAGAGAAATATATTTGTTTGCTCACACCATATGATTTCCTTTTTTCCCCCAAACCATTATTTTTAATGAATAGAGTATTAGTAATGTTAAACTTACTGAAGATATTGTTTTGCATGGTCTAATCAAGACATTACTGATAGAAATGTTTTGTTGCTTTAGACTAGCCCTTTGCCCAATAGGGTTGGGCGGAATTTGCGTAGTCGCGCTATGCAAAGGTCCGCGAAACGGTAAAATCTCCACGAGCACGCAAAAGTTCAGCGAACAGGCGGAATTTTGTTTCGCCCGTTCGTGATGCTTTTTTCCTGTTCGCGAACACTGTTTGCGTGCTCGGGGAGAAATACCTCAAGAAAACATGCATTTTGAAAGCGCAAACAAGCAAAAAATTCCACAAAGCTGCGCATCGCAGAATTTTTGGCAATTCCGCGTTCTCCGCGGAAAGCGAAATTACCCAAATTCCGCAAGCGGAATGGAATTTACCGCCCAGGCCTATTGCCCACACAATGGGATACTGGCAACAGTTAGTAAAATAGGCGTGCAAGGGTTCTCATGAGAACCTTCCTTCATGTATCTAGTGCAAGATTTTAGAATTTTTTTTTATAGCTTCTCACCGGCATGAATGCTTACCATGGGAAATGGGAGGAGAGACGACAGACCATTGAAAGTCCCATTTCCATTGGACAAGAATGACTTAACCGTGCTGACTGTTGCAATAATGTTCTATGTTTTCATATAGACCTGTTCCTCGTCAGAGATAATTAATGCCATTCTATCTTTGATGCCTTAATGCCATCCTACCGTGTATGCTTTATGCATTGTTTTCCCTAATTCCTACCCAAATTGCTGTGTTCTGCTCCCAACAATTCCTTTTACTCGGACTCTTTTGCAGCAAGCTTTTCTCCTCATATTGATCATAGCTACTGCTGTGGTTAATTTATGTTGATTTATTAACAGTTGCTTCTGCAACTGGATGAGGAACAAGGCTGAGTTTTTGGAATTGCTCTTTATGAGGAGTTCCTTCTATGACTAAATAGAAGCTCCAGAATCTTTCTCTTTTCAGAAAGAACTCTTTATGGGTTCTTATTTAGGTTAGGACTCCTAGATTAAGATTGTGACTATTTCCTTTATGGAACACGCTGTCCATTTATGATGACTCTACTAACGAAACCTTTCTTGACATTTCTGTAACTTGACTAATATGAATAAAAATGACAAAAACAATTACTAATCTCTCAATGGGAAAAATAGCTTGAAAATGATTCCAAACCTCTCATCATTGACTGAACATTAAGATACAGAAAGTTGATGATCTTATTTGAAATGCATTCAATTATAGCTCCATTTAAAAGTGGTGGCAACGATCCAGTTGTCTGAAGACAGAGTGATACCAAAAATATGAGGCCGCTGCCGTTAGTGCTTGGGGTTTGCACTGGTCATCAATTTGCCCCTTGTGGGCGCTGATAGATCAATTCTGAAATAAACTCAAGTTAATTTGGATTCATTGGAGTTTCTGTACCCTTATTTATCCTTGTTTGCAACATAATTTTGGCAACAATTGAATTTTTAAGTTTTTGCGACCCACCGACCTGTTTCTTTCTTCCCTGGCTGTTTGCGTGCATCTATTTTCGCTATTTACAGGATAATTAGGAAAATATCTGTAGAATTTTACTTTGATGAGAAGTATGTGGCAGGCAGTAAAAATATTAGTCTTCGCTTTCTCTCATAGTTATCTCTGGTAGAGAATGTTTATAGTGCAGGGCATTGTGAGGAGTAACAGTGTGTAATGACTATTTCTGATGCCACTGAACCTTGTAAATTTGCTGAGAATGGGTGAAGGGAAATTTGTATGAGTGATGAATGTCTTTGCAAAGTCAAGAAGTACCTTGTTTCTAGCTGGCCTAGTGACAGAAATATGTACTTTAAATTTCGCTCTTTTGCACTGGTTGCTTTAGAATTGTCTTTAGGTACTGGCATTGTTTTGAGACAGGATCGTTTTATTCCACCTGTTGGTTTGCAGGCTGTGATTATTTCTATTGTACATGAAGGCTATATGAGCGTCACAGTGATTGCTAACAGGGTGAAAAAGCACACTGGTGGCCTGGTATTGATGGTAAAGTTAAAACCTATGTTGACAAGTGTGCAGAGTGCTTGTGCTCGGATAAGCATTGCAAGGTGAGCATTAGTCCCTTATGTCCAGTAGAGTGGCCCAATGTATTGTGGGAGAAGATGGGACTTGATTTTGCTGGTCCGTTCAATATCTTGAGCAATAAGAAAAGATATCTAATTATGGCAGTGGGCTACTTTTCCAGGTGGCTTTATTTAGTATTCGTCATGATGAATGATACCCTTATTGTTGTTACATTTTTGGAACACTTCTTTCAAGTGGAGGGTCCATGTAAGGAAATTGTAACAGACAATGGGTCGCATTTTGTTAGGTGAAATTATGTTGTTTCTTAGGAAGCATGCTATTAAGCATGTTATAATGCCTTTGTATAGTCCATCTTATAATGGCCTTGTGGAAAGGGCTAATTGCATGCCTAATGAAGGGGTGCACACTGCAGGGGCAAACCAGCTAAATGTGAAAGATTATTTACAACAGGAGGTGTGGAGTTACAATATTTCTCCTCACAGCATGACGGGTGTTGTCCCTTTTGTTCTTTGGAGAGGTAGGAAACATCTTTCTTGCCTCAATCCAGCTTGGCTAACTGACAAGGTTGGTAGTACCACCAGTAAAATGGATTTAGATGTTATTTATCAACACGTAAGAAGCAAACAGAGTGAAGTCGAGCAGTATTTTGATTTAGCTAAGTTTGTGAAAGAAATGGATGTTGTTCCTGGAGACTGAGTTTTAGTTTAAAAAAAGACTATGAGAGTGATGAAAGGGGAGTACACATTTTCCAACCCTGTCAGAATTTAGAGAGATCCCAAACAGGCAGTGCTTCTAGAAAACAAGGAGTGGTGGAACAAGACTACTCTGGTGAAGCTCAGCAATGAGCAGGCTGTAATAATTTAAACAAATCTCAATGGTCTGAAAGCGGCGGAGGCAAATGTGAGTAATGGGGATTGGTTCCATCTAGGTGTTTTAGCTGATAATACTGGTCAGGTGCTGGATGCGAGGGAGCATGCTGATGTTGGTGTCAAGCACTGCCCAAGCAGGTTAGAGCAGTGGGGCAAGGGAGTGGGGGAGGGATTCGACCTACAAAGATGAGGGATATTTAAATAAAAAAAAAATTATATATATATTTTTTTATTTTAAGTTTCCCTCGGTGGTGTATGTTGACCCAACCGAGCCCGCCCCACCGCTCTTACATGCAAAGTCCACGCCTGGTTGGTGGTTTGAGTGAAACTGTTCATGACAGTAGTGAAGACGGTTATGTGGTGCATTGTGATAGTTCTAAGAGTGTAAGAACTAGATCAGCCTCTATCAGATTTAGAGATTATCTTAGCTTTTGACTTTATTTATATGACAGTTCTGGTAATATTAGTATTAGACCTGATCTCTTGGGTTTCATATGTAATATTACGTTTTTTATTTGTTTGTTTTGCTGTGTTTAGTTTATTTAAATTCAAATTAAAAAAAGCTTTATTTTGGCCTTTATGGACATAAAAGCACAGAGGAAAAAATACAGCACAGTTTATAAATATGAATCTTACAGTGATAAAATGCATGTGCATTACAGTATTAAAAACAATTTTGAATATGAATATTAGAAAAGTACTACTTAACAAAACACATTTTCTAACGTTTAAAAAGGGAGTTAAAATTATGAATATGTTTTTTACAATAATAAACTGAAATGATCCAATTGACACAGATTTTAATATGGATAGACGTGCACACCACATAGAGAATAAATATCGGGAGATTGAATACACAATGGGTAGACTGGTGTCATATTTTAGGAGTCCATAGGCCTCCACACAATGCTTTGTCCCAAGATTCTGGCATAACTTTTGTAGTCATCGGTATCTAACCTTCTTGTATGCCGGGCAGGCAAATAGTACATATTGATCCATCCCCGGATTATCTGCACCGACCGGACAGCCCTGGGTCAATGTGTCTCCCCATTTATTTGTAAAGGCACGGAGTGGTGATACACCGTGCCTAAATTGTAAATAAAGTTTTTTAGCAAGGGGAGGCTGTATGACATCAAGAACAGGTTCTAGCTTATATTGATCTTTGGTCTCTAAAAAAGATAGGGTTAGTATGCCAGTGTCGGGATTGGCCTTCATCTGGTTGAGTTTAAACCCACAGGTCTCCCATCCTCATAGCAGCCAAGGTGTTTTTAATATAAGACAGCCATGGGATTTTGCAAGCTCTCTGTAAATTTAGCACCCCCTGTAGCTCTTCTCTAAAAAAAACTCAAGCTCTGGAGTAATACAGAGACGGCTCCAATAGAGATGGGGCCTAAGGGCAACTTCCTCTGCTATTGGGCTGACCCCAAGGTCCATACGGAGTGGCATCAGTGGTGTACTTTTAGGGTGACCTAGTAGCTGCCTAATAAAAGAGTTCTCACTCTTAGATAGGGGATCAGATGGTCGATGCCCCCAGATTTCTGCCCCACACAAGGCCACTCCCCTACCCTGGGCTTTGTAAATTTCCATTGCTGGACCAACCATTGTGTGGGTGCACTTCCTAGAAATCTTTGCTATCCCCCTGGCTGTCTGAGCCAGCTTTATGCTAGCCTTCTTAATTTGTGCATTCCAATCCATTTTATCAGTGAGTACTAAGCCTAAGTAGTCAAAGACAGTCACTTTCTCCAATGGTTTCCCATCTAAAAGAGGGTTTTGTCACGTGGTGTTACCTGCATTAAAAAAAAACATAAATTTAGTGAGTTTATCTCCAAACCCCTATTTTTACAAAATAGATGGAAAATATCCAAGGCTCTCTGTAATTCCATTGGGGATTTGGATAATAAGAGGGTATCTTCGGCGAACATCATTACCGGGACCTTGTTGTTGGGGCCTCTATGTCCCTCCCAGCAGTCAAAACCTCCACCAGGGCATTGATAAATAGGCAAAAGAGGGTCGGGCCAGGACACACCCTTGTCTTATCCCTCTGTCTGTTGGACTGGGATCAGTAAGCTCACCATTTTACCGTACCAAACTTGGGCGTAGTTGTGTTCATGGAGCTGCTTCATCTGGTAACAGAGGTAAGGGGGTCCCCCAAATCTAATCAGATGGACCACAATTTGTCCCTAGTGACCAGGTCAAAGGCCGGTTTTGGGTCCACAAAGATCAGATAGAGACTGCCTCACTCCAAGAGCACTGGCTTCCAGTACAGAAGTTGCAGCCTGAGTATCTGATCTATTGTGGACATCTTAGCTCTAAAACCTACCTGGTAACAGCCTAGTATAGAATGCTCCTCCATCCAGCTTTTCATTCGATCCAGTAGCACTCCTGCATATATTTTTTGGGTGACATCTATGAGGCTTATTGGACGATAGTTAGAGGGGAGGAGTGGTGAGCCCTCTTTATAAATTGGAATAATCTCCGCCCCCAACCATGACGAGGGAATCAGCATTCCATGTCGGATGGCATTAAACAGGGTCCATAAGGAAGGGGCCCAGATATTAGGTTTGGTGCGCCTTAGAGGGGGATACCCTTCTCAATGCACCCATTATCTCTTTCAGGGAAAATTCTATGGCAGCAGAATTATCGGACTGCAGGTAAGTACACTCATTAGTAGCTCTTCCTGCTTCTTCCTCTTCCCTTGCATAGAGGGCTTCAAAATGGATCTTCTAGATTGCTGCCCCCAAATTTGATTCTGTTGCCAATTTACCCTCTGTGGAGCCAGTATTGACTGAATTTCAAAAAGGACCGCATATCCCTAGAACATAAGTCAGATCTCAAGCGTTCCCATTTGTCTCCGTCCCACCGTTTTTTTTGCTGTATTATTTATGTTTTTATGAGCTATCCGCTTGTCTTTTATCATGGTGAGATCTTTAATTTTGATAGCTAAGACTAGAGCTTTCTTAGCCCACCAGCAAACACCATTATACAAGGGTATAGGTTTTACTAAAGGGAATGCAAAGTTTGCCAAATCACACACTAAGCCTTAATGGATTTTCCTAATTTCTGCTCGGGCAGTATCGGAGGCAACAATATAACTAAGTTGATTAGCTGCCTCAAGGTAAGGGATGACAGTTTGATAAAGGGAAGATACCCTTTCCTGGGAATTGCAGAGAGCCTCCCATTTAACTCTCCTCCTGCAGTTAGTTAAGAGTGGCCTAGGTCCAATTGGGTATTGATTTACATGAGTATACATGGGACAAATTGATACCATCTCTAAAATCAAGGCATTATGATCGCTATCGTGACGGAGAATGATCTTAAAATCAATCACTCCATGCCAGGATTTAGTGACCAACAGGCTATAATCCAAAATGGAGGAGCAGCCCGGTCTATTGTAGGCATGGTTTGCCAGGGAGTCAAATTTAGTGCGCCCATTACAAGCACTAATAGAATGAGTCAGTGTGAAGGTATTCATTTGGAGTACCAGGAGTAGTTGTGGGGTCCAAGCCTGAGTGGCCGGTGCATTCGGTTCTGGTATAGCCCAATGCTGGTCTTCCTCATTAGCGTCGCTCCCAATTAAGTCTTTCGGGGTTTCATACTGGCAGTTAAAATCACCAGCGAGAACCACCAGGGTATTATCTGGGATAGTGTGCAAAAAACTTGACAATTGTTCAAGAGTTGTCAACTTCTGGCCCATAGCTAACTGGGTGGGAGTAGACATTGATTGTAGCCACTCTGATCTTAGTGGGAAAAGTCAGAATGACACAAAGGATATCTTGTGAAGATGTCTCAACCTGTTTCGCAGTGCAGCCCAGATGCATGGCAATCCATGTGCAAAGACCTCCCACAGGTCTACCCCTTCCCCCACTGGTGGCTGCTAGGCAAAAGGTGGCATAGTCTAGTCTATGGGTGCCCTCCCTGGCCCAGGTTTCTTGGTACATGCAGATGTCATTTGCATGGATGAGGGCTAGCCACTTTGGATTTTCTAGTTTAGAGGTAAGGCCCACAATAGTCCATGATAAAACATAACGTTTAGATAGATTTCATAGTGGCTGCTTTGGGTTATCTGTAGCTGGTACAATCGCTACCCTTGGGTTTTCATCTAGTCCCATTTCTATCACTATTCCTCCTGCGGTCACGTGACGAATTTCGTATCACTCTTCATAGAGGGATCTAACTCGCTTGCACTAATCAACCCGATCACCGAGCACTCGGCAAACGCCCACCTAGCTTCACAAACGAACATGGAAAATACACGGCGTTTATTCAAGTAAGTGAAAGAGAATACCATTCTCTCATAGCGTACAAACACGATCCTCGTGTTTGGGTAACATTGAAAGCCGTTCTGGCGTTTCTGTTAAAACCTTAGATAATTTACGTAAGCACACGTTACTAAACTCGCACTTCATAGTCACTATAAATGGGCCTTTAAACAACCAGTCACGATGACTCCTTGACCTTTAATCGGCACACCATTTAAGTTCACTGAGCATGCCATCCTATCTACAACCCGTATTTTTAACGTATACAAACGCCATTAGACCACAATCTCACTAATAGTGCCCGAAATCACACCCTCTGGGATATTGAGCACAAAGATTTTCACAACATTCAGATGATAGAGCGCGCAGGTCACCCGATCCTTTTTATATCTACGCTGGGCCCAATACATGTTTGTCACTATTTACCATAAATCAGGTAACCCACACACCGCTATCAGTAATTCGAGGATTTGTCCTTTCTATTTATGTACGTGTACCTGACTTACCAAATCCTCGAGAACAGGTACCTATGATCACCATGGATCAGGAGCTGAGTTTGAGTTCAAGTAGATAAACACCAATACCATATACATTAAATTTGTTATACCTTGTAATAACCACACACTCAAGAAGTTTCAAAAACCTTTATCTTATTAAAGTTCGTTTTCATATGCCATGAGAATAAGATTTACACAGATCAGACTATCAATAACTAAGATCAGAAATACAGTGTAGCTATGAATCAATGTAAGGAGCATTTAGAATTTTTTTTAGGAAATATAAGGGACGGAAACTAGAAACACGCTATTATAGTCCCTGAAAACACATCTCTTCCCCATATAATGCCCCATTGGTGCCTAGCCTCCAAGTTCCATGATTTATCAGCGCTGGGACGCCCCGTTGGGGCAGCTGTTGCGCTTTACAAAATACACAAATAAAAATAAAAATATAGTAAATAGACCTTCAAAAATGTTACTAAAGGCGGGTAAAGAAAGGGAACATACTAATCAAAAGTAACTTTCCTAATATGCTATCAGTTAAAGAGAAAAACGTAACTCATGAAATTTCGATATCAACCAGTACATATTTCCTATAGGGAGGGTAAGAATGGGACATACTATATATGAAAACAGTTTCAGTGTTTGACTAAGGGTAGGGGGAAATATGGAACAGGCTAGAAAACCATTTGCATGAAGGACAATTTTATATAAATATAGAGAAAAAAACATAGGCAAGTTTGCTTTATTAAGGAAATAGGAGAGAAAGATTTAGATAGACAAACACCCACATATATTATATTTACCTAGGACAGAATGAGGACTAACCCTGGCCGCGGGTCAGTTGGGAAAGGCGGGAAAGGACCCTCAAGGACTTAAGATGCCAGTAGGCGAGCAGGTACAGCTCATGGACAAATCAGGACAGGATCACCCCAGGATTGGATCAGGACTGGGCTCATGGAAGGGTACGACCAACACCTGCAGCTTCGGATGCAACGCCTGCGCTACGCCCTCTCTGCAAGGAATCTGCCAATAACCCCGATTGTGTTCTCGAATCTCCCAGCAAAGTGCTTCACCAGCACTTAAAGGTTTCTCCACCCCAGACTTTTGTGGAAATTACGGACAGAGTGCTCCGCAGCTCTCTGTATCAATCACCTATAGAGTTTGTAGGTTCAGTGACAGATCAGCTATTCGGACAAGTCGGACAATTTCTCTTGCTAAACCTAGGCCGTTATACTGTTTTTGGGTCAGTAGACCACCCACAAATGTTGCAAGTGTATGGATCCCCAACTTCGGATTGGACAAGAGAGGTGGTTAGGTCATTGTCACCACCTAGAATTTGGTGTACCCACAATTAAAATTCAATTTCTTGAACCCACCCCTTACAATCCAGTTCCCATGGCATAAGAATACAGAAACAATAGCTCACACAGTGGAATTTCAAAATTGTAACAATTTCAGGTGCAGTTCGGCTCTTCTCGCTGGGTCGTAGGTCGATTCCCAGGAGCATCTCAGCTTTGGCAACCAGCTGGCTAAGTTCCACTACTGCGTGATTCGGTTTTCCTTCATCACGTGGTTAGTGCTACATGGGCTTCAAAGATGGAGTGGCTACCCGCTCCCAGGCCCACAATAAGCGATACATGAAAAGTAAGCGAAAACAATTTAGAAACATAGAAAAAATGAATACACTGTATACCATGATTGGCTTCACTATACCCCTTACTTTATAATATCTATAGCATTAGGAGTTAAGCAGAACGAAACATCTGAGCAAAAGCAGCGGTGGCAAGCAAAGAGCATGTTAGAATTAAGCGGCAATTTTTAGCAGTACTGCGCATGAGCGAAAAATCCCTCCAGAACTACGAGTGCGTCACATCACATGGGTATGACCGACGCATGCGCAGACTGAAATCCCGCATAGCAGCGACCATATTAGTTGCAAGCGTAGTTAGGATTAATAAACACATAGGCAAGCGTCTCTGGGACACCCGCGTGTAGTGTTAAAGTTTAAAATTAATAATCAAAACAAATTGGTTATTACGTTAAACATTATGCAAGGTTTTTGAATTCAAGCAAGTCGCGTAACATGCGAATCCTTGCTCCATCACAGGCACCCTCAGCACAATACTAACTGTTCATACTTTGTAGCATATAGACATGACAAACATACCACATATGTCGTTTTTTTTGTAGATGCTCCCAGATGAAGGGTTTTCACCCAAAATGCATTGGAGTTGGAAAACGCCATTGTTGAAACAGTTGAAAAAGTAAAAACTTTATTGATGATGTGGAGAAACAAGCATCAATGAACATAAAAAATAAAACTTTATTTTGAACTCTTACAAGACCAAATACATTATTTCATCGCTATATGGAGGATTATTACCCCAATACAAGTGTGCCCTATGGGATGCCATCAATTTTCAATTGACAGCACTATTAGACATTACAATCGGCTTAAGGCCATTCCCATTATCATCAGACTTAGTGGGTATAGTTGCTGTGGTTGACTGCCACTGGGCTATAGATGTTTGCACAGAGTTCAATGATGTGACTGGTGTGGTATAGTTATGGAAAGACCCCTCCATCCCCTCATTTTGGATGCTTTCCTCCCTGGCAACCCTCCTTACTTACTGTATTACTTTCTATCTAGCGCTAACGGAAGTCTTGTACAATTTCCTCCCATTCGGGTGGTTTCCCCGATAATCCCTCTGCAAACTTAGCTCTGATTTCAGTGGCTTAGATGCTTTTAGTCAATCAACTTGTTCTAAGGTTGCAAATCTATTTGCAAGTGGGAGATTAGAAAACAACAAATTCAGTTGGTCTTGACATACAATGGAATTTTGCTCTCACCAGTATCTGGGTCATGCCCTGCAGACTGTCCACGGGCTGCTTTCTGGGATAAGTCTCGGGGGATAAAAATAACTCAATGGAAGGGTCTTATGCCCCCTTCATGCCTTTGATGGATTCGCATTAGGAGGGTCCTTACAACCTTTGGATTTCTAAAATTGATTACAATAATGTCACCAGGTATGTCTTTTCCACCCATCCTAACCTGCGCGTGAATAAAATCTCGTTTCGATCTCTATAGGAAAATTGAAGTTGATTTGACAGCCAGAAAATACATTTATTTTTTAAGTTATAGTGTGATTACCTTTGTCCTTTTTGAGTTCTGGGACTTTAGCTACGATCAGAACATATGGTGTGGAATCTGGGGGGAGATTAATGTATGATAAGACTGGGCTACCCTCTAGTGCCTCTGTTCTTAGGTCCTGAGCCCCAGTTGCTCTATGCTCTAATCCTGGGTTCCGTGTATTATGTTCAACTTGGGCTGTTTCTTCAAAGGGTCTTTGTTTCCTATCATCCTCCCTACCTCTTCTGGGCTCTTGGCTTTGCAGGCTAATAACCTCACTTAACTTGCTCGATATATTCGTGTGGGTGACGCCACCCTCCCTATTGTTCTGTATTTGCGTGGGCAGGCTCAGGATAGATTCCGGGGCATGGTCTTTTTCCTGGTGTGCAGTGCAGGCAAGAGACATACATTGGTAATGTGGGACATCCACCCTAGAGTCTACTTTTTCCATATAAGCACCTAATAAGGCTGTTAGTTTGTCAACCCGAGAAATCAGAGTAGTCAACTCCTCAATTATATTTCTAATTTCTGAGTGTAGATCCTTTACCAAATTGTATACCCAAAATGGTTTTTCTGTGCCTTCGTTCACATCCCCACCCAACACTTCCCTCTGCAAATCCCCATTTTTTTTTACAGGATATTTAGTGCCCCTCTTCTGAGACCAGCCTGCTTTCATAGCAGATGTAATATATCCTCTCTTCCGTGATCCAGGAGGAAGATCCTCGATATGGAAGTTCAAGGGTGGTGCTTCATGTACCAGGGCCCGACTCTTAGAATGGGCCCTTAGGAAACAGATTCTGCAGATTGTTGGACCAGCAATATTTCTGGGCTGGACAGGGGAGGAACTAGGTCCAATGTTATTGATAACTGTCTTTCAGTTTGTTCAATTTCATTTGTAACTACACCTATAGACCTCTGAAGCATCTTGTCAATCGAGGTTGACTGATGGCATGTTGGCGATTGCACAGTTAGTGATGTTTTTTTCCCTATACAGGGACATCGCCCCATTTTAGCTATCTAACAAGCATTAATTATTTTTTATCAGTATTCTTTATAGCAGATAGCAGTACAGTACGTGGGGTGGGTACAATCCAGCCAAGGGCTGCTGTTAGGACACAGGGCTCCCAAGCAGGAGAGGATGTGCCCAAGTTAAAGAGGCAGATGGTCCGTTTTGATCAGTCAGCAGGCCAATTAAACTGCAAAGGCACCCACCTTAAAAACCTGCTTCCCGCATATCTCCATAGGTTGAGAGTAGTTTTTCAACTTGAAGCCAAGGGGAATGTCCCTGCCCTGCCACCTCCTGTCGCTGACGGGCACAGATGGGCCCTCCTCTGGCCCGGGCACGCCCGCACGCATCCCACGCTGCAGGAGCCTGCCGTTCTTTTTAATGCGCCTCCGGGCGCAGGAAAGGTGTCAGAACTGGCCCCACTGCCTCCTGGGGGCTGTAGTCTGCGGCACAAGCCGTTCCTCTCACGGTTGGAATTACAGGCATCCCATGCTGTGGGAACCAGCCACTCTTTTTAACGCGCCTCCGGGCACAGGAAAGGCATCAGAGTTGGTCCCACTGCCTTCTGGGGGCTGTAGTCTGCTGCACAAGTCGTTCCCTTCACGGTTGGAATTAGGGGCGTCACGCGCTTCGGGAGCCCACCGCTCTTTTTTACGTGCCTCTTGGCGAAGGAAAGGCGTCAGAGTTGGCCCCACTGCCTCCCGGGGGCCGTAGTATGCTGCACGAGCCGTTCCCCTCACGGTTGGAATTACGGGCGTTGGTTTATTGTATAAGGGGAGATGGTGTTATATGGGTATTGTAGTTTGTGTGGGTGTCATAAAGTATGTTAGGAAGAATTGTATTGAAATGTATGCACTAGGTAGAGTTCTGCAACTCAGGGACACACTGGGCCATTCTTGAGGAGGCACAGCTTGCAATCGAATGGGGGTTTCATGCTGAAATAAACTCCAGTTCTTTTGGATTCATTGGAGTTTCTTTGCCCTTACTTATCCTCATTAGGGACAGGGAGCCAGCTAAGTGCACTGTGTGGAATATTTTTAAGCAATGACAGCTAGAGGGTGCGTAGCTTTCCCAGTGTATAAAATACTGAAAGGGTCAAAGGTTTTAGATTGTGACTCTGGCTGAAAGCTTAACCAGGAGTATGTACGCACTCTGCTGGGTTTCCCAATTATGAATCTTGTGCTTAGCTTGTGCTCATGACCTGCATTCCACAAAGGCTGAGACAAGCTAATTTCCTTTAAAATATGTATTGAAATGCTTTTCCTAACACTTTACATAAGTCAGGTAAAGCTCTTGACCACTGCTGTGACAATGTGCAATGTTTATTGCAGCTCTAGGGTTCATCTTTCAAAAGACCAAAGTGAGGGACTGACTGCCTGTTTTTAATGTTCAGAAAGTGTCCTGGAAATGGTTAGGGGAATATACAGATGAAGGAAGCTATGCCCTGCGGTGTGTTCAGAAATTGAACAATTTGAAATGTAATGTTACCATAATTATTTCAGAAACCGAATGTCCAGAGAGCAGGGATCTGAGCCCTAAAGGCAGTTGAATAGTGAATGCGTAGTATTATAACCAGAAAGTAACCCTTACACTACAGCCCAATATTCATGTTTAATATCATATTTAGAGTTGGTGGATACACATCACTTCATAGGTAATGGAGCAGTGCATAACATGCTCCAACCTACATCCTTTCTTTTCTCAAAATAGAAATTTGCAATATTAAGAATTTAAGAATCAAAAATATTCTAAGGTTAAACAAATGAATCTGCATCTACTCTTTTTAAAGCGTGAATTTCTTTAAATGCCATTTATGAAGAAAATGCATTGATAATTCTATAAAGCAACAGTGGAGGGGGATCGGGAATACTAAAAAAGCCAGACTCTTCCATTTTCCATACATACAAGAGACACAAGAGTGACATTTTGTCACTGAAATCTTTTTTTGTTTCATGTTCTTAAATCAGTGTGAGCATTACTTGAAAAAGTTAGATTTTCAAATCAGAATTGGAGGTTTCTCTCCTAAATACAGAGACAATGTTTAGTGACGCACCATTTATTCTCTCACCAGAAGCATAAGATTACAAGTATTACATTGCAAAACAAATTCTATTGGAGCCAGCTAACACCTAATGTGGGTCAATGTGAGTCTCGGATGTTCTTAATCCAGCACTGATCCAGTTTCATTTGCAACAGTCCATTCTTTTTTTAAGTTTGAAAAGCTTTATTGAGTTGAAGAAAACAATGTAAAACATCAGTACAATAGCACAAAGAAAGAGCAGTAGGAATTAAAAAAAAATTGGGGAGAATAAAGTGCCAATGAACAAGAAAGGCCCCAAAAGGGGGAAAACATTATACAAAGAGAAAATGCTTTTATAACTTTTCATTTTGTGTTGAAGAAAGAGAGAAAGAAAGAAGGAAGAAAGGGAAAAAAGTGGGGATGGAAGGAGAAGAGCAATAGAAAAATTTATGGTATTAGAGATAAAGAGGTATGAAATACAGAGAAGTACATAGTAATAATAATAACAGTAATACTAAATATAACAATAACATGTGATCAAGAGGCACTTTTAGATAAAAAGTCTGTTAAAGGGGACCAAAGTAAATCACGTTTTATCAACAACGGAATAGAAGAAGCACATGCACGATCTAGTCTATGATGATGGCAGAGCAAATTCCACCAAGCATTATAAACCACGTTTGTAGTGTCTTTCCAATTAGTTGTAATAATTTGAAAAGCGATAGCTATGCAAAGATCAATAAATTTACGAGTATGGAGTGGGACATCCCAAACTGGGGCCAAACCACCCAGGAATACAAAAGAAATAACAAAGGGAACATTAGTAGATACAATCTTATTAAGTGTAGACCAAATGTGGGACCACATAAATTGGACCTTAGGACAAAAAAAAACCCATGTGAACAAAGTCACTAGGAGTGCATGAACAGGACCAACACTTCTTAGTGTCTAAGTGCTGGAAAGGTTAATAAGGAATTGTCAGAAATAAGATGTTGGTAAGTGAGAATTCCTTTGTCAATCCATTCCTTCCAAAAGAGCGCATGATTGCGTAGTTTAAGAGATTTATTATACCAAAGTGGGGTATTCATATGAAGAGTAGATGGTACAGAGAATGAACGAAAAAGGGCAAGTGTTAAAGCTTTGGAGTGTTTGAAAATGGGAGAAAGTAACTTAGGAGGTGGTTGAGTGAGATTGGAGGCAATAAGGAAAGAGAAGGGATGAAGTTGAGCCAATTCCAGAGAGCTCCAAGCCGTAATAGGAGGAGACGAGGTCTCAAGGAGAAAAGGCCAAATTTGCTTGAGAGTAAAAGCAGAATGAAAGCGTGAGATATTGAGGAAGTTAACACCACCAAGATGTTTAGGTTGTTGAAGACGGAGGAGAGAGACTCTAGCCTTACGCTTATTCCACAGGAATTTGGAAAAAAGACTATTGATAGACTTAAAAAAGAAATGGGGGAGAGAGATAGGAAGCATGGAGAGACAGAAGTTCACAATAAGAAGGAGCATCATTTTAATAGTGGAGAGACGACCCCACCAGGAAAGAAAGAGAGGGGACCAACGATCTATAAGATTAGAGAGCTTTTTAAGGATATCGGAGTGATTAATTTTGACAGTTTCTCTAATTGTGTTAGCATATAAAACACCAAGACATTTGATAGAGCCAGAGTTCCATTGGAAACCAGAACCCTGAAACATGTGAGGAAGACAAAATTTATTGAGGGGAAGGACTTCAGTTTTATCAATATTTAATTTATATCCAGAAACAGAGGAATAATCATGTAATAAAGAAAAGAAAGTGGGAAGGGCAACAACAGGGTTAGAAATGTAAAGCAAAATATCGTCTGCATAAGCAGTAAACTTAATCTCAACATCTTTATAAAGAAAGCCAGAATAGGAAGGGGATTGTCGAATTTTCTCAAGGAAAGGTTCGAGTGCCAGAACAAAGAGAAGGGGGGAAAGTGGACAGCCTTGTCTGGTTCCTCTATGAAGGGGAAAATAATCAGAGTGCATACCATTAATCCATATAGAAGTAGAAGGAGCAGAATAAAGCAACTGAACAAATTTAAGAAACGTGGGACTGAAACCGTGCCAGCGAAGGGCGCCAAACATAAAATCCCAGTTGACACGGTCAAATGCCTTCTCGGCGTCTAGAGTAATGGCAGCCAACGGACCGTCCATTTTAGCAGAAGGATGAATGATATTGAGAAGGGTTCTAGAATTGTCTGTAATGGATCTTCCCTTAACAAAGCCAGATTGATGAATGTTAACCAAATCGGGGACAATGGAATTAATCCGCAAGGCCAGAATTTTCGCATACAATTTACAATCAGTATTAATGAGGGAGATGGGTCGGTAATTTTTACATAGGGAAGGGTCTTTATCTTTCTTTGGGAGAAGAACTAGCATAGCCTGCGAAAAAGAACCTTTAGATTCACCAGAGGAGAGAAAATGATTAATTAACTGAAGAAAATGAGGAATCAAGATAGATTTAAAGTGGAGAAAAAAACGAACAGTAAAGCCATCAGGGCCAGGTGTCTTATCTTTGGGGAGAAGAGAGAGAGCAGCAAGAATTTCCTTTTCTGAAATCGGGGCATCAAGAGAAGAGAAATCCAACGAAGGATTGGGAGATTTGGGGACAGAGGTAAAGAAAGAGTCTAATTGCTCTACAGAGGGGGAAGACTCAGGAGTGTAAAGAGAGGAATAAAATTGAACAAAGCAATCCAGAATGTTGACATCAGAAGACTGGAGCGAGCCTTGTGAATCTTTAACCAAGACTATTTTCGATTTCTGTTTTTTAATTTTGAGATAATTTGCCAGAGCCCTACCAGCTTTATTGCGACCACCATATACCTTTGCATTAAATTGAAGAAGGTGATTGGAGGCCGATTCCCAGGAATGTTTATTAAATTGCAATTTAGCGGAGATGAGAGAGGAAAGAGAGTCAGGAGAGTTGGAAATGTAGGAAAGATGCTCTAGTTCTTTAATGCATTTTAAATAGGAGGAAGCTAGGGATAGCGCTTTCTTTTTTTTACGTGAAACAAAGTCAATAATACAACCCCGAGCAGTGGCCTTGAAAGCATCCCAAAGAAAGTGAAAGTCAGAGGTGGAGTGTAAGTTAGTAGTGAAAAAGTCATCCATGAAATGAGTAAAGTGTTCAGGAGAAATCATTCCAAAAGGAAGAATCAATGCCATTCGGACCATAGACATTACAGAGAGAAAGAGGAACATCATTAACAATGCAATCAAGGAAGAGCCACCTGCCATTAGTGTCAATAGTTTCATTTAAAATTTGAACAGACAACGCTTTATGAAATAAAATAACAACACAATTTTTGTGATTAATAGCAGGAGAGCAAAAAACATCCCCAACCCATTGTCTGCGTAACATCGATAACTCTTGAGTAGAAAGATGTGTTTCTTGTAAAAAGGCAATTTGACATTTTAAACGAGCAAGATGAGATAAAACACGTTGTTTCTTGATAGGTTTACGAAGACCCTTAACATTCCAGGAAATGAGTCGGAAACCTTTCATATGAGGAGATTAAAGAAAAAGTAAAAAGAGAGAGTAAGACAGGTAAAAAGGGAGAATTTATAGAAAGAGTGGCAAGGAGAGCTAAAAACAAGCCAGATATAGTAAAAAGAGGAACAGTGGAAGTAGTAAAGAACCCCAAGTAGAAAGAGCGAAAGAAATAGGAGTGGAGGTGAAATAAGGAAAAGTGAAGAAATATAAATGGAGGAGAAAGAGGAGAAATGAGTAATAACGTAGTGCCAAAAGGAAGAGGAAAAAAGAGGAAGAGTAAGGTAGGTAGAGTAGAAAAAACACCATTGCGTCGGAGAAGAGGAAAGAAGAATGATAGGGGAAGGATGAGTGAAGTAAGGATGCTGAGAAAGACCAAAAAGGAGAAGGAAACCAAAAAGGAAAAGAAAGGGAAAGGAGAGAATAGTGAGGAAAAAGGAAGTGGGAGCAAAATGCTACCCAAAAAAGACAGTAAGAAGAAGGATGGCAAGGGAAACCAAAAAGGTTCCAGCCATACAGAACAATTAACGGAGAAAAGAGACAATAAAGTGAGAGCGGGAGCAGCAGGGAAAGACGACCACACAGAAGGGAAAATGTCAATGAACCCGGTCCGAGGAACATGAAAGAGAAAGACAAGAATAAGAACAGGGAATAAAGGAAATAGAACCCAAGACCAAACACGACAATATAAACAAATGGAGAAGACTTACCGAACAGTTAGGCAAGAACAACAGCGAATTGGACTATTGAAGACTAAGACAGGACAGTACGATGGAGGGGCATACAACCAAAACATAGAACTTCGAACCTAGAAGACAACGGAAGACAAGAAACCAATTAGATCATGTGAAATAAAACAAAAAAACAACACAAGTATGGACGATAGGCAAAGCACAAAGAGGAAGACATGAAGAAATCAAGGGTCGCCTTGTTCCATGGAGTCTTCTCTGCGAGAGTGGATGAATCTGCGGAGATCTGCCGGGTCCTCGAAGCTATAAGACCTTTCTTTGTATGTGACCTTGAAGAAACAGGGATGAATAAGTCTGTATCTAGCATTCATGGAGCATAGTGTAGGCCGCATATCCAGAAATTCCTCTCGACACGTCGCAGTCTGTTTGGAGACATCCTGAGAGAAAAAAAGTTTATGTCCTGACCAAAGTAGTTGCTTGTGTTGCTTGGCTGAATGCAAAACAGACATGAGGTCAGAATATAGAAGAAAATAAGCAATAATGCCTCTAGGTTTTGAAGAAGAAGAGGAATTTACTGGTCCAAGACGATGTGCCCTTTGAATATTCAGATCCACATGTTTAGGCAAGCCGACTATTGGTAGGACTTGTGACTTCAAAAAGAGGATGATGTCGGACCCCTCTGAATTCTCCGGAACGCCGTAAATACGCAGGTTATTGTGTCTATTCCTGTTTTCCAAATCCTCGGTCGTTTTCTTGAGGACTTGAACTTCTTTGGTGAGGATATCCACCTTAGCGACAACAATCTGAGCATCGCTGATTTTTTGTTCAACATTGGTGACCCTTTGATCTAGGCTGGACCACTTGTCGTCTAACCTCTGCAGGGTAGTAGTGGTATCCGCAATAAAGGGACGAATTAGACGAAGTTCCTCCATGAGGTCCTCAAGGGTAACTGGAGGCGGAGATTTAGAAGGGGACGGAGGATCCGTCTTAAGACGCTTGCCGTTGTTGTAGGTTCCTTGCGTGACGAAGAAGCTGCGGTGGAGGCTTTAGTGCTGTGTGCCTGCTGCATGGTGACTGAGGCGAAAAAGCAGCGTGAGGTAACGAGCGAAGCAACCTACCAAGCAGTGGGGGTGAATGAAAACAAAGCTAACTGCAGAAGTGGAGACAGGAACACCCCCAATAAAGAACAATGTGTCTTAGTGGCACAGAATAGCGCACAGAGAGGAAGTAGTGAAGCACCAAGCAGGCAAGCTCAATGTAAATATGAGGGCAGGAGCAAACGCCAAAAATAGTGCCAGGATACCACAGGGCTCCTCAGAGAAAATCAAATGCCTCCTGGAGCAGTAAAGTAAGGCATAAGTCCATTAAAAAGCCATAGGCAGCAGAAAAGGCAGTGGAAGTATATTTGAGGAGAAAAGAAAACAAAAACAAAATGGCGGCCGGAACCGAGGCGCCGACATTTATGCAGAATTCGGACACCAAAGATGCATTTTCGCATTCAGGAACATACACATGTGTTGGGGGGCAGTTCCGACATCGAAATCAGCCGTTTCCGACCTGAAACGCTGTCTAGAAGCGGGACCTTCGTAAATGCAGCGCCGCCGAAATCGGGGAGCTCAGGGAGGGGCGGCCATCTTGTCCGCCGCGTCGCGCGCTCGAACCGCAACAGTCCATTCTAACAGGGCAGGTCCTCTTAAGACACAGGAAAGCAACCCAAGACCGTTTGGCCTACTTGGGCTTCATCATTGACCTATAACCTACCGCTCGAGTCTTATGCCAAAGCGACAAACAATGAAACAATAAAAGATGTCCTTGGACTCTTTCCAACGTAATCTATTGCTGAAGCCATATTCCAGTCCATCGCTTTTTGCACATTGTTCCACATTCTTTGACCAGTTATTTGCAGATCGGTCTATTACCTGCTTCTATTGAAACAGTGCATCCAATACTGGGAGATAAGGGCCCTGCCAGAATGCTATGATGGGCAAAAAAAAATAACGGACTGGAATGCAACCCATGTAATGAGATGTGACCGACATTAATACAAGCATTCTACCCATCATTTTTTTTTCTAAAAATACTTTTATGATTTTCGTTATCTACCTGCTCGTTTTCTGTTCTGTAATGTATATCAGAGATCAACGTGTCTTGCTCTGTGCTCAATTCACAGGGTACCTCCAGGTGAAGAACACCTCAGTATACAAATGAAAATTAAAATAGTTTATGGGTGCTTACTATCAAACCATACTATGACTATAACGAGTGAATACTGAGCCTTGTCAGAACAATCTATCTGCTGCACCAAGTAATTGTAACTTATCTCAATTACAGAATTGTCAAATTCAAGCTGCAAATACAACTTCAATAAGAGCGGTCTGCAAGGAAATTTACAATCTTTACACAGACCCCAGTAACTAGCCAGATGAAGTAATGTTATCTTTGTCATTTTTGTATCTCATAAATGTTATCATATTCTGATTTTCTGTGTGTGTCCATGAATATTGGGCGTAGGTCCCTGCAAAAGCAGCTGTCGGGGATTAATGGTAGCTGTTACCGATATTAACTTGAATTTGCCTTCAATCCATTCGTTTCAGGCAAAGTAATATGTGAGCTAGTAAACCATCTAAATAATCCCACAACTACTCGGTCAATTAAATGCATTAATTAGGCAACTATCTAGATCAGATAGTCAGTCAATTGTATAATTTGTGTGGAAAATCCAATTGAATTATTTGTTAGGATAAACAATCTGTTAATTAAGCCAATTAAGTATTGCATGAATATTTTATAATCAATTAAATCAACCGATTAAGGAAACCTCTCCCAATCTTGAATTAAATACTGCTTGTGAAATGGGTTAGTGAAGGTGCTATGAAAATGGCATTTGTGTGAGCAATGTTGAAAACCTTGTTTGTATGAAATAAAACAAATTAATTTTGGTTTGGGTTATGTGCACACTTACACATTGCAAACACATTTATGATTGTGTCAAGCTGAGTAGAGCACAATATTGTTCTTGTTTGGGTGAGAACTATTGTGCTATATAAGGATGTGCAGGGTGGGGCATTATAGTGGAACTGAACCAGTTCCATTGTTTGTGCCGACCAATCGGGGCACACGTTGGTGCAAGACTAATAAGTCTCTTCCAATTACATGTGCAGTCTGTGCAAAATGATGTAAAATAGTCCCAAATGCAATCCCGTCTACCCTGCGTTAGCAGTGGTACTTCATAAATAGTTAAATAGGCTGGTTTATCAGTGATCAGAAAACCATGCGTATGATAAAGTAGGAGATGTGGTCAAGTGACTAAGCAACCGACTTAAGGGCATAGATCGTAGACTACCTAGCATACACTAAAACAATTCAGAGTTTAAAACATCAGAATGTTACCAACAATTCAAATATAAGGAGGAATCACCCAAATTAATTAACCTATCACTTAATAAAGAACAAGATCCAATTCGTTGATGGGGAGTTAAATAGTCACATAACATTGCTGTCAATGTGTAATAATTATTGTAGTACAATAAAAGCAAATTTAAACAGCATTGAGGTCCTCTTGTTAATAGTACATCTTAAAGAGGAACTGGTGTGGTGGCTTAGTGGACTAATGCTTCCACTGTTGGAGCCTGTGTTTAACCTTGTGATCACAGGTTCTAATCCCACTGTGTCCACTCAACCTATCATCCTTTCAAGGTCAATAAAATGTGTACCATTGAGCTGGGTAATGATAAAACGTGTTATTCAGTGGCAAGATACCCTTAGGTAAAGGTGTGCTTTACAAATGCATGTAAAGTTATGTAATATGTTAAAACAGTTCGTTGGTGACACCAACATCTGAAGATATTCCAAGGCTGACAATGAACTTCAAATGCCCTTTTTCCTAATAATGGGAAGTAAATACATCTAGCTAAAATCCTAATACAATTTACAAAAGAAGGTAAAATGTAATGAGCTCTGGGGTGAAACTTCATTGCATATGCACATCCCAATGTTAGACACGTCAAACTGTTCCAGAGGGAAACCCAGATGCCATCTCACATAAATAACATAGCCGCAAGCGTTTGAGTAACATTCGGTCCCTAGAGGAGTCAATCCACTCCAGATATGATGCCATACCTGGGGTATTGTGTAGGGCAGTATTCTCTCTAACAGTAATTTTGGAGGACTCGTTTGTTTGTCTTAGGTTGTGTTTTTTAATTTTGTACAGATATTTTGCCCGGTCCATATCATGCTTGGACAAAGTTTCAGGGTTATGAAAATCTGCAACTCCTCCAGATCCAACAAAGAATATTGCACATAGTTAATTCAGAGAGTATTCAGCCCTCTATCACATGATAAACTGTCTAAGATTATTTCCAGTTGAAAGCAGCATTCGGGTTGATCCATATCAAGCACCACGACAGAAGTGAGTCTAGATTAATGGAGACTTCACATATTCCACCCCGAATTTCTGGTGCAGGATAAAGGTGGAACACGTAGGTGGAACACCCAGGAGTTGCTTCCTACTCTTACTTACTTTAATTAGTCTTTATTCGATATGTTTCAATCATAAGACATTTAACACAAAAATTTGTTGTTTTTGTCCCACCCCCTCCCCCCAGCCCCACAAAGATACAGGATCCACAGTGATTTAATACAATAGATAAAAATAAAAATAAAAAGTCTTCCTATCTCATCCTATTTACATTTTTACATGATCTTAAAATATCCTATTTACATCTTTACATGATCTTAAAATATCTATTAAAATACCAAAAACAGTAAAATTTAGAAAACTAAGTTCATTAATACCAAAATGCAAGAGTAAAAAAGAAAGTAACAATTACTTATATGGTTTGCATAGTTTATCATTAATTAATAATGATTAGCATTCAAATAATCGCAGACAGTACGACAGACAATAACAGTCCTAAAGTTACTCCAAACACATTTTGCGTGCCCGAATTATCCACATCCAGTGGAGAAATTTTGCCATGGCTATAACAACGGGCTGAGAGGTATCTGTTCTTAAAATCCTAACAGCCTCTTTTGCCGTTCTTAAACCTAACTGAATGCAAATTGGTTTGAGCCATGAGCGTCTGGGCATTCTATATTCAGGACAGGCAAACAATACATGTCCGATGTTTTCATTATGATCCGGACAAAAGGGGCACCTTGGGGTTTGTACCTTATTCCATTTCATTATTAGGGCATTTAGAGGTAGGGTCCCCACCCTCAACTGATGGTATCTCTTCCGGTCCCCTGGAACCGTGATCCAATCCCAATACGATTCGAGGGCCGGTGAGTGCTTGAGCTCCAAGTAATCGTATGTAAAGGAGCGATCAATATGATTCCTAAAACACTTAATCTCTAACATGCTCCAATAAAGTTCACGGAGTGTCTTTTTAGGTGGAAATACATTATTTAGGGGATCATCCCACAATTCGGATAAACCCAGTGCCCTATATAAAAGTTTAACCTCTTTCATCCAGACTATCTTACAGCCAATATCCAGGGTTCTCACCTCTAAGAAGCCTTGGGCATACTGGGAGAGTTCTGGGGTTACCCATAACCTTCTCCAGTAGGCCACAATTCTGTACCTTGCTATGTCCCTAAAACTATAAAATCCTAAATCATAGTTTAAAGGTATCAGTGGGGTTGACATAGGTAAACCAGTAATGTTGCGGAGAAATTTGTTCTGTGCTACCGTCAACTTGGTAAGATTACTGGACCCCCAGAGTTCAGCTCCGTAAAGAACTGCTGCTCCAACCTTAGCATTGTAAATTTTTAGGACAGGTCTAATTGGTTTGGTATGAGATGAAAAAAGCTCCTTTGTGAGGACTCCTGCCAGTTGGGCGTGTTTTGTATCTAGCTCATTTGTGTGCTGTTTCCAATCTAGATTATAGGACAAATTAATACCGAGGTACTTAAAGACCTGGGTCTGTTCAAGCTGGACCCCATCCATAGTAACTCTACCTCTAATGTGTCTCCGCTTATGCATAACCATAAATTTTGTTTTGCTTGTATTAATTACAAGTCCATGGTCAGTGCAGAATGATTCAAAAACCCTAATGGCCCTTTGGAGTCCCTGCTGGGTCTTTGATATCAGCAGGGTATCATCCGCAAACATCAACAGGGGGATCAGTCTTCCTGCCAACCTTGGGGCATCTGTGGGCTGATGTTCAAAATAACTGATCACCCTGTTGATGTATAGCGAAAAAAGCGTTGGTGCGAGTACGCATCCTTGGCGTACTCCCCTCGCAATGGGGAATTTCTCAGTGGCACTACCCTGCTGATTCCACCGTACTTGCGCAAAGTTTTTTTCATGCATTCTAATCAATAAGGACAGGATTTCTTTTGGGATACCCTGATCATGTAGGATATTCCACAACTTATGGCGGGGAACTAAATCAAAAGCTGATTTTAAATCAACAAAAGCCGCAAAAAGCATCCCGCCCCCTAATAAAACTGTGCGCCAATACAATAAAACAAATCTAAACACTTGGTCAATGGTACTGGTATGGCTGCAAAAACCAGCCTGCAGGGGTGATAAAATGTCATGGTCATCTATCCACCCATGTATTCGCTGTAATAATAACCTTGCCAATACTTTTTGTATACATGCAATCAGGCTAATGGGCCTATAGTTGCCTGGATCCGAGCATGCCCCCTTTTTAAAGATGGGGATAATCTCGGCTCCTTTCCAGGTCTCGGGGATAGGCGAACCCTTTGCAATAGCATTAGCTAACAGCTGGATATAGGTGGCCCATAAGTCCTTGTCGTGCATAAACAAGTCTGCAGGGATAAAGTCTAATCCCGGAGCTCTGGCTTTAGGTATGTTGTTCAAAGTTTTTAGAACATCATCTTTGGAGAAGATTAAGTGGTTCATTAAAGTATCTACTAGGGCTAGACACTCCTCTTCACCTTCATCCTCAGCGGCAAACTGGGTAGCATAATGGGATACCCAGGCTTCCGGTGACACATAATTCATGGGTTCTCCTCTATTAGCCCCCCTTCCCCATTTAACAATGTTCCAGAAGGGTGTCATAGATCTTTCCCTGCTAGCTTCGAGGAGATCCCTCCAGTAGCCTTCCTCCCAATCCCTTTTTGCACTAATTTGCACTTTTTTATACATAACTCGGGCCTCCCTTATCTTGGTTTTATCCCTAGTTTTTACAGCGTCTGACAAGAGCCTATAGGCAATCCTACAGGGTTTATCATACCACTGATCCTCCTTTCTTATTGGTTTACGTGGCTTCTTCTTAGCTTTCTTAACAAAAAACGGTTTTAACTTGTTAAAAAGTTCATCATGGATCCTGCTAATTTCAGATATCGGAGTATTTTTATCAATTATACCCCGAACTTCTTGGATGGCCTGGGTTGTTAAGTCTCTCATAGCTATTATGCTTTCCTCATTGGCTACGCAAGTTGCCCATCTGATGTGTCTTTGGTCATTTGAGAGGTTTATTTGAACATTTTCCCTCTCTTCCTCTTTTGTCACCAGATCAAACAATTTAAAAGTTAAAATCAATGGGTCATGGTCACTTTCCACCCTTGACTCGATCCACATATCAAGAACATTAGCCCAATTCTCTTTGTTAGTCAAGATGTAATCAATACGACTATGTATAGTTCCATTAGAGAAGGTAGGGGCACCCTGTTTATCTGATAATGTTCTTCCATTAGTGGCCCGCAGCCCAGACTCGACACATAGTACTTTTAACTGTAAGGCAGCCTCAGACCATTTTTTAATGGGTATCAAGGAAAGCTGTGGGATTTCCCAGATGAAGTCCTCTTCAGTGGTGAGGTCTACATCCTGATTATCAAGTGGTTCAAAACAACAATTAAAATCACCACCAATAATAATGTCAGCATTTAAACAGTGTTGTTTTAATAGGGAGTCCAACAGGTCAACCGCCTCAGTGGATTTACCACCCGGTAGGCCTCTTGAGTATATGTTAAAAATGAAAAGATCCCTACTGGGCGGTCGCTGTAATTTGACCAATAATATATCAGAACTATTGGTATCTATTTGTAAAACTGAATGGTCGTTATTCTGCTTAATCCATGTTACCAAACCACCTTTTGCCCTTCCCCTTAAGCTCGGGGTAGCCGGAATGAAAAAATGTAAATATCCCTGGATTGGATCTGGTTCTAACTGCCAAGTCTCCTGAAGGAGGATTATATCCTTTGAATCCAGGAAAGTTAGCAAGTCCTGTGAAGAAATCTTATTTTTTAACCCTGCAACATTCCAGGATACTAAAGTACATTGTACATTGATATTATCAATGGTAGATTTGATACTACCAGTTTGGCATTCACACTGTTGCTGGGTAAGATCATATTCATTTATGTTATTATCTATAACAACCAATTCAAGCGATAAATTTTCATTTAACTCATTTATCTCATTATTATCAACATGTTCGAAACATTCATTACGATGGTAAACATTATTCATAGTACCAAGTTCATTCTGTATATTGGTTCCATTAATCAATACATCAGTTAATCCAATGTTTAGCTGGGTAGCCATTTCCCTGGCAGCGTGATCACCAGAAAGAATTGCATTTTTTTTTAGGACTTCTGCCCAGTCAATCACAATCATTTAGCCCTGATAAGGCTTCATATCTATTGCCTAAAACCATGCCCCATTCATTAAGGGGAGCCCTTGGACCTCTGTTATTTCTCACGATGTTCCACAGAGGTCCCGGAGTCCTCGGAAAAGTCACATTCTGTTGCTCTCAGTAGAAAAATTTTAAGGTAAGAGGAACGACAGATCCTGCTCTTTTTTGAGGAGGGTAGATATGATTTAAGAGATTGGGCAAAACACCTGGATGGGAAAAGGTCACTATAACAGTCTCCCTTAAACCTTTTCGGTCGATTTCCAATCCACGCAACCCTCTTTACGGATTTAATTTCAGATGCAAGTTGGTGTTTTCCTCCCGGTGCCATTTGCATATTGTTTGTTAGCCAATAGAGTGCCTTGCTAGACAAAGATGCTGGCGTTTCAGATTGTGCATCCGTTGGCGGGGGAACATTAGCCAGGACCAGTACAACTGGGGAGGCTTCTTCAATAAATTGGAGGGGATCTGTTTCCTGGCAGTTTATTGGTGCAATACCTATTTGCCCCGATACACCAACAGTATTCGAAGGTCGATTGGTAGGGTGAGTTTCATTTCGGGCTGGGCTTCCAGGGAGCGTTGGACTGCTCTCTTTTTCTATAGAACTCCTCGCCTTAGGTTCAGTTGGTTTCACCATTTGTGTCACTAAGATATTAACCATCTCAACCCCTTCCATAGCTTTAGTTTGAAGACCACTCATCTTTTTTACCTCCGCATTCAATTTGTCGATCTTGGCGATTAAAGGCTTAATGATGGTTTTGATTTTAGAGTCAATAATGTCTGCTATTTTCTGAAGCAAATCATCCTCATTATAGCTTTTGTCGTGATAACTTTTATCAAGAACATTATTATCACCATCATCAGAGGTTTTTGCCTTGTTTTTTCCTGTCGGAGTAGCTTTTTTCCGCCTATTTCCTGAGCGTAACCCCGTCCGCCGTTGCTGGGTTTTTCTATGCTTTCTCGAAGGTCGAGTTTCCTGCTCAGGGGATGACAGTTCGTCGATATTATGGACCAAGATCTCATGTTCGAGGTCAGTGTTGATTTCTTGATCTGGTGGCACTGTATTTGCTAGACTGTTCTGGTCATCCAAATTTGGAATTGGATGATCCGTTATGTCTATTAAGTTAATGGAGTCATCAGGTGCTAAAGAAACTGAGTGTTGGGGGCTTTGGGTTGGGCTTAGTAACTGTAAATTTGGCGACTGACTCAGCCCTAATGATTGTCTTCTTTCGTTGTTAATTTTAGCGACGACTTGGAGCATATCATTTTCTATAGGCTTGGTATTGGTAGGTGGCTGTTTTTTAGTTATTTTTTTAGACATGTTGAGGGCTATGTTATTGATTTGCCCAGTGTAGAGGAGAATGACACACTTCCACACCTACTCACCAGACCTACTAAGCAGCTGAAAGTTAATAAATGCAGGGTGCTGTATAGTCTTTGGCAGTAGTCACTTGTTGCTTTGCAGAATCGCGGGTATCAGTTAATTTAGATTAGATGCAAGCAGTAAGCCATTCTCAATGACATTGCATAGAGGAATTAATAGAATTAAAGAGATTTCCTTACTTGCTTGGGTTGCAGATGTTAGGGGGGTTGCCCAGTCCAGTCCCGGCCAGTCTAGGACTGTCTAAGACTGTCCCGCCCTTGTCCCGGGCTTCTCCCGCGCGCGACTCGCGAGGCGAGTGGGGGGCGTCTCCCTTCCAGCGCCGCCTGGCGCTCCTCTCGCGTCACGAGCGCGTCACCCCTGGTGCTGCTGGGGGCTGTAGTGCACTTGCTCTCAGCGCGTCCTGCCGATACTGCCGTTCACCTCACGGCTTCACTGCCCGATGGCTCTGCTGGTCCGCTTAGCTGGTGAGTGCCCTGGAAATGAAAATCTGCTCCCTTCCTACTCTGTTTTGAACACCTTGGAGTGACGTAGGGCTACTATAGCCCCAAATGCCTGTGCGTACATTAAGATGGGGAGACACTTTCTCCTATATACCTCTAGTAAAGGGACCACATGCTTTTTCCCAATACGTCTGGCCAGGTTACAAAATGTACTCTGCTTAACCAGAAAATGTATGCCAGACTACAGAGAAGCAAGGTCCCCAGTTCCCCTTTGCATCAAAAAACTACACCAAGTAGGAGAAGTCCTGGGTGAGTTGCATAAGGCCCTTGATACCCAGCAGCTTGGTTTGCTTTAATTTGAATGTATTTATGACAGTTTTGGAGCGATTAGTAGCCAAATCCAGGGAGCCCATGAAGGTAAGAAAATCTGGAAATAGTATTGTTAGGTCGATGGGGGTTCTTGATAAAAAACAGCATTGTCGGCGTACAATAACACTGGAACCTTTTTGACACCAATGGAAGAGTGATCAGAAATCTTGGTAGACAAAGCTGCACGTAGACCATTTATGTACAGCAACAACAGCAGGCGGCTAAAACACACCCGGGAAGCAGAGAGGTCACAGTGGAGGGCTCTCAAAAACTAGACCAGATCACCATCGATCCCCATATCAATCAATATTTCTCAGATATTGGACCTCACCACATTGTTAAAGGTACAGATCAGATCCATGAAAACCAGGCAAATGAAGCCCTGCTAAGCGATGGTGTATTTACTAATCAGCAGGTGCATATTAAGGCATTGCTTCATTGTGCCAAGCCCCTCAAGGAATCCGTACTGCATGTCTGGCAGAATACCAGTTACACCAACCCAGTCTAAAAGGCGGGCCAACACCATACTGCCCACCAGTTTGACAGCAGAGTCAGTCCAGTAATGATAGGGGGCAGTAGCTTTCTGTGGTTTTGGGGTTTCCCTTTTTAAGATCAGGGATAATTATGGCTGAACACTAAGATTGAGGTGGACCTGTCTTACAGGCATTATTAAAATAATTGCATAGTAAAGGGACTCAGAGATCTGGAGCAGATGTCATTGGCACCCCATCAGGGGCAGGAACCTTCCTGCATGGGCTTTAATTAATTGCCTTTCTTACTTCCTCTTCAGGAGAATTCCACTAACAAGGCAAATGCCACCTCCACCTCAACAACCTCATAATCGCTTGAAGAGACATTCCTTTTTTTAAATGTTCAACCCAGACTGCCTTACTAATGGTGGTTAAACAGTATTCAATATTACTCCCACTGATTTGATGTTTCCTATGGCAGCCCAAAAGGCTCTAGTGTCTTTCAGTCTGCAACCCTTCACCAACTCTTAAATATATATATATATATATTATACACAGATTGAAATATTATGCTGTGTGTTTACGGTGTGGACATCATGAAACAAACACCTTCATGTACTAGAAATTAAAGAATAGTGAGGCTGAACCCACTCAGATGCTTTTTATTAATCTTTAAAGGCTGGACTATATGAAGTTGTTTATTAATGGACCTATTGGGCCCCAGAGGCCATGATCGCTGAGAATCACGACTGGCATTCACCCTACCTGATTGTAAAATATTTACTATTGACTGCTAAATATTTTCCTCTTATGCTCTGAAGTAACCAAAAGGCTATAGGTAGCTCAAACCCGAATTCCCAAGTAACACATAATGAAATGGAAATGCATACATTTGCAAATGATGTACAATGCTCCATTGCTGTCCAGATAAGTCAACAGTGTATAAACGCCAGTGCATGCATGGAATATAACATGCTAGGTTAATGTCAGCATTTGAGTTTAGAATCAGGATGAGATGAGACATAGGGATGAGTTGGAAATGGAGACTTTGGAGAATGGGGCTATGAAAACTGAAAGGACTAATACAGTAGGCCCCCTGACATTTATCTGTAGACTACACTCACTTCTTTTTCTTAAGATAGTGCCAGGCCAAAAGGGATGGAATCAGGTTTTCAGGGTGTAGCCAACATGCCGATGATACCTGTCTTTAGTTGTTGTCGCTCGCCATATTCACTGGTTCCCGCCCATTCTTGCATGACTCACCCATGATGTTTTCCTCCTGTTCGGGTTCCCTGGAGTCCATAGTCTTCCTACCTATTTCCATTGTGGTTGTATTGTGTTCCTGATACCTTCGGGTACACTGTTTCTCTCTTGCTTTCTTCCTCCGCTCTTGTCCAGTTTGGTTTGCAGTTGCGTTCACAGGTCTCGTCCTGTTTTCCTGATTTGGCGGAAGTTAGTCATTTAAGCGCCCACCATTGAAACCATTCAGCCGAAGTCTTGGCCGTGCTATTCTCACATGGTCTTTACCAGTTTCCAATAGTTGTTTATGCTTTCCCTACCCCTTGCAGCCAGTGCAGTGATATACCATACTCCCACTAGTGAACCCACAGTGCCGTTACCGACATGTGCAGAGTAAAGCCTATGGTTGAACTCTAGTTCAGCGGTTCTCTCTCACTCACTTTCCTGTCTATCTCTGAGTCGCAACTGTGAGTGAGTAATTGTTTTAATCATTCAAGTAATAGTTCAGGCATGGCAAGGACCTTCAGTGGGTCTACACATCAGAAACAGCTGAACAGTGATCGGTTGGTCCGTGCTTGTTTTACCACCATTTAGCTGTTGCGGATTCATGTTCTAAACAGCTTCCTTGCCAGAAAAGGTACCTTGAGTGGGCTTTGGTTGATGGTAGGTTAGCTGATACTTGCTCTGCGTGTAATCACCAAGCGATTATTTTTAAATTATATATTGTACAAACAATGATGAGTTTGAATGCAAATTAAAATTAAACGAGGTTGTCCCAAAATAACAAAAATCACATTGTTCGAGAGATGGATGTTTTATATGGCTTCTGTGCAAGATGTTAGTGTCTTACAGATGAAGTAATGAGGAGACCTGAAATTTCACAGATGCTGGAGGGGCCTTGTTTTGATGAAGACTTTGATTTTGATTTGTGCACACAAACTAGGGTTGTGCAAAATGTAATGCAGCTACACTTTTAGATCAGAATGTGGTTAATTGGTATCAAGTGTGACTTTTTAACAAGGGCATGCACTTCATGAAAAACAGTCTTGTGAAATACTGGCAGGACTCTTCTGCAAGAAGGAGCCTCAAGAGTGCAAAGAAATATGCAAAATGTCGGAAATCTTGCATGCTGCAACATTGAGAACATGCGGAACTTTCACCAGCGTAGGTATAGTTTTATCTAGACCTGATATTGCTCTAGCTTTTAAGTAGAGAGACTTCAGGCTTGTCAAAAATGTCATTTTCCTTGTATTATTCCTAACTATGGTAGTGCTCCGAATACACGTTCATATTCACATAAAGAAAGTTTCCTGGCAGAGGATTTCTTTGTTGGAGGTGGTTTGGTTAATAATCGGTGAACAAAGTATAAGATGTGGCTGCATTTGTTTAAAGAATAGGGCTGGGAATGTCTGTGTCCTGTCCAATCCCTGTACCCCAGGGCTAGAGACGAATCAGAATCCTGTATGTATGGGGCAGTATAGATGTACGGTAGTCCCTGTTATTACTTTTGTAAGTTAGCGGTTTAGCCTATTTATAAGTCTGTAACCTGAATAATTTCTGCATGATCGCTTTTGCTTGGGCTTATGCTTATTTGCCACCAATGGCCTGTAGTCACGGCCCTGGCTACAACGCAACAGCAATTGGCTGCCACCAACCATAACAATGAACATGGTGGCTGGGAGGAAAGATGTTTGTTATTGTTCAGGGTCCAATGGACCAGATGCGGGGGGAACCGGATGGTTAGAAACGCAGCCACATGCACTACCTGAGAAGCAGGTATTTGTGGGTACCCTTGCAGATCTTAGCAAATAATACTCTCCTGTCTACTGCCGCTCGACCTCCGGGTTGTGAGCTGAATAGCCATGTTAGACTAAGATTTCCATTCCAGAACATTTGTACCACGAATGCAGGATGCTGTCCTCGTTGGCGACTTGATTGTGCACAAATTACTGCTGCAATAAAAATTCTTTTACAAAAAAAAAAACAATAAACATGGTGACTATTGTTTCTTCATCTAGCCCTGAGCTTTGGCTAGTTCCTACCAGAGAGCTGAAAGTGAAAACACTTGAAGATAGGAGGGCGAGATGTTGAGCGGGGAGGGAGTATGCAGACTGCGAATGAGGTATGCCAGACCCGGATTACTCCCCCTTGATTGACTGTGGCACGCCTTCCCGTCCTTTGCGGGCCTTTAACCTCCGTGTGTCCTTTTAGTTCTCGAGCATCTCCTGAGTTATGTTTAGTTCGGTATTGTAGCCAATAGGTTAAGTCTTCTTTTTTTTTTCTACCCTTCCCTGGTTATAATATAATCTTAATTACCCATCTTGTTTGGTTCATTTTACTGTGGAACTCTCAGGCGTTTTATAAGATGCTCTGAAAGTATGAGTGTGCAATATTTTGTTGGTCAGGAAGACTCTTGACACTGCCTGGTCATGCCTTAGCATTGGGGTGGCCCTCTGCAGAGATTGAGTAAGAGCTTATGACTCCCTCACTTTTCAACTTCAAAATATGGAAGGGACTCTACAGTTTTAGGTGATCACCTCATCTGGTGCCAATATTGTATGTTCATGTTAGCTCATCATCAATGTAAATAACCATGCAATACATGCGAACAGCATTGTTATTAGAATTGTATCTTCAATCATGTGAGCATGCTTTTCTGAGTTCTTCTGAATGGAAACCACACTTTGGTATCAGGCAGGTTAAAGGGAAATTACAGAATATCAAAGTTAACATAAATTACAAGAAACCGAAATTAAATTGAAGATCAAGGTCTGAATATTATCACACATAAACGGCTATCTACTTCCACGTTAAGGAGAATCGAGAAAGATTGTATCATACAAAGATGTGATTCCAATAGTAAAATTAATCCAATATTTCGAATTCCGTTACTCCTAAAGGAAATGACAGCCCTGAATCTTGTAAAGTTTGGACCACATAACGTTAAGAACATAGCAGCACCTTTACCTGTGTCAGTCTAGACAAGGGCACTGGAATTATGCAATTGTTCGGTGGTTTTTGAATAATTATAGATTTTCCATAAAGTCAACAATTTGATATATAATCTGTTGGTTTGAACAAAAAAAGATTGTGTTTCCTGCTCAAATGGTTCAAGAAATACTAAAAATGCAGCGAAAGTGTTGCCACGCAGTGAAAAGCACTATGCAAAGCTAGACCAGTCACCTTTTTGTTGCTTATTGCTACTTTGGGGTATTAAAATGGTACTAATGAGGTGCAATCAATGCCCAGACAGTGTTGCCAATACTAAAAATTATGAAATAATAAAGTAATACTATCACATAATGTGCCACATTATGCCGCATAATTTGCCTGTAGTTGCTGCATAATTAACTGAGCCCTGCCACTTAATTCCAGTGGTAATGAGTATAGCTGAGATGTATATAGTAAGATAGCGAGTGTAAGTAGAATTTGTTAGAATGGGGGTCTATAGTTTGCAGAGGTAGGTACGAATGTTCAAGTAGGGACCCTTCTTCCTAGTCAGGGCAAGCGGGACACACTTCTGAAATAACCCCTAATCACCCACTTGGTAGCTTGGCACGAGCAGACAGGCTTATCTCAGAGGCAGTGTGTAAATCATTTGTGAACACATGCAGTAATACAGAAAAAACACAAAAAATTGACACCACACCAGTTTAGAAAACTAAGTAATCTTTATCTAAACCAAACAAGACCAAAACGACAAAAATCAACAATACAGTAATAAAAAATATGACTTTCAAATAGTAAAAATAGTTCAGTTCAAAGCAAATTGCAGATGTGACACTTTTCACACAAAGTACCTTGGATACGTCACGCACTCAAACAGAAAGGGTCGTAAGAAAGGTGATGCATCGGTTCCTTACACTCAGAGAAGGCAGTGCATCGGTTCCTTGACCCAGGGGGAGGTGATGCATCAGTTCCTTACTGTTACGCAGGAGAGGTGATGCATCTGTTCCTTACCAGAGAGGAGGTGATGCATCAGTTTCTTACTGCATGGGGAGGTGATGCGTCGGTTTCTTACTGCCTCCCTTAATGATGCGACAGACTTGTCACCTCGATGGGATGCGACGATTTGGGACGATGCGTGGGTTTTTGGCAGCCTCACAGCAGGCCTTGCTTCGGAATCGATGCGGTGATCTCAGACTTCGGAGATCAGTGCACCCGATGCAGCAATTTCTTAAGCCGCGGGCAGGCGCTGTGACGATTTATTCCGCGATGCATCAGAAACAGGTGCAGATGTGTCACGCTTCTTGAAGTTGCATTACTTTTTTCAGCTCCCAGCGACAAACAGCCTCCAGAAGTCCAAAACAACAGCAGGCACCTTTTAGAAGGTCAGAACTCCCAGCAAAGAAAGGAGGTTCAGGGGAGCAGGTGGTGAAGTCTTTGTGTTTCTGAGACTTCAGAACAGGAGACAAGCTCAGTTTCAAGCCCTTGGAGATCTTCCTCTAGCAGGGGACACAGCAAATAGAAAAGTCCTTTTTCTCCTTTCCTTGGCAGAAAGTAGCTACTGCTGGCCAACCCCAGACAGCAAATAGCAAAGGGGCAGTATTCCTCCTCAGTTTCTCCAGCTCTTCTCCTTGGAAAATGTTCCTCTTGATTCCCAGGAGTGATCTAAAAGTCTGGGTTCTGGGCCCCTCTTTTTATACAGTAAATATCTTTGTTCTCTCATGGCCAAGGGCTCCGAGCCCAGTCCAACCTGTTCTAGGGGGCACTTTGCAAGTGCACAACGGGAAACATCCTTTACAACGCAACCATTACAATGCATACCATTACAACGCATAATATTACAACGCACAGTACCCCTACACTATCCAAAACCTACCCTACTGTTGCACCCCCTGGAGTTAGAATAGTAATTTCTACCCCTACACTATCCAACACTTACCCTACTGTTGCATGCCCTAGAGTTAGAATAGTAATTTTTACCCCTACACTATCCAACACTTACCCTACTGTTGCACCCCCTGGAGTTAGAATATTAATTGTTACCCCTATACTATCCAATACTTACTTTAATGCAATGTAATGGTATGCATTGTAAAGGTATAATGCGATGTAATGGAATGCGTTGTAAAGGTAGTTTTTAAAAATGCGATGTAGTGCCATGAGATGTAATGGAGTGCGTTGTAAAAGATGTTGCGAAGTAAAAACTGTGTATAAAGGCATGCATTGTAAATGTATGCGTTGTAACGTCATACATTCGTGCACAACAATCTCTTAGTTTAACCCCAACGCTTTAACTTGGCTCATAGCGGAATTTTTTGATGTATCCCGCCAAATGTAGAAATAGCTCATCAGGATGAAAATATGTATTGGGATATATTGCATGTGAATCCTTTCTAAATGAAATAAAAACGAGAAAACATTATTAGTGTGGAAGATGTAGGCTTTAAAGCAAAGGTCTTGATATGTGAGTCGTTTTAAATTTATTTTAAGAGTAAAGAATGTGCCTAAATGTATCTATCTGGTGGTCTATAAATAATTTAAAGCATACACAACATATATTAATCCTTAATTTCACATAATAATGTATCATTTCAGGTGACATGGGAGTTGACGCTCATATCTCACTAGAAACTATTACAGAAAAAAATGTGGGTCTGAAGGAGCTCTCATGAAAACTGTAGGAAAGTGTGCACCTGATTCTGGTAGGGGCCTGGTTTCATGGTTTCCTGGTGCCATTATTGAGAATTGCCTCTAGCCATGACATACATTTATAGGTGATCATGAGCTTGAGGCAATTAATGGTTTGAATATTTCTGTGGGTATTTTGCAGTGCACATTTGGTTTAGTATAAACGTGTGCTTTAGAGTAATACAGCAAGCACGGTTTTGCACGTGTGTATTTGTGCTTTATTGCACGCTCTAATGGAAAGCCAGTTCTGTTCCATTGTCAGGAACATCAATATAGTATGCAGTAATTCTGGTAAGTGTAGGAGAGGTATATCACAGCGACCAATCAAGGTAGATGGACATAAGCATGAGGAACATTTATTGTTACTTACATACATCATTTAGAACATGTATATCCTGAATACTGATTTCTCGTAATTATGATTGAATCCAGTTTTAAGAACACATTCACTACTTCTAAGATGGAATCAAAAATGGTGAGTGTTTGGTGTATCTCTCCCAAACCAAGATATCCACATAGTCATAGGCCCCTTCCAATGTAGAAAAAATATGAACTAGAATGTGGCGTCCACCTTTACATTCTATTATATCAAGGCACTCACCTTCGAGAAGCTTGCTTCCCAATGGCCATACTCACCGGCTCACATATCGCTCAGTTTGAACACTAAATTGTGCTCCAATATTCTCTGGAATATTCTCTTTGTGGTATCAGCGGAATTTCTTCAGTGGAACAGAATGTTCTTGAAATGCTGCCCTCTGTGCTTGTATGGGCTTCGACATTTCTTCAAAAGCGGTATCTTTTCTGATTCTAGTGGAATAAAGTTACGCTTTCATCTTTGAAGTAACTACCACCCATTTCTTCTAAATACTTTGAATCACGTACTTTAGTCTTCTGAACTTACTGTAAACAGCATTGGAGCAGGAGAATTAAGGCTGTATGCATACGGCTGGGTCTAATCTAAGGTGGTGTTGTGGGCAAAAAAAAATTAATACGAATACTACCGAAGGCAATTGTTAAAGGTTAGACAGGGACTGTTTGCAAGCCTTCCTCACATCACTTTTATTTATTTATTTATTTTTAAAATTTGTAAAGCGCATCGTATGCCCTTGGGCGTCTTGGCGCTATGACTCATTAGTGCCTCAGAGTGATTAGCGTGCAATTTAAAAGGTGATAAAGAGGAGAACGGAGCTACTGGTCAAACAGCTAGGTCTTCAACAGTTTCCTAAATTGTAACAGTGTGGGTGTAGATCAAATCGCCAAAGGAAGCGTGTTCCAGAGTCTGGCTGAGGTGTTAGTGAAGCATCTGTCTCCCCAAGTGACAGTTTTGGTCCTAGGTACCACTAGTTGGTGTGAATTTATGGATCTTAGTTGTCGGGTGTTAAACCAATGGCAAGAGTTAACCCCTTCGCTGCGGGGCTAATTCCCCCGTGGCGCGGGGGGAGGGGGTTGCACGCGGCGCCGCGGTGCTCGTGACGAGCTCAGCTCGTCATGCAGCACAGTGGAGCTGTGCTCATGATGAGCTGAGCTCGTCATGACTCCACCCACTTAATGGAACGCCCCGCACAGGAGGGGAATTATCCCGCATGGGCGTTCCACAGATGTTATGACAAGCTCAGCTCGTCATGAGCACAGCTCCACTGTGCCTCATGACGAGCTGAGCTTGTCGTGAGCGCCGAAGGTGGTAAAAGCGAAGGCATACAAACTATGCATAAAAATTGCACCTCATTAGGGTCAAGGTATTCTCCATTCCAGCCCAAACTACATGAAAACAAACTACGTCGCCCACTTTGCCTTGTACATGTAAAATAGGCATACCTTCTAATATAGAGGTTTTCATTCAAGGAATAATCCCGAACATCATTAAAACCACCATCTGTGAACTGATGTACAGTGATGACATTTTGATGTTGAGGGGAGGTAGAAATGTGAAGTATAAAGTTCAAAACTTCTTTCTTTTTAGCAAAATCGCTTCTTAAAAATTCCCTGAATGGAGGAACAGTTCACTCATTGCTAGGCATGGCTAGAAACTGTGTCCACTGCATCAGGGACTTTGACACTGTCAGAAAAGACCTGTAATATTTTACCTCCCCTCACTGCTCTTAGAAAAATTGTCACCTTGGGCTTAATTTTCTAAATTGCTCACTTTTAAGTTAAGTGTTTGGAATACTGTCAGATTGCCAAAGATGACTAACACCAGGATCTTCATGCATTCTTATCAAGATCTTAAAGAGATAATATTCAAGGCTGAAGATCCAGCTTCTCTCAAAGCATTTACATTTTAAAAGAATGCTTCATTCATGAAGCCAAAGGATGAATGCTGCCATCAGTTTTGTATCTCATATAATATCTAAATGTATCTGATGCAGAACTAATCCCAAACAAGTTATCCCATGTTGGAAAATTATTTTAAAAGGCTGACTGGGCCTTTGGCAATGTGTTGAATTTACAGATCTGCTCCTTGAAGTAAGCATGAGCGGATTTTGCGGATTGGCAATCCGCGAATTTGCGGATTTGCGGATTCGCAATCCGCAAAATCCGCGAATTCCCGCGAATTTGCGGATTTTTTTTTTTTTGTGTTCGCCCGTGTTTCTGCCAGTTCGCGAGGGTTTTTACAATTTCGCAATTTGCGAACTTACCTGTCGGGTCGCAAGTTTTGCGAACTTGTTGTTTCTACGTGTCCAGCCTGTTTGGGACACTCTTCTTCATCACTGCCACTCTCTGTCACCACTGCCACTCTCTGACTACTCATGCCACCCTCTGGCCCACCCATGCCACCCTCTGTTTCATCACCACACCCTCTGGTTGTCCAGTGTACATTATTTTCGGCAAAGCAAAGCACACCTTTCCTGCCTCAAGTGACCTGAATTAATTTGGGGCTGATTAATGTGTCACAGAATATTTTTTTAGCTGGCACCTGCTTCCTTAGTGCGCCCTGATTAGTGATCTTTTTCATTGTTGCAAAATTAGTTACAACACCTGCCCTGCCCCAACTGACAATAATGAATTAGGGGCTGATTAATGGATTTTAACTTCCAGCCTGGCTCCTGCTTGTCTCCCTTAGCTGCAATTCAGGACCTTTGTGGCATATGTGTAACTATTCTGAGGTTCAGAGCAGGGTCACATAATAGTTTCAACTGGCAACTGAACTCTGGAGGGGCCCCTCAGGAAGCACTACAGGAAATGGCTACTAATGATGTGCCTGAACTTTTGAACCTGGTAAGTAGTTACTTTCAGTTTTGCTAAAATCGTATTTCTGCAATTTTGCACTTATTCGCGGGGCGCGAACTCACGCGAACAGTGCGAGCAGCGCGAGCAAAATCCGCTGCTCGCGGATTTGCGGATTTTGCGGGAAATTCGCAAATCTCGCGGATTGCGGATTTCCCGAAAATCCGCAAAATCCGCGAGCGGAACGGATTTTCCGCCCACGCCTACCTTGAAGTGCCACATATCTTTAATTCAGATGATTTGTGACTGAGAAATACTCTGAATACACTGCTTGGCGCGTAAAACCAGTTCTAATATTTAACATCGGCAGGCCTTCAAAGTGGTATTTGTTTAATAATAATAATTATTTTTAACTATGGGGGAGGGGGTGCATGGCTCCCCTCCCCAAGCTTTTAGGGCCCCAGAGAGCCCTTCTCCTGTGGCAGGTTTATTCAATTAAGAGCAGTGGGGCAAGCAACCCCCATCCCCAAGCATCCTACAGGGCCCCATCCGCCTGACCTTTCTTGTTTCAAGGGGAAGGAGTTGCGTGACCACCCCCCCTGCAAAGCACCAAAAGGCTCCAGGTACCCCATCCCCCAGGGAATTATTTGGGTGCTCCAGTGGCAGTGGGGCATCCACGAAATACTCTTGTGGCCCATGGTGGGGGTTCTGCAACCCCACATGCACCCATACGAGTGCATCAGGAGCTGGCATTGCTCCTGCCCAGTTGGAGCGGATCTTTTTGACTGCTCCCGCCAAGCAGAAGTAATCTGAGTGTGCCTGTCTGCACGAGTGTAGGCAGGAAAAAACCCATGTCTGCTCCAACCCGGCAGGAGCATTTTTAAAGCTCCAGCCAGGCGGCAGAAGACATACCTTTCCTGCCCACGCTCCTGCAGGCAAGGAACTACTGTGTCCTGGGAGTGAGCTTCCTGAGACACAGTTAGTGAGCCAGCCACAGGGGATGGGGTCCCTGGGGCCTTTTCGGGTTCTGGGAATAAGGCTACACACCCCTTCCCATTTTTTTCTATTTGGCCCCAGGGGATCCGGTTCAAAGGGCATTTTCAGGCTCTGAAAGGGGGGGGGGGTGGCACACACCCCACCCCTTTTTTCTATGCAGCCCCAGAGGATAGGTCCCTGGGGCCTTTTCAGACTTGGGGGATCAGTGTGGGGACCATATGCACTCCTCCACTTCCTATTCATGCATCCCGATGCCTCCCAAAGGCTCAGGAAGGGGAGCCTTGCATAGCCCTTCCTATATATTATATTGTGCCCTCCCCCCAAGCTCTTGCCCACCGCAGGAGGTTTATTTCTCTGGTCCGGGAGAGCACCCTTTTTTTCTTTCTAATTTTGTTGTAGATTCACGGATTCCCTTCATATTTGTGACAACATTGTTTTAAAAGACGGTTTTGTACATGGCTTAGCATAGCTGGGTATCCCTACACTGCCATTTATATCTAATTTTGGTTTGTTTGTTTTTTAGGACTCATACTGGGTCCATATTCCTAAAATGCTTTGTATATATGTGGTGTAAACTGATCAGATTTCCTCTGGAAATCTGTTGGCCCTGCAGAACCTCAACGGTGTAATATGCAACTTTTCCCCCTTTAATAGCCCAAGAACTACTGAACGGATTGACAACACATCACAAATAGCATGCTTTTTTGACTAAGATCAAGCTTTCTGTGAAATTTGGTGTAATTCCTGTCAGCAATTTTTGCGCTTTTGCTAATCAATTTTCCTTTTGAAAAATGAATGGGAAAGCATCTTTTTCTCTACCCCTGCTTGAAGGATCACCCCGAAAATTTCCACGAAGCAGCTGAGATTGATGAAACTTTGTTCTGGAAGTTGCATGGAGATTTGTTGGAGCCAAAGTTATTAGGAAAATATAATTTTTTCCTTTATTGAAGCTAATGCATTTACTGAATACTGAAATGTAAAGATTCCAAGAAACAGGCCGCAGCTGGCGTTAGGTATGTCATCTCCTTGTAAAAGTGAAGTGAAACTATTTCAACAATCAAAGTCTACAAATCCTATCAAAGATGATTTTGGAAATCACAATATACACCATTCCTCTTTTGTTGCTCCTAGTAACACATCTTCGCATTTATCTTTTCTTCCTAACGCAGGGATAACCCTTCAGCCCAAGGCCATTGGACATTTATGAGATATGGGCCCTTATTAAATTATGCAGGAGCGGTCCTATCATCTTGTGTTCCTCCACTGCCATGACTGGTTATTAGTGCAACCATCTTGAAAACTAAAAGGGACTTACTCTGCAGAGCCAGTTCGTTTATTTGTGACTTAAGGTTGAGTAGGACATTTGTTGTCCAGATTCTGTCACTGCGGGCTCAGAGCTTGGAGTGGACCTGCAGCTCCCAGTAATACATCCCAGGAGGATACACTGCGTGGTGTTCCCATCTCGGCTCTTTCCTCCTCTACACTGATTACGAAGGAATGGGTTATCTGCCTCAGCCAGGCAGGTAAATATGGGAGCTCAGTGACACACAGGCAGGTTCGGAAGTCTTTGGACGTACTATCGATTCAGTTATATGAAGGCTTCTTTGTGGTAGGTTTGTTGCTGATGAATTGATTAATGCATAAAGTAATGTAATTAACACATTTCAGTTTGACTCAAAAAAGATATCAAGTGTGGCATCTCACCGGAAATAAGTGTGATATTGTTACAGTTCTTTGAAATGTTGAAATAACTGCCTTCAATATGCCTCAGCTGTGCAAGCACATCTTATCTTCTGCTTCATGTCACTGGCTTTGAGTGATTATCTGTTTTCTGTGCTGCATCCAGTCCTCAAGTGCCTTGTCTGACAGTGTTCCTGAAGCACTTTGAAATATTTCATTTAGTGCGCATGATAACTATTGCTTGATCGATCCTTTTCAATACTTTCACTTATTAATGTAATGGCGGATCCTATCCATCAGGCTGAATATTTCTGTTTCTGTGTTTGTTAATTTTCACTTACCTTACAGAAATACAATTTCTATCTCCATTATAGAGTCAACTGTGGTGGTTTGTTAGCACTGTTGAGATTATTTTAGTGATAACACGTTATTGAGCCGTGAAAACCAAAGTATGATCTCGTTTGAATATAGAAGGCATATTTAAGTATACATTTTTATTATCTATAAAATGACTGGAAATATTCATAGAGTTCCATTCAACACCACACGTACGTTGCATATGAAATTCCGCATCTTGAGTGTAGAAACAAGTGTTGGCAAAGTTCCATTTTAACTCGTGCGATCAAATAAGTATATTATACAGAAATAGTAAACTTTTGCCCTCATAAGTAGAAAGGGGAGCCCATCACAGAAACTTGTGTAGTGTAGTTTACTTAAACTATATAGGGATGTCCCTAGGGCCTGAAAGAAGGTGTCTTTTTAGTGGCAAATACTGTCAGCCTCATGACTAAAAATTGCAAGTCATCAAAAGTTTTTGGGGTGGTATTTCTAGTAAGGTGATGTCGTATTTGGCCCTTTCTGCAGGAACATCCAAACATTTTTTCATAGCCGTCCTCTTTTTTATTTTTGCTGAATTAGTTTCTGTTGACCTTGGGACAATGTTCACTTTATCACTGTTAACCGGTACTAAAGTGCTTGTGCTCTCTGCTTAAAACATGGCAGAATATGCTTATACCCAATTGGCATACTTAATTTACTTGTCAGTCCCTTGTAAAGTGGCCCAGGGCCTGTAAATTAAATGCTACCCGTGGGTCTGCAGCAGTGATTGTGCCACCCATTTATGTCACACCTTATCTCAGGCCTACCTTTGCAGAGCCTGAGTGCAGCTTTAAACTGCCTTTCAACCTGGCACAATAAACCTTTTGTCAGGCCGAACTATCTTTTTAAATACATATGAGGTACCTCTAAGGCAGGCCCTGAACAGCCTAGAGGCAGGGCGCCATGTATTTAAAAGGCAGGACATACATTTTTAGAGTTTTGAACTACCAGGACATACAAAGCCTATCTCCCCCATAGAATGTGCCGTATTACATTTTTATAAGTGTAATTTCTAAATGGGAAGAGATACCCAACTCATGTTTGGTTTCTCTGGAATCACAATTTAAAATCCTAACTTATGGTGAAGTCAGATTTTTAATTGCAATTCTGAAAATGTGAAAATCCCACTCTTAGAAAGTTGACCTTCTCTTGCCTAGCCATTTTGTACCTGCAGCCTGTTTCTGGTCACATGATTGCATAGGTGAAGCTTGAGCTTTGTGTATTCCTCCTAGACAGCCTCCCAAAATATGGAGCTTAGGTGTGGCCATCAGATGTGGCAGGATGGGAGGAAGGAGTTGGGCACAGCCCCACTTACACCTAAATATTCTGTGTCCTGTCTCCACACAACAGGCTGCATACCCCCTGTAATTAGTCTGGGGCAGGACAGGGAAATAAGATGTGTCCACGGCAATCCCACCTGATTATAACATCTTCAGGAAGGATAGAGCTAAGGGAAGGGGTGGTGGAGTGGCATTGGTGGTCAAGAAAGGCACGCCTTGTACGATTCTGCCAGTGGAGGACATCCGAGGCTCGGAGACCCTCGCTTTTTCTATCACTCTGTCTCCGCATCAATCAGTTAAGGGATTACTCGTGTATAGACCACCTGGTCCACCCGGAACGTTCTTTGAAGATCTGGACTCCGTGTTGTTGGGGCTGGCCCTGAAAGCGGAACATTGCATCGTGGCAGGGGATTTTAACTTTCGGATGGATGATGCGTCTGACCCTGCTGCCATTAAACTTTCTGAGGCTACGGCCCCGTTGGGACTGATCCCTCATTTGCAGGAGCCTACGCACGAGAAGGGGCATACTTTTGACAAGGTATTCTCGTCTTCCCCTCTTGAGGTGATTGAGATTATCCCGGTACTATGGTCAGACCACTTGCTTGCCAAATTCACGATCAAAGGCACAGTTAAACCGGTGGCTACGGTGGCACAGCCGCAGGGTCGAGTCCATAGGGCATATCATCGAGTGACCCCAGAGATGCTGGCCCAGGCTGCTGTGGATCACCCATGCTCCCTCTCAGGCAATCTGGATAGGGATCTGGAGACCTTGCAAGCTTGGCTTTTAGACAGGCTAAATGATCTTGCCCCGGAATTGACACCCCGCCTGACACCGAAACGGGTCTCTGTGCCATGGTTTACCGCAGCACTGTCAGCTACGCGGCAGCAGTGTAAGGTGGCCGAAAGAGCATGGCGGGCACAATACGATACTGTAGCCAAGCTGACCTATAAGACGATGGTCAAGGCCTATCACCGGGACATTCGCCTGGAAAAAAAAGCATATCTAGCTGGGAGAATAGAAGCTGCTTCTAACTCCTGTAAGGAGATTTTCTCCATTGTGAGAGAATTTATTTCCCCACGGTCTAACACCTCGGACGAAAAACCATCTGGTTCCTGGGCTTTGGACCTTGCTGATTTCTTTACGAGCAAGATCCAACTTATACAGGATTCTTTTCCATCGCCTGTGCCTATGGGCCCGACTAATCCTGTGGCCATCTTGTCCCCGCGGGCTTCGCCTGTTGTGACGTTGGGTGTGTTCCCTCCGATCTCTGCCCCTGACTCTTTAGCGCTAATGGGCAATCTCAAATCGGGCTCGCCCCTTGACCCATGCCCTGCTAAATTTTTGGCGAAAGTTGCAGAAGTGATCAATCCGCTGGCGAACCCGCTGCTGAATCTCTCGTTGAGTCAGGGAGTGGTCCGCACGCCTGGAAGCAGGCGATGGTGATTCCACTGCTTAAGAAGCCTGGCCTAGATCCGAAGGCCCCGGTCAACTATAGGCCTATTTCTCTGCTGCCGGCTCTTACGAAGATTGTGGAAAAGCACGTTCAGGTGGTGCTCTCCAATTTCCTTGAGACCAATGAGATCCTGCACGCCACCCAGTCGGGTTTTCGTCCCCATCTCAGCACAGAGACTGCGCTTCTTGAGGTCTCAGAAACCATTAAAGGGGTTCTGGACTCTGGGGGCAAAGCCATGCTGGTGATGCTGGACTTGTCGGCGGCTTTCGACACCGTCCCCCATGATGGCCTTCTCGCAAGACTCTATGAGATAGGTCTGCGGGGGACGGTGCTCGGCTGGTTTTCCTCCTTTCTAGCCGGCCGCCGGCAAACGGTCTGGGCCTCGCCAGATTCCGCCGTGATGCCGCCTCTGGGAGTTGGGGTCCCACAGGGCTCTATCCTGAGCCCAACCCTATTCAACATCTTTATGACCCTGTTGGCGGCGTTGGCGGAGTCGTATGGGGCCCAGATCGTATCCTATGCCGACGACACCTAGCTCCTCTTCTCGTGTAAGAGAGGAGGAGACTTTGACGGGGAGAGTATCCGGGATTGCCTTGGGGCTGTTTTCCAATGGTTCCAACTGAACAGCCTCAAGTGCAATTCCGATAAGTCCGAGGTACTCTTCTTTGGGTGCGACACAGAACCAGACTGGCAGGCCTGGTGGCCGATCAATATGTTTCCTCCGTCTTGTTCTTCCCAAGTCGCCAAGAATCTGGGGGTCAAGATGGATAAGGGGCTAACATTGAAATCCCAGATCCTCGGGGTATCGGGCACCTGCTTCGGCATCCTTAGGATGTTGCGGAGGTTCCTTCCCCTGTTGTCCGAGGAGCATAGGAAACTGACAGTGCAGGCTCTGATCTGGTCCAGGTTAGACTATTCTAACATTCTTTACCTGGGCCTGCCAGAGTATCTGCTGCAGCGGCTCCAAGTGGTGCAGAACGCTGCCGCGAGAGCAATCTTTGGTTTAAATAGACGGGCCAGTGCAGCGGGCCTGTTGAAAACCTTGCATTGGCTTCCAATCCGGAAATGGATCGCCTTTAAGGCTCTGACTCTGGCCTATAAAGCTCTCCACGCGGTGGGAGCAAAGTATCTTCAAAAGAGACTGGCATTCTATCAACCGACTCGGTCTTTGAGGTCGGAATCTCTGTTTCTGGCGGTTGTTCCGCGTGTGAAGAGAGCTCGCCTGGGAGGCCGCTCTTTTGGACTACTGGCGCCACAGTTGTGGAACTCTCTGCTGCTCACTCTGCGGGGAGCTACCAGCCTACTTGCCTTTAGAAAAGGCCTTAAAACCTGGCTGTTTACCCAGTAGCCTGTTTTTCCTGTATGTGTTCGTTCGGCCTTCTGTCCTTTTTCTTTTTAACGGTGTTATGTTATTGTGTTGCAGCTCCCCTTTTCCAAAAGCGCCGGGACACTCTTTTTGAGTAGCCGTGCGCTATACAAAAGAATAAATAACATAACATAACATAACATAACATAACATAACATGCCTGGGTACTTCACAGGGAAACCTCAAAAAGCTTCTCCTCCACTTCAAAGGCACAACTGGGTATAAACACTGGACCTTAGACACCAACTCTTCGGTACACTTCTGGACCTGTGTATACTCTACCAGGAAGAAGGACTGCTGTGCAGCTACAAGGACTAACATTCTGCTGGACAACTGCCGCTCAAATCGAACTCCTGCTCTGCTGACCTGATCTCTTGCCTGGGGTAGAAGAACTGAACCTGCAACTTCATCTTGAACCCATGACCCCAGTTTGACTCTGAGGGCAAGTCTGATGGTCTTCTGGTCTGAGCCTCGGGACAGAAAAGTCATCCCAACCAGCTCCTGGACCAAGCAGCAGCGAGTCCCTGACCCCCAGGTGGTTTCTCTAAGCTGTTGGACCCTTTGTGTGGATCACCATTTGATAAATCAAGCTTTTAGGCTCTCTGCAATTGCAAATGGGACCATTCTCACTGAGACCGAACCACTTGCACCAAAATCCAATGCAAGACACTGCCAACCCATCTCTTCACACTGCAGCAGTGACAGGCAGTGGGGGACCGCCATCACCAATCTTCAGCTTGCCCATCAATGACGCCCAGCAAGCTCTTCGCGCCACGCTGATAACCACCCTGGGCACTCTCCTTGGGACCCTCTTCAACTCTACATTTCTAACATGGTGTGGGATCGTTTTGTGTAGTATTTTCACTGTTTTACTGTTTGAAGTTTTGCACAAATACTTTACATATTGCCTCTAAGTTAAACCTGACTGCTCAGTGCCAAACGTCCAGGAGGTTGAGCCCAGGTTAATTTGGGGTTTACTTGTGCCTTACCCTGACAAAAATTGTGGCTACTGCTTGGCCAGGGCTCACATCCAAGTCAACCAGTAACACAATTTCTCTCTGGTGAATAGAAAATTGTCTCCAGGTGTAGTGTGTTGAATTACTTCAAGTCTTCAAACTTTATAGGACAGTGTCCCAATAATTTTATTATGCCATCAATGATGTTATTCGAGACGTCAACAGCAATGTAATCAATAATGTAATTTAACATGCCATAAGTGATGTAATATCAGGTCCTAAGTAAATGGTGAGCGTTCAAGTTACAGTCGGCTCAGTAAACTATGAACTAATGGATTTAGGTTTGTTTTTTAAACAGTGTTTTTTTATCTTATTTCAATATCTAACTATAACGTCACTTTAACCTTTTTATCAGGTATTTTCTAATGTGTTTTTAATGGAAGCTAAGATCTTATTAAGCTGAACTATCATGCCACTTCAAACTTTGTTTTTTTTGTCAAACTCTTTTTTATTCAGATTTTTGCTTACCAAGGCATAGCAATGCAAATGTTAAGAGGTCTCTTTATACACCATCAAAAGCTACATCATAACACAATGTTATATAGGTGGGGAATATTAGTCCTAAATTAAGATTTGGAGATTGCCATGGCAATAAAACCAAGCGTACATTATGATTCCACACCAAAACTTTAACCCTCCCCTCATCCTTTATCTCCTCCCCTCCTTCCCTTGAACAACGAAAGCAATAAAAATAAGAAAAAATAACTAAGGTGACATGGATGTACATCTGTCACTTTACAAGAAATCATAATTAGAATAGAGTTTTGGTTGGAAATCGTATACAATAAGGCCACACTGAGTTTCAAAACTGGCATAAATTCAGTGCTCGTATGCGTGAGGAGAAGGCGATGAGTGGAAGACCCCTGGAGAGATAGCTTACGAAGGGACCCCAGGGATATTCAAAGAATTTGAAAGCGTCTCTGAATATAACTGCCATTCTTTCTGTTGTGAGCACCTGCCATAATCATGTGTGCCATTGTGCCAAGGCTGGTGACTCTCTCTTTCGCCTCCCCAAAACATAACCACAATATCGCTTTGTCACTCTTAGTTTGATGTTGCAGAAGTCATCAAATTAGCGTAGGAGTTCGAACTCCGGGGCGTTTGGAAATTGGTAGCCCAAAATGTCTTTAATTTGAACCAAACTTTCAGACCAGAAGTGTCTTATTGTTGGGCAGTCCCATCAAATGTGACAAAACTTCCCCAACAGACTGCATCCCCTCTGGCATAGATCGGAAGTATTTAGGAAGATTAGTGGGGTACAAGTACCAATCATATAGTACTTTATGGTGAGCCTCTCTCAAGCCTAAAGAGTGGTTCTTTTTTCGGATGTCTTTCCAAAAGTGTCCTCCAGTTTCCTTCATCGATTTCCTTCCCCAAAAAATAACATGACGTGGCTGTGCGGAGTACAGCGTGCTAAGTAGTCGGGAATATAGAACGGAAATGGAGCCCTTAGAGGAGCCAGCGCCTCTCACGAAGTGTTCTATGGGTGTGAGCTCTCTATTAGCCCCTTCCTGGACCTCAGAGTGCAGTGCCTAGTACTTCAGTTGCAGATGGCTGAAGTGTTCTGTTTCTGGAAGATGAGTCACATTGACTGTGTTCAAAGGTTTGTATATCCCAGTTATGGAAAAGATCAGATGGGTCAAATGGAACAGGTTGAGCGGCTGGAAGAAATACCTGGTTAAAATTAATCTGGTTGAACGGGGAAAGCAAAGTCGTCCTATGGCTTGTTTTTTCACCTCGTACCTTGTTTTCGTGGAGGGGCTTACGTATGCATTTTGGGGTCAGTGTGTTTTTGGCTTCCCAAGTACATTCCAAATGGCTCTCCCCACAATTTCCCTCTCTATGTGCAGCCAATGTATGTATCACTCACGCAGAGACCATTCAGAGATTACTCATAACTGAGCTGCTTTATAGTAAAAGTGGAAGCTTGGGAGGGCGAGGCTGCCCTCATATTTAGGCCATTTGAGCAATTTAAAGGGTCTCTTATTCTGCCAAATAAAGCACCTGATTAAGGTTTGCAGTGTTGGAAGAAATTCTCAGTCTAGATCAATGGGAAGGGTTTAGAAAAGATGTAGGCATTCGTTATATTGATTGTGTGTATTCTACCTAGACATGACGTGTACATGGGTGCACATCGCTTTAGGTCTTTTGTTTTGTTTTCGCAAAAGTGGGGGTTAGTTAGCTTGGAATATGGTAGATAATTTGTGTGTAATTTTGATGCCAGGACATTTAAGGTATTTTTTTTCCACTGGAGGCAGGTCCATTCTACTAACCTCTACATGTCTGTGTCGGGCAACGTCAAATTAAGTATGAAAGATTTAGTCAGGTTGATACAAAAGCATGCTACATCCTCAAAACGCCGTAGCTCTTCCTGCAAGGTCAGGGAGCATAGAAGTGAGGTAAGTGTTAATAAAACATTGTTGGCGAATAATGAGATTTCATGTTCCAAAGATCTGAACATGATGTGATGCCACTAATGTTTGGCATATCTCTGATCTTTGCAGGTAAGTACTCTATACTTAGTGTAAAAAGGAGCAGTGAGAGGGGAAACCCCTGTACCGTCCCCCTTCCCTGGTACAAAAAGCTCTGAACTGACACCATTTACTAATACTCTGCATAATTGGCTTTGACCATAGCTATAAAGGCATCACAGATGCAAAATCACCTCAATGTGTGAAATAAGAAGGGCATGAGTTTTTTGTATCTTTTTCGATCAGGTGAATCATTCTTCTTACATTGTCATGTGTCTGTCTGCCTTTAATGAAGCCCAACTGGTTTGGATGGATTAGGTCTGGCATCTTGTCCTCCAGTCTTGAGGCTAGTATTTTTGGGTACAGTTTGGCATCCGGATTAAGTGGTGCAGTAGGGCCCCAGGAGCGGGGCTACTTCCCGAATTTTGGTATAACCAAGACAAAGGCCTCACTCATGGAGGGTGTGACAGGTTTTCCCTGTGCAATGTGGTTGAAAATTGAGGTCAGATGGGGAATTAGATCGGAGCTAAAAGTCTTATGGAATTGTACTGTGAGTCTTTTCGGTCCAGGGGATTTATGGAGTTTTAGGGCTATAATACCCCTTCGAATATCTTCTTCACTAATTGGCTCTTCCAATAGCTCATTTTGGGTAGGTGTCACCTGCGGGAGATCTAATGCAGCAAGATAGTCAAGCTGGGACTGGGTATTAATTTGGTCAGACTTATATAGAGTTTAATAGAATGTTCCAAACACACAGGCTTTCTCAACATCGGAGGTTTCTATTTCCCCTGACTATCGAAACATTCCCCCAATGTGTTCCTTCTCCCTAGCTGCATGTGTCCCTACCTTGTTCCCGTGTATATAGGACGTTTGTTTTAGACGTAGGAGCGTTAAATTTGCCCTAATGGTGTAAATCGCATTAAGTTTCCCTCTCAGCACCATCTCTATTTGTTGGAGAGTCAGCATTGGAGTGGCCTTGTGAGCCTGTAGTGTCAGTCGCTCCTTCGATTTCGGTTTGTTATATGCTGAGACCAATGCCACACATTTACCACTTAGTACTACCTTGAATGTGGCCCACTTGTTAGAAGGCGTGGTGTCCTGTAGGCGTTTTATTTGAAAGAATTCTTTGATGGCCTTCTGCAAGTCATTTTGGAGTAGCCTATCATGTACGAGGGGGCTAGGGAAGAACCAGCTATTGTATTTCCGTGGTGGGTTGCTCCAGTCTAGGGAAACTGAGACTGGCGTGTGGTCAGATATCATGATCCTTGCTAAGGAATATGTAGTCTAGATAAGAGTATGTACAGTGTAAATGTGAATAAATGTGCTGTCTCTGGTATTGGGGTAAAGGGTCCCCCAGGCATCAAGTAGTGGATCAATTATTTTATTACCTGTTTTAGAATTTTCTGGAAGCTACTTGTGGCTGATCAATGTTCATATGTGCTGTCAATACCTGAGTGCCATGTCAGATTAAAGTCCCCCATCATGGCTACCAGACCTTCTGCGAATCCCCCTACTAGTGTTAACAGAGAGTTTACAAAAGGTGCCTGCTTAGTACTAGGTGCCTATGCTGTCTGATATCCCTCAGGCTGGAATTTTAGAGAGAAGTGAAATAGTAGCGCCATGCTGTAGGGTTTTGTAGATGCTGAGGATTTATAAATCAAGGGGTATAACTTGTGTTTTATTCTGTGATCCTCAGCTCTTTTGAGATGGGTCTCCTGCAAAGCCACCACGACATAGTGCTTGTTAAGCAGGTATTTCCATACTTTATGGAACAGAACTGGAGAGTTCAGGCCCCACACGTTCCAGGAGAGCGTGAAAATCACTATAGTGTTGGGTGTCCACTTATTCTCTTCGCCTGGATTCCATGTTTATCACATGATCTCACCTCCCCTTCATGCTGTCTTCTCACCCCAAACCCTCATCTCACCTCCCATGAAAGCCCTGCAATTCCACTGCATCTTGCAACATCTTCCACTGTCTGTTTAAAAGACTACCATCCATATGCCTGATAACAAAACAACAAGAATCCCAACATAGAAACCACTGGGACACTGGGTCCAAGTCTTTTTTATCATCCAGAGAAAAATAAAATGTAATAGGCGATTCGGTCAGAGACCACAACCATGGCATTAGAGTGACTTAATCAGTTAAGACCCTATGATGATGTGTAGGGCGCTCAGGGATGGAGCCACTGCCTGTCCAAAGGTGCCGTAGTATTGGACGATTTCTGCCCATTTTGTTGGACCATGAGATGAGGTGCTCCCATTGTGGACTGTGTTACATATAAGTGCTATAACTGTTGGTAAGCCTTATTGATGCGCTAACTGGTGTGTGTTCTAGAGATTAGGTTAGTTGGTTCTTGGAAAAGCCGGCATTTCTTAATCTTTCCTCTGCCATCACGGATGGCGCTGTGAGAGCCAGAGACCCTCTTCCTGGGATCTGTTGGTGCCGTGCCTCGAGGTGCTTGGTTCCTCTTTGGAGTTGTGCACTTTGGGGTTGGGAATATCCAAAATCATCATGGCTCTTCGAAGTCTATGAAATGATGTGATTTATTATGAAAGTAAAAGGCTAAGCCAAACGGATACGTACAGCAATATATGATGTGCTCTCATCTTAGTTTTTCTGTTACTGGCCTGAACAGTTTGTGATGGGCTAAGATCACCGGAGCAACATCTTGATAGAGTGTGCAGGTGGCCCCTTGGAATCTTATTGCATACCATTTTCAAGCTGCCTTCACTTTGAAGGAATGCAGCTTTGCTAGCAGGCCCGGACTGGCCGTTGAAGGCACCGGGCAATTCCCCGGTGGGCCGCATGGTTGGGGGCTGGTTTTGGGCCCCTGGGGCCGTTTTTGTTACAGGGCCGTTATGCTGCAAAAACGGCCCTGTAACAAAAACGGCCGAAAACCGGCCCTGTCACAGAGCGCGGTTGCACCTCTCCTCCCGGAGGGGGGGGAGGGGGGCCGGCCGAGCACTTTGCCAGGGCCGGTTCTGGTTCCCAGTCCGGCCCTGTTTGCTAGTACATCGCATGGGCGTTTCCTGTCACCTGTTATTGGTTTCCCTACCCTGTGAACTCTCTCTAACTTGACCTTCATCTGCACACTTCCAAGCACCACTGAGAATAGATCTATAACAAAGGCCTCCTTCTAAGTCGCGCATCCCTATGTTGGTGTGTCTCAACCTGTTTTACGAGTCTTTGTTCTTCTGGAGAGATGTTTGTAACTACGCAAAAAGTGATTGCATGAGGTCTCCTATTTGGTCAGTGCGCTGCTCCAGCTCAAGTGTTTTGATTTCCAGATCTATCACCCTTGTACCCACAGAGTCCACGACTTGCTGGACAAAGGCCAGTTTACTGTTCAGGTCAGCCTTTAGCACCTCCAGCTAAGATGCCATGTCTGCTTTGAGCTCCTCTCTTAGCTCTTTCTTGAAATCTCTCAATGAAGAGAGGAGATCATCTTTAATGAGGGACATTGTGTCAGTCATCTGTTTCCGTGGTCAATTGGTTGCTCCATACCACTTTGGGGCCGAAATCTCTGGAAACTGGTACTCTGCTGTTTTTTCAGTGGCATAAAGTAACAGAGGCTGGCAAGGGGAAAATTTGGCAGTGCACAAAATTGTCCTAGTGTTCTCTACTTCGTGGAGCTTCAGCCTTTGTGTGCAATAAATGTGGTGCTCATGGGAAGGCCATCGCTCATTGTTGAGCCTCTGTCACCTAAGTTGGGCCCACCCAGCAGGGGTCTGCCTGTGTGGCCAAGTAAAGCGTGCCTCGGTGGCGGCATACCTGAAGCACAGTAATTAGTTCCTATGCTTAATTGTAACCACGGCGGGGGTATTAGGATGTTATGAAGGGTATCTCCATCATATATCCTAGTCTAAGCCACTGCGTCGCTCCTGCCTTGCCAAAACACTTTGCACTGCCCCTGCAAGCACTATCTTTGTTGCGAGGCCGGGGCATCCCTGGGCTAACATTAAAGTTCCTCCAGAACGTGGTGTTTGAGTTGTGGTGTACCTGTCTCACAAGGGAGGGGGCAGCCACATGGAGTGTTTCGGCTATGGACAATGAGTGCATACTGACGTCATGTAGCGCGCTGAGACTTTCATTTTAGGGTCAGGCAGTAGATACTGCCCTATGTGCCCCCAGGGTTGAGTCCAGACTGCAGGGGCTCCCAGATTTCTCCAGTTTTGGTTAGTGCTGTAACTTTTAAGCACAATTGTTTTTAAAATGGCTGCAAGGATTTACACAAAATAGCATAAAACACTCTTTATGTAAAGTTATAGCTATCTGCCAATTTGTATGCATTTTATTTTGTGAGTAGAATATAAAATCACTGGTCAAAGCCTACATAAAGTCTGGGATTTGACTATTGATTAGGAGAGGACTTCGCGTAAAGATTATCACAAGAAGTCACATCCGATTGCGATTGAAAGTTTGGTCTGGAAGCCTAACAGAGGGTGATGTTTTGCCTAGACCACATTTTTCCCCTAGGGAAGAACTTTGATAAAGGACAGCTGCATTAGCTGCCAACAGGTATGACATGCGATCATCCTTAATAACCTCAAGAGGTATGCCTAGGAATATAGTATAGTTCTTAGAAAATACTATTCTATGTTAGAATGCTTGGAACTTTCAAAACATGTTAGAAGTGTTCATTTTACTCTTGCAGCTTATGATGTGCATAATTGCTTTTATATTTGAATACTGTATAGTTATTATGCAAATTTTAAGTGCTAGGTTTACATTTTTCAAATAAACATTTTAAACACATCCCTGTTGCTCCTTGTGCTATACTTCATTTTGTTATTCAAGAGAAAGATTGTTTGGATTACCTCTGTGTCCCTGAAACCTGATTGGAACTGATAAGTAACCTGACAACACTACTCAGTCAAGGCTGATCAGGGAGTCAGTGATCGGGCACAGTCCAAATTTTATTTCTTCCTCAGTATAGTCAATTGAATCAGGCACTTGCACTTGTGGGTTAGAAAACCTGGAAAATCACATAATTCATAGCATAACTGGTCAGTGTGAAACCTTCCAGGAATGAACTGAGGAGGATGCACTTTGCTTTGAAAAGTTTTGTGCAAATTCGCCAAACTTCTCTAAAGTAATCAGCAAAATGGAGTGTTATTCTTATGGAAACTTTGACCTAACAAGAACTTCACATTGGTAACTGCAACTATGTATTTATATATATGTTCATTAGTTAATAAGTTGTATCTGGATAAACTTTGGACATAAACAAAACATGCTACATGAACTTTTTACCAGGCCTAAAATGTAACATTGGAAAGTGTGTTTGTCAACTGAGCAACCCCTTTGGTGGCCGTCCAGTGATGTTTTCCAGAGAATTGGTGTGCCCAAAGGTGAGCAAAATCTAATTCTAAAAGCCCATGCTTGTGTTTATTTGAGAAAATAATTCCAGTCCCAAGTGAAAACTTTTCCTTTGAGTAGTTTTCATATTTGTATTGCATGCTTTATTAGTACTGATAGTGCGTATTGGGGCCAAACATTTAATAATACGGTTCACTGTTTCAATTACATTACTTACAAGGTTAAGCCCTATCCCCGTGCTAGTCTCCTCTCCTCTAGTTGTTGGATCTTTGCCGCCATATTATGATTCAAAGAGCTATTTTGGCAAATGTCATATACAATTCCCTTCCAAACAATGATGAGTGTTTGAAGAAGTTTTGAAAGCTTTATTCTAATTTTAGAGATTAGTAACTGTCTTTTTATTCTTTTTCTGTATTAATATTAGTTCTCAAATCTTTAATAAGTTTACACAAATCTCACTAAAAGGAATGGTTAGAATCAAATATACAAATAATGCATCAAGCGTGTTCCATAAAGGAATAAAACTGTCTCCTAAAAGTTCAGACCAGAATTTCAGAATTAGTACCATGAAGAGTTCAAGACCAAAAGAAAAGAATACAATGAAAGGAGCTTAAAGCTCAAAGCGAATTTTAAGCAGCAGCACTTCCCATAAAAGTAGTTCGTGAAACTCAGTCAAGTCTTAGTAATTTGAGTAAGTGGTCATACAGCTGCTGTAGGAATCTGCAAAAATAATGCCTCAAAAATAAGTAAGGATAAACAGAAGCAGCAGTAGCCACACCTCCAGTCTAGGATAAGAAGGTAGGTTGTAAAGCATTGAATTAACTAGAAACATGCACTAATATGAAAGACATGAATACATGTTGCAGACATTGTAGCAGTATTCTTCCTCTCCGAACCAATCAAATGGCATCTCACCTCTGTGAGCAGGTTCAGTTCCTCCTTTCCCATGAAAATACATGCAGATTGTAAAGCCCTAACGCGTTTCGAATCCTGGAGCATTATTTACAGAATTCTCATCAGGGCGCTGTGATTGTAGTCCATGGAGATTTAATTCCCGAAACCGGCACACCAGCCGAAGGGTTGCTTTAACTGAAGGTAACCTTTAACTTTATGCATCTTGTTGCCAGTAAGCACCCCCGGCCATTATGCAATGTTTATTTAAATCTTGCTCTGTTGCAGCTCAAACCCGTATGGCATAGACGATCTTTCAGGAGCCATTTCCGGCAACAAAACAAATGGTATTCCGCACTTTGATGCGTGTTTTGTTTATCGTCACGATTGGCTAGAGGACCATATTCATTAAACAAAATCCCCTTTTCCCTTTTTTATAAACAGTTCCCATGGACTACAATCACAGCGCCCTGATGAGAATCCTGTAAATAATGCTCCAGGATTCGAAACGCGTCGGCACTTTCTCTGTCATTAAGGGTCAATGTTACTGATGCATAAAATGGGCTTTCCTTTCTGAATAATACAAATTGATTTTGTTCGACGAGTTGAGGGTTGAATTTTGAAAAAAACTGTTTCCTCTCGCTCTCCCTACAATTGTGATTTTTTTCTGTGAACTGTCTATTTTTTTGACTATGTTCATGAACGATTTTGTCCATGTACAGAGTGTGAATGTTTTTTCTTTAAATGTTCATTATTGTTTTCTTGCACTGTATATATGCACAAATTGCTTTTTGAATCGTATGTGGCTAGATATGAGGTTGATGGCGATCCCATGTCTGTTGTTGTAAAATGAAGATAATTGTTGTTAACTAAGTAATGACTCAAAGACATAAATCATTGTCGGGGTAAACTAGGGAAAAGATGGCATTTAAGTCCTTTTTTTAAAGGAAGACAAATCCTTCAAGCTCCTCAAAGAGAGTGGCAGAGAGTTGCAAAGCTTGGCGGCGTTGAAGCCGAAAGAGCGGCCACCCATCCTCACCCTTTGAATTCTGGGAACCGTAACCAGAAAGGCTGAAGAGGACCTCAAAGTTCTAGCTGCTGAATACCAAGAGAAGAGGTCCTGCAATAGCACAGGCCTCAATCCATGGAGGGCCCTGAAAACTATGCAGAAGGCTTTAAAACAGATCCGCTGATGAACCGGCAGCCAATGGAGGTCCTTTAGTGCCAGAGAGGAAAAGGCAGAGCGTGTTCAAGAAAGTGCCAGCTTAGCTGCCATATTCTGGACGCGCTGCAGCTTTTTAATCAGGATGTTAGGAGCGCCCAGAAGCAGCGCATTACAGTAGTCAAGCCTACTGAGGATGATACTGCGCACTACTTCAGGTCTAAGCAGAGAGAGAGAGCAAAGGAAGAACTTTCCGCAAAGATCGAAGTAGCATCATACATGTTGCGGTAGTCTTATTAACCAAAGCGTCCAACTGTAGGTTTGGACCAAACATAACGCTCAGATTACGGGCAGAATTTGCTGCAGCAACCGTGCCCAGAGTGGACCTAGGCCAGAACTCCTCAGGCAAAGGACGAGGCGTAAGGTCCAGTGAGCAATGAAGCACCTCTGTTTTTGACCCATTGAACTGGAGAGAGTTCCGGCGCAGCCAGTCCGCCGTGGTTGTCATGCAGTGATGAAAAGTCTCCTTGGAGACCACATCACTACCTTCAAAGGAAAAAATAAGCTGTGTGTCATCGGCATAATTGATGACCGTTATGCCGAAGGACTTGATCAACCGGATCAGCGGGCGGAGGTACAGATTGAATAAAATAGGGCTGATCGCCGAGCCCTGAGGAACCCCTTGCCCCACCCTTCTATTGCCAGATCGGAAGGGCGGCAGAGCAACCGCCTGTTGCCTATTTTGAAGGTAAGAGGCCAGCCAATCTATGGCCAGGCCGGCTACCCCGATCTTCTGAAGTCTGCTAATTAAAATGGCATGGTTGACCGTATCGAACGCGGCCGACATGTCGAGCAGCACTAAAAACGCCGCTCGTCCCATGTCGACCCGCGAGCGAAGATCGTCAAGAACAACCACCAGCGCAGACTCCGTACCATGAGCCGGCCTGAAGCCAAACTGAGCCAAATCCAAACAGGCATTAGTTTCAAGAAAGCTAGATAGAGATTAGGGGCCCAATGTAAGTACCAAATACCGGTCGGAAACGGCCGATTTCGTCCGTTTCCGACCGGTATTTGGCCTACTGAGATGTAGGGGACCTTTTTTTGTCCGAATCGGTATTTTACTGATTCGGTAAAATTACCGAATCGCAAAAATACCGTATCGGTAATTTTACCGATTTTTTAAATTTGGGATGTAGGTGGGACTACTTTCAGTCCCACAGGCCCTTCAGATTCGGTATTTTAACACCCAATCCAATTGGGTGTTAAAATACCGAATCCAGGTGTGCATGCACATGTGTGCATGCACACCTATGCCATGTGACAGACAGACATGCCCTTAGGGCATGTCTGTGTGCCACATGGCTCACATGCCTGTTTTGGGGGTGCTAGAGGGTGTCAAAGTGACTGCACCCTTGCACAAATCGGTAATTACCGAATCGGTAATTACCGATTCGGTAATGCCCATTGCTTCCTATGGGCTTCAAGGCCCATAGGAAGCAATGGGGGATACCGAATCGGTATTTACAGAATCGGTAAATACCGACATCTCCCCCCCTCTAATTTACCACTTCATAAATACCGATTCGTTATGATTCGGTATTTATGAAGTGGTAAATGTAGATTTACCTACATCGGGCCCTTAGTGACCAGTTTCTCCAGTATCTTTATAAGGAAAGGCAGCAGCGAAATTGGCCTATAATTCGCCGGGCACATAGGGTCCAAAGTAGCTTTCTTTAGCAAAGGGGAGACCCCTGCAAGCTTCCAGCTATCTGGGCCCGTGGCCGTACTAAGGGACTGGCAGCAGATGTAATAGAGAGGGGGAAACAATTCCTCCTGAAAAAGTTTCCAGCACTTATGGGGTAGCGGATCCAGGGGAGACCCTGAGGGCAAACTATTGGCCAGCAGACAGAAATCCTCGTAGGAGGGGAGAGGGAAAAAGGTCAGTTGCGGCTGCACCAGTTCATCCCTAGTTGCACCTAGAGTGCATGGCGGAGATGGTTCGAAAGATAGATCAGGATGAGGTTGGGGGCCAGGCATACAAGGGGCCGAAAGGCCACTCAAGATGTTTGTGATCTTATCTTCAAAGGCAGAGGCCAAAGAATCACACAAAGCCTGGGAGGCCGGAATATTGTTCGTGGCGCAGGCAGGATTAGAAAGATTATTAACGATCTTAAACAGAGTCTGGGATTTATTCACTGCCTGGGCCAGCATGTCCTCCAGGTATTTGGCTTTAGCACACTTGATCTGTGCTTTATAGTCCAAGAGAGATTTTTTATAAAGCACTCTATCAGGTTCGAGGTAGTGCTTCCTCCGGGATCTCTCGGCCTGCTTACAACGCAGTTTCTGTTGAAGTAGGTCACTGGAGAACCAAGGAGTGGCCTGCTTAGACCTGTCCCTCGTCTTCCGCAGAGGAATCACCTTATCCAATGTTTCCAAAATCTGCTGACAAAGGCCAATATAGCTCTCCTCTACTCCCTTTTCCAATGAAAAACCCCCGGGAATTAGGGAGGGTAGGATGGAACTCTTCAAAAGTCAAGACCATTGCCTACTGAGCTTGGTGTTTCCAAGGCCACAGCCTCTAAAGAAACCATCTGGCAGGAGAATAGAAAAGTGGATAAGAGCATGGTCGGTCCAACATTGAGTCACAATCTCCCTGATCAAAACCTGAGAGTCTTCCGCAAAGACCAGATCTAGGATATGGCCCTTCAGGTGTGTTTGGGAAAGTACCAGCTGTTTAAGATGTATATTACTACAGGCCTCACACAGCTCTCTATAGGCTGTATCAGAAGGGCCATTTAGCCAGAGGTTAAGGTCTCCCAAGACTATGAGCCTAGCATGTGAATTGGACAGGTCATAAATAAGGTCTATCAAGTCCTGAGAGGCTCACAAGGCACTACCGGCGGGCCTATAACACAGCAGGCCCGAGACTAAAGCCCCACTCTGGCCTTTTAAAGAAAAGCCCAGAAGTTTGAAGCCTTGAACCGCTTTGACCTCAAGCTCATAGAAAGCAAGTGTGTCCCTAAAGGTAAACCTCACCCCACCTCCTCTTCCGCACACCCGCGGGTTATGCCTGATCTTATAACCTGAGAGACAGGCCCAGCCAAGTTCTACTCCGCTGTCGGCCCTAGTCCAAGTCTTGGTTAGAAATAGCACGTCTAAATACAGGGATTCGATAAGAATTGCAATCTCCGCATGATGTTTGCATAAAGATCGGACATTAAGCAGGCCGCAAGAGAGGGCCACCGAACTACTTTGTAGTAATACCAGGTTGGCTGCTCCTACTAGAACGATGACCTATCTGACATATCTCATCCCTGGAGTAGGCTAGGCGAACAGAGGCAGAATGGCTGGCGCTGGCAGCAACCGGCGCGCGAACGGCGCAAACGGGCTTACCTCTGGTGCACCTCCGGCGCGCCAAGGACGCGCCCGCTGCACGCCGGCGCTGTGCGCTTGGCCACTCGGCATCTTTTACGCCGTAGAACACGGGAATCCTACGAGGAAAACCTCTAGACCCACGACAAAGATGGCGCCTGCTAATCGGTTCCTTCCAGATTCACCCACCCAAGATGGCGGTCAAATCGACACGACGCGGATGCAACGAGCCCAAAAATCGGCCTGAGTCCCGCAAAGTGAGGGTGAACAACCAATTATAGTGCAGGTAAGAGCTAAGCCAGAATTTTCGCCCCAGAGATGTCCAAAGGATTTAGGGAAGCGCCTGCGTGCTGAGTGTGACAGCGCGATCGTGCACAGTGAGTTAAAAAAATAAAAAAGCTTGGCAGCTAAGAAAAATAGTAGCAGGGTAAGCGTGCGCGCTATAGATATGAGAGTCTACCTGTTCAAGAGTAGAGAACTGCTTTTATATGCTCTTCCAGAACGCGGGAGTCCTCCGAGGAAAACCTCTGGACCCGCGACAAAGATGGCGCCTGCTAATCGGCACCTTCCAAATTCACCCACCCAAGATGGCGGTCAAATCGCCGCGACGCGGATGCAAGAAGCCCAAAAATCGGCCTGAGTCCCGCAAAGTGCGGGTGAACAACCAATTATAGTGCAGGTAAGAGCTAAGCCGGAATTATCACCATAGAGATGTCCAAAGGATTTAGGGAAGCGCCTGCGTGCTGAGTGTGACAGCGCGATCGTGTACAGTGAGTTAAAAGAATAAAAAAGCTTGGCAGCTAAGAAAAATAGTAGCAGGGTAAGCATGCGCACTATAGATATGAGAATCTATCTGTTCAAGAGTAGAGAACTGCTTTTATATGCTCTTCCAGAACGCAGGAGTCCTACGAGGAAAACCTCTGCGCCTGCTAATACCTTCCAGATTCACCCACACAAGATGGCGGTCAAATCGCCGCGACGCGGATGCAACGAGCCCAAAAATCGTCCTGAGTCCCGCAAAGTGCAGGTGAACAACCAATTGTAGTGCAGGTAAGAGCTAAGCCAGAATTATCGCCCCAGAGATGTCCAAAGGATTTAGGGAAGCGCCTGTGTACTGAGTGTGACAGCGCGATCGTGCACAGTGAGTTAAAAGAATAAAAAAGCTTGGCAGCTAAGAAAAATAGTAGCAGGGAAGCGTGCGCACTATAGATATGAGAGTCTGCTATAGACAAGTATAAGGGAGCTGGAGCATAGTCTTCTTGATGGTTGCTGGAAGTTCAGGTGGTGGTTAATGTATGTGGGTCCTTGGTTGTGTAGAGCCTTGTGTGTGTGTCAGCAGCTTGAATTGCCATCTCTTCTGGACAGGCAGCCAGTGGAGTTGCCTAAGGTGGGGTATGATGCGGGTTTGTTGAGGAAGGCCAAGGATGAATCTGGCTGCAGCTTTGTGTACAGTCTGACGTTTCTGTGGGAGGTGTACGGCGAGTCCTACATAGAGGGCATTTTTGTAGTCCAGAAGGCTGGTAATGAGGGCCTGTGTCACACTGCATCTCATGCGTAGGGGTAGCCACTTGAAGATCTTACGTATCATGCAGACACTGAGGACAGAGACCAGGAACACTGACCCGGGATGTCTGAGAGTACTGCGCACTTCGCGGTATGATCTGCTTTCACCTCATTTGTCATCACTGGCGAGTGCGATTGATTTATGAACCTGACCCACGACTTTGGATTCACCTTGAATATTCAGGACATCCCGGTCTCCAGTACTCATTCCCTTTCCGATGCCACATTATCGGAGGTGACTTTCTTATTTTTCGGCTTCCATTACATTGGTCAAGGGCCCCACCGGGTCGGAAGTATCACCGGCAGAGCGACCTCCTAAGTATTTTTCAGTAGCGTCCGAGCCCTGAAGAATCGTGTGAGCGAGGAAACACGTGTCGGCTGGCTGGTGTATCACTTTGATGAAAATAAAGAATTGAAGATTTCAACATATACAAGACTTCTTCGTCTTTCTGCCACTTTACCTTGTGTTACTCCGCTCTAATCCCACGATATAATTTACACTTGTACTCTATATGTGTGTGCATAGGGTTGTTGTTTCAAGACACTGAGGAGGCATTGGGAGGATAAAGTGTTGTTCTGTGAGCTTGTTGTCAATGATGATTTTGAGGTTTCTGGCATGGTCGTAGGGAGTTGGAGCGGGTCCTAGGTCTGATGGCCACCAGGAGTCGTTTCATGTCTTGCTGCTGTTACCAAAGATCAGTACTTTTGTCTTGTCTGTGTCATTTGCATGCAGTTGTTCTTCATCCAGTTGGTGACAGTTGTCATGGCATCTGTGGAAGTTGGTTCTAGTGGTGGTGGGGCCGTCGGTGAGTGAGAGGATGAGATGGGTGTCATTTGCGTAGAAAATTAGGTAGTGACAGTGGGATTTCATGATGCTGGCCAGCGGGGTAATATATGCATAGAAGAGATGTGAGGCTGAGGGATGAGCTCTGGGGGACACCACAGGTGATCTCCTTGGGTTCAGAGGTGGAAGATGGAAGGTGGGTCCCTTGGCATCTACCAGCGAGGAAGGAGGCAATCCATCTGAGCGCGTCCCCTTGGATGCCGATATGGTGGAGTCTTTCAATCAGCGTGTGGTGGGATATGGTGTTGAAGGCTGCTGAAAGGTCGAGGAGGATCAAAGCTGCTCTTTCTCCTCAATCGAGGAGTGTTCAGGTGTCATCAGTGGCAGCGATCAGGGCATTTTTGATTCTGTGATTGCTGTGGAAGCCAAATCAGGAGGTGTCAAGTAGTTGGTTCTGCTCCAGGTCTGTCATGGGTTTATTGTTGATGCTCTTTTCCAGTTCCTTCACTGGGCCAGTAGTGTCTGAGTTCACTGGGGTCAGTGGAGGGTTTTTTGAGTAGTGTTCCGACTTCGGCATGTACCAGGCATCGGGAAATGTTGCAGTGGTGATAGAGGTGTTGAGTAGGGTGGTGAGTTCCTGGCCGATACTTTTTTTTAGATTGAAGATGAGGTGCGGGCATGAGTCTGTGGGATCTCCTGAGTGAACGGATTTCATGGTGGAGGTGGTGTCCTGGGTGAAGAAGATGTTCTAGGTGGTTAGTGTCTGGTTTGTGTTGGTATCGTAGTGGCTATCTGTCGAGGAAGTCCGTAGGTGTGGGTTGGGGTTCAAAGCTTCTGTATATGGTTGCGATTTTGTTGTGGAAAAAGTGGGCAAGGTTGTTGCACCGCTCCTGTGAGGGTATGATGTTGTTTTAGTTGGAAGCGGGATTTGAGAATTCTATGAAAATATTGAAAAGTTCCTTGGTGTTATTGGCACTGGGTTTGATGTGTGCAGCAAGGGCTGTCTTCTTTGTTACCCTCAGCAGGTGGTGGTAGAGGTTGAACGAAGTCTTAAAGGCTGCCCTGTAGGAGGTGTCCTTGCTGGCACGGCATCTCCTCCCCAACTGTTTGCTGTCACGCTTCGCTGTTCTGAGTGGGTGTACAAGCTGGCCTTTTGGAGGATTTTCTCTGGATGTTCCTCTTGATGGGGATGATGCTGTCTGCAGAATTGGCAATCAATGCACTGAAGTTTTTCACTCCCTGTTTGAGGTTGGTGGCGGTAGCAGGGTTGAAGGTGTTGAGGGATTTTGCCCAGCTGGTCTCTGAGGTTTTGTTACCTGGTGGTTGGTCATCTTGGGGTGGTGGTGTGGTGGCTGGGGATGCTGAAGTGGATGATGGAGGGGTTAGTCCATGTGAGTTCTGTGACATAGCTCTATTGATGCTGTAGCTGGAGGTAGAAATTGGGTCCAGAACATGTGCTGTTGTGTGTAAGGTCGTGAATGATCAGGATCAATCCGAGGCTGCTCATACATTCGAGGAGTTGTGTGGTGTTTTTGTCATTCGGGTAGTTTATGTGGAAATGTGGGTTGCTGAGGAAGATGTAGTCTTTGGATTCTAAGACTAGGGGCACAATGAAGTCTGCGATGCTATTGCAGAGGCTGGAGTGCAGGCATGGGGGTCAGTATGCCTGGGTGACTTTGATGGTTGTCTTGTCATCTGTGTGGAGCTTGAAGTTGAGATATTCTATTGGGGTGGTGGTGTTATAGGTGATGGTGGTACACTGTGTGGTCTCTTTGTGGACGATGGCTGATCCTCCACCCTGCTTGTTGGTGTGGTCCTGGTGAGTAATTATATATCCATTGGGGATTTCTCTGGAAATGTCTGGGGCAGATGTGGGTTTAAGCCAGGTCTCAGTGATGCTGGGTGTGAAGGTGGCAATGAAATCCCATAGTTCACTGGCATGCTTGCATAGGGAGCGTGTGTTTAGAAGGGTGCATGCAAGTTTGTGTTTTTGTTCAGGTGATGTCTGTGGTGTGTTTGGGATGGGACTTGCCTGTGGGCTAGTGTGTGTGCAGTGGCAGGTGAAGTGGCAGTGGGTGCAGGGGAAAGGTTCCACTGTACAGCGTCAGTTGGCATTGTGGTTAGTTGCAGCATTTGGTTTCTAGGGTATAGAGCTCAGCGATGGGAATGGTGTATCTTCGGGGGCAGGAGGTCCTGGTGTTGTGGCGCTGGGCGCAGTCCAGGTGCAGATAGGTGAAGATGGGCTTTCCTTTGCCATGCTTTCATCACACCAGTGGCACAGTTGTGCTGTGGCCTGCATTAAATAGGTCCTGGGGTGGGAAGGGCTTCTGTTGGTGGGAAGAATGGTGAGTGGGAAAACCCAGCTTTGATGTCATTGTATCAGTCTGGAACAAGCAGGAACTGGAGGCCACAGGCAAATGGCAAGCTAGGTGTCTAGTAATGCATTTCATTAATACGAACAAGAAAAATTGTTATGAATGTGCAACTACACTTTTCAAGCATTATGTGAAATATTGTGAGAATCAGAAGGTTAATTATTGCAAACAACATGTTGCTTAATAAAATAATACATTTGATTAAAATTTGATCATTCTGCAGTTTAGGTGAACATTTCTAAGCATCTCACATTAAGGTGAGACTTCTGAATTATATTTACTAACCTTATCAGTACTTATGTTTACTAATTTGCATGTGTTCTTCACTTTGTTGATCATGTTGACAGATTGTGCAAAAGCATCTTTAGTCAGTTGGTCCTTTTTGGTAGGACTTACTTTTTCCTCCGTTATTTCACCTGGAAGCGATAATATGAAGCAAGGAAATGTGAAGGTAGGCTAAGTTGCCTTTCATTTCGGCAAAATTGTTTACTGCACATACGGGCATGTGCTTTTTTCTCTACAAACCGATAGTACCTGACCTCTGCTAAGTGGACTCCTTGAGGGCCGGTACCCTGGCTTAAGATAAGGGTGCATTCAAACCACAGAAAATAACAGTCTAGATGCGAGTTCCTTATGATCCAATGGTTTACTCATCTTTTTGTTATTACTAGACGTGGGCTCAAAACAATGGGTATGGTTTACTAAAGCTTTTGTACCTCTTGAGCTTTGCCTAGGCTATGTGTAATACACCACTTCACTTTCCTCCCTAAACCTATATATTGATCAGAATGTTTTATATGATTTTTATCATTGTGTTAGTGCACTTTGGAACAGCAACACTGAAGACATTTCTTTATCTCATGTTGAAATAAAAATATGAATTCATCATATTGCTGTTCTCTAAATTTCTTTCATACCCTGTATTTAATGGCATTGTTCAAATATTTATTTCATAGCTGGCCTTTCTGAACAGAAAAATGTATCAGTGTACTTTCTATCCACAGATCTCTAATGAACAGACTCCTGTGATAACGAGGGTACATCTTTGTAAAAGATCCTTGACACTGCTGCTTGTTAAAGCAGCAGTGGGTCTCTGCTCATTAATCCACAGCCCCTCTAGCTTACATTTCTCATTTACGAGCCCACAGCAGACAGAAATAGTGACCAATTTATATTTGTAATTTCGGCTCTGGAGATGTACCACCAATTACCAGAGTTGTGAATATGTGCGGGCCTGGTAATGGGCTGAATGCAGCACATACCGGTCCTTCACCGAGAGAGCGGGACAACAGGATGACTTCCCGGCTACAGAATGTGAAATGCTTCTGATTATTTGTATTGCAAGCTTAGATGCAGAAAAGTGAGGCCACATATTCTTTGATTTCTTTTTATTTTCTCGGGTGCGATGTGAAGTAGTGTGCAGGCAGGTTTCCAACTGAGAATGCAGGTCCCGGCAGAGGGAAGGCAACCACTAAGGCACAGCTTTCCAAACTGTGTGTCGCGACACGTTACTGTGTCGCGCCCCATGCGTAGGTGTGTCGCGCGATGGGTTACGATGACGTATGGGGCGGCCGATATCGGGGAATGCGACTCCAGCCTCGCTCAGTGTTTACGTCGTGCAAGGCGGAGTAGCAGCGAGCCTCGTGGAGCCTCGTGGTCAGGAGCTCCATTCAGCTACACCGAGGCTCAGTGGGGGCATTGTCAGAGTCTCAGTAAACGGTGTCCCAAAGGTAACCCCCTCCTCCCGCCCCCAGCAGTTCACTTGAGACCCATCCATCTTCCTGTCCCCAAAAATGCTCCGAGGAAGGTTAGCATTGGCCGAGGGAAGACAAAAGCGAACATCAACTCCAAGAAACTCCAAGAAACTACAAGGAATGGGGGCTGCAAACTCTGCTCTGAGGAACTTCTACCCACCCTGTTGGACCATAAACCGCTCACAAGTGCACGGGGTCGGGGAGATGGGGGCCAAAGAGAAATGGAAACTGAAGAAAAAAAACTGAAATGACAGTGGGAGGCCTGAGCCGCTGGAAACGGGGTTATAAAAACACGCCTTCAAAAGGTTTTATTTTGGGTGCAATTTACAGGCCAGCCAAGCCTAACACACAGAATAAAGAAAACAAATACAAGGGCTGCCACGGGAACATTCCAGGCATCACACAACTTTAAAGTAGCACATGCATGTACATGGGCAGGCAAGTTCTTGCATATATGTCAGCCACACTTTAAAACACTGCTGGAAATTCCACATGACCAGCTGCTAATGGGTTCTATTGGGTTCTGTAGCTGGCCTCTGATATTTAGATATTTTATTAATCTATTTCAATTTACAAATGAGTTGACCTCACTGTGCATAAAATTGTAAATATGTGTGGAGTGTAACATGATTGTAACTATATAAAATGTAATATCACAAATGTGCAAATCTCCTGTTCATGCGCTGTTACCAACCATGTGGGGTTTATTCAGATCCATACAAAACATACATACATTATCTGGGGGGGAGGTGTGTGTGGGGGGGGTGTGTGGGTGTGTGTGTGGGGTTGTGTGTGTGGGAGGGTTGTGTGTGGGGGTGGGGGTGGGGTTGTGTGTGGTCAAGGGTGTGGGGTTGTATGTGGGGTTGTGTGTGTGTGGGGTTGTGTGTGGCGTAGTGTGTGGGGTTGTGTGTGTGTGTGTGGGGGGGTTGTGTGTGTGTGTGTGGTGTGTGTGTGGGGAGGGGTGTGGGTGTGTGTGTGTGGGGGTGGGTGTGTGTGTGTGTGTGGGTTGTGTGTGTGGGGGGTTGTGTGTGGGGGTGTATGTGTGGGGTTGTGTGTGGGTTGTGTGTGGGGTTGTGGGTGGTTTGAGCTAGCTCGCTGCGCTCCCGTTACTGTGTCCCTGAAAAAATGTTCACAAAAAGATGTATCACCAACATGAAAAGTTTGGAAAGCTGTGCACTAAGGTTCATAGGCGTTGTGAGTAGGAGTGCTCGGGAAATTTGTCTTTGTCTTGTTACTTTTTCTGTGGGTAGAAAGCAATTTCAGGCGATGTTTTCGGACAAATTGTTTGTCAATTGTTTAACATGGAGATTGGAATTTATGTGTCATTCTCTAGCTAAAAAGTGAGAAAATGTTGTTGACTAAAAACTATGTGGCAATCCTGCTGGAGTACAGGGACTGTGAAATGAAAGTTTGCAGTGTAATTTTTTTTAACTCAACAACAATTAAATACATTTAAATACAATGATATATATATAATCGCTGAAACCTGATTTCCACACATTATTTGTGTGATATATAGTTTTATCAGGAAACCGCATAATTGTGAACATTTAGGGCCAGATGTAGGTAAATCTTATTTACAGACTCTAAAATATCGAATTTTACCGATTCGGTATTTTAGATTTGGTAAATAAGTTGTAGGTAATTATTCAGTAATTTTTACCGAATTGGAATGATACGGCAATTACCGAATTGGTATTTACCGATTCGGTAATTGCCATTGATTCCTATGGGCTTTGAGGCTAATTACCGAATTGACAAGGGGGACAGGGTGTCACTTTGACACCCTGATGCACCCCTGATTCAGGCTTGTGTGCCATGTGACACACATACATGCCCTTAGGGCATGTCTGTGTGCCACATAGCATAGGTGTACATGCACAGATGTGCATGTACACAGGAATTTGTTATTTACCAGGCAATAGTATTACATGGTAAATAACGAATTCTTAGGGGCCTGTGGCACTGTTTGCAGAGCCACCTACATATAGATTTACCGATTCGGTAAAGTTACTGAATCGGTATTTTACCGAATCGGTAAATTTACAGATTCTGTAAAATAAAGGACCCCTACATTTCAATACCCAAATACTGGTCGATAACGGCCGAAATCGGCCGTTACCGACCGGTATTCGGTCTCCTACATCTGGACCTTAGTTGCTAGATCAATGAAAACCATGCTGTCTATAAATCATAGTGCGCTATCACTCCATGACTAAGTAATATATGTTTGCAACAGTGTGATCCAAAATGCACCGCCAGCTACTCTTGGGTTTTTCACAATGCCTATGACTTCATTTGACATTGATGGCAGCACCCCCACTCTCACAATTGTTTGCAGCACCACTGTTAGCTGTATGCAAAAATTGTGATCTTTGCTTTCACATAATTACGCGAATTAACAGCAAAATTTTGCGTAATTACTCAAAATGCAAATCTGTCATTCCATCCTACATTTTAGTGCGAAATGCGCCTTCTCTACAATTTTTGCTACGAAGACGCATTGAATAAAAGCACAGCGAACAACAGCTACTTACGTTCTGCTGTTCCAGTGCATTTGCGGTAAAGGTTTTACCACAAATTGTACCATTTGTGATACATTTTTGCAAAGAATGGCACATACTTATGAGAAGTGGCATAATAGTTTAATTCCAGTAAGTTTTAGTAAGAAGGTAGCGCAAAATTCCGGAACTTGTGTGAATTTCAATTTAATCCAGGCCTAATTTTCACCTCTCCACCTAGTATGAAAGGCAGTAGGATAGTTAGGACGGCACAGAGAGATTATGCAACAGCTATGACATCTTTGAGCTGCAAGCACGCAGCTGGGACTTTCACTGCTGTGTGTTGAGAAGCTCACCTTGGTACACGGTTTTTGGCAGCAGGGGGATTCTGTTGTAGTAATGCATGTTGCTAGAAACTTGAGGAGTGATGTTGAAAGAACAAGAATTGGGGCCTGATTAAGGAGGGACAGGAATATCAGAGTAAGAGAGAGAAGTAAAGCGCCATAAAAAATTAAGACTATTCAACGGGCAGGTAGGATAGACTAAATGAAATGGATGTTGGGAAAGGTGAAGAGTTCAGAGGAGCAAGGAGGTCTAAAGTTTTTCAAATGTTGGTTAACAGTTTTTTATTAAGAATGAGAGGAGGGGGTATTTGTAAGAGTGGGAAAATGTTTAGAGGGTCCGGGGAAGGATTTGTCGTTATCTGTTAGTGCATTGTTTAGAGATTGTTAAAGTGTATGGCATAGACGAAGGATGTGTTTATTGTGAGCCTAACTTGCTCCCAAATAAAGCTGCCTTCTCCCCATGCCCTGGCAAGATGTCAGACTGTTTCCTCTCCCAACGTTTAGTTTTCTTCGGAGGTATATGCCAAAGGAGCACTTTAGGTGCCAGCTGGGGCTCCTGATAGTTTTCATTCCAGTATCCCAGTTTTTATTTCAAATTAAACGTATCCTCCGGTTACAAACTAAGGTTTCTTTATGCCCTCTCAAGGAAGACCTACTTTTACTTTGCTCTCTGAACTACACATAAATTGCAATGTGTGTTCAAACAAATTTTCTATTGCCAAAAGTGTGCATATGAACATTTTGGCTTGTTTTGCATATGTATTGATGGTGTAATTTTTTTTAACCATACTAGTATATATTTAGATTCTGAAAATATGGTTAAAGTAATTTCTTAAGACCTCACAGCTAAATGGAAAGCTGTTGATTTATTCTGACAGTCTTATTGTAAGTAGATGTTTTTAAATTTAGTTTGTAAATCCTTGTTTCCTGAAATAGCTAGTACACATACCTCCAGTATCCACATAAGTATTTGTGTGCCCTTCTCCCACTTCAAAGTTAGTGTATGGTTTTGGGCAGGGCCGGACTGGTCATAGCGGGCCAGTACCAAAATCGTCTGAAAACCGGCCCCGGCAAAGAGCTCGGCAGCACCTACAACCCCCCTGACTGGCGAGGGGGGCCGGCCGAGCACTTTGCCAGGGCCGGTTGTGGTTCCCAATCCGGCCCTGGTTTTGCGGTATGATGGTAGATGAGCCACTTTCATTCTCAGTGCTCCAGTTCCTCTAGAGAGAAGAGCAAGCTTTTTTTCCATTGTGACCATAGATCTGGGACAGAATGAGGAGCGGGCAGTTGACAAGCCTTTATGTCCTTAGGGCGGCCTTAAATAACCTGGCACACATTACACATGAGCTGCGGAGAGGTTCTGGTTAGGGGACTGCCTTAGTTTATGTGTAAAATATTAAGGAGTGTTAGACCTGACATCCATTTGATTGGTTTCTCCAGACTTTTGCCTTCATTTTTGCTGGTGTTAGGATTCTACGCACTTTACCACTGCTAACCAGTGCTAAAGAGCGTGTGCTCTTTCCCTAAAACATTGTATCATTGGCTTATCCCCCCATCAGAACATTTAATTTACTTATAATTCACTAGTAAAGTGCACTGCAGTTGTCCAGGGCCTGTAAATTAAATGCTATAAGTGGGCCGCAGCACTGATTGTGCCACTCGCTTAAGTAGTCCATTAAATTTATCTCATGCCCGCAATCACAGGGCCTGTGTGTGCAGTTTTAAAATGCCACATCGACCTGGCCAGGTAGTTCTTGTGCCAGGCTCAAGCCTTCCTTATTAAGACATATAATTCAAACCTAGGGTAGGCCCTGATAAGCCCAGAGGGCTGGGTGCAACGTATCTAAAAAGCAGGACGTGTATTTTTGAGATTTACATGTCTTGTTAGTGAAATATTTTTAAATCCATTTTTCACTACTGCATCTTCTATAGGATTACATTGAGATTACTTTATTACATTGTATACAGGTAATTTCAAAATGAGAAGATATAACTGTCCAGGTTTGGTGTCTCTGGGATCATAATTTAAAATCCTAACTTATGGTGAAGTCTGATTTTAAATTAAAATTCTGAAAAATGCCACTTTTAGAAAGTTGATATTTTCTTGCTTCATCCATTTGGTGCTTGTAACCTGTCTCTGATCACGTGACAGTGTGTAGTTGGCAGTTGGGCAGTGTGTGTATTCTCCCTGACAGCCACACAGAAGGGTAGTTTAGGTGTGACTTGAATGGCCGTTCTGGGAGGATGGGAGGGAGAAGCAGGGCAGAACCTCACTTATACCTGAATGGGCTGTATAATGTCCACACACAAACGTCTGCATATTTCTCTGTAGGGAGTCTGGAGCCAGGTCAAGAAGGGAGGACTTCTGAGCACTTCAAGGCGTGCCTTTCAAGTCTCCTTCACTTCACAGGCACCACTGGGTATACGTACTGGACCTCAGACACCATCCCATCAGTACTCTTCTGTATCTGTGGATGCCCTTCAAGGAAGAAGGACTGCTGTGCTGCTGAAAGGACTGCCACTCTGCTGAACTCCTGCTTTGCTGTGCTGACCTGCTGCCTGCTGTCCTCTTCCCTCGGTTAGAAGAACCTGACCTGCATCTCTTGCTCCAGAGTGACTCCAAAGGCTAGTTGGCTGGCCTCCTGATCTGATGCATCAGGGACATAACAGGCTTCCCACAACATTGTATCTACACCTGGACTCTGCCATCTCTTAGTCTACCCTTCCAAGTGGTGCCACCCCAGCCCCTTGGAAGTGAGCCTAAGGTGTTTACCAGTGAAACCGACACATCTTCACTGCTGAGCAGTACATCCCCCAGCCAAACTCACTCATCTCTTCACTGAGTGGTGCATCCTTGAGCAGAATGATGCATCACCACCGCTGCATGGATTGGAACCAGCGCTGAAGTCCCGCATTGCCCTTAAAGCCCTCGCAACCAATACATCATCAAAGGCGCAGTGCAGGTCTTTGCATCCCTCATTAACAGCAGCCTTGATGGCGATGGCCTCGCCGCTGTTCAAAACCAATGCATTGCCAAATGCACACCACATCCCTGAAGCTAGGATTTCAAGCCCTGTCGAATGGATCCTCGAAGATGATGCCACAGGACCGTGTACCGCAGCCTACCGCACCTCAGAACAAAAGCATCGCCCCTGCCATCCACAAACAGGATTTAAGATACTTTGTTCAACGGGCTTAACTGGGTTCTTGTCGCGAAGCCTCTATCCTTTGCTGTTGGCCTGAACTTTTTGGTTTTGTTTAGGTCTGGCGTGACCAGATATCTCTGGTTACACTTTGTGCTTTTTGGCACTATTTCAACTTACAACTTTAAAATTCAGTATCTCCAGTTTGCTGGGTGAAGTTTTGTCATTATGTTCTACTTACATTTATTAAAATGTAAGCTATTTTTCTAAATCTGGTGTGGGATCTTTCTGTGTGATGTTTTCACTGTTTTACTGTTTGAAGTGTTTCCCAAGTACTTTACACTTTGCCTTCAAGTTAAACCTGCCTGCTCTATGCCAAGCTACCAGAATGTGAGCACAGGTAATTTGGTGTTTTCTTGTGCCTTACCCTGGCTAGGATGTAGTTGCTGCTTGACCAGGGCTCACACCATAGTCAACCAGTAGCCCAATTTCTAGCAAGGAGTCACATTGGAGAAGATGTCCTGCACAACACTTTTGAAGGATGTCTTTACTGTTAGGGATCCTACTAAGGAGGAATCTAAACACCCAGAGCAAAGCAGAAGAAAGCCCAAAACCTTTAGAGGACAATGTCTGAAATGCACAAGATTGAGTTAATCGACAATATGCATCTCCTAAGAGGGTGACTTGGGAATAGGGAGGAGCCAGGCTACAAATATCCCTTCTCTTCTAAGTAATAGTTGCACTGTTTTTGATATCCACATCTTGATGTAACCCTAACTTCACAGAGTGATAAGCCACCAAGGAGTACTGTGTCATAAATGTGCACAAGGCTGCAGATAGATTGCTTAGGGGGCGTGGTTTGCAAATTAATGATGGACTGGGATGCAGCCACTGGAAAATTACCAGTGTCTTAGATTAATTCAAGCATTCCACCCGTCACTCTTTTCTGTATGCTTCAGTGTGACACCCTTAATAGGATGGACATGGCCAGACGTGGATCTTGTGCATACTGTGCCACTGGAACGAAGCTTGACCCTGCTGATGAGCCCTAATTTTTTTTAAAACAGTTCTGGATTTCTTGTGTTCTGATTCAGGAAGGGCCTGGCCTGACCATTCGGTCTGTACTGGTCACATTGGAGCAGGGCAAGATTGATTTACATATGCCCAAGTCTAAGCTGAAGTGAAATGGTGTGCAAAATAATGATAAATTGGGATACAGCCCCTAGTAATGAGCCCCTTATTGGCTGAGATTAATTCAAGTATTCCATACATCACTCTTTTTGGTGTGCTCATGGTGCTTTCTCTGGGCATAGAACTGGATGGCGACATTTGCCATCATTGAAGAGCCTGTCATTGAGATACATAATCCTATAAAATAGCAAATGACAAAAAGTTATCTGCTTTTTAGGTTGTATATAACAAGGTTGGTGTTGAAAATGTTGACTACATTAAAGCTGAATTGAAATTGTTAAGTTGATGAAGTCATGCCCTTCATTATTATCTATAACAACCTCAAAAATGCTGAATTTTAAAAGGTGTATTTATTAAAAGCACTCTTTAATTTATCTAACAGTACCTTAATGCCCACTTAGTGCCCTTTAGTGCTTCCTAGACCTGAGCCCTTAAAATCCCAACCTATCCTTTAATGCTACCCTTCCCTGAACCTTACCTTAAATACCCCTTAATGCTATCCTTCCCTAAACCTTAAAAAACCCTTCCCTGTGTCCCTACTCTCCCATGAACTATAAAATATTTTTACTACAAACGTCTTTTCAAGCCATTGATAGGTGCTGTAAAGTTGAAAAGTGATAAAATGTTGAGAGGGTGTATCAATTGCAATGTCATTATTCCAAGGGGTACTCTGTGTACATGGGCACATGAGTGCCTTCAATTACGTATTGGGAACATCACCAACGATAACCCTCTCAATAAGCAGGTGGACATCCGTCTTCGCGTTCTTGGAATGTGCAGGTGCGGTGAGGCCTTATTTCTTCAGAGTGGGCGTTAGGGCTTCAGGTGGTCCCTCCGCTGTCATACTGTCAGTGGGTGTTAACTGACACCACCACTAGATTATTATGTATTGGATAAAGTACTCCCTGCTGTATATTGTAATGGCATTGTAAGTCACCAAAGAATTCCTTAACCGAGGCCAAATGCGGATTTACTGTATAATGTCATAACACTCTGATATGAATGGCAATATTCTCACAATGTATGGCAAGGGGTACTTTATTGCGTATACTAAATGGTCACACTATCACTGACCCCACGTACCTCCTGAGCCCTTGGCGTTGTGCTCCTTCATCTGAAAGTATGGTTAAATGCATGAAGAACAGAAGCAGGATCTGTTCTGTGAAACTTAATGCCCTAAAAAGCACAAGGTAACTTTCTGAAAAAACGTATCACACGCAGCGTAAGGTTATGCCGATTAATACAAGGATTGTTGCTCAGATGAGTATTAGCACAGATATTTTTTTCCCCTCTCATGAACTAAATGCAAAAAAAAACACCTTGCCATGTATCTCTACTTTACACCAATATCTGCTCTTTGTTAGAAAGAAGAGTTCGTAAAAATGAATAGACAGTTCTTATTTTTTGTTGTTGAATCTGCACTTGCAAATATGCGTCGTAACCTGCCTTTCACCGTGACTACTGCAGCAGCTGTGCCATTTTCTTATTACAGGTGATTATAGACGTTACAACTGGACTGTAATACGAATTTTAGAGACAGGATTTTAGGGCTGGGATTTCGTTCGTTCAGGTCTGTGCTCAACCCCCAGCTTAGATAGCCTATCCCAAGGACTCTGCCATAGAGTCTGTTAGACCAACTAATTTCCCTGCCTGTACCCTAGAAGCCAAGAATATGCAGATGGTATGTTATGCCGCCCAGCTGATGATGCTTTGACCAGAGTCAGCAGGCCACTTGTTAAGACTCCTGCATCCTGGGCTCTCAATTAAATGTGCACGGAGTCCCTGAAGCTGTTGGAAGATGTGTTGATTAAGTGCTCATCCACACCACCCTGTGTAGTAAACAAGGAAGCAGAGAGCATTTGTAAAATTGAGCTGTCAGAAGCTCTGATTTTGACATGACAGCTCGACAAAGGAGGAAAAGAAGGGACTGCTTTGTTCCTTTGTAACCATTCATGCAGTTGCCTGGGCTGATCCAAAGTGCAAAGGACAGCCCATTCAGCTTAACCAGCCATTGTCTGAAGAGGGCTGAGCTAAAGCTCCTTTCTCTATGTAGGTATGTATGTGTGTGTGTGTAGTGTGCTGAGAAGTGTGTATTGGTGACAATGGGTCTTGATGAACAGATAAACTGTATGCAGGAAAAACCTACAAAGTTTGTGAGAAGGTGAGATGAACAGGTGAAATGGAGAACACTTGCGAGCAAGGTTTGAGAAAGTACTAACCTAACTAGAATGCATGGGCAGGTGATTAATTGCCAGATGCCAAATTTATGTCAGGAGAGTCAACTCTTGTGACCTGGTCAGGGAAAATGTTTGTTAGATATTCTACAGTATTTGCAGCACATGCAAGAACAGAACATTCTACAGTCTTTGCAGCACATGCAAGAACAGAACATTCTACAGTCTTTGCAGCACATGCAAGAACAGAACATTAATAAAGTGAGATTTTACTGTCAATGTTTTGTTTGCGGTTACTCTGGTGAAACGTTTTGTTGGATCTTCTAGGTCCTTGAATGGTGTATTCCAAGCATAGCAGTCAATGACTGGGCTAGCGTTGATCAATCTAAGTATGGTATAGGGTTGTCTACATGATTCCAAATATATAATTCCAAAAAACCTATGTTTCATTTAGTCTGAATGGTCGACAGGCCAGAGAGTGGTTTGCCTGCGCACCAGTTTTTGAAGTGTAGTGTTTCCTTCTCCCCTCCCAAAGTAAAAGCAAAGAAAGTTAACAGGGACTTGAACATCAAATTGTATCCTCAGACTAACATTAACATATATTTCTACAGGATATGTTCATACAACAACTTGAAGATAAGTTGACTATCCTAAATAGGCACTACCAACCCAAAAGCAGTTGTTGATTCAAGCTTCAATAAGATTAAAATATTATTTTCCGCTGCATTAGAAGGCCAGGGCTTCCTTTCACACAGGGTAACTTACGTGAATCAGCAGGCATATCACTCTGACAGAACAGGGACAGCATGTCACCGGTAACGCAACCACTCTTTACAACATGGCAGCAGTAATAGAGACTTCACTCACTCTTGTGACAATTGCAGAATAGCGGCAGTGCACTTATCCCTAAGTGTAGAACAGCTCAGCAGCAAGCAATTGAAGGAATGTCAGAGATTGTTTAATTTCAATTATTTAGTCATTTTGGGCCTTTTTTAGAGTTTGAAGGTGGGAATTTTAGATAACAAACAGGGCTGATGTAAACATCCGAAGTATTCAATCAATCAATCATAGCATTTGTATAGCGCACTACTCACCCGGAGGGTTTCAAGGCGCTTGGGGGAAGGGGGGGGGGTCTGCTATTGCTTGGACAGCCTGGTCTTGAGTTGTCTCCTGAAGGCGAGATGGTCCTGGGTCAGCCGAAGGTGGGAGGGGAGGGAGTTCCATGTCTTGGCCGCCAGGTAGGAGAAGGATCTTCCTCCGGCGGTGGCTCTTCGGATGCGTGGTACGGTGGCGAGGGCGAGGCTTGTCGAACGTAGCTGACGGGTGGTCATGTAGAAGGTCAAGTGGTCGTTGAGGTACTTGGGGCCAAGGTCGTGGAGGGACTTGTGTGCGTGGGTGAGGAGTCTGAATGTGATTCTCTTGCTGACGGGGAGCCAGTGCAGGTCCCTCAGGTGGCCGGGGATGTGGCTGCGTCGGGGGATGTCCAGGATGAGTCGGGCGGAGGCGTTCTGGATGCGTTGGAGTCTTTTCTGTAGCTTGGCTGTGGTTCCGGCGTACAGGGTGTTTCCGTAGTCCAGTCGGCTTGTGATGAGTGCCTGAGTGACCGTCTTCCTGGTTTTGGTCGGGATCCATCGGAAGATCTTGCGGAGCATTAGTAGGGAGTTGAAGCATGATGAGGAGACGGCGTTGACTTGTCTGGTCATCGAGAGGGAGGAGTCCAGGATGAAGCCCAGGTTGCGTGCGTGGTCTGTTGGCTTGGGAGTGATGCCCAGGGCGGGGGGCCACCAGGAGTAGTCCCAGGCGGAGGGCCATGGTCCCAGAATGAGGACTTCCGTCTTGTCTGAGTTCAGTTTCAGGCGGCTGTTCTTCATCCACTCGGCGACGTCTTTCATCCCTTCGTGGAGGCTAGTTCTGGCGGTGGCGGGGTCTCTGGTGAGGGAGCGGATCAGTTGGGTGTCGTCGGCGTAGGAGATGATGTTGAGGTTGTGTTGGCGTGCGATGGCTGCAAGGGGTCTCATGTAGACGTTGAAGAGGGTGGGGCTGAGTGATGATCCTTGCGGTACGCCGCAAATGACTTCGGTGGCCTCGGATCGAAACGGGGGGAGGCGGACTCTCTGTGTTCCTCCGGCGAGGAACGAGATGATCCATTCCAGAACCTTCTCTTGGACACCTGTGTTGCTGAGGCGTTGGACTAGGGTGCGGTGGCAGACAGTGTCGAACGCTGCGGAGAGGTCCAGGAGGATGAGGGCGCTTGTTTCCCCGTTGTCGATCAGGGTTCTGATGTCGTCGGTGGCTGCGATGAGGGCGGTCTCGGTGCTGTGGTTGGCTCTGAAACCGGACTGCGAGGGGTCAAGGGATCCGTTCGTCTCTAGGAAGGCGGCAAGCTGTCTGTTGACGGTCTTCTCGATGACTTTGGCAGGAAAAGGGAGGAGCGAGATGGGGCGAAAGTTCTTGAGGTCGGTGGGGTCCGCTGTTGGTTTCTTCAGTAGGGCGCTGAGTTCGGCGTGCTTCCAGCTCTCCGGGAAGGTGGCGGTGTTGAAGGAGATGTTGATGATGTCCCGGAGTTGGGGTGCGATGATGGAGTCGGCCTTGTTGAAGATGTGGTGGGGGCAGGGGTCGGTTGGAGATCCGGAGTGGATGGTGTTCATCGTACGGGCTGTGTCTTCGGTGGTCACCGTGGTCCATGTGTGGAGGGTGGCGGTGGGGGGCGTTGGTTCGACGGTAGGGTGCGTGGATGGTGCGCTGAAGCTGTTGTGGATGTCTGCGATCTTGCGGTGGAAGAACGAGGCGAGAGAGTCGCAGAGGTCTTGTGAAGGAGTGATGTCGTTGTTGCCAGTGCTGGGGTTGGAGAACTCCTTGACGATGCTGAAGAGTTCCTTGCTGTCGTGGGCGTTGTTGTCCAGTCGTTCCTTCAGTGATTTCTTCTTGGTGGTGCGGATGAGCTGGTGGTGCTTGCGGGTGGCTTGTTTGAGGGTGGTCATGTTGTCTGTGGTCTGGTGGAGGAGCCAGGCTTTCTCGAGGGTGCGGCAGTTCTTCTTGGAGTCCTTGAGTTCGTCGGTGAACCAGGTGGCTTTCTTGCTTCCGGGTCTGTTGGGAGGGTTCTTCAGTGGCGCGAGGTCGTCTGCGCAGGCGGTCAGCCACTGTGTGAAGTTGCGGGCTGCTTCGTTGGGGTCCGTTGTGCTGGCGGGTGTGTTCTGGCTGAGGGAGGTGGTGAGCTGCTCGGCAGTGATCTTGCTCCAGCTCCTGTGAGGAACCTGTTGCGGGTGGTGGTGAGTCGTTGTTCTTCTGAAGCTGAAGTGGACGCAGCTGTGGTCGGTCCAGTGAAGTCGGGTGGAGTGGCTGAAGGTGATGTGCTAGCTGGATGAGAAGACGGGATCATGCGTGTGGCCGGCGTAGTGAGTCGGGGTGTTGACCAGTTGCTTGAGTCCGAGGTTTGCGAGGTTGTCCAGCAGGGCGGCGGTGTTGCGGTCCTTGTTGTTCTCCAGGTGGAAGTTGAGGTCCCCATGGAGAACGTAGTCCATGGAGGGGAGGGCGTGCGGGCTGATGAAGTCCGTGATGTCTTCGCTGAATTGTGTGCGTTGTCCCGGGGGTCTGTAGACGAGGGTGCCTCTGAGGGTTGTCTTTAGGTCGGTGTGTATCTGGAAGTGGAGGCGCTCGGCGGTGGGGAAGGTGTCGTTGGAGTCAGTCGTGATGCAGATGGTGTTCTTGTGTACGATGGCGATGCCTCCTCCAGTCTGGTTGATGCGGTCCCTCCGGGTGATCTTGTATCCGTCCAGGATGGCGATGGCGATGTCGGGCGCTGAGGAGGCGTTCAACCAGGTTTCCGTGAGGAAGGCGACATCTGGTGTTGTGGTGTCGAGCAGGTTCCAGAGTTCGACGGCGTGTCTGTGGACGGAGCGTGTGTTGAGCAGGATGCACTTCAGGTGGTTGCTGCGGGTGCTTGGCTTGGCGGGTGCGGTGCAGGTCCGGAGGCAGGTGAATTTGCAGGCTTGGCAGGTGAAGGGTCCGTGGGTGCGTTCTGTCTGTCGGTGTGGCTCGGTAGCAGGCGGGGGTTCGGCCGGCGTTGAGTGCGTTGAGGGCGGCGGCGGCGTTGGTCCGTCATGTGGGCAGGCGCATACGGGGGCCAGGGGTTCTGGCCCTGGGCGCGGTCCAGGCGCGGACGGGCGCAGACGGGCTTGCCTTTGGCGCACCTTCGGCACACAATCGGCGCGCCCACTGCGCGTGACCGCTGCACATCCCTGCGGTCGCCATTTAAGGCTAAGTGGGAGGGAGGAGCAGCTGGGAGGCGGGAGATCGAGACTGCGAGCAGCAGCGAGGGGCACACACACAGCTGGGGGGCCGTGTGGTGCGGCGGTGTCCTGAGAACAGGTCACACTCACCTGCGCCGCGCGTTCGCCATTTAAGGCTAGGAGGGAGGAGCAGCTGGGAGGCGGGAGCAGGGAGGACACGGAGAAAAGGGGGCGTGGCCGCGGGAACGGCAGCAGAAGCGTGGAGCGGGGCTAACAGGCAATACGGGAAATGCACAAAAATACTTCAAAAACAAAGATACAGCAGGGTAAAATACAGAGAGGCAGTGGTCAACAATACCAGCTATGGAAGCAGGCAAAACAGCAGATCGAGACTGCGAGCAGCAGCGAGGGGCACACGAGGGGCACACACACAGCTGGGGGGCCGTGCAGGTGTGTTATAGCCTATGGCACTTATAATATGGCAGATGGGAAATCCAACACATTTCCTCTCCCACAGTATCCTCTCCACCAAATTCTAAATAAGACCTTTAGTTCCACCAGTTGTTTGAAATGGTATTTATTGGGATATGAAATCTACTTTTCTCCATAATAAGAATACAGTTATGCTCAGTAATAAGTGTCCTTCTCTCAATTGTCTGACTGGTGCCCGCATCACTGTGACATTTCACTGTTTCTTGGCCCGCCATCACTTGCTTAATTCATTCCAGCTTCGCTGTTCTATGGACCACTAGAAATGGATTGATAGAGGACAGTTTCGAAGAGGAGTTCAGCTATCCTAGGATTAACATCCCTGTTAGGCGGAGAATGTATGCTACAAATTGGCCAACAACTCCAGGAAACCTACCTTGGGTGGATAAGTTGCCTTCAGACATGCTTAGAGGATTTGGCCTGTATTTTTACTGCCACCTGGCCTGTCAGAGGCCATCCTAATCTGACCCTTGATAACACTCCTCTATGTCACTATGTCAAGCATAAAAGGTGACCTGTCTGTTTCTTGCCCAGTCCCCTGTGGTGGAAGGTGTTGTCTGAAGTATGCTTCCCAGAGGAGTATGAGAGAATGTTCCAGAATAGTAGACAGGTACACCATTTGTCCCTCGCTTGCATGTCACAGTAGCTCCTTGTGGAGCCTATAGAACAGGAACCTATAAAATGTTAAAAGATGGCAGTGGGCGACTTCCATTTCTCGGGCACATGATGCTCATTTCTCCCACTTCCAAGAAAGTTCAGACAGAGGAGAGATCATCTGTGTTGAATCTGTAGATCAATATTCAGAGATAACAGGTGTGCTGCTGTTCTCTAGGACATAAAGGTAGGGTGAGTGTCTCGTGCATGGGTGCTGCTTAGATCAACACAGTTTTATGAGGGAATGTAGCAGGGATATCCAAGAAACACAGTCCATAAACATGTTTGTTTATTTCACCGAACATAGGATCCATGAGCAAATGCATCCAGAGAGTCCATGGAATCATCAGCAACTAAACGCCCAAGGATAAACATTTGTGAGCGGGTTAAAATAGGTCTAGGGCCGTCCTAACCGAATGTGTTTATTCCCAGGGGGCACTAGCCTAATTATAACTAATCAGCCCCAACTGGATATAATGATCCTATAGGGCTAGTGTGGTGCATAGGGTCGACATGTTTCATGCCAGGTTAGCCCTACCGGGTCTGGTGGCACTTCATCAGGACCAAAAGAATGATAATTAGTATTTTGGCACTACCGCAATCTGGTTCAGTGGTTCCTTAACTGATAACCAGAAGCAGTTAAACGTCCCGGGTTGAGTGATCCCGAGGTGAAAGACCCCTAGAGATTAGGCCTTCTGCTGGCGGGGATGGCAGAGCACCTCGTTGCTCTGGTTGCAGGGAGGCAGTGCAACTAGTGGCACTACACTACACTACACTAGCTCCGGGACCTGTAAGGGAAGAGCAGGGTACATGCAAGGGTGCAGTAACAGAGAAGCCGCCCTAGTATCATAGATGTTTTTTTTTGCTGGTGGGTCTGTCGCTCACAATATTGCTTCCAGCTGCTGTACTCAGTGCAGACACTGCAGCTGTTAAGTGAGTGATAGCCATTACAATGCTTCCCTTGGTGACAGACCATGGAAGTGTCTCTCAGTGGTAGGCTAAATTGGAGGCTTGCAGGCAGCTACTGCGGCAGTTCACTGAGTGACAGATACTGCAGTATTTCACACCATAATAGACAGAAGGATGCTACTCTGTGCCAAACATAAAGGTGTTTAACAATATGAGCAGTTATGCTTGCACTCAGTTAACTAGAGTCATAAAGGGGCAGACTTCAATGAGTGATGTACACAGGCATGTAGCACTTAGTGATGATGCATATAATGGGCCAAATATAATACATCCTGCAATTTGCCTAAAATGTTGACTCTCAAAGTACAACACAATTCTGACAATAATCTGGGATTAAATGAAGAGTTTGTGTCCAGCCCCACTGACTGCAGGGCACACTGTGAATGGCACTGAATTTATTATCACATCCAGACAGGGGTGATTTTTGTTGTGGGTAAGCACTTCAACCACCAAGCCGTTATTGGTGGGATTAGATAAACATAGTTTATTGGAGGTTACTTTTAGATGCTGCTGTTCTGGCTGGCAAATTAATCATTAACTAAATGAAAAGCCTTGGCAAGAAAATTATCACGCAGTTAGGAATGATTCTGGCTCTTACCAGACCCAAACACAGATGGAAGAACAGCAGCCTTTCTTTCCCCCCAGTAAAACAAGTTATATAATTCGAAAATGAAAGGTCATTGGCAAAACCAATATATTGTGCTTATATAAGAGCTATTGGCTTCACCAATGTGTTTTAGCCATGTTGTACACCAGCATGGCTGCTGTTCACCAAGGCTAAAAGTTGTTGGCATAGAGAAGAGTGGCGTTGAGTAGAGTGGAGTTGTTGCCATTAGAGTAGAGTGGAGCAGAGTGGATAAGAGTGGAGTGGTGCAGAGTGGATGTGCGTAGGGTGGTGCAGTGTGGAGTGGCATGTGGAGGGGAGTAGCACAGAGGGGAGTAGTGTGTTGTGGAGTAGCGTGGAGTTGCCTAGAGTGGTGTTAGCACTGTGTGGTAGTGAACTGCCATTACAAACAAAACACTTTTTCAATTGAAATGACCATTACATTTGCACTCATAGGTTTACTGATAAAACTATATTGTGCACAAATAATGTGTGGGAATGGCATCACTAAGTGTATTCATTTGTTTTGATCATATTAATATTTGTTTCCTCACCACTTCCGAATTACAAAAAATGTGCTTCATTTCTGCTTTCCTAATTCAGATATATTCTGGAATATTTGCATAGTTCATTCACAGACATTTAAATGTTTTTGAGTGCTAGAACAAAAACATCCTACTGCCTTTCCTATCACATGAGTAGCCAGCAGGATTGTCATATAAATCCTCTAACTTTGAAATCAGAGAAAGAAAAGTAAAAACTAAGCTCCCTGGAAGACAGAGCCTGACATTTTACCTTGCTCTTTGAATGCAAAGCAATGTGACAAGATAAGAAAATCATTTAAACTCCTGTTCACAGAAAGCGAGCACTTGTGGAACAACACAAGGAGTAATGATGAACAGGCTATGCTCCACGGGATGAGCTATCTCAAGATAGACAGCCTAAAACAAATAAAGCCAGCAAATGGAAGTCAAGCAAATGTGAGATGCAAATCGCAAAGCCAATGATAAACAATGGACCTTAAAAGGGGAGCCCAGCCTCTTCCGGCCACTGACTGGTCACACCATTATAACATAATGGGGTAACCCCAAAAAAGTCCACAGACCTGGGTATCAAGTGGTACAGAAGACAAATGGTCCTAGACTAATTTATTAGGCAGTTGAGTTGTCCTATATTTGTAATTCGAAAAACACATTCAAGATACCAATTGAGTTAGCAAAAGACCTGAATGTATCTGCAATCTTTTTTTAAAATACATACATATGCACACTCTCATAAACGCAAAAGGCACCCAGTAAATTTGCAGCAAGGTCTATTTTATTCCTATTCTTTAAACACTCATAACATAAACAGATTGCTATATTAAGTAACAAAATGAGAAGGTTGCTCAACAGGAGGAGAGAAACAAGCGATGGAAATGCAATAGGTCTCGCATTAGAAAAGTTGGAGCTGTTGGTCTTGTAAATGACAAATATTTTATTAATGTGTTGGTTTTTAAAATAGCTAAATTGATAGCTTTGTCATTTACAATGCCAATAGTTATAACTTTCGCGAATGTGACACCTATAGCCTTTGTAATGCAACATGTTTTGTATTTACGTGACTTAGATGGCAGCTCTGGTCGTTAGGCCACATCTCTAGAGAGATGTACGAAGTACTGATGAAGACAAGATAAACTGCACTTCGATAATGATGTCGAAATTAAGTTAGTACCTCTTTGATCGTTTTACTGCAAAATTTTGAAAATTATGAGACTCTAGTTCAGAACAGTTTGAATTTAGCTGTAGGACAAGAAGTGCCAGTGCAAAGTGTTGGAAGTAACTGTGGCCAAGCATCTACTGTAAACAGAGGCCACGTTGTCAGTAAACTTGGGAACATATGTAGCCTGGCCCAACATTAAAAGTGTTGCAGTCACTGGGTGTAGGCCGTTAAAAAAACAAGAACAGAACATCTTTTTGTGACATTTGTAATAAAGCTTGAAACATTGAGAGAATATATTTGAACCAGTTGTTGAAGGGAGGGCGATAGAGGGAGGGCGATAGATAGATAGAGTGAGGGTGATAGATAGATCGATAGATGGTTGTGTGGGGGGGTTGTGTGTGTGGGGGGATGTATGTGGAGGGGGTTGTGTGTGTGTGGGGTTGTGTGTGTGGGGAGGGTTGTGTGTGTGTGGGGTTGTGTGTGTGGGGGGGGTTGTGTGTGTGTGGGGTTGTGTGTGTGGGGGGGGGTGTGGGGGTTCTGTGTGTGGGGTCTGTGTGTGGGGGTGTGTGCAGGGGGTTTCTGTGTGTGGGGTTGTGTGTGTGTGTGGGGATGTGTTTAAGGGGTTGTGTGTGGGGGTGGACGATCAACAGATGAGAAAGGAGAGAGCGAGAAAGAGAGAGAGAGAGAAAGGGGGGGTGAGAGGAGAGGTATAAAGGGAGGGAGGGAAATAGAAGGAGGAGGAAGAGAGAGTGGGAGAGAGAGAAAGAGATAGGAGAGAGACAGAAAGAGAGTGAGGAGAGATAAAGAGAGAGAGGGAGGGAGAGAAAGGGAAAGACTGAGAAAGAGAGTGGGGAGGGAGAGCGAGAGAGGGGAGTAGAGAGAGCCAGAGAGGGGGAGAGAGAGCCAAAGAGAAAGAGAGCGGGAGAGACAGAAAGTGTGAGGAGAGATAAAGAGAGAGAGAGGGAGGTAGAGAAAGAGAGAGATAGAAAGGGGAAGAGTGAGAGAGAGAGGGGGAGAGAGAGAAAGAGAGTAGGAGAGACAGAGAGAAAGAAAGAAAGAGACTATGCGCCCTGGTGGGAGCTGTGGGAAACAGGTTCAAACAAATTCTGTTGAAAAGAAAGGGTGACATACGTAACATTATTAGATGGATTCTTGAAAAGCACCCCGGCTTCTTGCCTGGGCTCTCAGCAGGCATCAGCTTTACACAGCGTGTTTTTTTTTTAGCCTTCCTAACACAGAGCACATAAGGTGTTCAAATGGGGGAGGTGATGTTGTTTAAAGGGGAAAACTGCCAATGAACGAGTTTGAAAACTAGATTTTAATGTCTGATTGTGCTTAATAGCCTGTGATTGTGGACGTATTCTTATACACACCAAAAATAAATATGACCTAAAGTGGAGCTACGCTACTAATTTTATTTGTGTATAGCTGCAAACACGCAGTGACAGCCGCCGTACTAGTGCTTAATTTGTAACAAAGGAAGTGCTGGTGTTGTGATCAGGCAGCAGCTTCATACTCTATAATTCTTTTGTTAGTTTGCGTAACAGGGAGAGCGCACATAAACTGAAATTTAATAATGACTTGGCTACAGCCGCTTTCAAGTGGCTGTAGCCAAATTACTAGTAAAATTCGGTTTATGTGCTCTCTGTTACGCAAATTAAAAACGGAAGATGGGGGGGGGGCGGTTAGAGAGATGCGTGCGAGAAAAGATGCCGGGAAACAGAAGGAAAGAGGGAGGAGGGTAGAAAGGAGGAGTCGAGTTAGACATGAGCGCCTGGAGCAGGGCGGCGAGGCAGACATGCACGAGGGGCACGGGAAGAGGAGACGAGGGGTCAGAGAGAAGTTAAAAGTAAAATTAGAGATAGGGTGAGGGTGGGAAGAGAGGGTGAGTGGGGGGAGGGCGAAGGAGACGTACACAGAGCACATAAGGTGTTCAAATGGGGGAGGCGATGTTGTTTAAAGGCGAAAACTGCCAAAGAACGAGTTTGGAAACGAGGTTTTAATGTCTGATTGTGCTTAATAGCCTGTGATTGTGGACATATTCTTATACACACCAAAAGTGAATATGACCTAAAGTGGAGCTACGCTACTAATTTTATTTGTGTATAGCTGCAAACACGCATTGACAGCCGCCGTACTAGTGCTTAATTTGTAACAAAGGAAGTGCCGGTGTTGTGATCAGGCAGCAGCTTCATACTCTACAATTCTTTTGTTAATTGTTAGTTTGCGTAACAGGGAGAGCGCACATAAACTGAAATTTAATAATGACTTGGCTACAGCCGCTTTGAAGTGGCTGTAGCCAAATTACTATTAAAATTCGGTTTATGTGCTCTCTGTTACGCAAATTAAAAACGGAAGATGGGGGGGCGGGTTAGAGAGATGCGTGCGAGAAAAGATGCCGGGAAACAGAAGGAAAGAGGGAGGAGGGTAGAAAGGAGGAGTCGAGGGAGACATGAGCACCTGGAGCGGGGCGGCGAGGCAGACATGCACGAGGGGCACGGGAAGAGGAGACGAGGGGTCAGAGAGAAGTTAAAAGTAAAATTAGAGATAGGGTGAGGGTGGGAAGAGAGGGCGAGGGTGGGAAGAGAGGGTGAGTGGGGGGAGGGCGAAGGAGACGTACACAGAGCACATAAGGTGTTCAAATGGGGGAGGCGATGTTGTTTAAAGGGGAAAACTGCCAATGAACGAGTTTGGAAACTAGGTTTTAATGTCTGATTGTGCTTAATAGCCTGTGATTGTGGACATATTGTTATACACACCAAAAATAAATATGACCTAAAGTGGAGCTACACTGCTAATTCTATTAGTGTATAGCTGCAAACACGGAGTGACAGCCGCCCTACTAGTGCTTAATGTGTAACAAAGGAAGTGCCAGTGTTGTGATCAGGCAGCAGCTTCGTACTCTATAATTCTTTTGTTAGTTTGCGTAACAGGGAGAGAGCACTTAAACTGAAATGTAATAATGGCTTGGCTACAGCCGCTTTCAAGACTTATCTGCTGCCTTAATGCCTTCTAGTATACTGATGCCAATATCCAAGTTTTGTTCTTGTTGGAATAGATACAAGTTCAACAAGTGAATTAACAGGCAAGCTTCTGTGTTCTGCGACACGGCGGGCAGGGGAGGGGGCGGAGCGGGGAGAGGTGCGACACGGCAGGCAGGGGAGGAGAGTAGGAGGAGAGTAGGAGGAGGAGGGGGGAGGAGAGTAGGGGAGGCACGGCCTAGCGGCAGTGCAACCAAGAAGTGAGGGGGCGGAGCTGGGGGAGGCTGTGAGAGAGAGAGTGGGCAAGGCAGGCGGCTGGGGGCATGTGCACGCGCTTTTAAGCTCAATGCGCATGCGCATTGAGCTTAAATTTCACGGGCACTGCAAGGAATCGCCACGATTCCTTGCAAGTTGGTTAAAGACTGTTTAAGCCCCCATAGTCTCGCAAGCTCGATGCGCATGCGCATCGAATAGCGAGACCTAAAAAGAGGAAAGGGGTGTGCTCATGTGTGGGGTAGATGAGAACAATAAAGGGAAAGGATCCAAAAATAATTGAAAGGAGAATCAATTACACTTCTTGTACCTAAGGAAAAAACTGCCTATAACTTTACCGTGAGACTAGTTTTTCATCAGTTTGTTGTTTTCGATTTTTTTTTTAATGGTGCACAGAGGTATGTCATCTGTGGGTTGGGCAAGGTGGGGGTGGTACGGGGCAACCGTTTTATTCTTTAACCAGGCTGTAAAACACCCTTAGAAACCTTGGGCAAAGCCATCATGTCCCAAAGGCAAGACCTATTGACTTTGCTAATACTCGTTGATTTCCCTGGCTAAAGTGATGACCATAATACAACAGCCTATCACAGCAGTAAGCCCTCTGATTAAATAAACTCACAAAATAAATACATGAGCCACTAGCCCGTGTAAGAATTAATTGCATTACTATTGACCAATTAATACCATTTTACATGTAAGTAAAAAATACTTCAAATGGTCTATCATGGATGCTCTTGGCCCTCATTTAACTTTGAATTTGAAATCCTTACAAGTAAAAACTTGACCATTCCATGTGCTGGAGATTCCTAAGCGAGGAATGCCTGCCTTATGCAGTGCATGAAAGTGCATTCATTGTATTATGTGCTAATATAATATTTAGGCAAATGAAAATAATATTGCAATTTCACATGATTCCCCTTTATGTTATTGGAGTTCCTCTAGGTTATATACCCTGGCTGTTACTGTATGATTAATGTTGGACCTGGCCCTTTCTGCAGAGTCACCCTAGAGTTTTTGTTTATCTTTGCTGAAAGTGTTTTTATTGGCTATTGACCTGCACACTTTTCCTCCTGCTAACCAGTGGTAAAATGCTTGCGTGCTCCATTTTAAACTTAGTCAAATTAGTATACAGCTTATTGGTGCATTCAATTTACTTATAAATATCCAGGGCCAGTAAATTAAATGCTTCCAGTGGGCTGCAGCATTCATTGCACCACCCAGTAAAGTAGCATTGTAAAATATGACTCAGGCCTGCCACTGAACCTGCAGTGCCATTTCAGTCTGAGAAAACAGAACCACATGCCAGTCCTAATCCTTACTTTTTACTACTTATGTAACCCCTAGGTTAGGCCCAAACGCAGAGTGCATGCTATTTGAAAAGTAGGACATGTGTACTTAAGTTTTACATGTCCTGAAAAGGAAAAAACTCCTAAAGGCACTTTTCAATCTAGCAAGGCGAACCCTCCCAGAGATTACACTGAGTTACTTCATTACAATTAAGAAATGATAACTTCAGTGTGAGAGCAGATAGAGAAATTCTTTTCCACTTATTTGAATTTGAATATAACATTCTCTTTAATGGGGAAACCAGATTTTACGTTCCTTTTCTGAAAATGTCACTTTTAGAAACGTGACATTTTATTTGTACAAACCAAATGTGTCCAAGGGCACATAACTGTGAATAGCTCTTATGTGATGTATATTTCTTCCAGGCATGGTACTAAAAGGAACCCGGGTTTAGGGAACGGTGTTCTCCTGAGAAGGATGGCCTAACAATTGTCCTGAGCTTCAAAGGTTAGTCTTGGGCTGTACTCAACCCCTTTCTGACTTCTGAAGATGCCCGTGTTGTCAATGGCCTGCCCATTGTCCCAGTAGACAAGTTGGAGCCAAATCCAAGGAAAAGGGGGGAACTGACCAGATTCAGTTTAGGGTTAGACATAGAAGGTGACCCCACCCACAGTCTAGTACTGAGTATTCAAGTGGCATCCTCAAAACCTCTCATCAGAACACTCCTGGACCCATGGAGACTCCAAAGAGTGAAGACTGGGCCTGCCTGCTTAGAACCAAGGACACATGATGTGACAGGCAATGACCTCCCGACCTCCTGTTTGAGCTACAGAGACACAAAAAGCTTCCAGAGGCCTTTCTTGCAACTGCTGGTATCCAACGCTACAGATCTAATGTTTATTAGAGAAATACTTATTTCTCAGTTAGATTAGTGAGACCTTCAGTTGGTCTATCATGCTGTGGTCTTGAAGCGATAACTCCCTCTATTTCTTTGCCCAAGTCCTGGTAGGTGATAGATAGCACATTACAGTTATTGGGGAGGAGTAGCTACACCCAGGGATGATGACTAGTCACTTTACCTTATAAACTAAATGTGGCAGCCTGCAGTATCTGGGACCCCTTCATCTCTTTTAATAGAACACCTTGGAAAGAGTTTAAACAAAAAAGTGATCACAATCACCTTAAGTGTGCCCATCAATTAGGTTTGACAAGGGACATCTTTTTAGTTTAAATGACGAGCGGGAGGCTCACTTCTAGTGCACAGACTGCAAAAATGCATCCAGAAATCAATACATACAATACATCCAGTATTCATCACCAGCGTTTGGTGTTTAATGCCTTGAGACTGCCTTGAGACTGCTATGACATTTTATTGAAGGCTCAAACTTTTAGACCCTCAAGCAACAACCCTGTTGCTTGATGCTGATAGGGCCCTGGATAATGTATGTATGAAAAGTATTGAGTAGCTGTGAGAAAATATAGCTTTGGGTAATTTATGGTTCCATTGTGTTAATCCACAATCTAGTCTTGCAAGGCTTGTGACAAAGTTAATGGAATCTGCTCATTTTGGATCGAATTTCTTCAAAATGCCCATCAGAGGTTCCCCTTCACGCCATTTTTGTTTATATTAACATTAGAACCACTTTAACACACATTAGCAAATTGTCTCTATATTAATGGGATTCTGGTGATAAGGAAGACATCCTTCAGTTTACTGTACAGGAAGGAGAAATAATCCCTGTAGTCTTGGTCAAAATAGACCAAGACCATTTCGGACTACACCCTGAATTATTGTAAAACTGAGATTGAAGCCGTTAAAGGCAAAGCACAGAGAAAAACATGATGTTCGCTCCAGTGATAAATTACTTAAGGAGTAATTTGAGAAATATTTATCATGCTAGTGAAATTTGTGAACCTCACACATTATGAAATTTTACAACTTTTTTGGGCCTTTAATTTCACTCATTTATTTTACACCCGAGACCTATTTGAGTAGAAAATATCCTCTGGCATATTTCTTCTCAAATCTGTCCCTTTGCCAGTATTTTGCATGATTGTTTTATGTGAGGTATCTCTCAAGTTCAGTTTTGACACAGTTTGCAAAATTTTACATAAGTCCATATGATGAGGTTGGTGGTGCGGGACCGCTCTGCTCCCGCCCCGCCAAAACCATGTACGAACCGTCTGTCAGATCAATTTTCTCCTCTTTGGTGGGTGGTTCTTTTGCGCTCCCAGGGCGGTGCCTAGGAAATAAGAACTGCAATGGGAACATCAAAGACAAAAACTGCATGGCATGGAATGCTGCAGTCAATGGTGTGCAGCTACTGGTGTGCATGCCAAGAGGGGGCACATGTTGTGTCCCCCTGTGTGCAACCACATGGCGTGAGGCAGCTCTGTTTCTTCACCACCACATTTTTAATGGCGGTCGCACCGCCATGAAGAGTATGGCAGTGAGGAAACTCATAATATGTTTGGCGGGTCTGCAGTGCCCCTGCCAAGCATACTGCCACCTCAAGACCATTGCACCACCACCAGGGATCTCTGATCCCTGGCGGTTGCGGTGGTCTCAGGGAGGCCCGACCTCCCTGGTAGTAATGGGGGGATTGAAAGACTGTCACCGACATGCCCCGGCAAGTCTGGCAGTTCATGGACCGCTGGACTCTTAAAGCCCATAATGTTCTTGTGCCTTAACAAGCCTACATATAAAGCTTTCCCTTTCATACTTTGACTCTATTGCTCTCACAATGAAGGTTATGATGGTTATAAGCTAGATTGTCGACACACATTTGGAATAACCATCCTGGTTACAGAAAAGCAAGCACAGGACGTTGACAGCCATTGCCTTGGCTGATAAATTAATACCCACACAATGCTCTGCAGTTTTCTCAACTTCATGACAACCATATAATGGTAACCTGGACTTCTGCAACTTCATGAATCCTAACATGACTTCATTATGTGTGGTTTCCCAGAGAAAAGACCTCAAATTAATCAATTGTTTTGCAAGGGTAATCAATAAAGGTTATATTGCATCTAAACTAAACATGATGGTGAAAACAAAATCTATTTACTCACTCAATCACAAGCTGATAGCTCTGCAATAACAGATGATGAAATGTGTTGCTGTTTCCAAAGCAGTTAGCGGAGCAGTGTGAATAAGTATGGAAATTGACTTTTAAGTCAACAATACAGCCTAATATTTCACACTGCTGTTTCTTGATTCTGATGCTCCAACAATGGACATGCCTACATCTTTTTATTACAGACTCATTGAACCTTTTTGGTTTGAAAACTCAAAGGAAACTTTCATTATTTTGTTCATGGACATATTAATGACTTTTTCTACAGTGTCTTTGGGTATGAAATCCATAGGTAACTGTTGGCCATTTCTTGGTCATGGATTAATGATTTTATGGCCTTACTTGGGCTTTGAGATGTTTCACATAGTATCCCTGTTAAAATATTTTTTTATGTGATTGATGTGTATTGTCGTGGGCTCATGTCCATTTTCTAATCATGTGCTTTCATTTTGGGGATCCATCTAGGTTGTTGGCAATTGTTTAAAAAATAAAGTGTGATGCCCTGTTTGATTTTTTTAATATCTGTACTGAAAACATCATCTTTATTAAAAAATACACAACTTCAAAGCAGAAGAGTAAAAGCTGCTGTATTGCAAGTCATGTCATTCTGATGAGCTGCAAAAACAAATAATTACATTATCAATTAATGCAGTCGCAAAGCTGGGCATGATAAAGTAGAACTGTGATGATTCATTTATTCATATGATTATTATGTTGCTTATGCAGCAGTGCGGTTGTAGTTGAATTTTAAATCATAGCAGGATTTGAGCTGTGTTTAATGTGGAAAAACAAGTTTTGAAGATATATTGTACAAAAATATCCTTCTGGAAATCAAATTTTCCTAAACCATGCTGAGCGTTTTGGAGTTAAATTGCTTTCAGCTGTTTTGATTAACATTTATCAGCATTTTGGAAATGCTCTGTGATGTCTATGCTTCCAGGCACAGACACAAACAATGTGGCAAATGTTCAGGGACACTTTTTCAGCAGCTCTAGCAAACGGAACTGGCATTACAAAATGTGCTTTTCAGACCGAGGATATTTGCATGCAATATAAAGGGAGGGTTACATTCTTATTTAAATCCTACTTTTACAGCGCTGATCCTAGGAGGCATTAAAGCAGGCAACTACATAAGGTGAATTGAGACACTGTGTGCCTGATTTGGATGTTGGTTGTAGGTGTGGTCGGAGGCTTTCTGACTGACATCTAAGGTTTAAACTCCAACCACTGTATTACAAAGACAGGGGATGGAGTTTAAACAGGCTGTTTAATCTGACTGGGTTCCGATGAGCTCAAGGAGCTTGTTGGCCAGTTGGAGGGGCCTCATAATTCCTAAGTAATGGCGTTTCTGCAATCAGGATTATGATAGCCCTTTCCGACAGCAGTGCCATGTCGGCCTTTCCAACATGAAAATGCTGTCAGAAAGAGCATTTGAGGGCCCCTAGCAGGGCCCCTTGGCCCTCTGTGGCCCTAGGGATGCCCCCTTCACATTCCTGCACCATTTGGCAGGTCCCATTTTTCAATGTCAGCTTAAGTTGCGGGCGGTTTCGGCTCTCCGCACAAGCTCCCATTGAAAAATGGAAGTTTGTACCCACACCATGTGCTGTCACATCCTAATTCGGTGTGCAGAACCGCAGACCTATGGTTGGGCGGTTGCTTCACCGAAACAGCGTTGGGTGGACACAAGTCTGCCTGACAACATAAAGAGGGCCATAGTTGTGACTGTCATCCCTTGCAAACAGGCACACATGTATTTTTACAAAAAGCGTAACTCCTCTCCCTATTCAAAGAAAATGTAACGTTCCTCCACACCCACCTAAAAGATAGCCATTATTGCAAACACATGTTTTCAATTGTATCTTGACCACACGATTAAAACCATCTCATTACCAAAGTAAAATCTTGTCTGGCATTTTAGCCAGATACTTAAAAGTATATTAAATGTAGCCATTTTAATTTTTTAAATGTTATGTTGGGTTTTATCTTTTGTCATATAAGCAAAGTTTTAAGAAACAATGCAAAGGAAAAATGGTTTTGTAAAGAATAGAGAATTCAAGAAGAGTATATTCTTTTACACTTAGGCAGTCTGGTAACATTTATTTTATTCCATACAATTTGTTATATAAAAGTAAGCACAATTCCCACATTTCTATATTTTTTTAATTCTTTATTTGAATAACAGAGAATTCACAAGCATTGATAGATCGGATCACACTGATGGAAATAATATTTTTTGTCTCCAATTTTAGTTTTTTCCCACAAACCCAAACCAAATTTTACTCCTTTTTTAAAGCAATCAGCTGTGCATAGCCCATGCACCCCTGAAAAACCAAACCGCCTGCCCCAGACTCCCAGATTCCCATACACCAAACCAAAGCCCAAAACATGGGCCATCCCTCACCCCCTTAAAATATGAAAAATATATCCGACCCGACAAATTGCTGTACAGATTGAAGCCTCTCAAGCCGAAGATATAACATAGAAAAAGAGGTTAAAAAAGGAAAAAAAATGTTAAGTAAGAAATCAGCACAATATCAGAAAATCAGAAGAATGGATCAGAAAAAGAAATATTAGATAAAAAGACAATAAAAGGGAGGAAGAAGACCCCGCCCCTCCATGAGCGACGAGTGAACATACAAGGAAAAAAGAACAAGGATAGAAGTAGGAGGACCATTAGAAATCTAGTGTCTGCTCGAAAGCCTACAAGAAACAGACCAATGACCAACCAAAAGAGTCAGATGTAACAACACAATATTTTTCTTGCAGCTTTTTTTGCAACAGATCTGCAACCTTAGCTGCATCAAAAGCAAAGTATATTTGGCCCATGTACTTGATACACAAATTAGCAGGTTGCATTAACGAGATTATAGTCCGATGTTTTTGAAGAGCAGGAATATGTTCAAGGAGTTGCCACCATCTGACTGCTTTCTCCTTATAAAAATCTGAGCAGACAAAAAACTCAACTCCACAAACTTTGGTTGGTGACCTTTGGTGGAGCCACATAGAAGATCTACTTATGCTATAAAAAGTTATAGACATAGATCAAGATAGCTGTGAATATTGAGTTGGCTGACCCTCCTTAGGCAGGTACATTGGAAAGCTATGAGTCCTTTCGATCATAACAAACATGTCCCAAACATTTAGGGCAGGTAAAGACTCCTTGAAGAGATGAACTATATATCCTCAGGGGTTGCCCCCTCTGCCCCTTCAGGAATGCTAAGGATCCTGAGTTTATTCCTGCAAGATCTATTCTCCAAGTCCTTAACCCTAGATGAGAGATTAGCCATCTAAGATTTGTGCTGGAAGGAGTCCAATTTGACTTTTCCCACTGCAACCTGCAGCTCCATCTGAGTTGTCTCAACTTTGCCAAGACACGTGTGAAGAATATTCATATTCCTTGAGCGTTTCCTCAATGCAACTTGTACCTTGAGAGCCACAGTTTTTAGCATGAGAAAGTCCTTGCAACACTTATCTCTATGCTGTTGTAGGAGATTGTAGATAGCAGATAAAGAAGGGGAGCAGGCTCGGTAGTGGCAGTAGTAGCAGTGATTGGTAGGGTCCACGCCCTTTTACCCATGTTTTGTGTTGGGTGATGAGCAACAAGAGAGGTTTGAAGAGGTGACAATCTCTAAGGCTGGAGGAGAAGCATTTATAGGGGTAAGCTCCATGCCACTGGGGTCCCACAGAGTTAATCCTCAGATGCTGATGCAGAAGCCACTGGATTGAGGACACCTGCGTAAAGGCAAGTGCAACCAATTCGGTCAATGGTGTTTGATGATAGGCTGACTCCTTTATTTTTAGCTCTAACAGGCAACCAACCCTTAAGACTATTTATAGCAGCAGTACTTCCTGGTTAGTGATCCCCAGAGTCAAAATCTGATATACTCCCAGCGTCGGATAATGTAAAGAAGGCCTCCGGGGGCTCCTGAGATGGGGGTTGTTGTGCAGTTATGACTGTGTCCGTGTCAAGATCCCCTGTTGCTACAGTATCTGCGAGGTCCTCTGATGTACCAGAAAAAGGACGGTAGTGGGCTTCTGTCTTCTGGGGCACTCTTTGAGGTGGCCCAGGATTAAGCCAAGGAGCAAGGCTAGTAGAGATTGCGGCCAGGGCTGCCGCCCCTGATGACAACTCTTGTGGGGCAGGCGCAGGGGTCTCAGACACGGGCACCCCAGAAATACTTGAGTGAAGTGTCACTATCCCCCCAGCCATACAGGCTTCTGCCTGAGAGAGAGAGAGAAATATAGCGATCTATAGTTCTCTGACAGAATGTGGTAAAGTCTGATACCGGGAGGGAGACTGCATCTGTAATGACTGGTAGATCCGATTTGGCCCTCAGAGTCTTCTCCTGATTTTGAAACCCACAGGTCTCACCAGTAGGCAGCATAGCAGATGGCTGTGCCCCCACACTCCCCAGCCTTAGTAGAAGCACCAAGGTTAGTTGTTTAGCAACCGGGGCTTTAACAGGCTGGCGTCTCTTTCTCTCTGTCCTCTGTAGACTGCGGGTAGATGCTAAAGAGGTTTGAGCAGCAACACCCCCAGAGCCAAGGAGTTAGCTGCCATCCTAAAGAAGTAGAGGCTGGAGGTAATTTGCAATAAAGACTCCTTAGCCTAGAATTTAAAAATCCTTCTCCTGCTGTCTTGAGCAGTAACTGTAACAGGGAAAACCACAAGGGAAACAGTCTAAACAATGTTGCGGTTGAGTGTCTTGGATTTGTATGGCAGACACTCCTGCTGCTGCAACTTTGTAATCCCTTTAAATTGACAACGGGAGCACCAGGAAAATGAAGACGCTCATTGCACTGCTCCGGGCTTCAGTTAGTGCACCTCCGTCTCCACCCCATGCCCCTATACCACTCTGGGAGGCGCCTTCTCTCAGTCTAGTCATAAACTCTCATTTGTCCATTAAAACATCGCTGACTGGGCCCCAATCCAGCAAATGTTTCTCCCAGAAAGCACTTGCCAGTAGGCCGCCAAACCAATCTCTCTCGCCGGAGGGAAGGCTCCGCCCACTGCCAAGTGGCTGAGGAGATCATTTGAAGAATCCCAGCGATCCTGTAAACTCAGCAGCACTGCCACAACCCACTCTCCATCTTTGACAGGCACTGGTTAGTGCTCAGGACCAGGTTGGCAACATCAGGTTCCCGGGGGAGGAGGGAGTCCGGCTACATGTCTGAGAATGCCATCAATCCATTGAGGCTCGGTGCTGCTTAGGAAGAGGTCCAGACAGGGCTAACCCAGCACCACCTTGTTGCTTTGCCCAACCTATGGCTTCCAAAACGTTTCTATAAAATGCATTTGGCTGTTTGATATTAGCATATTTTTCTTCATTCAGTAGCATAGGAGTACATAGGAGTTCTTTCAGCCAACACTTATTTTGACCGTACGCTGCTTGCAGTCCTTCTCAAGGCCGTGGAATTTTAATCATCCAAGTATAGAACTAAACGCATACAAGTTTCTCTCTTTAGTATGGTTTCCCAAGTACACACACCTCAAGAGCTCATGTGAAGTAACAGCAAAATGTGTTAATAGGCATAAATCACTTGTATGTTATGAAGGAAAGAGGAATATATTATTAGCTTGGAAGAGAGTGGCTGTCTGTGGTAAATCTGTTATAGTGCAGATTACAGAAATCCATCACTTCAACATATTTTCTGCGCATGCCCAAAGCTACTAAAAGAAAGGAGGATTTAATTAACAGAAATATTTAACAACATGAACATTTGAACAAGAAGAGAAGCAGTAACCACCTGGCTCGGTGGGTCCTCAATCCCCCTAGTCTGCAGGGGGCTAAAACCTTCAATTCTGTATTTTAAGGAAATTGGTCAAAATCCTGTGGAGACCCAAACAGATTCTTAGAATTACTGGAACATACAAAAAACTTGTAAAGATAATTAGCTGTTTTACATATGGGTTTTTATAATGACATCGTTTTTTCAATTTTAAAAGATTTTTTGAATTGCACTTTAGATGTAGAACAAAGACTAACTGTTTTAAAATTCTATCAATGGTTTTTATTAGTGTTGCTAATGTTGCTTAGTAAAATGTTTTTTTTCAAAGACCGAACACTTAAAATAACTGAAATAAATATACTAAAAATAAAATAAATACAGAAATCGATCCAGTTTTAAAGGGGAAAGATTCTGTTTATAAGCCATTTATTTCCACTGTGTGAGAACTTATATGCACATTTGCCTTTTTTGGCAAAGGAACAGCCTTATTGAAACTTAGTTATACAGTTTAAGAGAGGGCCATTTGCAAGCAGGGCAAAGCATCCTTTCTAAAATGTTCATCAAGTTGGATTGGTGAGGTGCATTAGCAGTAAACAGACAACAAAGAGAGATGGGGGCACATTTATCAAGAAATCAAACAGCGCAGCAAGCCATATTGATAGGAAAAGGGCAGAAATGCATCGTATTTAACATTATACTGCATATTCCTGTCTTTTCCTTGCTCTGGCACACAATGTGCTGCCTAGTGCCAACGCATGCGCTATTGCACTATTCTGTCCAACCCTTCTAAGGTGAAGGGGGTAAGACTGATCTCAAACGGAAGTCAATCAAATTCAAACACTGTCACAGCTCAATTTGGTGACAGATGTGATCCGACTAATTGCCAGAGGATACATTTATTTGGGAATCTGCCATCCTTCCCCCCCACCCAACTCCCCCCTCGCCTTGTCTAAAATACTCCACGGAGAACACTGGAATGCCACTTAGATAGTAATTAGAATACAAGGCTGGCCAGTTTGAAAGCGGATTTTGTTTATAGGAATAACAAAAAATATAAAAAAGCGTACCCGATGAGCAAATAAATTATTTCACAGATCTGTATTTCATAAACAAAATGAACTTGTTTAAAGGACCAAGGCCTTATAGTGAATCAGTGTCCTTATCAGTACTGGTATGCACAGAATTGGGTGATGAATTACAGTGGCAAGTACCAAGGAGCACAGCTAGGAACTAAGCTGATCCGATGAATAGGAATATTTCATGCACTTGGGTACATTAGCATCTTACCTGGTGCACGCTGCCAAAAAATAAGTTCTTATCATTTTCAACCTGTTTTGCCCGTAATCCTAGTGTTCTATTTTAATTTGGAAGGAAGGACCGAGAGAAAGGAAGGGGCGGTGATTGCCGTGTTCTTTAAGGATCATATGAGTGTGAACCCCTTGTCTTAGCAGACATGATAGGTGCTGAATGTCTGGGTTTTCGCTGTAATCTATCAGCACAATATTGATTTGCTGGGATACTGATCTACACGCCACCAGGTACATCTGGTAATTTTGTGGGCTCTCTGCAGGACTGTATCACAGGACTTGCATTTAAATACAAACAGCTTCTGATATTAGGAGATTTTAATTTGCATATGGACACACCCACAGACCCACAGTTAGTGGCGTTGCAGGAAATTACCTTGGCATACGAGTTAACTCCTTTTATTGAGAAGACCACCCATGAGCTGGGGCATGTATTGGATCAAGTATTTTTTAATATTGAGCTGAGTATGGATCCTCCAATCCCACTAACGTGGGCAGTCCCCTTTTTAGTCTCTTTCCAGATTCCTATAATGTGTAAAGTTCGGCTTTCTGAGACTGAACCCACAGAGTATACCTGTAGGGCCCTAAATAAAATAGATTTGCCGCTATTAAGGAGGGCCCTTGTTACATCTGCACCTGAATTGACAGACAATCCATCTGAAGATGCTGACGCCATTGAAGGGTGACTCCAGACCAACATAGATACAGGTGCACCACTAATAGTACGTAAGTTGAGAGGTTCTCAGCAATCACCTTCCTGGTTTAACGAACCTTTGAAAATTAGTAGAAGCAACTGTAAAAAGCTGGAGAGAAAGTGGCGTAATCTCTACCTTGAGGAAGACAGAGCAGTCTTCAAGGCAGCCCAAAAAGCTCACTATAGATTAGTGAGAGAAGGAAAGAGGAATTACTGGCAAGAATGAATTACTTCAGCAACAAATAGGAGTAAGGAGATCTTCGGGATAGTAAAGTCATTTATAGCACCAAAGGCAACCAATAGAGTGGGTCCTGTCTCGGAGGACTGGACGTTTTTGCTGGTCAACTCGTTCCATGCAAAAATAGAAACGATCCAAAAGTCTTTTTCCATGCCAGTTAAGGAGAAGAGGGCGGTGGAGGGGATAGCTGTACCCCCCTCAGGGGGGCTTGCCTATGGGCCTCCAGTACATAGCCAACAACTGCTGCATTTTCCAGCTATTTCAGTAGATGAGTCTTTGTCTTAACTGTAGAGCCTGAAGTCGGGCTCACCTGTGGATGCTTGCCCGGCGAAGTTGCTTCCAGATCTAGCTTCAACCATAAATCCGCTTATTAATAAGGATCTTAACTCCTCTTTGGCTGGGGGAGTAGTGCCATCTCTTTGGAAAAAAGTGAAGATTCTGCCTCTTCTCGAAAAGCTGAGTGCGGATCCACTTATACCCACAAACTATATGCCCATATCCCTCCTTCCAGCCCTGTCCAAAGTGCTTGAGAAACACGTGAATAAAACAATGATTGAGTTTGCGGAACACAATCATCTGCTGCACCCCAGTCAGTCGGCTTTTAGGGCTGAGTACAGTACAGAAACAGCACTACTGGAGGTGATAGAATCTATAAAGGAAGTTCTGGATCGAGGAGTCCATGCAATGTTGATTTTGTTGGAACTGTCGGCAGTGTTCGACATGGTGCCGCACAGGAGACTCCTCGATAGGTTGGAAGGTATCGGTTTCTGTGGAACAACCTTAGCCTGGCTAACCTCCCACCTGGGTGACAGAGAGCAAGTGATCTGGTCACCCCCTTTTTCATCTGCTGTGCCCAGCCTTCAAGTCGGAGTACCACAGGGCTTGTGTCTTAGTCTGACATTGTTTAATCTTTATCTATCTCCATTGGCATCTCTGGTAGAAGCACAGGGTGTAAAGATTATTTCATATGCGGATGACACGCAGTTGGTTTTCTTTTGTGAAAAAGGAAGCAAGTTTGATGGAGATACAATCAGAACCTGCTTTATGGATGTGTTCTACTGGGTAGATGAAAACCAGCTAAAGTGTAACTCCGACAAATCTGAAATTGTCTTCTTCGGACAACCCACAGTCCAGGACTGGGGTCGCTGGTGGCCGGTTGAATTTTCACCCCCCAACGTTGCTCAATTTACAGAGAGAAACTTAGGAATCAGAATGGATGATGCTCTCTCTCTCAGACCCCAAGTTCAGACTCTGGTGGGGACCTGCATGGGCCTACTCTGGATGGTGAGGAAGTTCCTTCCTCTCTTGCTGGTAGAATGTAGGAAGACCGTGGTCCAGGCGCTGATTACTTTCGAGACTGGACTACAGTAATGTCCTCTATCTAGGTGTACAAGAAGGGCTTTTAAGATGCTTGCAGATGGTACAGAATGCTGCAGCCAGGGCGATACTTCATTTAAAACCCAGGGTCCATATGGCACCACATCTTAAATCCCTCCACTGGCTTCCTATGAGAGAGAGGATATTGTTCAAAATGCTAGTAATATTTTTTAAAACCCTCCATGGCAGGGGTCCCAGCTACCTTAGAAGAAGTGTTGACTGGTATGTCACAAAAAGGGCTTTGAGATAAACTTTGGAGGCCTATGTATGTGTTCCCAAGGTGCGGTTAGCACGCAAAGGTGGCAAGTCTTTTAGCCGATTAGGGGCACAGGCTTGGAACAAGCTGCCGTTGCCTATTAGACTTGCCCAGGACCTTTTGTGTTTCAAGAAGATGTTAAAAAATTGGCAACCTATAATCATCTGTTATCTCTGCTCAGTGGTCTGTGAATCTGCAGCGCCGGGACACTGCTTCGGGAGTAGCTGCGCGCTTTATTAACTTTGTCGTTCTTTCATTCATTCATTCATTCAATAAGGAGTGAATATACAGTCCAGTGTGGTGAATTAAAAGTGTTTCTGTCCCCACAGTTGCTGCATATTATCCTCATGCAAACAGTTATACTATCTTTGTTAAATGTCAACCTACCAACCTCCATTCTATTTAGCTACACAGTATTCTTGTGTACAGTTTGCTCTGCTAAATAAGTTAAAGTATAAGTAAATAAACGTCTAATTGAGGATGTTCAGAAATCTTTATCTTCTCTATCGCAACCATGTTTTTTTTGTTGATTAACGTGACTTTAACATTCCCTGTGCCTCCTGTACCTATTCTTAAGTAAAGAGCAAGGAATGGATATTGCAATTCAGTACCAGATGTTTTTTAAGTATAGTACGGGATGTTTTGTGCATAAGAACACGTGTTTATAGTGCTTCACACATTATGGGAGATCATAGCATCCCTTCAGAGCAGCAATGAAGGCTTCTCAATATTTTTCGAGGAAGAGCTTGACATACAAAGAAGAATACATAAATGTGGGTACAAAGACCTCAATCAACAGCAAATAGCCATTGTTACATAGCAGATGAATGGCAAGTGTCCATCAATTTCATGAGGTGAGTTTAAAGCTGTTCGAGTCATAGTTATAGAATCCTGTTTTACGGCTACATTGGCATATTATACTATATGCCATTCATAAAACCTTTTATCTGCTGCAGATAGAAAAGCTTTAAGCTGAAGTATGTGGCAATCAAGGGTACTTAGTCTGTAAATCCTTTGTTTTAATAGTTATATCAACTTTTGTACTTTTTGAACAGTGAAGATGGTTGGTCACAGTAAGCGAGATCTAATATATATAAATAAGAAGTGCATATGTTAGTCTTAATGATAGAATATTTGTTTCACCTGTGTGGACTGGTCACTAGATAAACCTGTGCTTAACCCTCCGGTAGTTTAGCACAAAACAGTAAGGCTTAACTTAGAAGCAATGGGTAATGTATTTATTCATTAATCAAACAGTAATGAAGTTAAAGCGGCACATAAGAAAATCCTTAACCTAATTAGAAAAGTAGAGGATATTTTAATGAATAGAAGTACATCACAACAATTAATATTCAATTAGGTGAACCAAAGATATGATTTTTTAAAGTTTGAATTGAAATAGGACCAAAAACCACAAAGCGCCAACTGCAGGTATCTATCTGGCTGTGCTAAACTGGGGCAGAGTCAAAATTTAAGGCCAACTCTATTTGGTGCAGATCAAATACAGGGACTAGGTTCATTTTGGTGGAAAGTTTACCTTCTGAAATATTGGGAGAAAAAGTGGTCATCTGTGCGTCAAGCTGCAAACTGGATCAGAAGCAGGGCTTGACAGCAGATTGCTGAAGAATGGGTTCCTGGTGCAGTAGTCGATGATGGTATGAAAGTTCTTAGTGGTTAGAGTCTGTACTCTAAACGTCCTCAACATCTACATGCTTTTGGCTCAGCAACAGTCTTGGTGAAGCCTTCTATGTTTGGACTTATAAACTTTTCAGAAGTCAGATGTGCTTCAGCGTGGCACAACAGAGTTCGACCGGCTTTGATGCAGACCCTGGTCCCTGTCAGTTCTCCAGGCAGAAAGTTGGCAGAAAGTTTCTACGTCCCACATATTGCAGTTTGGGGACAGGAGGAGTACACTTGAGCACCAGCCAAAGATTCAGGACCTGACAGTTAGGACTCAAGTCAACAGAGGCCTGCCACAGCTGTGGAAAACAACGAACATTAACATAAAGAAGATTAGCAATAACCTCAAAATCATGATTGGAGAAATAATCCTATTACTGGGTTGAAATCACTTATTGTCAGGTTCGCCGAACACTTGCACATTACAATACATAGCTCATACAAATTTCAAAAATGTTGTGGCTACAAGAATTTGTTGTAACTCCTTCTAAAGGTTATCAACTGCAGGCGTTTTGGCAAAATGTCAAGCTGTTACAACCTAAATGCTATGAACGAATGCTGTCAGAATCCGTCTGCTCTTAATCACCTGGTTTTCACCTGGGCAGACCATGTTGGAACTGGTCAGCTGGGCAACTGCAGAAGAAGGGCCACAGGAAGCTTGTTTTATCCCTTCAAGCACCAAGGCAGTCCTTCTGATTCATTTTTCACTGGTCTAGGAGAGTTCTGAGGGGGGGTACTGTGAATGCCACATTTATGCCCAATGCCAGGCTGTGTGTAGCTGGAACTCCTAGCCACTCTATAACCAATGCAGTGGAAGTTCCAAGGAGCAACCCTAACCACTTGTGCAGCACGTTTTCTGTGGAAATGGTGACTTCAAACAACTATTTTCCATACTTAACGTTGCTTTACATATTCAATGCCTTAGATAAAAAAATGAAGATGAGCAAGATTAGTACAGGCATACCCATAGTTAATACTTGCCTTAAGAAAATGGTGAATGACCTGATACCTCAAGTTGACTTAAGTTTTGTAAAATTTTTCAGTGTATTTGTAACTAATAACTTAAGTGATGTGCTGCTGTTGTCTGCTTGGTAGTTGTCGTTATGCAGTAAGTCATAAATATTTATCTTATTTTTAGATTCTTTAGAGAGCAGCTAGCACTTCAAAAGGAGACGTTTGGCTCTGGAATAATATCTGCGCTTGAGCAAGCATTTAGGTCCAGATTTACGACCCTAAATTGCATGCGAAACGGTTTTGCGACCTGTTTGAGCATGCAAAAAGCTATTAGGGCCTTGTACAATTCCTATTTAGCGAGTTATAATTTGTTTGTGACTCTCTAAATAGGACTTGGACTCGCTATTAGGAAGGGGCGTTGCAAGGGTGTCCCATTCTAATAGCGACTCTCTACCCCATGTTTACCGCCCTCTTCAAAAGGGTGGTAATGCACTCGCAAATAGGAAGGGGTACCCAGGGGACCCCTTCCCCTTTGCAAATGCAGGGGAAAACGTTTCATTATTCTTCTTTAAATGCATCCAATTTTACTTTAAGGAAAACGGGCTGCATTTTCTAAAAAGTAGTCCCAGACATGGAGGTCTGTTAAGCCCAACAGTCCACCGTCCCTGGGAGGGCCAGCCATTCCCAATGGGGTCGCAAATTGCGAGTGCCTCATGAATACTGATGAGGCATGCAATTTGCGACCTCATTGGGAAGCGCAAAGATTCTCTCAGACACTGTTGTACATGGCATTATGCGACTTTCAAATTGCGAATCGCAATCGAGCGCAATTTGCGAGTCGCAATTTGTCATGGTCGTACATCTGGCCCTTGGTCAGCAAAAAGCTAGGTTTCAAGACTTTTCTGAAACTGAGTTGCATGGGTAAGGTGCATATCTCTAGAGGAATTTAATTCCACAATCTAACCTCCTGGACCTCAATCTATCCCTCACCCACCTTGATGTAACTTGTTGGGGGTACTTCAGCCATTGGCTTAGTACAGCATCTAAGGACGAGGATTGGGGTGTGTTGGAAAGGGCCCTCCCTGAAGAGTCACTCCTATAGTTGTTGCCGTCCTCCTCCACTTTTTGATGAATTTGTTTTTGTTGGCTTTAGGACTCTATACACTTTACTACTGCTAACCAGTGCTAAAGTGCTTATGCTCTCTCCTAAAAAAACATGGTAACATTGTCTTCAACCTAATTGACATATTTAATTTGCTTGTAAGTCCCTAGTAAGGTGGCACTATCTGTGCCCAGGGCCTGTAAAATAAATGCTCCAGTGGTCCTGCAGCACCGATTGTGCCACTTACTTAAGGAGCTCTTTAAACAGGTCTCAGGCCTGCCATTGCAGAACCTGTGCGTGCAGGTAACCTACCATGTCAACCTAGCAAGACAGACCTCTTCCTAAGCCTAAACCTTCCTTTTTAATACATATAGGCCACTCCCTACAGTAGGCCCTAGAAAGCCTCAAAGGAATAGTGCAGAGTATTTAAAAAGTTAAACATGCACTTTTTTTTAGTTTTACATGTCCTAGTAGTGAAAACCTCTTAGTCATTTGTCACTACTACAAGGCCTATATCTCCCATGGGATAACATTGGGATTACCTTATTACATTTTATAGATGTAATTTCCAAATATGAAGAAATGATCGACTCCAGTTTGGTGCCTCTGAAATCACAATTTAAAATCCCAACTTATGGTGAAGTTGGATTTTAAATTGTAATTCTGAAAATGCTACTTTTAGAGAGTTGGCATTTCATACACTAGCCATTTGGTGCCTGCTGCCTGTCTCTGATCACATGTCTGGGGTAGTTGACAGTTGGGCTTTGTGTATTCCTCCTAGTAAGTCACACACAATGGCAGCTTAGGTGTCACCTGATGGGCCATTCTGGCAAAATGGTAGGGAGGAGCTGGGCTAGTCTCCCTTACACCTGAATAGGCTGTGTCCTGTCCACACTCAAAGGGCTGCATAACCCCCTGTAGCTAGCCTGGAGCCAGGGCAGGAAAGACATGGACTCTGTACTTCTAAGGCATGTCTTTGAGGTCTCTCCCACTTTAAAGGCACAGCTGGGTATAAGTACTGGAACTCAGACACCACCACTTCAGTACACAACTGGACCTGTGGATACTCCTCCAGGAAGGACTGCTGTGCTACTAAAAGTACTTCCACTTTGCTGGACTGCCACTCTGAAGGAGCTGCTGCCTTGCTGTGCTGACCTGCTTCTCTCTTGCCTGAAGTGGAAGAACTGGACCTGGAATCCATCTTCAACCCAGGACCCGAGAGGGATTCAGAGAGCTGGTCTGCTGGCTCCCTGATCTGAGCTCTAGAATCCAATTGGAATGTGGACTATCGCACTCCAGGCTTACGTGACTTATTTGAAATTACTCCTGGTGGTGGGTGCCGTATTGGTAAACCTTCCTGGGCATAAGGGTAAATGACAACGTTGAACACGCTTTTCCTCTCGTGGTAGTAACGTCCCCAAAATGCCACACCTTAATAAAAGATTCAATAACGTTTAATAAAAGTCTTATTGCTGGTTATCCATGGGTTTCATTTTATTCTTGTTTGTTATTCATACTATTCCATTCATAGTACATGTGAAAACTTACTTCATTCCATATTAGTCTGCCCAATGCATTTCGGGCGGAAGCCCTTCATCGGGGGACTTTAATTCTGAAAGTATTAAGGATGATCAGTTTTACCATAAAGCACAGGAAAAAGCTTTGAATGATTAACATAACAAAATCGTCAGCAAGCTCAGGAATTGCTTATGCTGTGTGATTAAAAAGTGTTCTAAGATGATGGTCTTTTAGTGACTGTGCATAACAACATATGTGTTTGGGAAATTCCGACGTGTGCCGTGACTCATGCATTAACGACTATGTTAGTGCCAGTTGGTGTCTAAGAATTAACAGGTCAGTGAAATTTACTAAAAGTACTGTATTGGCTGCATTTATGCTAAACTTGTGTCAGTTAGTGACATGAGAAAACTAAATGGGAGAACTTATGACTAGTGTCGGATCAACTGTGTTTTTACAGAGCTGACTACGATGAACTAGCAACTATTAAAAAATATACGCGGCGCTCGGGGGAGTGCGAGATTATACTGTCTTAGTTGGTTTTCTAACCTGGCATGGAGTCTGCTTTGCGTGGTGTTTTCACTATTTTACTGTTTGAAATTTTGCACAAATACTTTACACATTGTCTCTAAAGTTAGGCCTGACTGCTCTGTGCCAAGCTACCAGCGGGTGGGATGGGTTAATTTAGGGTGTACATGCGCCTTACCCTGACTAGGATTGGGGTTACACCTTGACCAGGGCTTATACCCCAGTCAACCAGGAACCCAATTTGAAACAGGGAATATTTCTTGGACTTGTTTACTACGAACTTTGGTGCAGTGCCATGGTACATTTTGTATATAGTGCAGGAAGCCTTAAAGAGGATATGCTTCCCCACTGGTAGCCTGTGTAATTGTTGCAGACTATTGGATACTGGCTCCGATTTCTTTAAGTTAATGGCTGTCTCTATCTATAACATACTTAATTTTTTACAAGCTTTGATATTTTCTTTGGCAGTCCCAGAACGGTTGGATTGCCATTATCTATATACTGTAAAATAAAGGCATCGGCTACCTTTATTCTCTGGCTAATAGGGAGAAAGGGTAGGATTCGTCTGACAGCAACAAGCCGATAGGAGCATGTTTTGGTAATGTTAGCAATATGTGTCTACATATTGAGCTTGAATTAAAGCCAAGATCCCTCATAGAGTGGACCTGTTTGAGGCACTCGCCCATAGAAGGCTTCCACAGAGAGGCTTACTAGAGATTTGTTGTATTGCAGCCCCTAGATTACTGTGGAAAATTCCCATCTCCACACCTACCACCAAGTACATCCGCGAACTGCACTGGCTGAAAATCGAGAATCGGGTGAAGTTTAAATCTTTATGCTTTATGCATAAGATCTCTACCAACAGTGCACCCAAGTACCTACAAAATCTAATACATCCCTACCGCCCATCTTGAACCCTTCGTTCAGCCACGGCCAACCACTTTGTGATTCCAAAAATCAGGCTGGCACGAATGGGCGGAAAATCCTTTTCTTATCTTGGACCCTCACTTTGGAACACTCTTCCGGTGACACTTCGGCAGGAAACCAATTATATGAAATTCAGGAAGGCCTTAAAAACCTGGCTGTTTAACATCTAAGACCTGAATCAATCAAAGCACTGGATCACTAGCGCCGGGAAACCCTTTGTTGGGTAGCTGTTGCGCTATACAAATGAAATAAAGAAATAAATAAATAAAAATAAATATTGTATATTGGCAAAAAGTCTGGGAGGTTTTTCATTTAAGGTAGTTTTAATTTATACATTTGAACACAGATACTAAGGTGATAGAAAAAGCGGGAACTTGGATTCCTGGATCATCGTCACTAAAATCAATAGTAATTTGAGTATCATCTGTACATAGATAAATGACCACTTTGAATTAGATAGGATTTCAAGGGTTTGAATGCAAATATGCCACGAAGTTGATTTACTACTGCACAAGTGTTTGCACTGATGGCACAGAAATAGCAGTAATACATGTGTGTACACCATCCAGGAAGGTTGTTGTAAATTCCTGACAGGCATGAATAAGGTTTTTTTGAGCAGTAAACCTTCCTTTGTTAAAAAAAATTTGTAACATACAGGAAGGAGCAACCTAGGACAAAACAAAATCACAGCCCCACATAACATCTAATGGTGTCCTCCACCAAGGTTCAACACAAAGGACACGAGAATGCCAGCCTAATGATTCATAGTCATTGACCTCTACAATTATTGTAGACAATGTGAACTTGCATGTGTTTAACAGGTTTTTTTTTACATTCAACTTGTGTGACATTTAGTTGGTATTAATAGTCTAAATGTAATTAGGTGAGGCAGGAAATATAGCAAGCTACACTAATAATGAGTTGGATTTACAACTATTTAAGTGCATTTCAAAGCAGTGTGTTAATTAAAATAAAAGATAATCAAGGTTGAAGACAAAAATGCAATTTGTTTTGTATAAACAGGGTCACTGGAAAACCGTGCTTTCTTGCAGTTTCTGCTGTAGTGTACTTATCATGTAATCAACGATTTGATGCATAATTCACATAAATGAACCAGCACGTTTTTGTTCCGAGCACACAACGATTGCAAGTTATTAACCTCAGCACAGCTGATGCAAGCTTGTTTTTGACACTTTGCAAGATGTAACTAGTCACCTTAGAGCTGCTAATTCCTGAAATGTGTGTACTACTATTTGACATGAGATGGGGGGGTTATTTCCTGTAGAAAACAAAAGCATTGCACACTTAAGTAGAACGTAAAACGGGGCAAAATTGTTTATTCTGGGCTAAGCATATTGGTTTACCTACCTGTCACTGTTCCTAAAGTAGTATTGTTTCCAGGATTAAACATGAAGAATTTCGAAGAATTTGGCAAATAGGGAGAGTCATAAAATGCCTCCTACTTAGATATGCACATCAAATATTTCAGTCTAGCATACTGTTCTAAAGGGTTATTTTTCAATAGGAGTAGATACTGCCAAAAGCACAATACTGTGAAACACATTGTAAATCTGAACCTGTAGTCAAGTTTTACTGGGATGTGGTGAACGAATGGGACTCATATTATATAGCAAGATATATCTGTACGAATGATTGCTTCTGCTGATTGGGACATTGTGTATGTTTTACTTGCAGAAAGTGGAGTGCTGATGTAACAGTATTACTGTGCTTTTAGGCAAGCCAAAATGTTGTTGGTGATTATCATTCTGAATAGGATTTGCTACATATGTACAGTTTCCACTACAAAGAGTCGTAATTGTATGGCGCTGGAATGCCTTTCTTTATCCTGGTGTGTTAAAATGTCAATCTATATAGATAACTCAAAATTGACTGAATATGCAGCTCAGTTCATCCTTCCTTTCGAGTGAATTGTCTTTCCTTGTTACATAATGTAGTCAGTTCAGCTGCATCAATTTGTCCTCCATAACCACATAATTCCAGTGGTCCTGATTATAAAAAACATTATATTGTTATGTACAAAAACGAAAATTCATAGATGGTAATGAGTTTTATTTGATAAATCCAAGTCTGCTGTACCGCTTATGAACTGTACCTCAGAGCAGAATTTATTCTGTTTTAAAGAACCATCCATACATTTAAACTGTTTACAGTGAATAGAAGTAATCAAAATGTACATGAAAACATGCACTTCTTCTATTTAGTCCACCCCGGAGCCTGTAGTAATGTTGAATAGGCAGTACCTCATATCTTCATCACGGTTGAGTTGTAGCATCTTAGGGGCATATTACCAAGCAATAGCGATAATTATCGCTATTGCTTGGTTAGAGACAAAATTTTACCGCAGAGCTGCGGCGATTTTTACCACAAATAAACCTTGGTATTACCAAGGTTTATCGCAAATGCGATAAAAATCGCCGCAATGCATGAATATCGCTGAAAAGTCAGCGATATTCATGCATTACCGAGCTAATGCTCTTAGCCATGTTATTCACCTCCCATTGGATAACATGGCTAAGAACTGCTCAGGGCAGGTGTTAGCTTTTGGAGATATTCGCGCTTAGCGCGAATATCTCCAAAAGTTGGTAATAGGGGATAGCGATGTTAGCAACTGTTTTCAGTCTCTAACATCTTGGCACGCCCACTTTGCATGTCATTAGTGATAAATATCACTGACATGCAAAGTGGGGCCCAAGATGGTCGCTATCTCCTATTAGCTGTCGCTAACTGGTGTTAGCGACAGCTAGGTAATAGGGAGATCATTTTATCTCCCCTTTCTTGGCTTTTAAAGCCAAAAAAGCGGAGATAAACCCCCTTGATAATATGCCCCTTAGTTTTCTAAAGTAAGAGAATTGCATCACTACTGTTCTAATGTATTAGGTTTGAGTTGTGAAATATTAGTGCCTGCTTTAAGAGCCAGTGTCGAGAGTGAAAGAAAAGTCAGTAAGCCGAATTACCCCGGCGCTTAAACGTGTGTTTTGTCTGCTCCGTTTCAAAATTTTAATTCTATGGCAATTCACCATCATTATGCAATAAGGGTACATTTATATTGCAATGTTTACCTAGTGTGCAGATAGAGTTCATTGCAAGGCAGTAATAATTTATCTTCTGTTTACCACACATTGTAAACCATACTAGCTTTGAATCTTATATATAACTGCTTAAGATACATGGCAGCAAGAAACTGCGCAGTGCATTTTAGCATGTTTATTTTAGCTGTACAAACATCACATGTATTTTATATATAAGCCGAGAGAAGGAAAACCATTAATTTAAGAGGATTCAGGCAAATTATTGGTCTGACCATGTGCAATTGCGAATAAACATTCCCTACTGCAGGCATCAGAGTTCAGCAATTTGAAATATCCCTAAAATATATATATATTTATTTATTTATTTATTTTTTAAACTTATAAAGCGCAAACAAATACCACGAATGGTGTCTCGGCGCTAGGCTGACAGAGAGGCAGACAAAGAGGCAACTCCTATATGATAGATTGTATTTCTTCACATATATTGAGGACCATTTGGAACATCACAGCATGGATGTAGTACGGATATAGCATCACTGCCCCACTGTAATGTATTAATTTTGACTACAGAATTCCTTAAATTAAGGCCAACAGAAAGTTCACTGCAATCTGGTGCAGTAATTGTCACTTACATTCTTACTTAGCCATTAGCTAGCTTTTGAGATTTACTTATTTTAAAATATCCATATATAAAATATCCATTATAATTTGCATTCCGTGGATGATGAAAATACATTTTTGATATTGACTGCACTGTTAGGCAGGTCGGCACAGGTGAGCATGAAACTATTTGTTCCAAACATTTAAATAACAAAGCGTCTTTGAACTTGGCACATAATAAATTGCTTTGAATATAAATTTGCAAAGGAATTACCATCTGTAAATTGTTTTTATTTGCAAAGTATAGTTAATATTCACTTCATATCTATGCAACTTAAATATCAGCTAAACCAGCGGGAGCAATAGACAAAGAAATGATGCTTCTACGTGGCTGCAATGATGTGATCTGTGACAATGAATTAAGAGGAATAAAGTAACCTTCACAAGCCTAAAATATTTAATTAAAAACCGTTCTGATTTAATGATCTAATAACGGAACTGATTTATTCCTGTAGCTTAAGGTGGGGTCGGGGTTACTTTAGCTTGTAGTAGTAATCAATTTTTAGTAGAGTCTTGTGCTTAATGCGTAATTCTGAGATCAGTAAGGAGAAAAGAAAGACTTTGTTCTTCAATGCTCTTCAGAACTTTCCAAAATGAATATACTTGGTCAACCAGATTCCCAGAAGTTTTTGGTTAGGGGGGTGGTGATTTTTAGGGTAGTGGCTATCTGGTAGACGTGGGGGATTTTGTTGAGGTAGTACGGTGCAGAACTATGGAAAACGGTGTGCACTAGACACCAAATACAGAGGTCAACGTGATTTGGTAGCATCCAGTGAAGAGGAAGAGATTTTATGGCCTGGGAGATCAGGCATTATTAGGCTGAAACAAGGAGTGTGAAAGTTGTGGGATACATTTTAGTACATGGCAAGTTATTGCAATTCGGTGATCTGTCCAAGACAAAATATCAGTGTCTATTAATATAATTCTTTTGGATGTGAATGAACAATGCGCACCTGTGGCCTCAGTATTGCCATGAAGCACAAATTATCATACCTATGTCCAGGTATGGGACTGCAATTTAGTGAGGAGGAAGAATATGGTAGGGTGGGCATGTACATTGTATTGCACGTTGATCTGTGTGTACTAAGGTGTACATTCTTAGCATTAGAATGTTCTATTAAAGACAATTGCTAACCTTTTAATGATGACTTCAATTCCCAGTAAATTTGAGGTGCACCATGGTATATCTACCCCATGTGGATTGCAAAGCTGATCTCATAGCTTCTCCATCTGAGCACACCGAAGGCTAAACCGGATTAATTTACTCATGCTTTCAGATACTCAAATTCTCCCTTGGAACATCAACATTTGTCTCTGATATTCTCATTTCTGATGCAGATCATCCAGTTGTACTGCTTGCTTGCCTTTCCTAGCATGCTGTCCACATGGCTCACCCTGCCCAATGATTTGTGTTTCAATCCTTATTTAACTTACTACAATAGTTCGGTCTAGCCCAGAACTGACTACAGTGTTGCCTAAGTTTATAAAGCAATGCCCAGTTTCTATTGGTCTACATTTGCCTGAAGGCTGCCCTACTGAGTTCACTGAAAACACTAATTGATTGGTGATTACAACCCATTTGAGGCTCAATAATCCTTGATGACTATTTTTGAAATCATGCTTGTTATTCCCTCTCAAAGAAGCGTGTTTAGCAGAAAAGATCTCCTCTCCATCTCTTGTAATAATAGCCAAAACCTCTGTCCATGTTATTTTTTGTGAGATGGATTTAGAGAAATTGAAATAATGCAATTCATTTAAAGGAAGGCTATGACACCAGTGATTGGTCCCATTATCTATCTAATCCACTAGGTACTACAGCAATGAGAAAGGTTTTGCATCTTCATTTCCTGATAATTCCTATTTATGAGATGAGATTGGGCTAGGCAACCTGTACATTCCAAAACGATTTGTGAAGATGACATAGTAAGAAAGAAATTACATGTGATCTGTATTTGTCCAAGACGCTTCACACATTGGAAACAGTGGCTAAATCTAATGTTCATTAAATTCAATACAAGAGCTTAAATTGTAACCATAATTTTCACTTTGAGTTGTGAAAATCTATTGCTTTGAAAGCTCCTAAACCTACATCTTCATTTCCTGATAATTCATACTTATGAGGTGAGATTGGGATAGTACCAGTACATTCTAAAATGATTAGCCCCATCGGGACATGTGTGCTTTGTTGGGGGCAATCTCCCCTGACCATTGTGATATCGCTGTGGCTATCTGCAGGATTGCAAGAGTTTCCTGCCCACTTGTTTGCCTGTTAGCATTGCACCTTTCCACCTGTGACCCATCAGTCAGTGATCCCGGGCCTAGGTTGCAGGGTCTGCCTGACTACATACTTGCGTGTTGAGATAGATGTGGAGTTTGGGACGGGGGATTTTATTAGCAAGGACAATAGTTCATTTTTGTTGACAAATGCATCAATATCCATATTAACATTCCCCCTCTAGTTGATTATTCAACTACACAATCTAACTCATGCATTTGTACCATTACTTTACTAGGTTTCTACTGATCTCTCTGCTCGCATTTGACTATGACAACCTTTCTAGTTATTTGCATTCTACCGTACATGAGAACTTCATTTTTACAGCAGATGATCCCCAATTGTACACCCCCACAAACCAACAGGAACACAATAACAACTGGCTACAGAAATTTGCACAAACCGGAGATCCATTGTGAGAGACAGGAGAACCAAATTGAACACCACTCCTGCTCAAGTGCTTCTCCTTCTTCACACATGCTTTGCTGTAGAATATGAAGTGCTTGAATACCAAGTGTTTAGGTTCCATTGTCCATGTCATTCCCTGGGATGAAAGTACAGCAGGCAGCCCTGGTCTTCGCACAGAGCCCCCCCTCCATGCTGTCATTAAGTCCCACATACCGAAATTGCATTACCATGAGGCAGATGACTCATTTCGTCCTTGATAGAAGTGAGGTCCAGCTTAGTGCTGTTCAACATTTTGAGCATTTAACACCTGGTTATCTGCAACCAGTGGGCATTTGCATTTCTCTGTATGACCCCCCTGCCCCCGGCTGTGTCTCAGTGAACAGACTTAAGGCTTCTGGGATGTCCTTGAACTGAGCCTAGCCAAAATAGTCCACCGCTCTCTTTCTGCGAGCTTGCTGCAGCAACTTGGTCTTTTTCTTTAAGAGGTGCTGGTGCAACTCTGTTAGTTCTTCTCCGGGAATAACCACTTCGCTGCTGCCAGAATTCCCCTGCTGTGCTGGAGAATTCTACGCGTGCGCGGTTCGGACGGCCCCCGGCCAACCTCCGCACACGCCCACTGTGACGTCAGACGGCTTGAGGACATCTGGCGCATGGAAGCAATTAACCTGGGTTGGCATGTGCACGGTCACCCAGGAGTATATTCCCCTCCAACCGGGAACTAGTTGGATGTAGGAGTGCTCACTCCAGTGCCAGTAGAAATCCATGAGCATGGAGGTGCACCATTGCATATCCATAATGAACAATATCACGTCACTGTTGGCATTCGCGCCCATTGGAAGCAATCCTTTTTCTCTGAAACATAAGGAATACCAGGTAAGGTTCAGTATAATCTGGTGTTGACCTTTCCCCCTCTAGCCAAGTGTATCCACCCACCTTGGTTTCCCAGATTTCTGAACATGGGTTAGCTAGACTTTTCTTGAACCCTCCTCTATGCGACTCATTCCCCTTTTTAGCCTCAAGCTGGACGCCCTACACGGTTGGTGGACCACTTGTTGTTTAAGAAGACCACCCCAGACTCTCTAAGGCCCACCCTGGGCCCACAGATAGATGAAAGAGCAGATGTGTTTGTTCATTGATTTGGGGGTTAGCAACCTCCAAGAATCTTCTCTGAGAAGTCTCGGGCCAAACAGTATCCTCCCCTGTGGTGCCCTTTGTATGCATCCTGTCCAGCTCGGGTTGGATATCACTGAGTTCAGTGAAGAGGAATAATGCTGTTGGATTCAATTCGTATCGGGGTAGGTTCATAACCACCCTGTGAGGTTCTATCTTATTGGGCTGGATTCTTGCCCTAACCTTACCTAAGTAAAGATGAATAAGGTACTTTGCTTTTTCCGGGGCTACTTCTTGGGAAAGTCTATCTGTGCCTACCTCATGCGGGCTCAGCGTACAGACATAACATGACCTGGCTGATGTTTGGAAGCTGACTGGGATTATGTTTTGGTACCAAGTGTTATGTAAGAGGGTGCTATGTAATCCGTGCGGGATGCTAGTGTTTGGCTTAGTGTAATTATAGGTGACATACAACAGGTCCCTTAGAGGGCGCTGTATTTTTCCATTAGTCACTCTTTTTTGACTCATCAGTTCATCAATGGTGAGTAAGTGTGGAATTACCCGTAGCAGACAGATTGTACATAGGCATAGAAATATACATAACTTTTGTCGTGATATTATCATTCATGGTTGGATTCCCTTTGGAGCTGTCTGTGCTTTTCATGTGCCTGTGTTTCTTCTGTCCAATTGCAAAATGTTCCCAAAGTTGAGTTCATGGATTTAATCACCTTGGAAGGGCTCGACCACATGATGGAACGGTGCACCCACTCAGGTATTAAGCAGGCTGTGGGTTTCTCCTCCTTTCATTGGTTTAAGTGCGGGAATTGTCATTTTTCTCTTTCTTGCTTAGTGAAAGCTTATGACACGTTGTTTTGTTGCACTTTGTTGTCTTCTCTGTTACCTGGTTTTGAAAGAACTTTGTTGGTTGTTAACTTATAAACATTACATATGCTCTGTAATTAATGGTTTTTGGAATCCCTGTATTTTTACCCTAGCTGTGATTTCCACTCCACTAGATCTAGTGGGCCACCGGAAGGTGGCCCCCTGTTGGGTATATTTTAGTACTTAGGGGGATTAACTGTGATTATTATTTATCATACACAGTTCAAATCTTTTTATAAGCCATTGAGCCCCCCTCCAATCCTAACTGGATGCTTAGATTGGCACTCAAAATGTTTGTGGGGTGGTCTCATGTGCATAAGGAGGGGTAGAATTGTGACTTTTAGTCAGAGTCCAACGGCTGTGCTATATTTTGTTTTAGGCACTTTGCCCGGTGGCTAAGGGTCCAATTGCTGTGCAGTCCCCTCCCATAGTTATTTTCTTGGATGGGCATTAGATATTTTGGTGTTACCCTAAGTTGCATTTGTTATACTCTGTGTAACTTAGTATCTCTATAGGTGAGTGGAACACGTGGAAAAAGGGGGCATATCGTCGCTGGAGTTGCTAATGTCTGTCTCTTGCTGTAGGTGAGTTTTGGTGTGTATGCACCTCCTTGTTCCCTGCACTTGGTGTGTAATGTGGCTTCCCTTGTGTCTTCCAGGTACCTGACTTTCCCTGATCATGACCCCGCCTTTGTATGTGGAACCTTCTTTTAAAGCTAGCTTTGGGCAGCTTCTCTTTAGTCTTGGGCGTTTCCCTTTATCTTGATCTATTGCTTGACTAGTCATATGGGGGAGAGGATCGCTGGTGTTCCGTGGCCCCATTTTCTTCCATCTATGCCTCCTCATGATGTCCGAGGTCTGGTTACCTGTTTTCTCTGGATGGAACCTGCAAAGTTGGAGCACCATTTAGTCTCTATGCTTAGAATGGAGATGAGTGCACCCAGTGCCCTATTTTCATCTGGAGCCAGGATCTCCCCTACCGGACACCCCGCTCCCTCAGACCACACCCTCTAACTCTAAGCATATTGGTGGGCCCACTGTCCCTAGCGTGTGGCTAGGGTCACTACAGTTGTGTGTTTCCTAATGAACTGGTGCATCTCATGTCAAATTTTGCAAGGGTGCGGCAAGGTAACTGGACTTCGGAAATCAAAAAACAGGACAGTCACGGAACATAGAAGAATGCTGGCAAAGTTAGCATTCGCTTTAGAACACCAAAAACATAAACTCCAGGGACTTTTAACCAAAGAATTGCAAAGGTCTTGCAGGTGATGATGAAAAACCGGGACTGCCTCTACAAATCCGGGATGCCTGACCACCGGGGTGAAAAATCCCCCCCCCCCAATGGAGGCTTGGGCTCGACATCATACTGAGTCTTTAGCGCTTATTGGCTCCTTGTGTGTACGCTGTACAGTCTTTTACGGATTTATCTTCCCAGGCACATGAGAATCCTGGTTCCTGCCACCAAGGACACCTTCATTTTAGAAATGAAAGGGGTCCTCCATTGGTACAGAGGCTTCAAGCTTTTGGGGGCGCTATTGGGACCACACGCCATGAAGGAAACATTGATCCCGGACATGGTGCCCGAGAATGGGGACAATTTAAAGCTTAGAAAAAAGACCCATCCACCGAAAAGCTAACCACTTTCAAGAACGCCACCCGTAAACACCACCAACTGATCCGTTCCACCAAGAAATCAGCATTCAAGGATCGAATCGACAACAACGCCCACAGCAGCAAGGAACTATTCAACATCGTAAAAGAATTTACCAACCCCTCAGCCGGCACCAACAACATCACTCCCTCCCAAGACCTCTGCGACTCCCTAGCATCTTTCTTTCACAACAAAATTGCCTGCCGACATACACAACAGCTTCGTAAGCCAGCCAAGCGATCAGTCCACCCCACCCACCTCCGAACCTAAACCCTCCCCCAACATCCTCTGCACCTGGAACCCAGTCACCAATGAAGACACCATCCGCCTGATGAACTCCATCCACTCAGGATCGCCTACCGACCCATGTCCCCACCACATTTTCAAAAAAGCAGACTCCATCATCGCACCCCATCTCCGAGACGTCATCAACTGCTCCTTCAACTCCGCTACCTTCCATGAGAGCTGGAAACACGCCGAACTCAGCGCCCTCTTGAAGAAACCCACAGCAGACCCCACTGAACTTAAGAACTACAGCCCTATCTCGCTCCTCCCATTCCCTGCCAAAGTCATTGAGAAAGCTGTCAACAGTCAACTTGCCGCCTTCCTCTAATCCAACAAATGCCTCGACCCATCACAATCCGGATTCCGAGCCAAACACAGCACCGAAACCGCCCTCATCGCAGCAACAGACGACATCCGAACGCTGCTGGACAACGGAGAAACTGTCGCCCTCATCCTACTTGACTTCTCCGCAGCCTTCGATACAGTCTGTCACAGCACCCTTATACAACGCCTAAGCAACATCGGAATACAAGGAAAAGCTTTGGAATGGATCATCTCGTTCCTCTCCGGAAGAACGCAGAGAGTCCGCCTTCCCCCTTTCAGATCAGAGGCCACCGAAGTCATCTGCGGCGTACCTCAAGGTTCTTCACTTAGCCCCACACTCTTCAACGTCTACATGAGTCCCCTCGCATCCATCGCTGGCCAACACAACCTCAACATCATCTCCTATGCAGACGACACCCAGCTGATCCTCTCCCTCACCAAAGACCCAAACACCACCAAAACAAACCTACATGAAGGAATGAAAGAAGTAGCAGATTGGATGAAAAACAGCCGCCTAAAACTGAACTCGGACAAAACGGAAGTCCTCATACTGGGATCGTCCCCCTCCACTTGGGATGACTCATGGTGGCCACCGGCACTGGGAAATGCCCCCACACCTACGGACCACGCACGTAACCTAGGCTTCATACTGGACTCCTCCCTATCCATGACCAGACAGGTCAGCGCCGTCTCTTCGTCATGCTTCAACATCCTACGTATGCTCAAAAAAGTCTTCCGCTGGATCCCCACCGAGACTAGAAAGACGGTCACCCACGCACTGGTCACTAGCCGACTGGACTACGGAAACGCATTGTATGCCGGAACCACAGCCAAACTACAGAAAAGACTCCAACGTATCCAAAACGCCTTAGCCAAACTCATTCTAGACATCCCCCGCAAAGCTCACATTTCCAGCCACCTGAAAGACCTCCACTGGCTCCCCGTCAGCAAAAGAATAACGTTCCGTCTCCTCACCCACGCACACAAAGCCCTCTACGACCTAGGGCCCGAATGCCATAACACGCGCCTTTACTTCTACACCCCCACCCGCAAACTTCGATCGTCCAATCAAGCCCTCGCCGCAATACCACAGATCCACAGGACCACCATGGGGGGAAGATCCTTCTCCTTCTTAGCGGCCAAAATATGGAACTCTCTCCCCACCCACCTCCGCCTCACACAGAACCACCTCTCTTTCAGAAAACAACTCAAAACCTGGATTTTCGATAAGTAATTACCCCCTTCCCTCAAGCGCCTTGAGACCCTATGGGAGAGTAGTGCGCTATATAAATGCCAAACTTGAACTTGAACTGCCCCTCTTCAGAATGACCTGCCCCTGAGGCACGGCTAGCCAACCCCACACTGAGGGACCAGCAGCAGAGTGGGGCCACAGAGACCACCCTTCGATGACTAACTTGATGCAGGCCCCCTGTTGACACAGCTCTCAGCCTCTCTGGATTTCTGGAAGCAAGTAAAAAATGTTGTGTTTTAGTCTTTTCTTTTATCTGGTAGTAGTTTGGTGAAGAGGGTGAGTGGGTGTCGGTCCTGGGTTTAAAGTTGCTTGGTTAATCCCTACTTGTGCTGGGGGTTACATTTTTTTGACTGCACAATTTGGCTCTGTGCTTGTGTTAAGGTGCTACCTCCCCATACTGCCCCCCTTCCTGCAGGTGTTGAGGCCCCAGCCTCTGTTGCATTGGATTTCCTGTCTGTGGCTGATACTGCCACGTGCTCACCCAATGGCTGGATCCTTGTTGTGGTTGTGTGGTGACTGGTGGGTCTCCCTGCGACTGAACGTAGGGTGCTTTCTGATTCCCCTGTGCTTAATACTGAGGGGGTAATATTCATGGGGTTTTGTGGTGGTTGAGCCTCAATCAAATCAATCAAGTCAAATCATTGGTCTCTGCTGCTTTTGCTGTTTAGGATATTCATTTAACAGGCATCTCTCCACCAACTATTCTGACCTATGGAAATAGTAGCACTCCTTAGGGTCTGGCTGCTGCCAACCTCCCTGGCCTCTACTGCCATAGCCTGTTTCCAACCCTCTGAGGTTTTGCGGTGGAGCCCCCATTGAAACTGGTGCCATCTGCACAGTTGCGGCCATCGCTGCCCCCTTTAGGGCAGTCTTTTTCAATTTGTGCTGAACCAGTTTTGCAGTGTCTCTCTGGGCCAGCTCCGGCTCAGGTATCGTCACTGCGACCTGCTGTATGAGAAGTGCGTGTGTTTGCCCAACCACTCCGTAGGCAGCCTTCTTCACCAGGCAGTTGAATGGGATTTCACTGCGATGTGCGCTGTGCTCTTTACTACAGCTATACTTTAGGTACAGTAATTATCAGCTCAATGAGGTCCTTGGGCTTGGCGGGTGTAACACATGATTTTGGGAAGTCTCGTCTTTTCCACCTCCGGATACTTGGATGCACTAAGATGTGACATAGCCTGAATCCCAGTAACTCACGACCTGCAGCTTTTCCGAAGGTGTGTGGTTTCTAGCTGTTACTGCCACTGCCACCTTGTGTCTTACCCTGTTTCCTGGTCTATCACAGGGGACCCTTCAGGCGCATATGTAGCTCAGTCATAAATGTCTTCTATCTCCGGCACTTCATTGGTTATAAAGGATTGTGCCCTTTTAATAGCCTCAAGTAAGGGACAAAAGGGGCATTATGCATACTGTACCCAGCACCTAATGAATTTGCCACGATGCAAGCATTTTTACATGTGAAGACAGTCGGATCTGCAGGTGATGTCCTCATTTGTCTAACTGTGCTGTGGGGGTGTTTTAATGGCATATGTCTCAGGGACGGAACCTCAGGGGAGGAGAAGGCCATAGTTCTGTCATCAGAAAAACTTGATGGTCATGTTTAGTTTGGCCATCAAATCTTGTCCCAATATATTAGTTGGGGACGAGGGAAAATATAACAGTTGTCCCCTCACATAAATGCCTCCTGTGTCCAGTTCCAGAGGTTTCATTAATGAGATCCTTGTCACCGTACCCAAAAATGCTTGCGTAACCATAATGTCTTTTGATAAAGGGAATGTCCTCTCCCTTAGGCATGACCTTGTTGCTCCTGTGTATATTAGTAAATTGTATAGTGTGTTGTTTACAAGTACTGTTACTATGGGTTCCTCTTCTGGTCAGAGCATGATTGAAAGTACGAGGCATGTGTCGTTGTGTGCCATTTCTTTCTCAAGCATCAGATTCTGATGTTCCCCCTCGGCTACCTGAGCAAATCCTGTAGCCCCACTCTCGTCATTGGTTCCCAGGGGACTGGGGCTCTCTTCATCACCTGAGCTTGTTGAATCACTTCAAGAACCACCACAAACGTCCCTGACTCCTGCTTACACTTGCCTGACCCAGTGGGAATGTATATCCTAACTGCTCTTGAGGTGTCACTGTCATTGATGGTGGATGGTAAGTCAAGCTTTGGGGACCCTCCCTAGGAACTTGAGCTGTGCTGGAGGTGCATGGGTCAACTTAGTTTTACTTTTCTCTGACGTAGATATGACTGATCTTCTCCCCTAGTGAGGGGCTTGATGACTTTTATTACTGCTGGGTTGGAGTATCCTAATGGAGGGGGAGTGGGTGTGAGCATGTCCATCCCTGCATATGGTGGGGCAGGTGCTGATGCTTTATTTGCTAATGGCATTGTAGGGCTATTGCCTCTTCGAAGATTGCCCATTAATGCCTTGACTCTCTTTCGACCTGCTTATTTGAGTTTTATTTGTGTTTTAAAATTTAGAGTGCTCGATTATGTTCATGTCAAATGTTCCCTTCTTAGACGAGAGAAATGTGTGTTCCTTCATGTGTGCGTGCCACTCTTGGCAAAACTTATTTAGTATTTTTACATACTTGGGGAATTTAGTTTCCATGTGCTTTAGGGGGCAATCCATGTCAATTCAGTAATTTGGCTAATAAAATTCAAATGACTTTTCCCAGTTTGGTATGTCAAATCGTTGGGACAATTTGTATGTGGTGCACTCTACAATTTTATGTACTGGGAGCTCAGAGCTATTCACAAATGCATTACACAGTTTAAAGTGAGCATTAAAACAAACACAAGATAACAATGCATATGAAGTACAGCAACATAGAGGGAGAATGCAATATTGTAACAGTATCTCCACGATATCAATTTGTGCACATAATATAGTTTGCAATAAATAACAGCACCATAACATCACATACGCACCACACCAACTCAACAAATGTTGACAGAAAAAAAAGAAAATTGCTTCGTCAAAAAATGTCTTAGCCCGCTCCTAGTGCATGTTATCCTGTAAACAGAGGAAGTGTGGCACACAGTACTACGTGAGCCAAATAGTCTGCCAATATCTGCAAATGTTGTTAAAAAAACAATAGCACTGACAAATCCTTTTTTACCCAAAAACTCTGGGATGGACGTGCCAGCTCTGCCCATACAGGATAGCTGTATCACACAAATAGGGTCCTGGGAGCGATAAATGGATATACAATAAATATTCACCTTTCCTAACAGGCTGGCTATCGAAAAAAGGGGACTTCCACAGGATCGCCTCCGAGGACGCCATACGACTGATACAGGTATGACATATAAAATTGGTAATATGCCAGACCCTGTAAGTGACAGGACACTCCGGTTATCTTTTTATACTTCTCCCTATCTTGCCTACGCCAAATGTTATTATAGACAATTTTTCAGGTCCGGATGTCGTCTCTTACCCTCTCTGATGGCTGCTTCAGGACAGACCTCTGCATGCAATTTCAGAAAAACTTTCAATCAATTGGGGTGTCTGCCCACCTTTGTCGATGCTCCATGTGAATCCGTCCGGGTGGGGTCACCTTTCTTCGGCTGCACTCGGGTACGATGTCCCAATTCTCCTGACTGGCTAGCCAAAATACTGCTCTGGTTTGAATTCCTTAATTGGTTGGTTTAGCAGCAAAACCAACTTGGAAAGCAATTCTCTCTGGTGCGCCCCGTGCTGCTGTTCGCACTGATTTTTCAGCACAGAACAAGCTTCCGGAGCTAAAAATCAGCACAAGCAGCACGATGTAAATGTACAGGAATGTAAATGTACAGGAATTTATATAGCGCAAATCACCGAGCGGTTTCTGAGCGCTTGCTTAGGGAACCCGTCCTGGTATTCCCTTGTGAGATAACCCCGGCAGAGTATCCGCAAGGTGAAAGCCAGGCATCCCGCCGCGAGGGGCCGTTGTGGAGATTAAGCAACCTATTGCCCAGAGTCGCAGAGTGTGAACCCGTGAATTGAGTAGGCATTGGAGCGAGAATTGTCGAGTCCATGGACATTTTAGGACTCAAGACCCCACCAAGCCGGGAATTGAACCCTGGTCCCGGGCTGACCTCAGCTTCCAGGTCTGCCTCCTCTAACCAGTGAGCCACACTTTTCCACCGATGTACCGATTTCTGCCTGTGTGCGGAATTTGGCGGATTCTCTCTGAGTTTTCATACAACTCCAAGGAATTCTACAAAGTGAACTCTGCAAGGTCCGCCCACCCCTAGTAAGTACAGGATTTCAGAGAATTAGTTGGCGAGCATTCCTTCGCTATCTCCGCACCAGAAAACTGTCATGTAGTCATAGCACTGAGCCTGTCAAGTGATTCCAGAAAACATGGCTCGGCCATGTAAAGGGGAGTAAGATTTGAAAAAGATGAAGATGTGAATGAACCCTAATACCGTGCCACTCACAGTAAAGCTGCTATTCTACTATTGCCAAAGTGAAAAGCAGAGCCAGCAGTAAAAGTACTGAGGCAGAGGGGCCTGTCTGTAGGGCACAACATATATCACTAGACAACAGAGCTTTTTATCACTTGTATATGCAACAAAATTGGCCCAAGGACATTAGAACCCTATAGGTTACATTATACAAGGTCAAATTATTATTATTATTTTAGGCATAGGGAGATTAAGTGATTTGCCCAGAATTGCAGATTGTTGAGCCGAAGATGAAATTTAAGACTGATTTCCTAGTTCCAAAGTTGCCAGTTCTGGTTCTTAGGCTACATCTCCTCCGCCTATTTGGGCCCCTCTTTCATGGAGAAACCAACTAAAGACAGTCACCAGTCTAACATAATAGCCAATGCTATGTTAAGAAGCATTATAGTTTACACAAGGCACAGGCAAGATACCACTTCACTCTCATTAGGTGTCACTCAGAACCCTTGGTGAAAAACATCCCCTTAATTGACTGTAATCCATCATTTATTACTGCTTCAAATCATGCAGAAAAGAGTAGTCTAAAAAGTATTTACATGTTAATTATTGCTTGTAATGTGGGAAGCTGCAACCTAAGTCAGCAGTACAACGTGGTTATGAATTATCTGTTAGAGCAAGTGAATCCCTCAGGATGTATAGATCATTTTTAAATGATCATGATTTCTGTAGAGAACTAATTACTTCCTTCTCCACAGATTCCCTCACTACCACCCTCTAACAGTGCCCCTCATCTCTTCATAACCGCTCTCTCACAAACATTTCATTTTGCTTCATAGCACTACTCATACCCGTGTATGATGTCAAAGAACTCCACCCACTTTACACGGAGACAATTAATCTTATGGCAAGACCGGAGGCTCCTATTATGCTTTTCCTTATCTTGCTTTATTACACAGCAGCCAAGATAAGTGAAACACTACAGTTCCCAGGGGCCCAAGCAACAGGCTGGCCAATGGGAACGGAGAAAAAACGGCATAACTGACCAATGGTAGTCAAGCATAGTAATAAAGGTCACCACTGACTGCGCAGCTTCCTCTTTTCTTGCTGCTCGCAGTCAGATAAGTGCCTTTATCTTTATGCTCGATATTTGCTGTATTTGCTTACGGTTACATGCTTAATTTTGCTACCCTTTTACATTTGTTGCAAATTTATTGTGCTTTGCTACTGCCCCGCGCCTCCGGCACTCCTTCCTTTCGTCTTTCTGCCCGCTTTAGGTGCTCAGCGCCGCTCGTATTCTACCACCCCCCCTCCCGGTTCCTGTTCCAGTGGTTTCGGCCGCCTGCGCGCATCACGCGCATTATCCACTCAACGCTCGGCGCTCACCTGCTTCAGTTCGGTGGCGCAAGCGTTTCCTCCTCATTTTGGGCTTCCCTTCGTGTTTTTGTCACCCGGGCTCCCATATTTCACTTCCTCTGCTGCCCGGAGCCTTCGCCATACTCCAAAGCTTCCTTCTTCTGGGCACTCCCCCGGCTCTGCCTTCGGGTCGACTGGCCACTCCCCCTGCCTTCTCCATTAACCCTCGCCTGCCTCCTGCACCAATTCAAGCATGTATTCAATGGAAAGCTCTCCAGAGCCTATGCAACATAATGAGGAAGGCGAAGCCTTCAGGAAAGACCTAATAAATTCATAAATAATTCTGTTGAGACTGCAGTTGAAGTCTCTATGAGGAAAATGTCCAAATCCATTGAAAATATGATGATAAACCTTGTGTCCAAAGCTCTGGCCCAATCTGCGGATGAAGCAGAAGAAGAAAGGTGTCCTCTTCTGTTTCTCGTGCTTCAAAAACTGTGTCTGGATTGACTAGCGAGGTTTCCTCGCACTTGTTTGAGGCCAGGCTCCTCCCAGGCCTCCTTCTATGGAGGGGTTTGTTGGTACCGAGGGCAAGTCCAAACAAAAAGCTAAGCACGCAGAGTCTCCAAAATAGAAGTTGGTAATTTCCACCATCTTGGACACTGATGATGATGATGATATTCCTGACGCAGATGATTTATTTGCTGTTTTTGATTACGCTGCCCCCTCCCCCCCTCTAAAAAAGCAAAAACTGATTCCTTTTCTTTTGAGCCTGTGTTTGATGCCGAAGGTCTTCCAATGTTTGACCCTTCCTCCATTCCTCATCCAAATTCTACCGAATGGCTTCCCGCTTCCCATGTGGGTGAATACATTGCTGCCAGGCTCCGCCTTCCCCTAGAATCCACTGTTAGGCCCCGTCTTAAATCTGAATGTCCTAAACCTTCTCTTCCTGACAAAATTACCCATGTTCCTGCCACAGACCAGTCGTTGCTTACTTTCTTTTCAAAATTTGGCAAGGACCCCCGCAGAGGGGTGGATAAAGACTGGTCCACTTGCCAGGATAAATTGTTGGACGTGGTGGGTCCACTGGCTCGTGTTCTTGATATGGCTGAGTCGGCCCGCCTTGATGGTTCTGACCTGTCGGCGGAGGACGTATCCATGTGGGCACAACGTGCCTTTTGCTTGTTGGGTAATGCTAATGCGGCCATCACTCACAAACGGCGCAAAGGCCTTCTTATAAAACTAGATCCAAAATTGGCCAATCTTGCTCCTTTGGACCCAGGTTCCAAGGCGAATGGTCTCCTCTTTGGTGCGAACCTTATCCGCGATCTTAGTAGGTTTGTTTCTACGTTCTCATCTTTGGACAAGGCTCAACAGTCTATCAAAAAAGTCTTCGGCCCTCTGGTTTTTGGATGGGCCGGCAGAGGCAGGGGTCGCTCTTCCGGCCGTCCTTACAACAACCAAGGCTCCAGAGGCTCGTACAACACTTCCCAGGAGTACAAACCCCAGTTCTACCCTCAGCGGGGTAGAGGTTTCCGTGGCAGAGGAAAGAAGAACTTCCGGAATAACAACTCCAACCAACAAGGTGAGCTTTCTTCCCCCTCCTCCCGTAGGGGGTCGATTGAGACTATTTCTACCCAAATGGCAAACGATTTCCACAGACCCATGGGTTCTCAACACAGTCCAAGGTTATCTTATAGAGCTCTACTCTCCGCCTTTCCAGCCTTCTCTTCCTCCTCCTCTTGTCTTCTCCTCAGACATTGCCCTCCTAATCTCCAACGAAATTCACACTCTCCTTCAAAAACAAGCCATCCAAATTTCTCCCTTTGACTCCTCAGGCTTTCACAGCTCCATTTTTCTGGTCCAAAAGAAAAACAAGAAACTGCGCCCAGTGATAAACTTAAGATGGTTCAACCAATTCGTGGTATATCGCCACTTCAAAATGGAAACTATTCTCCATCTTTGGGACACTCTCCGTCCCAACGATTGGATGGTCCATCTGGACCTTCAGGATGCCTATCTTACTGTTCCCATTCACCACTCCCAATCGATATTTCTGCAATTTCAGTGGTCGGGAGTGACGTACAGGTTTACTTCTCTTCCTTTCGGTCTTTCTTCAGCACCCTGGTGCTTTACAAAACTCCTCAAACCGGTTGTGGCCTTCCTTCGGTCACTCGGCATCAGACTCATCATATAACTGGACGACATTCTCCTCATGAATTCAGACAAGCAGCTTCTCTTATCCGACCTACAGGTGACCCAGAGTCTTCTGCTGGATCTCGGTTTTCTCATCAATACCGAAAAATCGTCTCTTATCCCGTCACAGAACATGGAATTCTTGGGGTTCATGGTGGACTCCCCTGCACCTTCTCTCCGTCTTCCTCAGGCCAAAGTCAGAACGATCAAGGCGGAGATCGCCAAGGTCCTCGAAACATCTCTTATCTCTCTTCGCATCTAGGCAAGGATCGTCGGTCTGCTTTCCTCTTCCATCCAGGCAATATTTCAAGGCCCTCTTCACTATCGTGCTCTTCAGCGCCTAAAAATCAAACACCTGCGCCAAGGTCTGGCCTACGCCGATCTTATCGCTCTGAATCCAGAGTCCCGTGATGAACTTCAATGGTGGACAGACATTTAGATGCGTGGATCGGTCGCTCTATCTTTGCTTCGGCCCCAGATCTTGTGTTAGAGTCCGATGCCAGCCTGTCGGGTTGGGGCGCCTGGTGTGGTCAATTATCGACTGGAGGTACAGGGTCTCTAAAGGAATCCAAATTGCACATCAATTGTTTAGACATGCTTGCTGGTTCCTTTGCGATCCAAAGCCTCTCCAAAAACAGGATCCGCTGTTCCATTCTTCTTTGAATGGACAATGTTTCTGCGGTCCGTTACATAAACCACCTAGGTGGTACGAAGTCCAAACCTCTGGCGGAGCTGGCGAAAAGTCTTTGGGAATTTTGTCTGTCAAACCTACTTTCCTTGACAGCGGAATATCGTCCAGGAGATCTCAATTCAGTAGCGGATTGGCATTCACGTTTTCTCCGAGACTCCAGCGATTGGAAGTTGCTTCCGTCCGTGTTCCTTTCTCTATCTCAAAAATGGGGTCCTTTTTCCATAGATCTCTTTGCATCCCGCCTCAACTCTGTTACCCTGCTTCTTCAGTTGGCGACCGGATTCGTTAGCCTTAGCAACGGATGCTTTCCTCCAGGACTGGTCTCGCCATCTCAATTATGCCTTCCCTCCTTTCCTCATGATCAGCAGAGTTCTTGATCAGGTATGCCGACAGTCGACCTCTTTGGTCCTTGTGGCCCCCTTCTGGCAATCCCAGATTTGGTTCCCTTCACTACTAGAAATGACAGTGGATTTTCCAGTACTTCTCCCGTCTTGCGACAATCTACTCTTGAGTCCCCAGGGTGCACGTCACAATCTAATTACGTCCTCATTTCACAGGAAGCTGCGCTCTGCTTTAGCCAAGCCTGGGCTCCCGGGACTTCCAAAGCCTACAGATCTGCCTGGTCTCTTTGGACAAGCTGGTGTCTGGAAAGGAACATCTATCCCCTTTCAGCCCCTCTAAATTTTGTTGTCAATTTTCTGGCTTCAGAAGCCAGTGCAGGTAAGTCCTATCGCACCATCAATCTTTACCGTTCAGCGATTTCTCTCAACCATGCGCCTATTGATGGCAAACCAGTTGGCTCCCATCCTCTAATCTGCCGTTTACTCAAAGGAGTTCGCTGTGCCAAACCTCCGTTGGCTAAGTATTCTTCTTCATGGGATGTTTCTGTTGTTCTCAAACTGTTTTCGGATTGGCCAGATAATTCCGCCCTCTCCCTCAAAATGTTGTCTGCTAAACTTACAATGTTGCTTTGCTTAGTTTCTATCAAACGTGTCTCTGATGTTAGAGCATTAGATATTTCTTCTCGACAATTTTCTCCCACGGGTGTTGTGTTCCAGATTCACAGAAGAACAAAAACTCATTTGAATTCTGTTTTCTATCCATACTTCCCTTCTCATCCTAAACTGTGTGTTGGGCAATGTTTAAAAGTCTATGAACAACGGACTTCTGATCTCAGAACGCCTTCTCATTCCCAACTCCTTATTGCTTTCCGTAAACCACACCTACCTGTCTCCACTCCTACCCTCGCCCGTTGGGTCCGTTGGGTTATGTCCCTCGCGGGCATTGATGTCTCCTTTTTTGGAGCACATTCCACCAGAGGAGCCATGGCCTCTAAGGCCTTTGGGCAGGCTCCCGTCTGGAGGACATTCTGAGATCAGCAGACTGGTCAAATGACAATGTTTTTTGTATGTTTTATTGCAACCCAATTAATACTGTGGCTTCTGTTGTAATTGACATGCTTTAAACAAGCATAATAGGAGCCTCCAGTCTTGCCATAAAATGTAGATTTTCCTAGTTATTATGATGGAAAGTCTTAATTTTATGAAAGACACGGAGGCGAGTATTATCCCGCCGCAACACTACTAATTTCTTGTGTTCTACCTCCCTCTAGCGAATCCAGCCCTGCCTCCCGTGTCATCATAGGAAGACCTCTCTTTATCAGCTTCGAGCTTCTCCCCAGAGGACCTTCTTCCCTTTCAACCCGGATCCTTCATCTAGAATTCCAGTTGAACGTTCCACATGGTTTCTACTGATTCAAGGAGTTTGTTCCTGGACTTTGGCGTTTTCTCTTGTTGCTGCAATATATCCTTTGTTTTCTGACATTCTCTGATCTGCTCGCCAGAGACAAGAGGAAGCTGCGCAGTCAGTGGTGACCTTTATTACTATGCTTGGCTACCATTGGTCAGTTATGCCGTTTTTTCTCCGATCCCATTGGCCAGCCTGTTGCTTGGGCCCCTGGGAACTGTAGTGTTTCACTTATCTTGGCTGCTGTGTAATAAAGCAAGATAAGGAAAAGCATAATACTCGTCTCCGTGTCTTTAATAAAATTAAGACTTTCCGTCATAATAACTGGGAAAGTCTACATTATACATGTGTAAATCGGCCTTTAGGAAATGCTACATAAAACAAAGACTTGGACATAGGAATCACATAGCATGCATACCAGCCAGCAGTCTAATTTAAAAGTGTTTGGTCTGGAGTAGCATGAACTCAGGATTTAAAACGTACCACAGTGGTTGGAGTTGGCTTTACTAATAAGAATGTATGTCTATTGCAATGGACACTTTTTTTGCAACATTAGGGTAATGTCCGACTGGGGAAAAAAATCATAATTTCTAACCTATACCATGCAGTTTGCTTTTCACATTTCTTAGGTCACTGTGCTATATTACGATTGTAATTAAGTACTTAAGTTACAAAAGGATCTACAGCACAAAAGCAGTAGCTCATTGAGCTAGCCACATAAAATACAGTTCAGTGATCTGCATGGTACAGGTCCTTTGCAACAGGCTACTTTATTACTAGTCAAAACTGTCACTAAACAAAACTCCGATGTCTCTCCAGCATTAACATTAATCTCCTGAATAATCTTGACATTTTTTATTGTTGCCTGAAAACTGTGCGGCACACAAGGATCTCAGCAACAGTTGCTTTAAAACCCTTATGGTATTTCTAAACACAGCGCCCCCCCAAGCGCAGCATGCGCAGATGTGAAGGGGGAGATCATCCCGCTGGGGAGATTAAAACGACGGAACACACTTCCTGGGCCCCTCTGTTAACCATTAACGTGTTTGACCTCCCTCGATATTGGCGCCATTTCTTTTAAGTGGAACAGGCAGCTGGTATAGACTGTACTGAAGCAACTAAACCAGCAGTGTCTGGAACACAGTCAGTGCTAAGCTTTTACCGACTCACTCAAGGTTGACAATATTTGCAGTCAAACTCTCCCTTGTAAATGCGTATTTAACACCTTGTTAAATTTAAAGATCCCGGAATTGAGCTGTAACATTTTTAAGATTGTTGACAGTCTGGATCACGTGCTGCCTGGGAGAGAGAAACTGATCAATCTTTTTCTTTTTTTTTTTTACAGAATGAGCAGAAAATAAATAACCTATTACACATAACTAATGACGCGCTGATTTCCTTAGATAGATTTCAATGAGTTCACAATCTGGTTTCGATATTGTATATCAAGAGAACAAGACACAATACATATATATTTCATTAAAATGCAATTTATGACTGTTTTGCTTTGGCTGCAGTCCAATGCCCAAAGCTTGGTGTCTGCCAAGTAGACAGTCTGTAGTATTGCTGCCGCCTCCATGAATGGCCACTAAAGATGGCCTGTCTTTGTGTGTAAGAAGGCATTCCAAAATTGTCAAAAGCAAGGAAAATTCAGACCAAATGCATCAGAAAAATACAAAATATATTTGGCGTCCCATATTGTTTTTTTTGTAGATTATGTTGCTAGATATTATAAACTCAATCAGTGAAGCCGTGGTTGATCCTGCAAGTTTAAAATGAGATCTTTCTTAATCCTAGCCCTGAATATTTTTAAGGTGCCCTTTTCAAGGTCCCGCACTCACCTCATGCACCCGTTCTTACTCACTGCAGCTACGGCCACAACCAGAAGTGGCTAGGGAGTGACAGATACAATGCTTACCTTGTGACAAATGTACTAGCACAGTATATGATTAATGGGATTTCACTCTATCTGTGACCAAGTGCTCTGAAAGGACAAACTGCAGCATATCGGAGAAAAAAACCCTTGTAATATGCTTTATTATTAATTTCTTTATTTTCCTTAGGTCCAAATTAATATCCATAAAACGGCAAATACCATACAATTCGAAACCTACTTTTTTTTTTACATTAACGAGCATGCATGCACATAGTGCGATACCTGACTGTATGTTTAATGTTCTTGTCCATAATAAAAAAAAACAATGATTAACATTCAGTGTATTCTTAATTGTTAATGCACACATTTTGGGTCATATTAATATCTTTCAGTTTGATTTTCAACTTTAATCTCATATACCTACGTAGAAGGGTGAAGGTTTGATTACTTTTTATTATATTCCACAACAGTTTTATTTGCTAGGATGCTTCTACATACATCATTAGATCGAAAGACATGGTATACATAATAAAGGAGAGCGTATAGCATCTCTCTCCACAATCAGCTCCCTAAGCGACTCCTACAAACCTACTACACTTGCCAGTGGAGGAAAAGGAAGTTTGTCTGGATGCAAGGACCTCTGATGGTACCGCTCCATCACCTGCATCCATGATCCACTTTGGACTCGTTGGGCAGGGCGCTCGTAAATCCAATGTCATTCGTAGTCTCCTCACCTCCTTCCAGTCTAATATTCCGGATATGAAGAAAAATCAAAAATGAAACAGCTGAAGAGTAGTCAGAAAAGCTTTAATTTAGCTTCCAGTCACGCGGATGAAGGTGTGAAGAACTTGAGAGATGCAAACCTGACAACTCATGGTGGTACCCTGTGATGCATGGGTCCAGCATTCACCCAGGAGTCACAATAAGACTGTGCACCCTATGGTGAGCTCGAATCCATAATCCAAAGTGGGTTTCCAGCTTGTGTATGATGGCTCTGTGCTACAGGACTTCATTTGGTCTTTTAAAATCATCTGGAACACAGGAATCAATCAATCAATCACATAATTTGTATAGCGTGCTACTCACCCGGTGGGTCTCAAGGCGCTGAGGGGCAAGGGGGGTCCGTTGCTGCTCGAAAAGCCAGGTCTTGAGTTGCTTCCTGAAGGAGAGGTGGTCCTGGGTCAGTCGGAGGTGGATGGGGAGGGAGTTCCATGTCTTGGCTGCCAGGTAGGAGAAGGATCTTCCTCCGGCGGTGGCTCTGCGGATGCGTGGTATGGCGGCGAGGGCGAGGCTGGTCGATCGTAGCTGGCGGGTGGGCATGTTGAAAGTCAGGCAGTTGTTGAGGTACTTGGGGCCCAGGTCGTGGAGAGCCTTGTTTGCGTGGGTGAGGAGCCTGAACGTGATCCTCTTGCTGACAGGGAGCCAGTGCAGGTCTCTCAGGTGGCCGGAGATGTGGCAGTGTCGGGGGATGTCCAGGACGAGTTGTGCGGAGGCGTTCTGGATGTGCTGGAGTCTTTTCTGTAGTTTGGCTGTGGTTCCAGTGTAGAGGGTGTTTCCGTAGTCCAGTCGGCTGGTGACGAGTGCCTGGGTGACTGTCTTTCTGGTTCCGGGGGGGATCCATCGGAAGATCTTACGGAGCATGTGCAGGGTGTTGAAGCATGATGATGAGACGGCGTTGACTTTTCTGGTCATCAAGAGGGAGGAGTCTAGGATGAAGCCTAGGTTGCGTGCGTGGTCCGTTGGCTTGGGAGTGGTGCCCAGGGCAGGGGGCCACCAGGAGTCGTCCCAGGCGGAGGGCGATGATCCCAGGATGAGGACTTCCGTCTTATCTGAGTTCAGTTTAAGGCGGCTGTTCTTCATCCACTCGGCGGCGTCTTTCATCCCTTCGCGTAGGCTGGTTCTGGCGGTGGCGGGGTCGTTTGTGAGGGAGAGGATCAGCTGGGTGTCGTCGGCGTAGGAGATGATGTTGAGGTTGTGTTTGCGTGCGATGGCTGCGAGAGGGCTCATGTAGACCTTGAAGAGGGTTGGGCTGAGTGATAATCCTTGTGGTATGCCGCAGATGACTTTGGTGGCCTCGGATCTGAACAGGGGGAGGCGGACTCTCTGGGAAGGAGCCCAGAGGACTTGTTTTTTGAGAAGAGAAGGTGAAAGTTGGGGGTATTAAGGTAGGTGTGGCAGTCCAGCTCACAAAAACCCTAAACATTCTCTGGGGCCTACAAAACACCACCTCCTCGTTTCCACTAAAGTCACACCTTGAAAATGGTTTCAAAGTTGTCAGTTATGGCGCAGGCACAAGGACTATTGAAAAGGAATTCTTTTAAGACTGGGCCAGAACATTTTTCAACTCAAATTACCCTATCACTGTTTTCACTTCCTTATACCTTGTTGCTGTAGTGAGAGTTTACATGTATCCGCAGGTAGATCATAGATCAAGTTATGTGGGAAGGGAATACAATTCTGGAAAGGGAGATTCACAACAAAGCACTGACAAAGGGAAGATGGCAGAAATCCATCGCAGGATGATGAGGCCCATAGGTTGAGTGGGATTACATTAAAGCTTTCAAGGTGGCAAAGCCTGAAGTGGAAGGGTAGGTATCCCTTGGTTGTTGATTGCTTCTGCTTAATAAGCCTTTGTTCTGCCATCTGTAGAATATGGTGCTTCCCTCTGTGTTGGAACTGGCCCTTCTTGCAGGGTTATCCCCAAACGTTTTGCTTCTTCGTCCCTTATTTTTCCTGACCTGTTGCTGTTGGCAATAGGACTCTGTGCACTTTACCAGTGCTGATCAGTGCTAAAGTGCATATGCTCTCTGTGTAAATTTGTATTGTAATTGGATATACATGATTGGCATATTTGTATCACCAAGAAGTCCCTAGTAAAGTGCACTGGGTGTGCCAGGGCTGGTGATGACAAATGCTACTAGTGGGCCAGCAGCACTGATTGTGCCACCCACACGAGTAGCCCTAAAATGGTGTCTCAGGCCTGCCACCACAGTGCCTGTGTGCAGTCTTTGAACTGCCATGTCCTCCTGGTCAGTGTCCCCACTGACCAGGCCTAACCCTTCCCTTTCTGTGCACATTGGTCACCCCTATGGAAGGCCCAAGGTACCCCCTTAGGCAGGGTGCAGTGTAAGTGAAAGGTAGAGCATGTACTTGTGCAGGTGACATGCTATGGTAGTAAATTACAGCCATTTTCGTTTTTCACTGCTGCAAGGCTATTTTGCTCCATAGGCTATCATGGGGATGCTGGCTACAGTGGCTACCAGCATATCTTCCCATAGGAGCAAGATTGGACATAACAGTCTGGTATCCCTGAACTCAGAATTTAATAACACATCTTTTAGGAAAGGTGGTTTTTAACTCCTGTGTTTGAGAATAGCACTTTTAGAAAGTTGCTGTTCTCTTGTCTGACCTTTCTGTGTGCCTTGGCCTGTTTGTGAATTGACTGTCTGGTTTGAGAGTGACAGGGGCTGGGGATTACCCAGGAGGCTGGCTGAGTCAGCCCTAGGCTGAATGACTGCATTTGCACCTTGAGTGGTGGGAGGGGATAGCACCCGGGCCTGAATAGGGCTGTGCCTGCCTTCCACAATGCTGGCTCCACCTCCTGCTGGGCGGCTGACGACCCTGCCCCTCACTCTGAAAGGAAAGGAGAAGCCAGGAAAACAAAGTGCTCAAGGAACACCCAGAACTGGTTCAGACCGGGCTCAGAGCCCTCCTGCACAAAGGCAACAAAGACTTTTAGGGGTATAAGTACAGGACCCCTGACTACAGAAAATTAGATCATCCTGGAATCAAGAAGGAACTTCTGCAAAAGAAAAAAGCTGAAACTGAAGAAGGAAGACTGACCAGCTGTTGCTCTGCTGGACTGACCTGCTGTTGCTTTGCTGCCAAGGAGAGGGAAAGGACTTTACTTTGTGCTGTGTCCCCTTGCTTGAAGGAATCTCCAAGGGCCTGAGAAGAGCTGGATCCCTGTTTTGAAGTCCCAGGAACAAAAAGACTTCACCCCCAGCTTCCCTAAACTCTGCTGAGAGAGTTATGTCCTTCCTGGAGTGCTTGGCCCATGCGTGGTGCCTCTGGAAGTTGTACCTGTGTTGGGGAGCTGGAAATCAAGGTTTTAAAGATTTTGCTACAAAAAATGTATTGCAAACCCGGCCGAGCGAGAAAATTACCCCCGCTACGAAGACCGAGATCGTCGCAGCGCCTGTCGCCGCTGCCTGAAGATGTCGCTCCCTTCGTAAGCGGGAAGATTTCCGCCGCTGCGAACATAGTCGCAGAGCCTGTCATCGGTGGGTGAAATCATCGCATTACGTCGCTGCAGGAATTGTCGCAGAGCCTTTGCATCGAGGAGCTGCGGGAGAAAGATTGATGCTGGACCGCGCATCGTCACCCCGGAGATCGTCGCAACACCCGAGAATCATCGCATGTTGCCTTTGCGGGAGAAAACTTCCTACAGAACCTACGCACCGGAATCCGTACAAGTGGCCTTCCTCCCCATACAGACCGGATTCATCGCAACACGCCCGCTGCTGTCGCTAACGCCTTCCCAGGGTCTCTGGAGCAATGCATCGCTTGTTTTTCACCGCTACAGCGTCTGTGCTTGAAACTTTTTATCGCTATCAAAGGTACTGTGGCTAAACCGTGACGCAACTGTGGATAATTTTATCGCTAACCTTAAGAACATTAAGAACTCTTTTGCAACCATATTCTTGAACCATGTATGTTGGATTTTTTGTCATTTTGGTCTTGTGTAGTTTAGATTAAATACCTTTATTTTTCTAAACTGTTGTGGGTTCAGTTTGTGGTGTTTTTACTGTGTTACTGTGAGTGGTGGTACAAATACTTTACACATTGCTTTTGGATAAGCCTGACTGCTTGTGCCAAGCTACCAAGGGGATGAGCAGAGAGTTATCTAAAGAGTGTTTCCTCCTTACCCTGACTAGAAGCAAGGGTCCCTATTTGGACAGTGGTACCTACCTCTGCCAACTAGAGATCCCCAGTTCTAACACTCAGCATTTCTAACAAGCTCATAACCAATGTGGTTGGACTGTGTTGCTGCAAATGGCAATTTTCCAGTGAATAGCTTCTGTGATAATGGGTGTTATATGAAGCTTCAACATCCCCTATGATGACAGAACAGACCAGAGTTGGTAAAGAGCAGCCGGCCCTCAAACTGGGGCATTTCTTCTCCTTCATTCCTTTGTATCCTACAAACGCTACTGCAGCAGCAGGCACCTTGATGGGAATGAGTTTCCAATGGTTCACCGTTTCTTGGTCCTGCTCTGCCCTCAGAATATGTAGACTCCATGGTGTTATCTACTGGCCTTCTTCTGGATGCATAGAGAGAAACAAGGAACAAAAAAATGAAGGAGGTAAAAAATAGAATTGGAAAGTGTTATTTGCTGTAAATTTCAATCCATCCCTGTGCATCGACTAATTCACTGATGAATTAGTAGACATGCGAGGAATATGAAGGCTAAAAGCATTTTGTGAGTCCTGCTAATAGATGTTTGAATACAGGGGAGCATAAAGCAGTACACAGATAAGGTAATCTATAAAAATATATATAAAATCATTTATGAGTCCACATCCTCCCAAGGTTGGCTCTTTCCATCTGCTTCCCCACCCTGGATTGGACAGCGAAGACAGGGTTTCTTCGGCATAGAAGGGCAGTGCTCACAACTTCTGACCTCTGTTGGAGCTGGAATCAGTGATTGAGGTGTCTGCACATATGTACTGTGCTCCCAGCATGCTCATGTACTCTCAGATGCTGCACCTCTTCCTGCTTCAAGCCAAGCCATACTGCAGCAGATAAGGCCACCATCATATGTAGATAAGCTGCAGTTCTCTTATCTGTTCAGCGTGATTAGTGGGCACTACAAATGACCTGAATATCTCTCCATTTGTCTACAATTTCTGTGCTTATACGTAGGCGTCCTGACTGGGTGGAATGGTGTGCAAAATAGCTATGGACATAGATACGAACCGAGTAATTACCAGTAGCGGAAATTAACTCAATCGTTCCACCAATAATTATTTGTACAGTGAACTGCCAGCAGGTGAGGCATGCATTCTGTTCTGTACCCCCTCTCTCAGACAAAATTCATGGTATTCCTGAAAGCCAAAGGGCCTAGTTTGCTGCACAGCTAATCGAAATTTGAGATGGCTGCCTTAAATTGAGCTTCTGTTGTTTTAGCCTAAATCAAGGTGAACAATTAAATATCATGAGATGCTTATAATTTTTTCACTAAAGGGAGGAGCTTTTGAACACATCCTTGTACCACAACTCGTTCAGGAAGTAAACTTTACCTCACATTTTTACCTCCTAATTCCCAGCTTTTCTCCCTTTCTCCTGGATTGTATTCTCTCAGGAATTCTTTGCACCTGTAGTTTCATCTTCCTATAAGTCCTATTTTCAGTTCCAGTCTTTCCCTTCAGCCCTGGAAGACATACATTCCTCTCTCCACCTCTTATGAGATGTTTTGCCTTTTTCCCGTGAGGGCTCTTTCTGGGTTGCACTGGTTGCTGGATGTGTTGTTTTTTGACACCGGTGATATTGTGCCTACTGGAAGGAATTAACGTGGCAGATGAAGACAAGAACATTTTGCCTGACTAGACTCTCAGCCCTTGACATAGTGTTATGAAAGCAGGTTTCTGGAGGAGGGAATGTGCAAGAAGAATGTTTGTTTATCTTTTTCGTGTTGCATTTTCTTTCTGGTGGTGATTTGTTCTGTTGAAATTGTGCTGTTGTGTGTTTCTGCTGCATTATATCAATTTAAACCACACGTTTATGGAACAGTCATGATAACCCAAATAGTTGAAGAGCTACAGCAGTGCCATTTACCACCTTATTCTGTGATAAAATATTGCTTGTCAAAGGAATATTCAAGGTATGTACTGCTTTTGACTGGAAATATAGCAGCATGTGTTGACATATCTAAAGTAAACAACTGAACTTCTTAAAATAAGTTATACAATGCAACATACAAACATAAATAAAACATACAGTTTGATACAGCGGAAGCGTTGGGGAATTTTTGTCAGTTAACCTATCTACACCAACCACTATACAGTAATCGGAAGCGTAACTCTGATGATGGACCCATAAGTCCTTATCCTACAGTTACCAATATCAAAGGTCCTCTGATGAATCTTTGGTAGAGCTGAAAGGGACCAAATATTGAAAGACAGTATGCTAGTTCTCCATGAGGACCTACAATGAAGAAATATGCTAAACATGTGTCATTGTAGGCATATTCAAATAACTCAGTAACTCTGTAATACAGACAAACACTAATCTTTTCTATTAGTTTTTCTTGTTATTTCATAATATGAATGGTCAAACACAAATACAAGGTAGAATGTAATCATTCTATTCATAGAATACATAATTGATACACAATAATCATCCCAGATCATTTACGAAAAGCATCAGAATATCAGGTGTGGAGGAGAGAGAGAAAACATCAGTGAAATAACGATTCACTTACGAAATGAAATACTAATGCACAGCGTGCAATTAGTCTGAAAAGCTACCTCCATGGCTGTTGGAGTATAGCAAAGGAAGCATCACCAGCCGGTGATGTGCAAAGTCTCTAAGAAAGTCTCTAAGGAACAGCAGCAGTTTTTGCCAGCCAGAGAATCAGGAATCAGCACGGCATGCAGCATACCACGAACACAGGACAAGTCACCAATTTTGTGTACGAGCCAAGGATCCCTTTCCCACAGGAATGTTTATACTACGCTACTTCCTTTCTCCTGATAAAATGTTGTGCTCTCTCTCATCAGCAAGCTTCTCTATTGGTTCTTTTCAATGGTATGACCATCTACTGACAGTGATTTTACTACTAGTTTCTAAACACTCTTTGTCTAAATATTGTACAACTTCCAAGAGAGGAAGAGGAAGGAAACCTCGTTACAAGTGTATCTAGAATATTTTAACAGTTACATTAGTCATCTACATCCCCCGCCTAGACAGGAAAGAAACCTAGAAGTCTTTTAGAAACAGGCTAAATATCTACACTCTAACTATTTGCAACATTTGAGGACAGGAGCATGGAAAGCATATCCCCTGACAATTCTAAGGCCTACATTATTTGTGCAAAACAGATAATAATTTCTAAAACCTACATTACTTTCACGTAGATTAAATACTGTTTCTTTGTTGTTTATTTTTCTAAAGTTAGGAAGATAGAATACCATTCAGTTATCATTATTCTCATTTAAAATCAAACTATCATGCCTTGTGCACATTTCACGTTGTACACTCTCATGTTATTGTTAATAATCCAGCGCATTTTAGTAAAAAGCATGCGATTCGGTGGATTTCATCAAGCAGATCCTATTTACAAAAATTGTGCTTCATCAAGTTTACATCATAATACAACAAAACAGTCAAAATAGAACGCAATGTAACAACATGGTGCCTTCTATAGTTATGGGCAAACTGGTGTCTTAAGTAGTTGAAAAACTTCAGAAGTGCTGTTTTACAACATTATGCAGTGGTAATTAGGTACTTGATACATACAACAGAGCATAACAAAGTAACATACTCAGAGCTAGATAACCCTTTTCACAACGCAACATTCACATCATAACATAAGAGCACATTCACCACACTTCAATAATGTAACATATATATATATAATGCTCGAAATTTCCTCAATATCAAGAAGAAAAACAGCACTCCAGAGGGGGCAATTTCAACAGGCTTTATTGTTAATAAAGCCTGTTGAAATTGCCCCCTCCAGAATGCTGTTTTTCTTCTTGATATTGAGGAAATTTCGAGCTTTATGTTATGCAGCGTTCCACAGCCGCTAACAGCACCCGCCTGTGAGTGCACAGGACTTTTGTGGAAAAACGAGCGAATATATATATATATATATATATATATATATATATATACACAATACGGTAAAAGGAGGACAGAATAGACAGTTGAATGTGTTGATGGTTCTGCACATCTACAAATATGTTTAGGCTTTTTGGTGATGACACTGGTGAAGTATCATTTATGGTTGAGACTTGTATGTATTTTAAAAGTGATTGTACCTGTATGCCCTGCTGAATGCACAAGATCTTTTTTTGCAAACCAAGCACAGAAACTAGCCAACTAATTATTTCCTAGAGGTCACTAAAATGATAAATAGAGTCTAGAAAGTGACTATAGATTTTTTTTCTCATTAAACCATCAAATGCAGGCTGAAAAAAATGGTGGATGTCCAGCAGTGGATTTTATTTAAGATCAGTTTGTTTGACCTCTGTGTATCCACGCTATCTAGGAACTGAGGAATTTTTAGATGCATATATACAAAATACATCTTATGGGCTTATATTGCGGTAGGGACCGCCAAATCAGTAGTATAAGATATCAGCATTTGGCTGACACATGTATATACGCCACCAAGAAACTGATGGGAGTTGGACAAATTATATACAAGCACGGGGGATTCACTGCTGTGCATAACAAAATGGAGGTATAGTGTTTTTCCAAGATAGATATTCGCCTTTTCTTTTTGTGTAGATACATACTTCGGGAAATGTTTGGAAATCGTATAAAACAATTAAGTGTGTTCAGGTAGAAATCTTAACCTATCTCCTATTTTTGTGAATTGGGCCCCATGTGTGTCTCTTGTAGGGTATCGTCCCTCAGCCAGTGGTTAGAATTATTGCAAGGAACCTCCCATCACCTTTGTTTGTTTCATGTACCACTTTAAGTGGCATGGGTATGCCCAGACTTAGGTCCCCTGCTGACTGTGTCACTGGAATCAAGCTGTACCTGGCTGATGAGCCCACAACTAGGTTGAAACTGGTCCTGGGTTGCTTCTGTTCCGGTTCATAGAGGACCTGGCTTGGCAGTTCAGGCTAGACTGTTCCTATGAGGAACAGAGTTAAGACTGATTTGCATATAGCTGTGTCCAAACTAAGGTGGCATGGTGAGCAAAAGAACAATGGTTTAGAATGCTATCTGAGCTATTGCAAGTGGCTAGACGTCCTGCAAGCAGCCTCCCATCACCTTTAGCGTGTTTCAGAAAATATAATTGACATCCAGTGAAGCCAATAAAACAGAAAAATATTGCCTATTGCTTAGATGTTAAAAATGTTAAATGTTGCTGCACACCACCTCGTGACAAATATGGTGTGCTACAAACGAGAGAACTCTGATATTTGTATCAAATGTAAGCATGAAAAGGGCTGGGCCTATTATGGTTATTTTTGTCTATGCTTACATATTTGAATTAAGCTAGCACAATGGAATAGAGACCTTCTGTCGTGCACCACTTTTTAATGATTTTCTTGATATTGGCTGTGTGTTCATACCCAAATCTGAAACACATACCATACGATTACAGAACTTCTCACTTACTTAAGGCAAGTGTATAGCAATCTTCGTGTCATTTTCTCAAATTAAGTGAAGAACATGTTGCAAACGTGGTGCTTTGGACAACAGCCCTACACACAACAAAGGTTCAATCCTGGATATATTAATCTCTAAAAGAGATAGCATTCTGCTAGAGTCGATCCAAACCTGTGATTGGTCAGACCATCACATTATTACTTTTTTTATCAAGGAAATAGTGAAATTGAACTCGGTTCAATCCACAAGACCTAAAGTATGGAAAAGAGACCTCAAAGAAATCAACCCTAACACCTTACCATCACCCAGTTACAATCTATTTCTGCCCCCTGCAGGAACTTCAGAAGTCAATGACCTTACCAATCACTACCTTAATTCCAAGACCACGATAATAAATGAGGTAGCCCCACTGCAACTAAAGAGAGCCTCCATAAAAGACTCTAAGCCTTGGTACAATGGCATACTCAACGAAGACAGACGCTCTCTCTGAGCCTCTGAATGCACCTGGAGATCAACGTCATCCGCCAAGCACCTAAACACCCTAATGAAGAAGAGAAAAGCATACTTCAGAAAGATCAAGCGCACCAAATCAGACTTCTTCAGCCACGAACTTGACCAAGAAATAAATCATCCAAAAAAACCTCTTCGATCTGATCAAATCCCAATCTAAGGATGCTCTCCAACGTCCAAAACACATTGCGTGCCCGCAACCCAATTGTGAAGAATTTTCTGCCTTCTTCACCCTGAAGACCGATACAATCAAGAATGACCTCCTCAATGACCTTATCTTACACGCGGGACTGCACACAAAGACCTCCAAAGTAATCCCATTTGCACCATACCATTTCCCATTAAGGCACAACCTAAAAAAAACGCAGATTGGTCTTCCTGTTCCACATATTCTTAAGAAGCCATATGCAAAATACTTGGTGCCCTGAACCCAGCCAACTACTTCACCGATCCTCTCCCCGCTAACGTTGTTAACTCCACTGCTCCTGCCTCTCTGGACTAAGATCATAAACAGCTCACTTCAACAAGGTTGCATCCCGGACACCCTCAAAGTTGGACAAGTCTCACCCTTTCTAAAGAAACCCACAGCCAACCCCACAGACCTAAACAACTATCGCCTTATCTCCTATATCCCTACCTTGGCCAAACTATTGGAAACATGTGTACACCTCCAGCTGACAAGGCATATATACCACTTTGACCTCCTTAACAAACACCAATCTGGCTTCCGAGCGGATCACAGCACTGAGTCTGCCATGACACATATAATTGATGATGCGCTACAAATCCTTGATCAGAATGCATCTTGCCTACTCATCCTGCTAGATCTCTCCTCAGCCTTTGACACGAAAACCTGATAGATCTTCTGAAGCATAGAATGGGATTATCAGGATCAATAATAAATTGGTTTACCTCATTTCTCCAAAATCGAACTCAACAATTCAAGGTCAACAACGCCATGTCCAAACCCGTCCCAGTAACGTTAGGAGTTCAGCAAGGGTCCTCTTTATCCCCAACACTGTTTAACCTTTTCATGAAACCTCTCACCAAAATTCTTCAAGCATCTAACGTGCAATACCACATGTACGCGGACGCCACTCAACTATACCTTAAGATCTACACCTTAGAAGACATCAAACTACTTAACACGCATAAAGCCCTGCATCACAAAGCTCCCAACTATCTAGCACAGAAATTGACGATCTCTGGTGGGATCAGATCTTCAAGAAGTGCGGAAAACCTATTACTGAAATCACAAAGATTCAAGAAGAATAAAACATATAACCGAACTTTCTCAGGTATGGCACCCAGAATTTGGCATGCTTTACCCCGAGAAGCCAGACTGAACCCCACGACTTCTTCCTTTAAAAAGGAGGTAAAATTAATTCTCATGGCCAAATTCTCCTAAGTTAGGTTCAAAGATATATTGCGACCTAATGTACCCTCGCTATTACCTCCTGATGAGAAGGACCACCTAATCAATCTAGACATTTTATCTTCCTTGTATCCGACGCAAGGGGATAGTTTCTAGCTGTGCCTTACCACTGTGCCTTTACAAATTGTTTGTATACGTGCTTTAACTAGCCTGTTATTGATGTATAGAGAACTGTATTTACTGTAAAGCGCTCTGATATCCGCAAGGGTGTTGTTCGCGCTCTATAAAACTCTCAAAATAAATAAATAAACACGCTTCAAAAGGAGGGTGGGGGTCAAGCACAGAGGGTGTGTCTCAAGCCACTATTCTAAGGTGCAGTTGGAGGGCGAGGTTAGGAGAAGTGTAGAGGGAAGAGGCTGGCCCTGATTAAATAGAAGAAAATGTGGTCTTTATTGGCTATGAAGACACACATAGGCCTAGCCACACAACACATCATGCATGCACTGCTTGTGCTGATGAACTGAGTGCAGCTCAACGGATAGCCAGTGTGGCGTCAATGTTTAACCCCTAAATAGTGTAATGTCTACATCAGAGAAGAGAGTGTGAATATGTTGAGGTATATTGCGAACCTTGGTCAGAAAAGCAGTAAACATGTTTCAGCCCATTTATTAATTGGCCTTCTCTTCAGTGACTACTTGCCAGCTTCAGATGTCTCAGGTCCACGAAACAAAACCCTCTGTTCACTTATGTGCAACATTTTTTTGTAACGGTTTCTTGAGTCATTTAACGAAATATTGTAAGTCCTGCATAACACAATGTGAAACATATTGCTTTGTCTATGGTTGCTTTGCCCACCCCTTTACAACAACCAGCATTCTGCAAAACATCTCTAGCTGGGAAGAGTTGCAGTAGACCAACGCAAACGCTTTTCCGAATAAACAATTCACTGCATTCGTATGAAGTGCTAAATATGACAGCTGCCTGGAAATAATCCATGTTTTCTGGCATTCTAATTCACCATGGGAACAAAGCAGGGCGGCCGCTTCACAATACAATCTTCTGTTGACCCTGGAGTGCTTTTGATTAATTCCTAGTACAGTGGCTGCCGTCACATTAAGCATGCTCCACGTGTCCTGTCTGTCCTTTTTTGCCTGCAGATGCTCAGGAGAAAAGTAGCATCTCTGTGAGATAATCATATTTTCCATGGACTGCTCCTTGTACGTTTCAAAACGAGTTCTTTTCATGAATGTGTTATCAAACTATTGTTTTAAGCATTCTAGGTGCACCAGAGACTGTATGGGAGGTAGGGGCACCGTTGCTTGATCCCTTAAGCAGCGTTATTATTATTACTGCTTGATGCATTTAATTGTACTGTTCATTACTGGGTTGTCAGGGTGTAGATTAAAGCTGGAACTCTCCTGGGCCTGGCTGCCAATACTCATGCTGTGGGTTTCAATTATAGAATAATTCTTCCAATTATTCAGTTTAATTCTGTGAAGCAAAGGTCATACGAATACATTTAACTTGTGTGAATAAGCACTGGCGAAGCTGCCTGAGACTGCCCTGTTACCAAGAAAATTCATCCCGTTTTTAACACTAATGAAGAAAATGAAATACAACTCCCACCCATCTCGCACACACATTTTATTAAATTAAAATAATGAACTAAGTCTGGCACTTTTTGTAAATGTCGTGCATTTCTAAAATGTAAAACTGAATCAATCTGATTTTTTAGTATTAGATAATTAAATCTCAGAACTGTCCTATAGTTGCTTTCATCCAATTTGAACAGTTCTATTGGAGATGGGAAACCTATTTGTAGTCTTGAATAACCAATGGTGTTCTTTGCTAGTGCAAGCCTTGAAAACCTTCCAACAAGCATTTACAATGCAATGGTTTTGCCTTTGTTAAAGTTAGAGCTATTGGCATTGCTCTTGACATTATTTTTATTTATGTTTTTTTTAACATAAATAAATGGCATTGTAATTTACAATGCCACTAGCTTTATCTCTCGCAAATGACACACACAAACACACACAGAGCCCCCACACACACACCCACACAGAGCCCCCCACACACACAGCCACACAGAGCCCCCCACACACACAGCCACACAAAGCCCCCCACACACCCACACAGAGCCTTCCACACACACCCACACAGCACAAGCAGGCAACAGGGGCACACGGAGGCACAAGCAGGCAACAGGGGCACACGGAGGCACAAGCAGGCAACAGGGGCACACGGAAGCACAAGCAGGCAACAGGGGCACGAAAACGGAGGCACAAGCAGGCAACAGGGGAACACGGAGGCACAAGCAGGCAACAGGGGCACACAGAGGTACAAGCAGGCAACAGGGGCACACGGAGGCACAAGCAGGCAACAGGAGCACACGGAGGCACAAGCAGGCAACAGGAGCACACGGAGGCACAAGCAGGCAACAGGGGCACACGGAGGCAGCCAGTTAACGAGGTATGGAAAAATTGACCCACAACAACTAATTGCACTTTTGTAAATACCTGGGAGGACAGAAGGGTAAGACAGTAAACTTAAGTACTCCAACCCCACAACAAACTGGAGGGAGAATGGGACTGCAGAATCAACACGTTAAAGTGCATGTCCTGCAAGGTCAAGGACACCATTTGATCTTGAGAATCCATGGCAGAAAGGATTTGAACTAGTCTTGAGAACCAGTATTGGCTTCACTCCTCACAGCTCACTTCTCCCACCTGGCCCCTAAAGAAGTATTGATAGTAGCATCTTGCGCCCCGTGCTGCCTTGGGTCAAATTTGATCGCACAACTGGCAAACAGCACCCAAACGTTTCTGATTAGAATGCTGGCATGCTCTACCAATGTCTGATCACCTACTGGTGATACATGTGGAGGGCTGGACAAAAATGGAAGGGGCGTAACCAAGTTGAACAATTTGAAAGACCTGCTGTTCCAGAGTAACGGCACGTCAGTGAGATGAGCAAAATCGGATTCTCCCTCATAAGACCTATGTGACACGTGTAGGGGAAAACTAAAGCAGCATGGTGGCAGCTATATCGAGTGATGAAGAGGACGAGGATTGCTAAATCTGTCATACCCTGGACTCTACCACCGTCTCTCCCTCTAGAGCCATGAAAAAGCTGCACAACCAGTGAGGGCTGCCTCTGTCAGTACAACAGAGTACAACACTGTTGGTGGAACTGGCTAGCTACGGAAAGTAATCCGCCACAGCTATCCCTCAGCTCGAGGTGACAAGAGATGCTAGCGTGCATGTCGACAGCAGCCACTGCAAACAGGTTCCTCAGAAATGATAATTAGCGGGTGCCTAACAGTCTCCCGCAGCGAACCACAAAGAAGTACATTTTCCACCTACAGTTCACCCTGCCCTTTAAAATACCCCAGACAGAGATGCGACTTACCAGGTAGATCTCCTCATATAATGCTTCCAGGCATCGCTGCCAGATACCCTTCCGCCGCCGGTATGCTTATCGCCACCTACAATGCACCAGAGCGGTTACTTGAAGCGTGGGCTGCGGGGGGCGGGCACTTCCTGCCGGCCGCGCTATGATTGGCCGGCCGGCTAGTCACTTCGGGTCGCCGCGGGCAGCGCGGCGGCCCGTCTCTAGCTCAGGCAGGCGGGCGGCGAAGTTTCCCAAGGAGATGGAGATGGGCGGGGGCTCTCGACCAGCAGTGACGTCCACGCAGCTCAACCAATCAACGCTAACAGGAGCAGGAAAGCAGGTGCCGGCAATGCCGGACCAGATTCAGGGGCGTTCCCGGCTTTTGGCTGACGTAGCGTTACGTAGCCAAAAGACAAAAATTCTCGGGAATGCCCCCGAATCTGGTCCGGCATTGACGGACAGGCCCGTCTTCCAATGGCTAGCCTCCATTTATGGAGCTAGCCAATGAAAGACGGGGGCCGTTCCTGTCTCCCGTACCATACTCATTAGGTTTTCGCCAGGCAAAACCTAAAAAAAACACTAGAAATGTAGAGATTAGATTTCAAAAGTTGTATAGATGTTTTCAAAGAGTAGTGAAGAAGCTGAACCACAAAAATAGGAATAGGGGAGCCTGGTTCCACCTCAATTCGAACTCTGGCAGTGCGCTTCGAATGTTGCTAAAGTTTTATTTGCCAAATTGTCAATCGGGGTGGGCTGCTGCTTCCTTGTCATGTAGTGCAGTGTATGAAATGCCCCGCACTGGTTGCAGCTTGATAAATAACAAAGAGCAATATTCGGGGTTCAGCAGGCCCCTCGGGCCCCCTGACCCTGGTGCCACTGCACCTGCAGCACAAATGGAAGCTACGCCCCTAAGCGAACAAGAAACCGGCGAGCTAAGGATGAGCTAAGGAGGATGATGCTGTAGCAGAAACCTCGGTTGACCTCTGGTATGAGTTTTCGACAGCACTCTGCGGGTTTCTTCAATTACTTGAGCCCTGACACCCCCACAATGCACTGAATGCTACTGCAGGGCTGAGAAATGAACACACTCGCAGCTTGGGAATTTCCTTTGGAATTCTCTCCTCTGTTTTTCTTGCGCCGCCCCCTCCCTCTGGGGAGTATGCTGCATCCGTCTGCACAGAGCCGGCCGCAGACTGCATTCCAAGCGGCACGGAGGGGAGACGGAGCTGAGAGTCTGTCGGACAGACAGAGAGACTAGCTTGTCCCGCCACGGTCCTGCCTCGTAGCCGTCGCTGTGCCGCCCTCTAGCGCCTTCACCAGGCACTGCAGCGCAGCTCTGGGACATGTGCTCTCACTTCCATGAAATCACCCAGAACTGAAGTTCAGCGAATTCCCTTTTTTGGGAGATTTCCTCGGCGCCCGCATTCCGGACCAAAAAAAACTTGCGAAATAGCTCAACCACTTCCTTCACTCTGCTCCCGAAACGTCATCGTATAATTCTTTTTTTTTTTAAAGTTAAAAGGGTCTCTTTGTATGGACTGTGTCAGGGGCAGGGCCACCCCCTCCCCGCATGACGTCATGCCGCTGTGAAGGAGGGGATTTTTTGATTTGAGGGAAGCTGCGGAGAGGTGGCTTTATGGCGAGTGGACACTTTGTTGCTGCTGGACAAGCTGCCAGAGAAAAGAAAGGAGGAAACCTAGAAGGTAAACTTTCTTGTGCCAATGTTTGTTTCACAGGCTTGGATAACCTTCTGACAGGCCATGTGCTGTGTGTTTCCTGCCTGGTATTTTGTGAGCATTCGCAAAAAACTTTTTAACACGGAGGGGGTCGGAAGGGAATGTACCCTGTGCGTTGTGTTGTAGACTGCTGACTCTAACGGGAGGGAGGGGGTTAAGTCCAGCAGTGAGATGCGTCCGTAGGCACACAATGGGCTATGCTGACCACAGACCGTGCGCCGAGATGTTGCGATCTCTGACCCGGCGAGGTTGCGTCTATTACCTTCCCACATATCCGTGTCTACTATTGTGGTCTTCTAGCGCCCTGAAGTTCTGTGATGTATAAGCGCTCCCTTCTATGCTCACACACAAAACCTGCGCCAATCTTTTTGTGCCCAATGAGCTTGCTTTATTCGAGGCGGGAACATTTTAATTTTTAACATGAGAGCTTACTGTGTATATTCGGTTCCACGCTGTTTGCCTTACAATCGGTGCTCCTATCAGCCACACGTGAGCTTCCAGGCGCATTCGAGGACTTTGGGTATTGAAGCTGCAGTTCAGCGACATGCAGACGCTGTAGAAAAACTGAAACGCGTTTTGATAATATGATCGAAGTTAGCATGCATGTTTTAGACCAGGGCGTACAAGCCGCATCTGGACTAAAGCATGTGCCTTCCATTAACCGTTACTAATCCAGTCAAAGAGTGAGGGGGCGGCCAGTCACGGGGCGGGAAACGGGGGAGAAGAGACGCAGTAGTGCCGGCAATGCCGGACCAGACACGGGGGCGTTCCCGGCGTCCCGTGACGTCGGCAAAAGCCAAAGAATGTCGGGAACGCCCCCGTGTCTGGTCCGGCATTGACGGACAGGCCCCTCGTCCAATGGCAAGGCTCCGTTTACGGAGCCAGCCAATCAACGACGAGGGCCGAACCAAGCCACACTATTCTTCTCATCAGGTTTTCGCCTGCGCCGAAAAGATGCGCAGAGCGCATCTTTGGCGAGGCAAAACCTAAAAAGTCTAGTGGAACAGACTGGATGCTCGTAGAAATTTATAAGTTATTTCAGACTGAATTGCTTCCCTTTTTAGTAAGTTTGTTTAATGAAATTAAAGATGGTATTGAGGTTCCTAAAAGTTTCAAAGAGTCGTTAGTAATGGTTCGGCATCTGGAAAGGTTACCATTAAACGCGGTACCCGTCAGGGATGCCCGTTGTCTCCTCATTTATTTTCATTATTTATTGAACCCCTAGCCGAGAAGATCCGGAAAAATATAGGGATAGTCGCTCCGATAGTTGGAATGTCAAAAATCAAGTTATATGCAGATGTTATTATTTTTTTCATGTGTATCTGCACGGGAACGCCTACTCTGCATCTCATTAGCATTAGTTGGTGGTGTCCGCCGTGGTGTTAGGTTTTGGGGCTGTTATCGCGGCAATTCTGACGATGTCTGCTGTTTGCACCAGCTTGTGAATGGGGTGTTAGTTCCACTTTTGATGCGTTAAGGTGAAGATAAATTGGAGGTAAGTCCTTGTGAATATGCCCCTCACTTTTCTAATGAGACATTTTCTCCTGGGGCCTTTATTTACTGAAGGCTGCATACTGTAATGCCTAGTTCAAAGATGAATAATCTTGACTGTTTTCTGTTTTTTATTGTTTATTATCTAGAATGTCTAAATGTATTATTAAATTACACAGCTATACATATTTCTCCACAGTCAATACATATGTGTGAAGGATTCCTAATTATAAATGTAATAAAGCTAACTTTTTTAGTCTAGATTATTTTAGGGTTTTCTCTAATATGGCTTTGTTTTGAAAATTGAGATGTTCATAACTGGGCATCGTAGACCAGATGGTGGTCTCACAATTAACATATTAATCAATCAAGTAGCCGAAATGTTCTCATTGTCACTCCCAATATATATGTGTTTCCTCCTAACTGCGCAGCTAAAAAATAAGAGTATTTAAGTCCTCAGGAATGGCACTAGTGACTTTGGTTTCTTGTCGGAAGGGTTTCAAAATGCCATAGCATATGGAGGCTTGACCTAGGGCTATGTGCTCATTTTCCATTGCTCCTTCGTTGCTGCTGTATTATCTCTAATGAGGCAGCTACAGATACATAAAGTTGTTAGTAAATGTTCGACGTTTAAAAAAGAAAACTACAGCATTGAAAATTCATGGTTGAATATTCATGAACTGAAAACCGTCCAGACATATACCGCCACGGCACATGTTGTTACTTTGCAATATTACTTAGAAACATTCTAGATTTCGTTTTGTATGTGGCAGAGGAAAACCCAGGCATCAATAGCCTGTCAGGGTATTGTAGCAAGCTGCCCGATAAGAACAGGTCCAACAGTTAAGTACTTACAGGTAAAAAAAAAACAAGTTAAACAAGTTTCATTGATTGTACTGTTAGCCAAGCTTTAAGAAATGGGCAATGGCAGAAATGCAATCCTTTGAGAAATTTATTTTATGCATAGCAACTTAACCAAGCCAAAAGCACAATAATAAATACATGTAAACAACCAGTTCAGTTAAAAAATATATAAACAGAAAACTAAAATGAAGAAAAATAACAAATGGGACACACATGTTCTGAGAAAAAATAAAAAGTATTCATGGGAAAAAAGATGTTACAATCTAAATAAATTGAAAATCAAAAGGAATGTAAAGAATCATCATTACAACTCAATGGCTAATCGGTTTTCATTAAAATTGTTTGATAAATATAATGGCAAGGTCCGTAATGAAAATTAAAAGTACTATGTTATGCACTAAATCAATGGAAATAAAACATTTGTTTGTTAAACATAATCAATGAGAAATGATAGTAAAACTTAATTGAAAATCAATGAAAGCCCAATTCTGAAGGTAGATAAAGAAAATAATGAACACACTTCTAACTCTCTTTAAGAGCTTCAACCAGGATTCAATCATTACATAATGCAATTCTTTCGAAAGGATGGGATTGGTTAAAAGGTGGTGGTTAGTAGCCAATAAATGATTTACCTTTACAGCTAAGAAAAAACAGAACTTAGAAACTTGGGCACCAGCTTTTTAACCATTACAAACATGAATGGACTTCTCATTGGCGATCATGGAGAGCGTGGATCATTATATGGGTGCCGGGGTTCCAGTGCTCATCTTGGAGCCGGTGAGGACACCTAGGGCCATAATTCATTTCTTTACTTCTTAGAGAAATTATCTTTGAAATTAATTTAAATGAATGCGTAAGCTGAAGGTTTGAGGTAGAGAAACCTATTCAATTTTCTTTGGTGATTTCATTTTTGTGTGTGTATTCCTACTTGTGAATAACGGATGTTCAAATTTGCTAAACCTGACTTTTCTCCTAGCAAAATAAAAGGGTAGGTGGGAAACTGGCACAAGCAGCCGTGGTTTTGCTCCTTTACTTAAGCCGTACATATGAAGAGATGGTTGTAAAATGGATATTGCCTCTATTTAGGCAGCTGAGCATGGACGTCATTTGGGGTTTGCCAGAGGTCACAACTGCGACCTCTAGCAGTTCCCCTGCGAGCCCTGGCCTCTATGGGGAAAAGACAGCACTAGAAAAATCTCACTTGAGATTGCAACTTGCAACTATTGCAGTTCGGCTTGAAAAGCGTAGGTGTCACCTAGCAACACACTCCTTGGGCCTCCCAGGTCACAGAGAGCCTCGAGCATGAGAATACGTGTCCTGGAGGCTTTTAATATTGTTGTGCAACTCCACTGACCGATTAGTCTAGACAAGACAAGGAGTTCAGTTTTCAGGTGTTTGAAATGGACCATTGATGTCCTTGTACTGCCACAATTCCTGTCAACAGCCACAGCCAGTTCTTAATTTGAGCCGGTGGTCCACATTTTTGAGGATCAAAACGTATTTTTCATCATCAGACTTTGGCCCAGAATAAAAGCATGAAGGGCAGAAAAGGGCAAAAGAAAAAAGAGAAAGATGTAAAAACAGTGAAGGTGGGAAAACGTGAGAGTTTGGTAAAGTGGCAGGGACTGTCTTGGTGGTTGATGAAAGAGGCACGGGTGAGATCAAGACTACACAGTCTTCGTATTCTGCAAGCCAGCCATTCTGTAGCACTGGCTACATGCTACTGAGGAATACTATGGTCACCGGTACTTATTATTTTGCAAATTAAGCACAGGCCACGGACAGTGATGCTTTCATTTACTTTATTGCTGTTTAGATCAGCGCATGATTAGTTTGCCACTGCTGTTGCATTACATTTTCTAAAACACTATAGTTCAGCAGTGGTGTAGCAATTGTGCAAAGGGCCCTAGTGCAGACAAGTAAAATGGTCCCTCTAACTGCTGGGTAAGTAGTACGGTGTAGCTGTAATCAGGCTCATGAGGCCCTTTAGGCCTTTAGAACCTTGTGCCACTGCACCTGCTGCACCATAGGTAGCCATGCCCATGCTTTTCAGACATTTTATTTCCCTTTTTCCCTCTCTCACACTGAGAGAGTAGTGCCTATGACTCACACTATCACAGAGTTATGGTGCCTTTTTAAAATGCAGAATCTGTTCATCCCACTTGCAAGACCTCTGCTAGTCATATTCTATAAGGCAAGTCTGGTTCTATGAAGTGAAAGTCTTGCTTTTAAAGTGACTTCCTGCAAATGACTAGTTCAGAAGTGAGAGCCTCTAAATGCAGAGTATCCAGTTTATGCAAGTTTAGGTACCAGAGAAAATTCATTCATTTAGGGCCAGTGATATAGTTTTACTTTTGGCAAAGATTATTGCCTCATGCATTAGAGAGGAGTGCCAATGAATAGTCTGGTGAGGGAACAAACTGAGGCATTGAAAAGAAGGTAAGACTCTGACAACAAATGCCTCACCGGCTCACCAAAGCTGAGTTTAGTGTGAGTCACTCATATGAATCCTCCACTCTTCCTTGCCTGCCATCTCACTCCCAGTCCAGGACAGCAATACTTTCCACAACTTTGTGTTAACAACACAAGTTGTGTTTCTGTGCACAAATGCTACAAATGATTACAAAAGTCACCAGTACACTTTTATTTGCATTGTTGATAGTTAAGAGCAGTTTGTTCCTTAAAAGAGCCACCTCCAAAAGCCCCCTCCCCCTGCGCTTGCCCCTATACTAAGTAACCTAATTGTGTAAAGTACAGGTAGCTGACAGTTGAGGCGTTTTAGACAACCTATAATACTTGCACTGGTGAGAATTAAAATACATCAACCTGAATGCAACAATATGTTAGTTAAAAAGAGAATACTGGCTGATAATTTTGCATAATGAGGTCACTTGATGGCTATGACAAACAACGGCTACACTAACTGCTAGAATATTTTTTGTAGCAGGTAGTACCAGCTTTTGGCCAAAGACTTTTGCTCAATTGATATAATTTGCTAGAAAATTGATTGTATACTTGAAATAATTACAAAAATATACATTTCATAATTGTGGACAGGTATTTTACTTGTCCGATAATTTCTGGGTTGAAAATGTCCTCTAATGAATGCCACAATAAAATAATGACATGTCAGTAGGTGGGAGATGCCATGAATTCTGGCCACAAACTGTGCAGGGTTGTAGTGAGTGCTCTATATTTATTGTATTTTTGCACTAGACTTCAAAACCATGTACACTTTCATTTAGTAGAATTTTAGTTAGTGTTACATTTTGCACAATTTTTTTAATCTAACTAGGTTGTATAACGTCTAGCAGAAACAAGCATTCTGGCATGCAATGTGTTCTGTTTTTTTTATCATGGTTATTTTGGAACCTTTGATTAACTTCCAATAGCATGCTGCTTTTGTGTATGACCGTTTCAGCCTTGCCTGCCTTTTAAACCACATTGTTTTCTGGGACTTGTATTTCCACATTGGTATTGAACTTTAACATACAACTTTAATAAACTAAGGGACTTTCACCAAAAGGCTTTGTAAATTGTTCATTCCAGCATCAAAAAAATGGTCGGACAGGGACAGAAAATAGGCATGGGCACCCCCAAAAAAAGGCCCGATTTCTGAATCAGATAGCTAAAAAAACATGTTTGAAAATTGGGGCTGTTTTGAACTTGTTAAGACATGCTGCATTGGTGTTCGTTAGGTATGGAAGACTGCATGGATTTGAGCTTGCTGCAATGTTTGTTTTTTGATTTCAAAGTATTTTATTAAAGTTTTTTATACAAATAATATCAGGCAAATCAGTTGTAAAGACCGGCCCAGCAGATCATAAAATAGCCCCTTAAACAAACAAAAACTGTCCCACACACTGACTCATCAGACCAACCCTTCTGACACTGCTTGATTGCCCTATAGGCTAGTTCAACCCTGATCACAATTCTTTCCAGTACAATCATGCTAGAAAAATAAAATTGTTCATCAATTTTAAATAATAATTTTTCTAGGCTATTTCTAGACCATTACATTGTAGAAGCTGTGGCAATATCATATTTATTTGATTCCTTGGACATAACTGCTGTGTTCTACTCACAATAGATTGTCAAAATGTCACACATAGGGGATTGAAAAGTCACACAAAGCACACGGAAAACATGGAAACGTCACACATAGACACACTTGAAAATTGGCAGGTATGTGCATGGGGACTACCATCTTCCTTTGGTCCTGTGACTAGAAGAACAGTGTTCATTGCTGCATGTCGAGACTCAGAAGTATAATAGAGCTGCGTTTGGGTCCCAGCACTAGGAGAGCAGTGGTTGGGGGGTGAGGAACATTATCGAGCTAGTGGGGAATTCTAGTATGTGCAGACACATTGATGATTTTTACATAGAAGTAATGAGGTATATGGCAAACCAACATGTGCGCCCCATTTCTGGAAGAGCAGAGTTGGACAAAAATGGCACGACTGAGATGTACGGATGCATGTGGATCCCCCTACCCAAAGAACAGTGGTGTGTGTTTGTAAGACATGGCTGAGGTGTATGATATGACCGAGTGCAGAAGTATTTGCGTTGAGCACTGCAGGTGAGATTTCAAGTGCCAGTAGTGGAAGAATCGGCCTGGGTGCTTCACTTGAGGCTTAAGCTCGAACAGCAGAGATGCAAGTTGGTGCATGTATTCTTATGGAATGAGGTGAATGTAGAGGTGCCTGTGATTCTCAGTAGTAAAAGAGAAGTGGCTGTTGCTTTGGGTCGGGAGGCACATAAAGAGCTGCACATAGGTCCAAGAACTGGAATAGCTGTATGTAGGGGCTGGAGGTTAGAAGGTGCATGGCAGTACTGCATGTGGTTCCAGTCCTACAGGAGTGTCTGTCTGAGGATATGTGAAAAGAAAGGCAACTACAGATTTGTTTGATTTCAAGAAATTTGTATTGATTAAAATCTGTACCTATCTCCTTTCCATTTTATTATTTCAAGTATATCTGTTAGGAGAGTCTGAATGGGGATTAAACAAAATATGTTTGCATTCTGTATTATTAGCTCTGAGACACAAGAAGATATTGCCCATTCTGCTTCTACCTCTGTTTCATCAGTGTAAACAGCCTAAACATTATATAGAACTAGATTGCGGCATGCGTGCTGCACAGCATCATTGCCACCACTTTATTTGATCACCAGAGGCAGCAAAGAGGCTCTAATTCTACTACTGTGGTGATTCCCTTACGGCTAACAATGCACATGTTGCTTCCATGTATATTTTACAAATTAGACCAGAATTTATAAACTTCTTTAGATTTCAATTACGAGGTCTGTATGCACTTTTATCTTCTTATCCTAGCATTATTTGGTAACCTTTTGATAGGATTTGTGTTAATTATAGTTAACTCTGGCGTGTTTACAGGTGTTCTAATCAATTTCAAAGTGTTTTCATTCATTTAGCATATAATTTGATCGACAATATCACCTCCTGCAATGTCCTGTGTTTCAATTAGGCATCATGCCACTTCTTCTATAATAGCATCAGAGTCAAAGGTCACATGATGTCACTTCCTGAGCTGTCATTAGAATAAAGTGATGTCACTTGCTGCGATGTCACAGAGTGTCAAAGTACACATCACTTTTGCTACACCAGACGTTTTGGAGAATCAACGCCCTTGCAGCTGACCTACAGGTATATGGGAAGTTGTAATTAACCCTCCTTATGGATATTATTGTAGAGCACTCTGAGTTTGGTTCTTTCACAAGCCAGTGAGGTGCACTGATTGGAAAATGCTTTTAGTGTTCCCTAGTTGACGCTAGGTTCCAAATGAGATGTATGCCCCACATTTCTGAACCCTGTGGGACTCTGACGGCAGATTAGGGAAAGGTGAAAACATAATCGTGAAAAAGGCTTCAAAGAGTGCTTGTAATTCTCAGGCTGTAGGCTAATTCGAATTTAGGCCTGTCTGTGCATTTCAGTAATACCTTTTCAAAATCTGCATTGTGTAAATGATAAAATAGGAGATTCAAAAAAACTTGGATCCTCTGGAGATTGATAATGGGAACCTGGCTTGGTAAGGACCTAGAACATCCATAGTGCAAGTGCTTTTGTGACTAGATCAGCCAGAAAATTGTGATTAATTTTATTTTAATCATCCTCTTATGATAGACTGCACAGTGATTCTGCTTTATACAGAATTAAGGGTCAAGGCGTGTGTAAGAGATCGACCTCTATTGTGAAGTTATGGTTGAAAGGAGAACCAACCTTAGTTTGCACCCTGCTACATTGCATCGCTGTCGAAATGGAGGCAAGGCACATGACCAGGAGTTTGCAGGGGCACCAGTCCAACAAATTCACTCTCACAGATATATTTATGTTATTGCTTTTAAAAATTGAACTTTGGTATGTGGAAATATGGCTGGCTCTGGCTGCAGGAGTAGCGAAACAAAATATTGCTAGGAGGTGGGGGGCGAAAGGTGCCCCCGCAGTGGGAGGAATGGAAGTGGGACCTCGACTGGTGCCAAAGGACTGAGGAAACCACATATAAAAGTAGGGGGTGTCTTAAAAAATGGAAAAAAGTGTGGGCACCCTGGCGGAAATACAGAGAAACAGGGGCATTAATGGAGGGGCCGTAGCATTGAAGATGGCTGAATGTCCCTGTGGTTCCCTGATGATTATTGTTCTGATCTTATCTGTAAATCGCCCAATGTGATATGTATACTCTATATTGAAATGTATGGTCTCTTGAGCATTGTTAATAAAAAAGAATTGAAAATAAAATTGCACTTTGGGGTGTATTGTCTTTTGTTTGCAATTTGCTTGTTGAATATTACATTTTACAATAATAAACAAATATGGTCAGTAGTAAGCTGCACTGTCTGGGTACCAAGCTACCTAATGGCTCAAAGTGTGGCTCTGTGGTTTGAAGTCATACAGTGGGGTGACAGTAGTTTTTTTCCAAGTCCAACTTGTTTTAAACATTTATGATTAGGATAGATTTCCACATTTATCACTTTTGGAAAATGTAAGAGAGGTGTCCTGCCACAGGAACTCCGTAATAAAGAACCCATTATCTAGAAGCAGCACCATATAGTGTTAATAAGGTAGAGATCCTGGTTGGCATTGACACGTCTAAAGTCAATTTCCTACGTTTTCTTTGATTGATTTCAGGCAGAGGTTTTCAGCCTCTTGGGCCAGATGTCTTATATTTGCATATATTTTTGGTCTTGTAAACAAACTCTTATATTTTTGCATAGCAGACAAAAAGTTACATAATATCTGATTTAACACAATTATTTTTGTCCAAGGAATAAGACTGTTCTACCTGTAATAAATACCAGGTAGCTTTTGTGCTGAGATTGGTTTTGGAATTTCATTTTCACAGATCAGAAGGTTTAAAAGCTGAGTAGCTTTGCTTGGATATAAACTATCAAGTTGGCTACAAATCTTTGCAGCATGTATAATTAACTCAGTGTCCTATCTAGTCAACTGAAAGATTTAGCTTTAAAAACCTTTTTTAAAAGTGATGTTATGGATAGGAATTTTAATTATATCATACTTAACATTAAAGAAAAGCTATTAAATTCACTGAAAAATCAAAGGTGAAAGCAATATTATCGTTAGGGAACGTTTCAGTGACAATGAAACAGTGTAAACTCCCCCCCAAAAAAACACAGAAATACACCACTTAGTTATCTCTTATAAATATAACTTGTACCATAAAGTAACTATAAATTATGCCCATGCCATGCACAGTCTCGCTATCAATTATGTCATTTCAGGTGTTGCAGTCATGTTATCAAATATGTCATAGATTATGTCACTCTACATTTTTATCTGTAAGCCATTCTCTCTTCTGTGAGAGGTCTGTCAGGGCTCAGCATTAAGCCCCACTCTGTTTAATGTCTATGTTACCCCCCTGACAAAGTTAATATGCTCTTCTGGGTTCTCTCTAGTGTCCTGTGATGATGGCACCCAGATAGTGGTTTCCATTTCCACTGACATGCTTAAGGTAGCCAGACACTTTTGTAATTGTATGCAGGTGGTGGGAAAATGGATGAACAAAAACTGGCGTAAACTCAACTCAGGGAAGACTTTGGTCGTAATACCTCATTCTGGCCCCCAATATTGTGGCTGCAGGATCTAGGAAACTTGCCATGTCTCATTAGAAAAGTAATCTATTTTGATGATAAGATAACCTTACCTATGCAGTTCACATTAGTCAAGTCACTTCAGCATATTTCTATCTGTTCAAAACCATGAGGAAAATATTCCACTTTATACCTTTTGAGCTCAGAAAAACGCTAATTGTTGCCCTTCTACTATCTAGAGACAACTAATGGAATGCTTTATAGATGGGCTTACTATAGTGACAGCTGAACAAACTTCATATCTTTAAAGATTCCCCTGCCCAGCTGCTATTAAAAGCCCCCAAATTTCAGTTCACCTCTCAGGCAATTGTTGATTTACAGTGGCTGCTGGTGAAAAAAAGGAGTCACCCTCGAGGCTCTTTGTGTGGCTCATGAAGCTTTGCATGATTCTGTACTGGAATGCTTAAAGTCAAGGTTCTGATGGTATCCTGTCAGTAGAAAACTATGTTCAGCCTTTTTCAAGAACATAAGGGTTCCAAGGTTTAAAAAGGCTCTTTGGGGTGGTAAGAGCTTTTTACTGTCTACTGGAAAAGCATGGAAGAAGATACCCATGCACTTAAAAACTCAGTCCAACTTGTTCCTCTTTAGAAAAGGGCTTACAACCTGGCTTTTTTTTATTTAACTGGTTTAAATATTTTTTTCTCTGTTTCTCACAGTTCACTAGCACCAAGACACCTTCAGCATTCATACGCTTTATAAAACGAAACGTTATCAAACTAAACTTAATGAGTAATGTAATAAGTGGGGTAATTAGCAGTACATATCGAGAGCATAAATTATAGTTAATTTAGCCCCCCCCCCCAAGGGCTAGAGAGGCAGGATAACCCTACCTGGTAGCTAAAAGCTTCCTGCCCAACTTGGCCTAACGATCTGGAGGAAGCAGACAAGGTCTAGAGGAGCTGGCTTAAGCAGTACATTAGACTGCTGCATTCCCAAAAAATCGACTTGTACTAAGCGTACTAATGTGTGGTATAATGAGTCTTTAAGGCAGGAGAAACAACATTGCAAATCCTTGGAACGCTCCTGGAGACGCTCCTATGACCCTTCAGCAAAACAACTCTATAGACGGGCGATCAAAGCCTATCATAAGCTTATTCAAAAGGCCAAAGCCGCATACTATACCAACCTAATCACTTCAAGCGCCAATCCCTCTAAAACCATATTTTCCCTCATCAATGATATGACAAAATCCATAACAACCACTAATAATTTCGTCTCCTCCAACCAGCATTGTGAAGCTCTAGCCCTGTACTTCATCAATAAAATTGACCGCATCTACACTACACTTGATGTGCGTAGGGCGACACCGGATTCTTAGCCCCCTATCACTATCGATGACTCCTCTCCCCATGTACAAGCCCTACCCACACCTGTCCTGTAAAGACATGGACACCATCTCCAACAAGGTGAAATCTGTCTCTCCTGCCGACCCTGTCAAACCTGACATTTTCAGGAAGTTCAAAGACTGCCTCCTGACTGAAGGGAGGGTACTGATTAATAGATCACTCCAGTCAGCAGTGCTCCCCAAATCACAGAAGCACGCTAAGGTCGTTCCAATCCTAAAAAAGCCCACATTAGATGCATCTGCCCGTGAGAACTTCCGGCCCATCTCATTGCTCCCTTACCTGGCAATGGTCATGGAATCCCATGTAAACACCACCCTTGCCAAGTATTTATAGGAGAATGAGATTCTGGATAAGTCACAAAACGGGTTCCGGTCTAATCATAGCACGGAATCCGCCCTGCTGGCAGTCACAGAGCAGCTGAGGGCGGTACTGGATGAGGGCGATACTGGATGAGGGCGGCACCACTGCTCTGGTGCTGCTTGATCTGAGTGCGGCTTTGACATGGTCTCCCATGTGATCCTACTCTATTGACTCAGGGAGATCAGGGTCTGTGGAACGGCCAGGGCCTGGTTTGCATCTTTCTTATATGAACGTTCTTTCCAGATTCATGCCCCCATCATCAGTCCAATATCCATCCTCTCAACTGCGGTGTCCCACAGGGCTCTGCGCTGAGCCGTACACTATTTAACGAATACATTCGCCCTCTGGCCCTTCTGGCTAAGGCATGGGGGATTAAGATGCTATCTTACGCAGATGACACGCAGTTGTTGTTTACTTTCTCCAAAGACCCCGGCCTAGACAAACTTAGGTTCCAGGAAGACATCCTGGCAATCTCAGATTGGCTGGAAGACAACTACCTCCAACTTAACTCCTCTAAAACGGAGGTGCTCAGTTTTGTGAGAGACTCGCACTACTGGGACCACCAATGGTGGCCCGCTGAGTTGGGCCCTCCCCCCAACCAAAGAACTCAGTAAAAAATTTAGGAGTCCTAATAAACTATTCCCTGTCCTTTGAACTGCATGCTAAAAAAGTGGCAGGCACCTGCTTTGGCCACTTATGTGGGCTTAAACCCATCCTAGGATTCTTCGCAGCCCCCATCCATCAGATGATCATTCAATCAGTAGTCCTGTCTCGTCTGGACTACTGTAACGGACTTCTACTGGGTACCACTAAAATGGTCACGAAGAGATTACAATGAGCCAAGAATGCTGCTGCCTACACTCTGTTTGCCCTCCCTAAATACTGTCACACCTCCCATCTCTTGCGATGCTTAAAACTGGCTCCCGATCGAACGAAGAATTCATTTTAAAACTCTCTGCATTCTTCACAAGATCTTGTTTAGCCAAGGCCCCCAGATTCTGTAGGGCCTTTGCTCATTGTATGTTCCCACACAGGTTCTGCACTCCGCTGATCTGCACCTGGCCTGCACTCCCAGGGTGCACAGGTGCAGAGCGGGATGGTGCTCTTTCAGGTCTCTTGCCCCTCTCCTTTGGAACTCTAACCATATCGCGGCCCGGTGCACCAAAGACCACCTGGCCTTCAGAAAACAGATGAAAACCTGGCTGTTCGCTTCCATCTAGCTGGGGCGTTCTCTAGCCCTGCTTCACCTGTTCTGGTCTGTGGGCTGTCCATCCTCCTAGCTTCCTCTCTACCTCTGCCACGCGATCTGCTAGCGCTGGGACGCCCCGGTTCTGGGGTAGCCATGAGCTCTATAAATGTTGCTAAAATAACATAACATAACCTTGTCCCCATACCTTTTTTTAAACTCCTTTTCAGGACATTAATGGCCACTGCAAAATTTTGTTCATGTGTGGCCAGCCAATCATAGACCTCTTCCCCCAGGGTCATGTTTCTTTTAAGGGGAGGCGGGCCCTGTGGCCCCCCGTGCCCAACAGAGGGGGCCACATGGATTCCCTCTCCAAACCTCATTGGACCCTGGGGACCCCATCCACCAGGGCCTTACGTATTTTCAAGTGGGTGCCTCCCCTAGCCTTATTAGGCCCTGGGTACCTCATCCCCCAGGGCTGATTTTGATAATTAAAGGGGAGGTTGATGCATGATCGATGTCCACGAGCCTTGGTGGGCTTTGGGAACCCCGTCCACCAGGGCCATTAATGAAAATTTAGAGGAAGTGGGGCCTTGCGGACCCTCTCCCTAGACATTATGGGCCCTAGGGGGACTCCATGGCCTTCATTACTTAAAGGTGGGTGCCCTGGTGCCCACACAAGGCAACCACTATATGCTCATTGGGAGCCACAGAGTGCCCCACAAAACCCTGCTGCCTCCCGGCATACTGGGGGAGCCTTCATTGCTCCCACCCCCCGCGAGCTGCTACTTAGTCTCCTCTCTCTGGGCAGGAGCAATATTTTGATCTGTTTTCCTGCCAGCATCAGTGCCGGCAGGGAAACAGATCAAAAGTCTACTCCCAGCTGGCAGGAGCATTTTTAAAGCTCTTGCTGGCTGGGAGCAGATTTTGTGTTTGCTCCCACTTGGGAGTTTTAAAAATGTTCCAACCAAGCGGGAGCAAACACAGTATTTGCTCCCCACAGGCGTGCGTGCAGAGAAACTGCCCAGGTTCATAGGTAGTGAGCCGGCCCTTGGGATTTTGGTCTCCAGGGCCATTAATGGCTCAGGAAGGGGGGCCAGGGAGAGGGGCCACATGACCCCCCATCCCTGTAAATTAGTTTAGCGGCCCCGGGGAATGGGTCCCTGGGGTCTTTAGTGGCTTGTGGAGGGTGGGTGCACAGCCCCCTTCCCATTTTGAAAAATGTCAGCCCCACGGGAACCCTCCCTGGGGCTCAGGGATGGGGGCTAAGCAGCCTCTTTCCTCATTTTCAGAAACTTTGTCCCAAGGGGTGGATTCACCAGGGACTGTCATGGCTCAGGAAGGGGGGCCACAAGGCCCCCTCCCCATTTTGAGAAACTTCAGTCCCGGGGTGGGCTTCTCAAGATGTGTGATGGGTCTTGGAGGGGGGGCCACATCCCCCCCTCCCTTTTATTATTGAAATTTGCCCTGGAGAATGGGGGTCTCCAGTGGCTCTGGAGAATTGGAAAGGGATGGGTTCCCCAGAGCCTGTAATGGCTCATGGAGTAGGACCATGTGCACCCATTATTGAATATGGGTGGGGGCCTATAATTAATGAATGTGGCCTGACTGAAATTTTTTTCCAATCTTTTTTTAGACCCCGTGGAAGTGAGACACAAGTTTGCAGCAATGTTTGACAGTTTTTTGGTGGTATCCCCACCCATGTGCCAATTAGAATGCTCTATTGGTAAATTGGCGCTGCCAGCACAGTCTCTTGAGCCTGTCACAAACCCAACTGTCCAGATATACACTTATTTGTTACCTTAATTTCTCAAAAACTACTGACCGATTTATACCAAATCACAAAAAGCACATTCCATGGACCAAGATCTAGTTTCCTCCCAATAGTGATTTTGATGCCAATTCCCACCTAAGGCTGTATATAGAAAATGCATGGGGTTTTGCGTTTTAGACTCCCCCTTTTTTCTCTGCCTTTGCTTGACGGATCACCCCAAAACCTTTAATGCACAAAATAGTAAAAAAAATAGCAGCTTTTTGGAAAATTTGGTGGAGATTTATCAAAAGGGGCCAAGGTAATTAGCAACACAATAACGCTTTTCCTATGGAACAGCTGACCTAACTAGAACTATCCATGAATACATAAAAATATATATTATATATGAGGCTCCCAGTTTTCAATTTTTACTGACTTTAACAGATAAATACAGACAGAAAACAATGTGTTTCCTGTATGTATTTATTTTTTAAAGTGGAAAAATACTGCAAACTTGGTTTCTTGTGAGGGACTCTGCATGCTGTTTTCCATTCATTCAAAGTCAACAGCTAAGCAGATAGCATGAAGAGTTAAAAACAGGATGAGATTTCATGAAATATCCAGCATATGTTAACATATTTGTAGTATAATGCTAATATTTACCTGTTGGAGTTGTGCTTTGTTATATTTGGCAGCTTAATTTGCTAAAATATGACAGGTATGAAGGTATGAGTGCATATTTATTAGTTAAATAAATGTGGAAAAATACAATTTTACATCTTCATCTATTCTCAAAATACAAAATAATTATGGGTAACTTCCAATAGGATGGCCAAAAAATAAATACCGATGGAAATGTTAAAAAGATAAATACCATAAACTGGGAGCCTTGAATACATATAGCAATATATAACATTGAACATTCCTAACTATAATGTACATGTAACCTTTGTTTTTTTTCAGTGAATTTCTATGTTTTTTTAACTAGTAGTGAATTTCTATGTTTTTCAACTAGTAATCATGTTTACAAAGTGGTAAAGAAAGGGGCCTGGGCCTTGAACCAGCTCCTGCTGAGTATGACTTACGAGAATTGATAGTGGGCGACCCAGTATACCCTTGAGGGTTTGGGCAAAGAGTATGATGGGGTAAAGATACCTTCAAGGGATTTTAATAGACACAGGAATTTTGAAATCACTTAAAGGATGAGAAAATGACATATATTAAAAGCTGTTACTTGTGAGTAATCAGTCAGGAGAGAGAGCAAAAAGAGATTGAAAAACGGGTGTATATAAACAAAGAGAATTTAATCTTTTTTTCAAATCAAGTTAAAATGTTGGGTACAAGATAAACAGCAAAGATGTAAAAGGGTAAAACCATTAATCCACACAGCCCTTGTTACATCCATTGCTCAAGCTTTTATACCTAACACAAAATTAATTAAATATTCAATGGTAGATAAAGCCACATTGAATATTTAATTAATTATTTAAGTAACAGCTTTGAATATATGTCATTTTTGTTGTTGCATAACCAGCATTATTAGGTCCAAATCACTAAGCCCACACAATCTCATCCTTTAAGTGATTTCAAAATTCCTGTGTCTATTAAAATCCCTTGAGAGTATGACTTACAGCAGGTAGGAGAAGGGCTTCTTGGCCCCTAGGGTCCCTCAGGAGTAAAGTGGACTTCATCCCCCAATCAGTAGTGCACCATGAGCCACGTTTTCAGAGTAGTAGAGAAAGGGGACGTGTAGTCCAACACTTCCTACCAATCAGCTGTCCTTAGGGCCCAACTACCCCTCCTGTTACCTCCAATAAGTCCCACAGAGCGGGATTGGTGAGACTTCAGAAGTTACAGTGATGTTATAGTTAGGATCAGATTTCAGTCATATAAAACCAGTGAAATTCATCAGTTAAAGTTACCTGAGCTAACTTTAACGTATGCCCCTGCAATGCACTGCATATTACCTCACAAACTACATCAGTCATGACATGGTCAGTGACAGCACTGATGACGTCTCAAATGACTTCTCTGATGAAATCTTTCACTGAGTGTAAGTTTTTTTAAAGAGTTTGATTGTTAAGTATATAGAATAAGCAACTACAAAAGTTAAATTAGTATGCTAGGTTTACAACTAAATCTATTTCTAACATAAATAATGTGAGTGACTGTGTATCCATGCTTGAGTGGGTGTCTGAGTGGCTGTATGTGTGTATAAGTGGCTGTGTAAGTAGCTGTATGGGTGAGTGAGTACCCGTATTGGTGAATGAGTTGGTGTGCCAGTGGCTGTATGGGTGAGTGAGTGGCTGAATGGGTAGGTGAGTGGGTTTGAGTGAAGGTATAGGTGAGTGGGTGTCTGAATGGCCGTGTGCGTGACTGGGTGTGTAAGTGGCTGTATGAATGAGTGAACAGCTGTTTGAGTGTTTGTTTATTTAAGTGAGTTTGGTGTGTGAGAGGCTGGATTGGAGAGTGTTTTTCTGTTTGAATGGCTGTAAGGGTGAGTGAGCAAATGTGGGAGTGCTAGTATGGATGTGTGAGTGGCTGTGTTGAGAGGCTGTTTGGGTGAGTGAGTGGTGAATGACTGGTTGTATGAGTAGCAGTATGGATGTGTGAGTGCTTGGGTGGATGTTTGAGTGAGTGAGATGGTCTGAGTGCCTGTATGGGTGAGTGGCTCTATGGTTGAGTGAGTGGTTGTGTGAGTACTTGTAGGGGTCTGTGAATGTGTGTGTGAGTGGTTGTGTGGATGATGTCATTAGTGAAGTCATTTAGATGTCATCAGTGATGTCACTGACTGTTAGAACTGGCTATTTCTGGTAGTCTAAGGCTGACGCCAAAGCCAAGCAGAAACCACCATTCTAGTCAGGGCAAGGAAGTCACACGCCAAGATAACCCCTGCTCACCCCCTTGGTAGCTTGGCACGAGCAGTAAGGCTAAACTCGGAGGCAATGTGTAAAGTATTTGCGCCAGCACACAACAGCAACAACATACTAGGCACACCACAAAAGAGACTCCACACAAGGTTATTATAAAATAACTTTTGTATTGTAAAAACACATCAGATAGTATCACACATGTACATTGTGCCAACTGGCAGGGGCAATATTCATAAGGGATTATATACAAGACAGGGCCACATGGGCCACTGTCAGAATCAGCACTTAGTAGAAATGAAATACTGTCAGAAATTAGAATAAAAGAATATAAAATCCCTGTAGCACAACATAGCAGTTATAAATGACATCCAGTAACTACTGGGAACAGGTACCAGGACCTCACTAGGACCACCTGTACTTAAAGCACTACCACCTAAGAATAAAATATATTTAGGGGTATAAACAAGAACACATTACCCATGATGCATGAAACACATTCAGAGGAGTAATAAAGGACAAACTCATGATGCCTAAAACATTCCGAGGTGTAAGGACAACCACCTAAGTATCACAGAGCGTTTAGGGGTCTAGGAAAGAACACATTACCCATGATGCATAAATATACATTCAGAGGAGTAGTAAAGAGAAGCACATGATGCATAAACCTACACATTCAGCGGTGTTAAGAACAAAGCACATGATGCAATAAAATACATTCAGAGGTGCAGTGCAAGAAGGCACATGATGCCTAAAAACATTCAGAGGTGCCCCAACATAACTCAATAGCGCAAAAACACACAGTAGGCAATTACTATTAAATAAAAACATAGAAATCACATTGCGCAGAAATCACATACCAGCCCCCATCTAATAAAGGGACTAAGAGCCCTGTGTCCAGAATGTCAGGGCGCGCTGCCATGCAGCGCCAGTCAGGGGTGCGCCACTGGCGCAAAACCTAAACGTAGCAGGGGCCCACTACTTGCTGGGCACCTGAGAACATCCCAAGACCTAAACAGTGCAGTTGCCCACTAATTGCTGGGCAGCTGGGAACTTCAACCTGCGACAGGGTCCTCACTGACCCTTAGAACACAAACTGCACCCAATCGTTGGAGCCACACAGGCTCTGACACTGTTGTGGGGTGTTGGAGCCATCTGGCTCTATAAATACCCGTGCCCCCAAGCGTTGGAGCCACTCAGGCTCTAAAACATGTGCCCCAAACGTTGGAGCTCTCAGGCTCTGGCACAAAACATGCCCTCAGGGAGCCTCTCGGGGCTCTGGACTGCGTTGGGGCGACCCGCTGCCAACTGGGGCCGCCCTAAATTGCACCACTATGAACTGAGCCTCTAACGGCAATAAACAAGTGCCGCCTTGCGGAGCCTCGCGGGGCTCTTCAACAATTATGGCCCCCTTCGTTGGAGTCCCTCGGACTCGTGAACACAGAAATGCCCCCGGCGCCCTCTCAGGACTCGTGTACACAGATGGGGGCATTGGAGCCTCAGGCTCCGCCGAAACATTGGGGCGGCCCACTGCCAACTGGGGCCGCCCTACCTCTGCTCTCGCCCCATGTGCCACTCTCCGCCACCAACAGCAGCCGCACCAAGCCCCCCCCCAGCCCTTCCGACTCACCGGGCTGTCTCCTGGGAGGGGCTCCTTCGGGCGGCGGCCTCTCTGCTGGGCGGCGGCTCTCCTTCGTTCTCGGGGCTCCCTCAGCACACGGGAGCCCCGCAAGCACCACCAGCCTTCCTTCCTCGTGATGCCTCATCTCCCGGCCGCACTTCCTCTCTCTCGGGCTGCAGGGGCGGGACTTCCGGCCGGCCGCGCTGCAATTGGCCAGCCTAGCACTTCCGGGTCGCCGCGGGCAGCACGGCGGCCCGTTTCAGGGACTCAGAGGCTGGGGGAGAATTTACAGAGGAGTGGGATCCCTCGAGTAGAAATCAAAAAATAGCAAATAAGCGAGGTGGGCACTCGCTAGGGCCACCATAAGCAGGGTGGGCACCTGCAAAGCAAATAAAGCGCTCCCAGCGCTAAATGACAATCCACAGTGCTCCCAGACGCTTTTAAAGCAGGAATAAAGCGCTCTCAAGCGCTAAAGGAAATTTAAGGCAAATAAAAAGTCCTTCAGCAGTCCAGGACCTCAGCAGTCCAGGAGTAAGAGAGGGAGCAGCATTCCCCCCAGCAGGAAAAGTCCAGGGGCTGGGTAGGGTCCGCCCATCAGGCCAGGCAAGGCAGAGGGGTCCCCCAGAAGTCCTCCAGGCATACAGGGGCTGGGCGGCGCCCGCCCCTGGTAGATTCAAGTCAGAAACAAGAACATTTTGGAAGGGGACACAGCCCCTTCTTATACACACAAAAGTCTTTGAAGTCTTTGTGTAGGCAGTGTGAGAACCAGCTAGAACTGGTTATAGGGAAGTCCTGTCAGTCTCAGGGACAGAGGTGACAGTCGCCCAGCGGGGGGTGGAGCCAGCATTGTGGTTTGGCAGGCACAGCCCTTCACTATCAGGTGCCATCTCCTCCCACTTCCCTGGCAGCAGATGCTGCCTTTCATCCATGGGCTGACTCAGACAACCTCCTGGGCTCTCCAGCCCCTGTCACCCTCAAACCAGACAGTCAATCCACAAGCAGGCCCAGGCTCACCAGCCAATCACACGCTAGACACAAATTACACAAATATGCCAACTTCTAAAAGTGGCACTTCTAGACTAGACACAATCATGCCGCATATACCATTTCGCAGCATTCAGTCTCACAAGTTCTCTCACACCAAACTCCCCCCTGCACTCCCCACACATCAGGAACTACCATGGGCATACATATTCCCCATTCATTCCTATGGGAGGGCAGGTCACTCACCACACATACACAGAGAGCTCAAGCACTTTACACGGTACCACAGTGAAAAAGTGCGCAGAGGCCTAAAATCACAAACACCAGGTCACAGAAACAGACTGGGAAAAAGCAAAAAGTCTTTTGGGTGAACCTGCCTAAAGGGCCGGGTCCAACACTGACCATGTCATGAGTGATGTAATATGTGAGGTCATAAGCAGATCATTACGGGGTCGTAAGTTATAGTTAGTCCAAGTAGCTAGAACTGCTGAATTTCACTGGTTTTGTACAAGTGAAATCTGAGCCCAACTATAACGTCCCTGTAACCTTTGTTTTTTTTCCAGTGAAAAAAAAATATATATATATTATATATATATATATATATATATATATATATATATATATATATATATATATATATATATATATATATATATATATATATATATATATATAGTTATTATTTAGAAGAATTGTAATGTTTGCAAGGGTAAATGGATAGAGGAAGGTCATTCAAGATTTAATAGCAAGCATAACAGCTTTCTGTTTGAAAACACATTTAGTGCTTGCAACAAGCTTTCTGTAAATGCAATGCTGCATAAATATTCAAAGCAGGAAGTCGGTCAATCTCATTCCTGACTGATTTTTAAAGGAAACCTGAATGTAATCAAGAAAGTGCCTTAGGTTGACAAAACTATCTTTGCAGTCGTCTTTCTTTCAATCAATGTTCTTCATGTTACAATTGATTGGTTCATGGCTACAAACAGTAATGCTGTGAACACCCTAAAGGAAATCGTTGAGTTGACACTTTTCTGCTAAATCAATAATGTTCTTCATTCCAAAGTAAAATACTTTTATTTAACCCACTAAAGTTACGTCAGGCTGTACGTACTGATACATCCAGGTATAGAATTGATTTACAATGAGATGTGAAAGGCGGGTCTTGATGGGCTGCAACAATTGCCATGCCTCAATCAGCACCAGACACCATGCAGTTTTACTACGTTTGCTAGTGCTGTCACGTGGCCAATGGGAAGCGAGTAGCATTATCCCTCCATGTGCCCCCCAAATGAATATGTAGACAGTTGCACCAGTTGATTTTGAAACATTCGGGTCAGTGCAACATGAAATGTGACTTAATTGAGGTGTTGGACAGTTTTTAACTCCAAAAAGATTTAACTCTGTTTTTATTCTTGGTAATACTGCCTCTGCTTTGTAAGCAACAGCCTAATGTGTTCACTTTTAGCTTTCTGTATGTCACTTGTAGTTTTTCATGCTTTCTCAGTGGAAGAATTGTCCTGTAAAGTTTCCTATTGACCTTGTTTTTGAAGAGCATCTTCGTGTATTTAAAGTACTCACATTAGCGCATGCAATGGAACATTTAAATTTGAACCGGTTTAGGAGCAATAACTACATTATTTCCTCACTAACAAGAGTTTATGTGGCTGCCTCTTTCCTGCTCCTGTGTGGTTCTCACTGTTTTCGACTTTATTCTTAAGTAAGTTGCTGTGTTGTATCTTCTTGCTTCTTGGTGTTTGCATGTCGTGGTAAGTTGTGGGTTATCTTTGTGCTGGCACAGTGAGATTTCTAGAGTGGGCATTGGATGCAGAGATACCTAGGTGGTTTAGCTGGTGCTGGGCTGCAGTGTGTGAGGAAGGAATACCTGGTTGTGTGTTAGATACCTGAGGTACGTTTTTAAAGGCGGAGTGCTGAAGGCAGGAGGGTTGTCAGTGCAGCATTAGCCGTGTTGTGAGGTGGCAGAGGGTGATGGCTGTGCTTTCTCCAAGAGGCTGAAAAGATGGCGAGTGATCTTATTAGATGGTGTGTCCAGTGGCACACACTCTGAAAGTCAGACGCAAGTGTCTATATCATTATTCCCGTTTGTAATAGGCACTAATGGCCATAGAATTTCATTGGATTCAATTTTGGCTCTCTGGAGAGACAGTCTTAGCAAAAAATGCCATTAATATCCAGAAATTACTGCTTTTGTCAGTATGGTTACTTCAATGAAAGCATGGAGCATAAACACAAAGTAGGAGGCGACAGTGGAAGTCTTCTCAACAGTGAAAATGGGGTGCAGATATTTGGATCCTCATTTCTCATGTTTGCAAATGCTAAGGACTGTTAACTGCCATTTAGCATGAAGGGCTGACTGGGCGTTGCAGTCATTGCTGCAGCATGAATAACCTGTCTGGCATCATGGACATCCATTTCTGGAGATTCATAGCACAAAGTTCAGGTCTCGCATTGCCATCGCTGTAATACGAAGAGTCAGGTTCACTGGAACAGTGTGTTAGTGGGTAGCAAGCTCTTGATACAAACAGGCTCATTTGGTGTTGTGAAGAGCCCAACACATTTCAGGATTTCTCCTTTTTGAGTCACAGTAGTAAACTCAGCCAGTTCCAGTTGGAGGTCCAGTTGCAGTTATAAGCAGCAGGCCAGCAGGGCAGATGTAGGGAGGCCTCTGAAACTTGATATTTCCCTATAGCTTTGATTCAAAGGGTCTCTTGACTGACCTCCTGTTCTTTCAGCCTGGGAAGAAGGGAGCAAGTCCAGCCTTCCTTCTCAGCAAGCAGGGCAGGCCTAAAGCAGCAGGGTGTTGTCTTTCTGTAGGATCCACAGGTCCATGAGTGTACTAAGCGTGGGTGTGAGGGTCCCATTTTATACCTGGTGCCCACTTTGAAAACTGCTGGAGTTTTACCCCCAGAGAGGTTTCTAGAACTTCCTGCCTCTATGTCCTGGTCCCAGTCTCGCTGTGGGCACTATAGGCTAGGTTGAGGTCCTTTGTGTGTGAGCTGGCCCAATGTCTTTGAAGTGCTAGTGTGGTAGGTGTCAGCTTCGCAGCCTCAAGTAATCAAGTATGGCCAATGCTGCCAAAAACTAAGCATGGGCGGAAAATCCGTTCCGCTTGCGGATTTTGCGGATTTTCGGTAAATTCGCAATCCGCGAACTCTCGCGAATTTACAGAAAATCCGCAAATTCGCACGCATGGGATTTTTTTTCTTGGTGATACAATATTGCGGCGTGCGGCGTTCACTTACCGTCATTCAGCGTTTGCCGAGTTGTTTTTCTCAATATTTTGCAAGTGCTGCGCCATTTTGGATCTTGCTGCGGGATCCCGCTGGAGTTTGGCGACGCATCGCAAGAGTTCGCAATTGCGAACATGTAGGTGCGGCGGGCAGCAACAATCTTGCACTCGCGAAATTACAAAATTTGCAATTCTGCACAAGAAATCCACTAGCAAGCAGCATAGACCTTCTGAAAATGATGATGTTTATTAGAATAACTCCTCAGGTTGACATTTGCCTGCACTTTTTTGGATTTGAGGCCTTTTGACTTTCTTTGGATCACTTTTGGATTAGAAATCAACTTTCACAAGTAAGTTTGTTTGGGGCATTACAGTTGCTGTTCTGCAGAAAAACGAGTTTTGCAAAACTGAACTGAAAGCACTAAGCAGGTGCAGAAGTTCACTCATCATTAGTAACCATTCCCTGTAGTACTTCCTGAGGGGCCTCTCCAGAGTTCAGTTGCCTATGTTTGTTTGGGGCTTTACAGTTGCTGTTCTGCAGAAAAACGAGTTTTGCAAAACTGAAAGCACTCAGCAGGTGCAAAAGTTCAAACTCATCATTAGTAACCATTCCCTGTAGTGCGATCCGAAGCAGCCCTATGCCTCTGTCTGGCAAATGCAGTGAGGGGCAAGGATCCCTCACCGGCCTCCTCTGTGCTGCGACAGTGGGACGTGGAGTGAAGTCTCCATTGACTTTGCTTCCCTTCCGCTTGGCCTTCCACTCGAATGGGCCCCACCCACAACCAGGCTCAGGAAGCATGCCTGGCTTCTGGTTCATGGCGTGGCTGCTCTCACCATGTTTTCCATGAAGAGCACACTTCTCCGCTCGGAGGACAAATTGTGGAGCACCCACCACGTGCTTCTATGGGGGCACAAGTTTAAAATGAAACATGCTGAATTTCAGAGGGCACAATCAATAAGCGCTCAGCCTGTATCTCACCTGAAAACACCAACAGGGAGCAGGCTGTGCTCTTTGCCAGAAATCCACAAGGGCAGAATTGGGCACAGGCAGGCCAGCACACAGGGCCTCCCAGCAGAGGGCAGCCCCTCCTACCCCCTCAGGCAGCAACTGGGTCCCACGTGGTTTCTCCTGGCAGGGTGCTCTTCAAATCCAAGTCAGTTCAATTAAAAAAACATGGGGCCACAGTCCCAGTACTTACAGGACAAATGTCTTTGTCCTCCCCTGGCACAGGGCTCTGACCCCTCCAAACCAGTTCTGGGGGGAACTTGGCAAGTGTACACCACTCCTCATTGTAAATGTAGACCCTAGCCCCAGACACACCAATGGGGGCGGAGCCATCATTATGGAAGGCAGGCCCAGCCCTACTCATGTGCAGGTGCTACTCTTCCCACCACTCCAAATGCAGACCAGGCCTATTCAGCCTAGCACTGACTCATCCAGACTCTCTTGAGCCACTGCACCTCCCCAGCCCCTGTCACTCCAAGGCGAGACAGTCAATACACAACAGGCAGGCACAAAGACACATAGCGCCCAGAAATGCCTACTTCTAAAAGTGGCATTTCTAAACTAGTGATAAAAAATCTGTGAACACCAATACTCAGCACTTATCACCACTATTCCAAACATACCGAACTTGATCACACTACCTCTCTCATGTCGGGAATTATCACTGAAGCACATATCATGGAATCCCCAATGCATCCCTATGAGAGGGCAGCCTCACAGTAATGAGAAACCAAAAAGGCTGTTTGTCACAACCAGGACATGCCACACAGTTAAGGCACATGTCCTACCTTTTACCTACGCCGCACCCTGCCCATAGGGCTATCTAGGGCCTACCTTAGGGGTGACTGATATGTAGCAAAAGGGGAGTCACAGGCATGTTAACCACTTTATGTGCCACGTCACAGCGGCAGTGAAATTTGTGCGTAGGCCCTGCAGAGGCAGAGGCCTGAGATAGGTTTGAAAGACTCCTTTGGTAGGTGGCGCAAGCAGAGCTGCAAGCCCACCAATAGCATTTAATTTACTGGCCCTGGGTATATAAGATACAAGGGTCTGACAGGTAAATTACTATGCCTAACAGGTGTAGACCAATCTTACCAAGTTTACCATAGAGAGCACATGCACTTTAGCACCGAACAGCAGTGATAAAAGGCACAGAGTCCTAAAACCACCAACAACAGGTAAGAAACAATACAAGAGGAAGGCAAAAAGTTCTGGGGTGACCCGACAAAAAGGGCTAAGTCCAACAGGAAGGTTTACGCCTGGCAATGGGTTAGTTTTGCCAGGTTTAAATAGCAGCTTAAAACTTCATACTGGCTGCAACGGCAGGCCTGAGACAAGTTTAAAAGATTGTTAAGTGAGTGGCACAATAAGTGCAGCAGGCCCACTAGTACCATTTAATTAACAGGCCTCTTTGTACATGCAGTACCACTTTACTAGAGACTTACAAATAAATTAAATGTGCCAATGTGGTGTAAACTAATTTTACCATGTTCAAAGGAGAGAGAGCAAGTGCTTTAGCATGGGTTAGCAGTGGTAAAGTGCACAGAAGTGCACAGGGTCCTAAAGCCAACAAAAATGGGTTCAGAAAATAGGGGGGTTGAATGCAAAAAGATTGGAGGTGAATCTGCAGAGAGGGCCAAGTCGAATACTGTTTTGTTCAAGTTCATCTTTTTGCCCACTGTGCCACTTTAGATAAACCATCTATATGGAAATCAAAGTAAGAACTGTGAAAGTAAGAACAGCCCATTTCTAAATGACAGGCCTCGCCCTCTCTAGGCAAAAACGCAAGCAACCCAGACCGATTTCAGGCATCTTAGGACCCAGAAATCTGAACTATTAAGTATCAACTCTTCTGATTGAGCCCTGTATGTTCCTGGCTGAAGTATCATTTGGGCATCAATATTCATCACATTGGCCCCAGCGCTTAATTAGTAAAGGAATAAGTGTTGGGGCCCAAAGTTTTGGCCAGAAGCCTGTGAATAGCTGTATGAACGTTAGGGGTTGAATACCAAGGTTGTATAGTCTTGAATCCACCTTATTCTTTCATAAACTGCTAGACCGTAATCCTCGTTTATCTCCCTCTTGCAGGTTCTTTTTCACCTCCGCTTTCTTACTTTGTCATTATTTTCCCCTTTTGTGTTTGCTCTATCTTGCTCTGTGAAATTCTGGTCCCACCTGCAGCTACTGCCTGAAATAAAGCACATATAGGCAACTTATTAGAAGTGTAAGAGCAAATTTGAATACCTCTATAATCAGGAGTTCCTTATTGTCGAAGTAAAATGTGGGAAAATAAGGTATTTCCGAACCCTGTAAATATTTCACTACAGGGTATCAGTAAGAATCTGGTTCAGTAAATACCTGACCTTTGACTAGCCCACTCATGGTAAGGGCTAAAGCTGCAAAAAGCAACAATTTTAGAGGGTACTTTATATTCTTAAATAATGGATATTTGCCATGATCTAAATATATTGTATTTCTTTGAATTGTAACTTAGTATTACAAAAACTCTGAAGCTTCAAAGATCTCTTTAATCGTGAAATATAAAATGCTAATTCAGTCAAATTAAAACGTTCCAGGACTTCATTGAAATGCGTTTCAGCTGATGTCTTTTTAGGGTGGAGCCTGCAAGAGCATGCACTGGAACATGCATCTCACTTGAGAGACACTATTGTATACAAAAAGGGTTTCGAGCCTACTTGTTGCTTATCATTTGTCTACTTCAGCATCACTCTTCTTTGCAGCTCTGTTCATTGGCCAGTGAAGCCGATATGTCACTTTTGATGCTTGCTGTGGGGCAGGGACCAAGCACAGGTTGATTCAACTTAATCAGTGACCATCTACTGCTCCTGATGTGATTTAAGTACTATTTTTTGTCCACTCTCCCTCCCTGCTGCTCCATCCACAGTCCTTGCATGAGTTACAAATTGCACTACCCCCACTCCGCATTCTTGCTTGCCCCATCCCCTAATCACCCTCCTCACTGTCTCTTGCTCCCTCCCACACTCCCTTGGCTGCTTGCCCCATCCCTTTCCCAAGGTCATGGTTTGTTGCTTGTTATACAAATGCAAACCTTGCTTAGTCTTAACTTGTGATTGGATCTAACACTTAGAAGACCTCCATTCAAAGGATTCATTAAACTCCTAATTTTTACACTTAAAACTACACAACATTTACATATTTTTGTAGTTCTTGCGCAAAATACCTGAGTTTACCAAGAAAAAAATCAACACATCACTACTGATCTGACCACCAACCAGCAATGCCATTTACGCAGGAAGCAATGGTGGAGCCACTAGAAGACGAGCTATTCTTCCGATTGTCTACTGTAACTTGTTAATAGATTTTGGTTTCAAAATTAATATACATGCCAGTTTTGTTTTATTGAGCAAAAGGTCCTGTCCTGCTGTGCTGTTTCTATAGCAATGTACTGCTTTCACTCAGCATCCTCTGGGTGTGCACACCCTGCTTTGTGTTCAATCACGGCTCCAGCAGGTCGTGGCCATGTCTTCAGGCTGCCACATGGCGACTGCAGCTTTTTCAGGGTTACTCAATGGGGAAGGAGGAGGACCCCAGTAAGCATGCTTTATATTTTACCATATGCTAAAAGAAAAGGATATCGAAAGGTGCAAACAGAGGAGTACAGAGGCAGTAAGAATCTGATATCCTGATCAGCCATACAACAACAGAACTGATTTGCTGCCCCAGTGAACAGAGGAATTTGCTTGTAAATTCTTACTGGTTCTTTCACATGGTGATTAAATATCTCCACAGGGCAGCGAGTTGTGTTCATTTTTGACCCCTTAAATGTGCAAAATCCACTTGTTGCTCAGGCAGTACATGCAATACAAAGGTAGCCCTGTTTCCTTAAAACACAGTATAACCTAGTATTGTATAGAGTTTAACTTATGTGCAACCTGTGCTTTAATATTGGTTGTTCTTAATATAAATATATAAGTGAAGTCTCTGAGGTGTAACTCCTCTTCATTCTACAATTTATATGTTTCTGATTTTGTGTAGCTCCAACATCACTGACATAATCTAAAGACATCAGAGTGCTTTATGGTGACTATGGTTGATAGTATTAGTTTTTTTTAGTGCACGTGGTTGCGGCATAGCTGGTCCCAAGAGTGACACATTTATTTCCGACATACACAATGTGATGATCGTTATAACTGCACAAAGGTTCTTCAAGTGCAATTCTCAGTGTCAAAGTTCAAGTGCAATCAATGTCATATTTATTGAAAGTCCCTGAGCGTGAGATGTTACCTTGTGTTACCTTGTGTACCATGTCAGAAGATGATGCTCAGTGTGTTATGTCCAATGTTAACAAAACCTGTACCTGTGCAAAGTAATGGGAAGTGCTCATTCTCATGAATATTCATCAACCTACATAGAATCTTAATAAGCATCCACAGGTCGCAATGCAGAGATGAGAACAATTTCTAATCAGCAACAACATGCCAACAATTCTAATGTCTATTCCAAGAAAACCTACCAATGTTTAGGGAATGCATATCAACAGAATGTTACGGTAGATACCTGTCAGTCATCTGGCCACTCCACACTGCAGCACTGCACTCTCCTCTATGCCCCTCCACAACATTTTAATCCATGACACTCTAGTCTAAGACACTCTATGCCACTATACACCACTACACTCTACACCACTGCACTCTATGCCACTCCACTCACCACTCTCCTCTATACTACAAATGTTTAGCCATGCTGAACGTCAGCCAATCTTGTTTTCAACATAGTGGTAAAGCCACTGGCAATTGCATAGGTGAGACCTATTGGCTTTTCCAGTGCTTGTTTAAACAGAAAGTGGCGCTCACCTGAAAATCCCCCAGATCTTTCCTCACTTCCAAATTATAGAAAGTTAGACAATACGAGACGAGAGCTGCAGAACTATTAAGATATTCAGTTTACTTTTCAATCATTGTGACCTCAAACATGTTAGAAAATGTATCTCCTCTGCATGGGAGTGGAGAACCGCAGCCTTAAGGCCCGGCGGCGCAGGGTACGCCTGAAATCTCCGGGATTGACCTGCCTTGTCAGAAACAGAGACACGGACTCTTCGTCTGGCGTAGAAGATTGTATTTATTAGCTGCAGCTAGTACAGTGGTCTTAGAAGTCGTTGACATAACGAGGTTCAAAAGAGACTGCCACTTAACTCCGTGGCGCACAGGTTTATATACATTACAATACAATGCAAAATGCAAACACACAAGAGCATGAGGCATAGGCAAATGTTATAGACAATGCTTTAAGTCTAAAGTAACTCAAGTTCCCAGTTATGTTTGTCACTCGACCCCTTAAGCAAATTACAAATGAATCCGCACAATTCGCTGTACAGGCAGAGGAAAACACAGTTGTATACTCTAGAAGGACAGTGGTGAAACAGGAGAATGCATGAGACGTGTAGCGAAGGACAGCAGATAAGATAACCTACAGGAAAGAATGGTGCGAACCCACAAATAATCCGGACGGGGATTAATCAGCTCAGACAGGAATTAGTGTACTCGGCCAGACCCTGACACTCGTTAGAAAACAAAGGCAAAGGAGCCACCTGACAAGTAAATGCAGAAACGACAAAAACATCGCACTCGCCGCGCTGCCTGAGTGAGGGCAACACAAAATGGCGGCGGCCACAAAATGGAGGCTGAGCACGAACAAATTCGCAATTTATAGAACCTCAGGAGTAATCCAGATTTCCCAGTAGGTTGATTCCATTGCCTCGAAGCTGGACTGGCCACTCAAGCGTTTCCCCTGTGGGCATGGCGGCTTTTAGGGCTGGATGGGCTGCCCAGGCCCAAATGTGCCCCCTCATAGCTCCACTCTTCTCGCACCCCCTTCAGTGATTTACAATGCATCTCTGAACTTTGTTTCTGCAAGTATTTTGTACATATATATATATATAATTTTTCAGTTTACAGACAACTCTGCTTGCTGTCAGTCTTTCTGCCGTTAACTTGGAGACAAAAATTACCTTGATGGGGTACGGTCCATACTGGAGAAGGCCCACCCTTTCTAGTTTTGTCGCCAAGGCTAGAAACATAATGGGTAACATTCTATCCCTCATAAGCTCTCTTCTCGTCTAAGGGAATCTTATTCTTCTCTACGATCTTAGCCATCACCACTATACCCTTAATTAAAGAGCTGTGGCTGAAATCCAATCCACTTCCAAAAGTTTTAACGGAACTTCTGAATCTGTTGTGGTATGCGGCCAAAAACATAGCCAGATAGGCCCAAGCTGAACCCTCATATGAGAAAGGAAGAACCAAATATGGCATTCCCTTATGTGTATTGTGTGGCATAAGTCCGCACACCCAACAATCAGTCATATTAATAGCCAACTGATGCTGATGTAACAGCAGGACAAACGTATTATTCATATATTTCGCTCTCCTTATCTGCTCATGCGGCGGTAGAGTATGCATTTTATGTGAAAGGACAGAAAGATGAAAAGGCAAAGAAATCGTAGAATTAACAAAATTTTTCTGCTGCAGAACATGTACGATCCAATCTGTGCAGGCTAATAAAATACACAAAAACATAAAAACACACAAAGTTACGCCAAAACGACTACGTAATAATTTACAATACTTCGATCTCATTTCCTGCTTCCTATTTTCCCTACCTACGATTGTTGTACCATCCATCTTTATCTAAACAAATATGTTGCTCACGGCAATCTCCCTCAATCACTCAGCTACTCACTTCTGTATCCTGACGCACTAGCCACTTACTAAAAGAACGAAAACCAGGTTACAGTCTGAGTCTCCTACCGTGACCCTGCAACGGAGACAGATGGCACATCTAATACTAAATATCACACAAAAAACAAGGGGACAAAAAGATCAAAAGGAAATGTCTTTGGGTAAAAAAAAGAAAAGAAAATGTTCATAGTGTTTTGTTCCCCTGGTCAACTTTCGACCTCAGATTGTAGCATGTTTTGCTTGGCACAGTCTGGTCCTTAAACAAAGTCTCTGGATTGGTAGTGTCTATTCGAAGATGCGCAGGCACAGCGGCTTGAAGAATGTCGTCATCAACTTTCTCAGACTTGGTTTCATAAATTTGAGGGTCACTGAAAGGCACAAAGTAAGGAATCGCTTCAGATTCAGATTCCCTTATGCCACTGCGGATCCACTGATCAAAGGGTAACGGCAGAGGCACTCTCTTACAGTGCATGCCATGTACCCAATTCCTCTTCCCGGCCACTTTCACAGCTGTGCGAGTGACAAGCAGAACTTGTCTAGGCGCTGACCAGCGAGGCTCCAAGTTCTTAGTCCACTGAAAATTATTGATGCAAACCCAGTCACCGGGCAAGATGGTGTGACCTGGGTCTGTGGAAGCCTTTGGCAAAGCACTTTGCACCTGTTGGCGAATAACACCCAGTTTAGCAGTCAAGTCATGCAGGTAGTCAATTAACAAAGGATATGGTATGTCTGAATATTTCCTGGGACGAGGGACACCCCAAACATTTGCTGGGCGTCCGAATACCACTTCATATGGGCTAAGTCCCATACGAGAGTGCACAGTAGTTCTGGTTGACAAAAGAGCTAGGGGCAAAGCCTCAGGCAAGGCAAGACCTGTGCTAGCTTGAATCTTAGCTAGTTTAAGCTTGAGTGTACCATTATAGCACTCAACCAAACCCGCTGACTGTGGATGGTTTGCCGCATGGAACTTCTGTCTGATACCAAGACCAGAACACACTTTCTGCATAATTTGACCCACAAATTCACTTCCATTGTCACTCCAGACAATTCGCGGCAAACCAAACCTGGGAAAGAACTCTTTAAGCAATACCTTAGCAGTGGACAGAGCAGTGTTATCTTTCAAGGGGTAGGCCTCTATCCAACGGGAAAAGGCACATACCACCACCAGAACATACTTGAGGTTGTTGCATCGATCCATGTGAATGTAATCGATCTGCAAAACCTCAAAAGGATATGACGGGGGAGCAAAATGAGTTGGGGTACCCTTTCCTGGGTTATGCATTAAACAAACAATGCAATGCAAACGCATTTCCACGACCAACATCATCTGTGACTTTCTTATGAGCACTGCACTTTATAATCGCTATCTGTTTAGGTAAAGTAAGTGACTCAAGAAGATCAGCCACCAACTGGCCATGCTGAATCTTTGTTCTGTGAGAGGTAAAGAATCCTCTCTCCCTCCGAAATCTACCGAAGCTATGTGCAACGCCAAAAGCATACTGGCTATCAGTGTATACATTCACTCTCTTTCCCTTTGACAACACACACGCTCTAGTCAAGGCCATTGATTCAGCTGCTTGAGCTGAATTATGTCCGACACGTGCCGTTTCAACAATTGTGCATAATGTGGTGACAGCATAGGCAGAAGTAGTGTCCCCATTTGGAAGCTTGAAGCAAGAACCGTCCACCCATAGGATTCCATCCGGGTCCTTGAGCGGAGTGTCCTTCAAATCAATCCTACCCTTTGTTTCTTCTTCCGTACAAAGAAAACAATCATGTTTTTCCTGAACGGCTTTCTCATCTGGGAGTAGCAACAGTGTAGCTGGATTTAATGTATTACATCTTTTGATATGCACATGACTCGCCAAAAGTGTCAGCTCGTATCCAGACAAACGAGCACTCGTGAGATGCTGTGTTCTTGTTCTATTCAACAGGGTATCCACTGCATGTGGAACCATAACAATGAGTGTGTTATCCAACACTAATCCAGCAGACTGTCTGATAGAAATCGCTGCAGCTGCTGTAGCTCTGAGACAACTGGGCAAAGCTTTAGCTACTGGGTCTAGTGTAGCGGAGAAATAGGCGCATGGCCTCTGCTTATCTCCAAATTGCTGCGTCAAGACTGACAATGCGCAACCCTCTCTCTCGTGAACGTACAGTGTAAAGGACTTGCTATAATCTGGGGTACCCAACACTGGAGCAGAACACAGAGCAGTACGTAGGTCAACAAAACTTTTCTGACATTCATCCGTCCAAGGGAGCGGATGGGGCGTATCTTTCAACGTAAGTGCCAACAATGGTTTAGCCAAAAGTGAAAAATTGGGAATCCATTGTCTACAGTAGGAAGTGATACCCAAAAAGGCACGCACTTTTCTCTGCGTGGTAGGTACAGACATCTGAGAAATAGTCTGAATACGTTCTGGGGTCAATCGCCTTCCCTCCTTCGATAAGTGATGACCTAAATAGGTAACCTCTTGGCGGGCATATTGCAACTTAGAGGGCGACACCTTATGATTTAGAGCAGACAAATGATGCAACAGCGCAACAGTCACACTCTTACACACAACTTCCGTATCAGCAGCCACCAACAAATCATCCACATACTGAATGAGCATAGCGCCTGGAGGCAAAGAGAAAGCATCAAGTTGTGACTTAAGAGCCTTGCTATAGATGGAGGGACTTTCAAAATAACCTTGAGGTGCTCTTTTAAATCGAAAACTTCGGCCACCTAGAGAGAAACCAAAAATATCCCTTCTCTCTTCAGCAATAGGAATATTAAAGAAAGCATTCTTGATGTCTATCACTGAAAACCAAGCTGCCGAAGCAGGAACCATCGTCAATAAGGCTGTAATGTCCGGAACAACAGGAAACTGTGGCACAACAATTTTATTGACTTCTCTAAGGTCAATAACAAATTGATAAACAGGGGGCTGTGAAGGATCAGTTCTCTTAAGAATTGGGAGAACAGGGCTATTACAAACATTGCCTCTCGTTTCTTCGACCAAGCCCTTCTGAATAAAATCATCAACAATAGCCAAAAGCGCTCTCTCACCATCGCTAGAAATACGGTACTGGGGAATGCGTGGCATTCTAACGTTCTTTTTAATTATGACAACATACGGTGGGATCGCAAGACGACCCACATCATTTGGACCCGTAGCCCAAAGACTTTCAGATGAGAAAGCAACTCAGGTGGAAACTGGTCTCGGGACAAATACATAGAAGATGTCAATTTCTTCCCTAACGTAAGATACACACCAGAAGGAGAACAATACAATGTTGCATGTAGCCTTTTCAACAAATCTAGACCCAATAAGTTCTTACCACAGCCAGTTGTCAGAATAAGTGAAGCATCCATTTCATAGGGACCAATCCAAACAGGCAAGGAACAAGAAACTGGATTACGAACTGAGGCGCCAGAAAATCCTACAGAAGTATTTATTAAGCCAGACAAAGGTGCCCCAGGGAGTTTAGAATGAATAATAGAACTTCTCATCGCACCAGTATCCAAAAGAAACGGCTCTGAAACACCCATAGCATTGACAGTGACATACAGCCCTTTTTGATCTACTGGAATCGACACAACTCCCTTGCTTCGTCCTTGGCTGTCCTATTCAGTATGAAAATCTTCAAACCTATCTTCAACACAATAATCATCATTATAATACTGCGCAGACTGGTCTCTCTGCTGATCAAAGAAATTCGTAGCGGGTGGAGGGAAAGAACGCTGCTCCTGAGAGTACACATCTCGTCCTCTACCTCTATATCCTGACTGAAAATTACCACGACCTCGTGGAGCAGGTGTCCCATTATTACGCTGTAATAAAACCGGACAACTATTCTTGAAATGTCCCTCTTCCTTGCAGTACGCACATTGATTAGGACCTACCAAAGATCGCGGTACAAAAGACTCAGGCTTCTGGAACACCTTCTAAAACTGTGAAGGTTGAGAAAACTGAGACTACGAAGGACGTGGAGGATAAGCCTGCTGTAAAAGAACCTTCGTTTTCAAATCTTTATTTCTCTTCTCTTGTTTCTCTTTCTCCTCCTTATCTCTATTCTCATAATACTGTGCAGTAGTCAATATTTTAGCAGGGGAAGAAACAGCCCATGCACTTTCAGAACTCTTCAATGTATTCGATAATTCGGGAAGCAAATTATATACAAACTTATCCACAAACAATCGCTGACCACCCTCTACACTCAGATCCTGACCACTATGGTCAATAAACGTCTCTTCAAAACGAGTGAAGAAATCTGAGACGCTTTCATCTTTCTTCTGCTTGCATGCGGCTAGCTTATCCCAATTTACTTGCACCGCAGGCATCATTGTCTTCATCAATTCAATTATTCTGCCAGGTAAGGCAGTAATCACATCATCGGGCTTTGCACCACCCACTTGACCTCTATCAGCGGCTCTAAGGGCATCCCAATCACCACTAATTCAGCAGCATGATTTTCTCTACGAATTTGTGACCATAATGCTTGGGGAACAACATTCCCAAATAACATATCAATATCAGCCAAATTCATGATACAAGCCTCAACTGTTTGAGACAATTCTTTATAATATCCAGCAGGATTTTTACGGGGGTCCGTAAGAGTCTGTTTAAGTGCCAATACTTCAGACCTTTTCCAGGGTTCGTGGACCCATATACGCTGGAAATGGGCAGGGACTGGAGGTGGACCAACCACCGCTTCTCTCCATACAGGAGGCACTTCACGCATCAGATAATTCTTAATACCCGTCTATTAACAAAATCAGCCTCAGAAGGAGTCAGGGACAGAAACATGGCCCGAAAGGCAACAAGTTTATTCACTGCTTCTTCAACTTGTGGTCCTACAATAAAACCTTTATCAAAATCAGCTTGTAACTTCAGTAGCTCCGAAGGAACTGAATCTAGCTCCATATCTTCCAATCCTTTAATAAGAGTTTGACACATGACATTAAAAACATATCTCTGCGTGGGCTCCACCCATTGATGAAAAAAACTCATAATGTCTTCTGTACTATATTCTAGTCCTCTCTCAATCCATTTACGAGCAAGAGATCCCAAAACTACTTTCTCGCCCATAAGAGGAAGTTGGCAGCGAGATTGTCGCCTAGAAAAAGCTGGAGACATATTCAACGACCCAAAGAAAGGGGAAAAGAAGTTCGAGACAGCATCTGCTATTCTCCTATGTGAGGTAGGAGAATCCCTCAAAAGAACAGGAGACATGACAGATGTAGAAGGCAATGGAGACTGAAACGTAGCTGATTGAGAAACAGGAGCAGGGGATTGTGGAGAAGGTGGGGGCTGAATTACAGGGTGCGAAGGCGGAGCAGAGACAAGCAAAGGAGCATTAGTAGGCTGAGCTAGTTGCTGAACAACCGGCAATGGAGCAACCACTGGTTGAGCAATAGGAGGGGGTAATGGAGGTACATTAGGAGTTTGGGCATAGGGCGGAGCTGAATTCAATAAACAAGACATTAGGGAATCTTCTTCCAGTTCCTTACTTTTATCTGAAGAAGAAGTAGGCAACATCGGATAGCATCTATCTATCGCCATGCGATGTTGTCTCTCCAGTATCTCATTCGCACCATCTACTTCATTATTTTTAAACTTCTGAGCAGCCTGCATAATTGACATGTCTTGTGCTTTCTTATCTTTTTTTGCTTGCTTAATTTCTTTCTGTTTGGCTTCCTTACGCCAAAAGTGAAAAGAGTCAAACATTGCCGGCCGGGCTTTCCTTCTAAACAGAATCGCTTCCAAATTATCTAATATGACGGGGTCAAAACTACCATTTTGGGGCCATCTTAAAACTCCACTATTTTTCATGTATCGGACCTATGTCTCATTAACAGTAATGGGACCAATACAATGTTTCGAATAGAGCTCATAAGTGGGAGTTCCAACTGGAGGAGTAGGACATGAATCCTCTAACTGGGAATCCCTGGTAAAACCTAAGCAACAAATTCTTTTAAACTTACTCAGTCCAGGCACCGTTACTTCTCTAGAATGCTCACAAAAAACAAGGGGTATAAATCAATGAAACAGCACAAACGTACTTACCCCTTGGCTTCAGGTATTGCAATAACTGAATAAAAAACCCAAAAACAAAACAAAGTTTGTGGGAGCGACCCACCAAATACTTAACTAAGGATCGTCCTACACCAGCGAAGGTCCGTCTATCGTCTCGCTTTACCAAACGTCATTAAAGGGTCCAAGGCAGGGCGACAGTCAGGGCAGCAGTTGTCAGCAGCCGTCAGAAAGGAGTAGCCGCGCTATAAAAGACCTTCGGTACACTTCCGACATACAGGGGTCAATCACGAGGTGCGCTTCCTCAGGAACTTTCTTGCGGGGCTCCTCACGACCCTCGGGCTCAACTGCTACCGCTGAAGTCGCCCCACATTGGGCGCCAGTTGGAGAACCACAGCCTTAAGGCCCGGCAGGATTGACCTACCTTGTCAGAAACAGAGACACAGACTCTTCGTCTGGCGTATAAGATTGTATTTATTAGCTGCAGCTAGTACAGTGGTCTTAGAAGTTGTTGATATAACGAGGTTCAAAAGAGACTGCCACTTAACTCCGTGGTGCACAGGTTTATATACGGTACAATACAATGCAAAATACAAACACACAAGAGCATGAGGCATAGGCAAATGTTATAGACAATGCTTTAAGTCTAAAGTAACTCAAGTTCCCGGTTATGTTTGTCACTCGACCCCTTAAGCAAATTACAAATTAATCCACACAATTCGCTTTACAGGCAGAGGAAAACACAGTTGTATACTCTAGAAGGACAGTCGTGAAACAGGAGAATGCATGAGACGCGTAGCGAAGGACAGCAGATAAGATAACCTACAGGAAAGAATGGTGTGAACCAACAAATATTCCGGACACGATTAATCAGCTCAGACAGGAATTAGTGTACTCGGCCAGACCCTGACACTCGATAGTAAACAAAGGCAAAGGAGCCACCTGACACGTAAATGCAGAAATGATAAAAACATCGCGCTCACCGTGCTGCCTGAGTGAGGGCAACACAAAATGGCGGTGGCCACAAAATGGAGGCTGAGCACGAACAAATTAGCAATTTATAGAACCTCAGGAGTAATCCAGATTTCACAGTAGGTTGATTCCATTGCCTCGAAGCTGGACTGGCCGCTCAAGTGTTTCCCCTGTGGGCATGGCAGCTTTTAGAATGGATGGGCTGCCCAGGCCCAAATGTGCCCCCTCATAGCTCCACTCTTCTCGCACTCCCTTCAGTGATTTACAATGCATCTCTGAACTTTGTTTCAGCAAGTATTTTGTACAAATATATATATATAATTTTTCAGTTTTTAATAGCGCAAATTTGACCTGAAGGAATCAGATAGCTTTACATGAGCACCAATTGCTTTTCAGACGAACACATTCATTTTTGTTAGGCACGGGGTGATTAAGTGATTTACCCCGAATCACATGATGTTGAGCGTCCCTGCCCAGACTCGAACCCGGTTCCCCAGTTTCGAGGACGGCCGCTCTTACCTGTAGACCACATTCTCTCCCAAGTCTGAGAAAGTATGCTTAAAGCCTGGCATACGTTTTGAAACAGGCCCAAAATATCCCTCGGTGCGTAACAGAACAGAAAACCCAATCTATGTTAATGTACTCAGGCTTGCCAAGTGTCAGCATCAGAAGTGACGCTAACACATTTCAGTGTGGTATTCCCGCATCACTGCACTGAAATGCATTGTCACACATTTGCCACTGACCACCGGCACTCTGGTGACAGCTCTGAAACCGGTGCCTGATCACCTGGCTGTGTGCTGTGGGCCCGACCCGGGCCGCAGGCAGCACAGACTTACTTGCCAGGCTCAGACTAGTAACAGTTAAAGAAAAGATCTCAGTGGCTTGGTGCTCTGCTACAATGCTAAAAATCTGCCCTGGCTGCTGCCTGGAGACCTGGGCGGAACCTGCCCTCAGCAGAGACTCGTTCCGTTAACAGACAGGCAGCTCTGTGGCGCCATGGGGTGGTCGAATGTGACCTCACATCCGTCCTGGAATGGAAAGTGGGTTCGGAGAAGAAGCGGTGGGGCCGGGGTCAGACTAGTTGTGCTGCCTGTGTCGTCGGAACGACCACTGACTGGTCAACATCATGGCAGTGCGGCGGGGCATCATGAGAGGGTGCCTGAGTGCGAGGCATGAATGATCATCGCCGCAGCCTCCGGACCAGGCCCCTGCGCACAGGCTTAGCTGTCACGTAAGTTATGAGCTTCATTTTAGTATAAATTAAACCTGAATTTCATGATTTGGAACTTATCTGTACTCACTGTACACAGGATCCATGAATTCCCGCAGTTTTACTTTTGCTCATTTACATTGCAGTTTATTTATTTTATGTTTCCTGATACGTGTACTGATTTTTAACATACTTTTAAATTTGAATCTTCGCCAAATCCATACTTAATCAATTAACACTTTATTCGCTTTAAAAGCAATCCAGTACGAACATTAATGGGAACCGTTTTTGTGGCCAAAACCTAATCTAGACGAGTACAAGCGCTTTTGTGAATCTGTTTTCTTTTCTATTCTGCGTTGCATCAGTGCAAATCCCGACACGCGTTGATAAAGCAGATCACAGATTCATTTGACCAGACGCATTATGTATTTCTTTATTTTGTAGCGCACTGGCTTGTGGTGGAAGGCACTGCGCAGCACTGTTTTTGCCACATCCTGTTCAAGGGATTAAGCTGCAGTCATTGTAATAAAGGACCCTGTTTGCTCGATGGAAAACACTTTCTACTTCTTTTTCTCACAGTTTTGCCAATTTGTTCTGTAATGTCAGCAGCCTGCACGCACATGCGCACTGCAGATCTGTGATCATGTGATCATTATTTTATCTGCAGGGCTGCTCTGTCTCGTCATCCTTTTGGTCAGGTAGCCAGCTTGCCACTGACTTTAGTAGTGTTGGTACCTTTGTCAGGTTACAGAAGGGAGCACTAGGGTTAGTGCCCTTCCATTTCTGGTGCTCTGAAGCAGTTTCAAATGGCTGTAATTTCTGATATTTAGAAGTTTCCCTTGTCTTCGTTGCAGGATTTTTGCTCGCCAGAAAGTGTCACTCATAGTCATTGAAATGTCACTCACAATTTCACTGAAATTATAAACATGTCACACATGACAATCTGAAACCTTGGCAGCTATGTGTACTACTACTGCTAAGAATGAAATAGTACAGTGACATCATATAACATTTGAAAGACGTGCTCCCTAATTGTGGGAGCCATCGGCCCAGCTGTTTGCTCATGCTCAGTCAACTGCAGTCTTTTCTCCTGGACTGGATGTGATGAGATTGAACATTTTAGTTCATGCAATATTTATTACAGGCTTGTAAATTTTGCTTTAGTGCCTGCTTGGCTGCCCTTTGCTTTCCTTTAAATTGTCTGCAGCGTGCAACACAGCCTTTTTTTGTGGTTTTGTACACTGTATGAAAAGCAGGTTTTTGATGTCTTGTTGGCATTCTTTGATCACACAGAACAGTCTCAGAACTGCACCATCCCTGCAGCTCTGAGTGTGAATGACAGGCGCAGAAACCTGAGTCTTCAGCAAACGGCAGGTTCTTGTTTTTGTAATATCAGAGTCCCAACTAGTAGGATTAATCCTGGTGCGTCTGCAGGAAGCATGCTTTTTATTACCCTAGCATTTTGAATTTGCTTTATTGCATCTCAGTGCAGCTTCCTCGCACTCACTTCAAGCAATTGTGAGTTAAGCAGAAGCTAATCAAATCTAAAACAAGGGCAAAGGGCTATTTTAACAAAGGGTAATTGGTTTAGAGGTGACATTTCATCCAAGCAGAGTGAAAAATGAGATAACAAGATTTATTAAAGGGGGAGGGGAGAGGCAGCCAGAGACTGCCACAGAGCAGCGAATCCTCAAAGCAGGAATGGAAGGAACCGGGATTTAAACGTGTTGAAATCAGCGAGCTGGCAGTTGAAGGGGTCAGACAAGAGACAAAACAGATTAACAGTGTTGAATGCGAGTGAGGGGTCAACAGCCAGGAAACTGGGTTATGTAATCACGGGGTGAATGCCCAGGCAACCTCGGAGCAGAATATACGTGAACAGAAGTAATTATGTCCCTCAAGAAAGCGTGTACGAACAGGATGACGTAAAAAACGTGCCAGATACACTTCTTCTTTTCTAATGAAGATCTACGGTTTGACCATAAGCATTTGCAACTCAATCGGTCTCGCATTTAGGAGACTTTGAGCTATTGTCGTAATTGACAATGGCTTTTATTTATGTGATGTTTTAAAAAAAGATAAATAAAAGGCATTGTCATTTACAATGCCAATAGCTGTAAATCTCGCAAATGCAAGACCTATTGCATTGCAAATTCTTTCGGCGCCTGTGCTGTAATTTTTTAAAAAATGTTTGGAGAGAGTGTCAGGACAAAACTATTTGAAAAAATAGTGCTTGGATGCTGTAATTAAAGCCTACCGAGTAACAACATGCGTGACGGGGGTTCGTCATGGGAGGTTACAAAATGAGGCAAGGCTGTGCTAAGGAGGGACTGCTAAGCCTATTGATCAATTAACAGCCACAGTTTACAGTGGACAATGACACAAGGCAATGAAAAATATGGGCCGAGTGGGCGGAGCTTCAAGTCCCTACCTGAATACAGCATGCCTCGCAGAGCAGCGCATGTGCTGCATAGGCTCGACTTAAAAATGGTGCGTATTCCTGTCACAAGACAAAATGCATTACCCAAAATAATTCCTTGCCCACCCTCTTTTAGAATGTTTAGCAGGTGTAATGTAGAAGCGTCTGGTGATCTTTGCACATATTGGCATATAAGTATCTGTCCTAATTGCAGCGGGTTCACCGTTTACCATGGATTCTGTAGAGGATCTCCCTGCTACAGCATTTTGAAAAATAATGAGACAAATAATGCATTTTATAAACTATACAAAAAAGCGATGGATGGAGAATGCTTGAATTAAACTCAGCCACTGGTAATTATTCAGGTCGCAACCAAGTCTATCGTTATTTCACACACCGTGACACCTTAGTTTGAACCCAGTCATATGCAATTAAGTCTTGAACCTGCAATCGGAACAGTCCAGCCCGAACTCTGCCAGGTCAGTTCCTCTCTGAAGCGGAATGCAAGCAACCTAGGATGGGTTTCGCCGTAGTTACAGCTCAGGTATAGCTTGTTCCAATGACAAAATATGTACTATTCAAGCATTCCGTGCATCACATTTTAGTATACAAGCATTCATTTTATAGCACAATTTTAACTTACATGCACTAAAAAGTCATAGGCTGTGAAAGGACACTAATAAAACATTGGACTTCTTTCAAGGTGCTAAGCACGCGTAACCTGCCCAGTGGTTTTGGTGGCTTACCCACTACGGGTAATCTATTTAGATAATAGTGTTAATAAATGCACCACTCCCTCCTTCTACCCTAAAAATATTTTTTTTAATGCTTTGATTCTAAACCTGTAGCTTTTCATAGCATTTACCAACATTTCTAAATTTCACTTCCTTTTGCTCTTCCACCATGGCACTTTCAAGTTGATTCTCAGCCATGTTGTGGCAGAAAATTTCCTTGGGATGGGCACAGTGATTATTTATTTTTAATTTTTTTTACAAAGTTTAAAATCTTACTCAGAATAGTCAGGTTTTGCAGGCTCATTAGAGTAGTGTTACTGTCCAGATCATACATGTATGAACAGCAGAAGGGTCTCTGAAATCTGTGATTATTACTCCGCTATGAGCTTCAAATGTGTATTTGTAAATGCATTACTTTTAAAACCAAATATCACAATGTCCGTTTATAAAGGTCCCAGTCTGCTATCAGACACCAACTTAACTTTTTTGAAAAATAAAACTAAATTCCCACAAAAGAAAGTTGAATTTTAATGAACGACTACAACCTCTGCTCTGAAGTACAAGCTTTTAAGTTACAGTACATATCTAGTTGGTGCTCAGACATCGATTTGTCAAACTTTTCAATTTGATGAAGTACTGCCACACTTAGATAGATTGTCCCATGTAAGGTCATGTATCAACATACATAATTTTCACGGATGTCCCACAATATACCATAAAATAACAGTTAAAGCCACTGTTATACCAAGGTTGGGCATCATCATGACACTGATGCCTACAACTGAGCAGGACTCCCACTATGTCAGGAACAGTGGTATCAAGGATAGCAAGCACTATGCCATGAACACCCACAATATGCCATAAATAGCTACCAATATTCCACACGTAGCATTATACCTGGAAAGTGCTCAATAATGCTGGACCTGCATTAAACTTGCCACTATTATGTCTAGGCCAGAATTACACGAAAGGTGGCAGTGAGCATCATGGTATGAAAGGCAACAATATGCTACAGATCACCATCATTATCTCAAGGCCAGGCTTTTACCAGAGTTGCCCACCATCACACAAGTTGCTTATTCTTCTGAACTACCTTTTAGATGAATAGTCTAATATATTTTGCTGGTGCTCACGTTTACTGCTGTCAAACACTAGAGCCCAGGCAACATTAAATGTTATGTGAATAAAATCTACGTATGTGTTTAGGAATATAACATGCCCCAATTCAATATTTCTGAAATAACAAAATAAAAATGCTTTCAAAACAGCCTATGAACTGCAATTTTGGTTCCAGGGCCGGACTGGGAACCAAAACCGGCCCTGGCAAAGTGCTCGGGGGGGGGGGGGGGTGATGTTAGAGGTGCGGTCGAGCGCTTTGCTAGGGCCGGTTTTCAGCCAATTTTGTTGCAGGGCTGATTTTGCATCTATGCTGCAAAAACGGCCCTGTAACAAAATTGTCCCCCAGAGGCTCAAAACAGGTCCTCACCCTTGCGGCGCACCGGGGGATTGCCCGGTGCCCCCTATGGCCAGTCCGGGCCTGTTTGGTGCATTGCAAAGGTTTTTGCCAAATTCTTTTGTAATGTGTATTTATAAGGCACACTATCACCGATGAGTGTGTCCTGGCACTGAGCAGAAACGTATGTGCCTAGTGAGGCCTAAAGTAGGTTGGTTCATTTAAAAGGCACCTTCAGCTTCTTACTGAATTCAAGAAGAGAGGAGGAGGCTCTGATATACAGTAGGAGTATGATCCACGCTTAAGGAGTGATGTAAGAGAATGCCCTTTCCCTTGGTATGTTTCTGTGTATGCATGATATGTGTGAGTGTTGGAGTCCTGCTGAGTGGAAGTGTTTGGGTGGTTGGTCGAAGGAGATGAAACTGTTCAGATAGATATGGCCCAAGTTATGTATGTATCTTCTAGTGAGTTGCTTGGTAATCCTGGCATAGAGGGTATTCCCTTAATTCAACTTGCTGGTGAATAGGGTGTGAGTGACAGTTTTCTAGTGTTGCTTGGGAGCCACATGTTCCGTCATACCAACAATGAATATCAAGAGGCCATTCTTTATACATATCTTAAAGACCTGATTATCATTGACACTAAAATACTCGAGGGTCGACAGCTTGAAACACGCTAGTGGAGCATACAAACAGGACTCAATTCAAAGAAACAGAACTTGTTTTACGAAGTAACCTCACTAAACACACCTCAGCAGCAGACTATGGTCCAACTCGCCTCCAATGTTCGATAGTCACCACAATGGTGATCTGAACTGGGGACACGTTGTCCCAATGTTAACTGTGTTGAAGATTGATTTCCGTCCCTCTTTTCGCTCTTTTGTCTTTTTCGCTTTTGTTTTCATTCTCTTTTCTTTTTACTAGGACCCGGGCACCTGGGGTAACGTGGGTGGAACAAAGAGGGGCAACATACACTGGAGATACATAAACGTGCAACCTGGAAGGAAGGGACACGGGTGGAGGCCGGCGTAGAGGGAAGAGGACTGGGGCATGCAGGCAGAAGAAGGCATACAAGGGCTAGCTAAAAGGTACACACAGCTGTGATGGTAATCACCACATTGTCATGGAATGTTAGAGGTATGAATGCCCCCTCCAAACGTCAGAAGATCTGGAAATATCTCACTGACAAACACTATGATGTGGTGGCTCTCCAGGAGACCCACCTCAAGAGATCAGAAGACCCGAGAATAAAACACAAGGCATACCTACTGATATATAAATGTTCTGCTTCTACAAAACACAACAGAGTCGCCTATCTCTTCTACTCCTCCCTCAAATTCCAACCGTATGATTATAAAACTTATAAGGAGTGGAGAGTGGTACTGGTGAAAGGCTGAATATGAGGACGGCTCTGTACATTTGCGGCGTTATATACGGCCAGTGCTAGCAAGGTGGTTTTCATTCACAACACCCTGTCCTTCTTGGGGGGCTATGCAGAGGGAGATATACTACTGATGGGAGATTTCAATCTTACCTGGCACTCAGGGATAGACAGCACACACCCTCATAGAGTCCACAATTGAAGCTTCCTAAAGAATCTGAAGCCAACTATACAAGAGCTGGGTGACAGAGACCCAGAAGATAGGGATTGTACCTTCTTCAACATCCATCCCACCTATTCGCGACTCAACTAAATTTTTTGAGACAAGCCTTAAACATGCAGGTTGGTGAAGCCACCATACATACTAATATTTTCTCTAACCACATTTTCTCTAACCACACACCAGTCTTGGTCACCCTAGAGTGGTCCAACCCTGAATACTAATTTAAGAGGTGGTTCTTCCCCAACACAGTAGCCCGAGATAATGCACTGCACGATGCACTACGTACATCAAACAGGGAATTCTTACAATTAAACGATCCCCTGGACACGTCACCAGTGAACAACTGGGACGTGTTCAAAGCCATGGTCAGGGGCCAATGTCTAACACTAATGGCTGCTCTCAATAAAGAGGGAACGACAGAAAGACTAAAGGGGTATTTGAAAACGCTAGAACAAACACACAAGGCCAACCCCACGCTTGCATTCCAAAGACATGTCACAGCCCTGAAGGGGAAACTACACGTGATCTGCTCTAACAGGGCAGAGCTGACACTGATACGACTTAAACAGACCTTGTATGTACAGGGCAACAAAGTGGGAGCACACCTGGACCAACAACTATGTGTCAAGAGGGAAAAGGATTACATTGGAAACATAGAGGTATACTCAAGTACACAGACACCGAAAGAATTAGGGAAAGCACAATTATTTAGGGACTTTTATAGCACACTATATACAGCTGAACAACCTAATCCTCAAGCACAAGCGGACTACCTTAGCACGGTAGAGATGCCTCAGATCACACCGACCCAGAACGAACAATTGAAAGAACCTATAAAGGAGGAAGATGTACAGCAAGCACTAGGGGATCTGAGCGGACACTAAACAGGTAACAGACACTATGCATGAAGCACTTATTACCGTGATTCCTATACCTGGGAAAGACCCAAGGCAATGCGGATCGTACCACCCAATAGCACTTCTCAATCTCAACGCCATCTTATATTCCAAAATCCTGGCCACTCGTTTAGAGAACCGGATGCCGGGCTGGATACACCTGGACCAATCGCGTTTCCTGAGGGGCCGAAAGACGCACCACAACGTGCGCAGAGTGACTCACTTAATATAAAAAACTACTAAAATGCAGATCCCCACTGTTCTTCTCGGTTTAGATGCTGAGAAGGCGTTTGACCGGGTGGACTGGCCCTATCTCTTCCAGACCCTCAAACGGTTCGGCTTCTGCAAGACATTCATAAACATGATAAAGGCTATCTTTGCAGCCCCAGGTGCGAGAGTCTTGGTTAATAGAGTGGCTTCTGACACTGTTTCCTGGGAAGGGGAACAAGACAGGGGTGCCTCCTATCCCCACTCCTCTTTGCGCTCAGCATTGAACCCTTAGCCGCAAGGATCAGAGAGAATCAGGGGAGTTGAATTTAGATCAGATGAACTTAAAATATCACTATTCACCGATAACATTTTACTGGCATTATTGGACCCAAAACGATCCATAGTAGCATTCCGAGGGTAGCTGGGATGCTTCGAGGTGGTAGGGGGGCTCTATTATATCTGCATAAATCTTTCCTCCTTAACCTGACACTACTAGAAGCTGAGATGGGTGACCTGGTGGCTTCAACCCCTTTCCAGCGGGGCAAGAGAAACTAAACATACCTGGCACTAAAGTTGACCCCCAACATTTCAGGCCTATTTGCAGCTTACTATCCCCCACTCCTGCGCCAGCTCTAGGCTGACCTTAAGCAATGGGCACCACTATATCTCTCTTGGATGGGTAAAATACATGCCGTTAAGATGGTAGTTCTCCTGAAATTCTTGCATCTATTTCAGAGTCCGCCTATTGAGCTTTAGAGACACTTCTTGCACGGAGTCCACACACTGATAAAGAAGTTTGTATGGCAGAATAAAATACCAAGCCTCCAATTTACTCTTCTATGGAAGCCCACAGATGAGGGCGGCCAGGTGATGTCCGATCTGAACCTCTATTACAAGGCAGTTCAAAACTGAGTCATGGTTGAATGGTCCCAGCGTGATGGAATGGACTACTTTCCCTTCACTGTTTACTCCCATACACTACAATCCTGCTTTCCCACCAGCATTACAGCCGGGCCCCTTCGATGCATGGAGAGAGGAAGGTGGCCTTACCTTAGCTGACATTTTCCATAACTGGGACATTTTAACATTTGAGCACTGCCAAAGAGACTTCCACTTGCCCAACACAGAACACTATCGCTATCTCCATTTGCCTCACTGGGTCCTACAATCCAGGATTAGAGAAGCCATTATTAGAGAAGGGGCGATAAGGGAACTCACAACACTAGAACAGTACGTGAAAGGAGCCAGCTCAGTAAAAGGAGCCATCTCCTTTCTTTATTCCCTACTGCTTCACACACTCTCATTTAGGTGCCCACAACATTTCCAATTTTGGGAATGTACACTAGGCCAGGATATCACAGACACACAATGGAAGGATATAAAACATCACAATCACTCCCTAGGCCAGCGCGACGCCCAATCCATGATACTTTACGAATGGTATCTCTACCCTACGAAATTGAAAAAAATATTTCCTAACACATCGGACCTCTGTTGGAGAGGTTGCGGCCTTCTGGGTGACTTCCGCCATGTATGGTGGGTTTGCCCGACAAATTCGTCCCTGTTGGTTTGAAATCCTGGCACAAGTTAAAGTGATATTAGGTTTCCTCATGCCAAATTCCCCAGACTTTATGCTTCTTGGCCTTCAAGACCCAGATCTGAAATACCAAACAACAGCTGATCAGGCCATCACGTGACTCTGTTGAGGGACATGCAAAACAGCAATAGCTGCCGCCTAGAAGAAGAAAGAAGCCCCAGCCATAACACAATGGCACACATGGTTATGGCAGGCACTCGCTATGGAACGTGTGAGCGACATTTACAGGGATGAATTCAAAAACTTTGAATAATGCCTGGGTCCCCTGGTCTGCTATCTACCTAGCAGTCTCCTGCTGACCGCCTGCCCCACGAGGGTTAGAGAACAAAACATGTTCCAGTTCTAATCAGGGCCAACATAGTCATCCAGGCCTACTCCAAAATCAGATTCGCAAATCCAGTTCGCCCAGGATCCCGATTAGCCCAGTCATTAGTTTTGTTTCGTTAAGGTTTATTTTCAACTTTCCTCCTAAATATAGTCTTGGTCTGCTTTTCCTAGCCCTCAACACACAAATGGAAGCAGTAATGCACTCACTCTTCACCGGAAATAGATTTGTGGGAGGGAGGAGGGTTATGGGAAGAAGGGAGGGTTGAATTTAAAGAGAATATGTTATTGTTTTTTATTTCTCACTTGGCTGTAGTGAAATGTAGGTTTTAGGTAATACCTGAAGAGAGAATTGCAGGGGATTTGACTCAGTTCATCCGATAGACTCTGTACAAGGAAATAGATTGCTAATAGCTGTATACGAGTATATGGACAAAATGTATTAACATACTTGTTGATCAATGTCTTGGAAAACCTAATAAATAAAAGTGTGACAAAAATTAGATATGCCAATTGGGTATAAGGAAATTGTCCTGTGTTTAAAGGAGAGGGCACAAGCACTGTAGCACTGGTTAGTAGTGGTTAAGTGCACAGAGGTCTAAATCTCAACAAAAACAGGTTAAGAAAACAGGAGGATAAAGGCAAAAATTCTGAGGATGATCTTGCAGAAAGGACCAAGTGGCTGAGTTGATGGAGACATCGAGTATGGGTGTTAGTTTTTCGATCATTGGTAGGAGTCCTTAGGTGAAGGAGAGATGGTGGGAAGGGCCTCAGAATCGAAGTTTGGACTCTAGTGACAGTGGACCACAAGGTCATGATTAATTATTAGTGTGTGAGGGGAAGTTTAGTTGCAGTAGTGACAGAGTCCAGTTGAGGGTCTAAATTTCTGCATATAGCGATGATTTTGTTACAGAAGAATTCTGATAGCTTGTTGCAAAGGTCTTGTGAAGTTTCTCCATTTGCACTCCAGTTAATTGCAGTGGTGTTTCGTCAGCCTGAGTTCCTTTGATTAGCAACTGGTCTGTGGTAGGGCTCTTGCTAATGGGTTGGACTTGAGGAGAGCTAGGGTTTTATCACATGAGGTGATCAGCTATTGACGTTCTTGATAGTTTTCATCAAGTTGCTGGTGTGCTTGGGTTGGTGCACAGAGAGGGTGGAAGTTCACTTCTTTTCTGTAATGCACTTCCAGCTGCAGTGGGTGGTTCAGATGATGGTAGGTCTTTGGTGGTATGGACATTCTGTATAGGCGTATTGCCATTCGGGGGACTCTGCATGCATTTGTGCCTACTGCCGGCAATGTTTGTGTTAATTTCAAGGAAATCAGCAATAAAAACCGGGCCCAAGATCATGAAACGCCCACAAACTGCCCAAGAAAGATCCCACACTCTGATCAGTCAGCCCAGCCCTTCTGGTACTGCCAGACTGCCCTATAGATTAGTTCGACCCTGGTGTTCACCAAATAACAATACTGACTACAAAAAACTGGTGAGAGATAATTCATAGCTGTTAACCCTGTGTTCCTTCATATACCATGTTTCTTAGGTAGACAAATGAGCAAAGTGTCCTTTTCTGCTTTGCTTCCTGTTCTTGCTTTAGATTGTCAACAAACTTAGAACGTTGGCAAACAGCAGCTTGCATGCTTGGCCTCTTGAATGACTGAGCCAATTTCTATACATCTGCATTCAGTAAAAAGGGGTCATTTTAGTAACATTCTGGACAGAGATAATGTACATTTGATGTCAATTTGCCAATATATTCTTTGATGTCAATCTTCCCAAGAAAAGGCTTGAGAGTCCCCTTATTTCCAGTCAAATCCCAAGTCCCATTTCTTGATCAAAAAGATCACGTTAAATTTTCACCTAAAAAAATCGGTGGAGAAAATAAATGAATAGAATCATAAACAACAAGGCGTTTGGTGCTTAAACCATGTAGAAACTTTAAACACATTATTTCCCATTAGTAATGACAGAGTGCGGAGCAGGTTGTGCTCATGTTCTGTTTCAGGAAAGCAGTTTGCGTGTATCTTCTTTCTTCCAATGCTCTTCAAGGTTGCAGTAGCCTCCAGCTGCAAATTGGGCTCTTTTTCAAGTGGTCCCTACCATGACTAGGGGCTTAATGATGCTGAAAGCGCAGAGCCAGTCAGCAGGCATGACCATCCATCTTTACTTCACTACGGAGAAGTGAGGCTGCATTAATGAATGGGAGGCTGTGGAGGACCTTCAGCGAATGGGAGCTAGAGTTAGAAGGCCATTGTTATGCATTGCTCACTGCAAAATTGTTTCCATTTGGACATCAACAAATTGCAGCTGCAGTCAAGCAGAACTAGCTTTATACATGGTATTGTATTTCACGGTGGGACTGTTAGCGCCATGCTATGGGAAACAGACACAACGATGAATTGCAATGAATTGGAAGCAATGTGTTTGGACCACAATGTTAATATGCTAAAAACATACTGATCGCTTCTGTAAAAGTGTCCCTATGTCAATTAAAGGAGGGCTCCCTTAGTCCTGAACGGTGAGTTGCTTCATTGTGGCAAAACTGACTTTGAATAACATACACTTTTCTAGCAGAAAATAAACGCCAGTGAAAACTCATAATGTATGCATGTCTGTTTAATTTGCACATGAATCACATAAGCTAATGAATGCATAAGTTTACAGTGTCTGTGGTGCTTGTATTTCTTGGCTACATTATGCATGAATAATCACTCCGGTGGGTATTGGAAAAGTGGTCATTCTGGAAGGACTGTCTAGCGAGTGGCTAATTACAAGTAGAGGAAATGTGGTTATCACCCAGTAAGCATTACATTTTTGGGCACTCACAAACATTTATGAATGCAAGTGCTCCATAAGCAAAGAGATTGTACACACGTGGATCCGGTGTAAACTAATGAGAAGTGAGGTATCATTAACTAGTTAGTCCAATTATTTCAAGGTAGTGTTTAAGACAAGCCAAACAAGTCCAAAAATTATTTACCTGGAATGATGCCAACGGGCAACAAAAAGTTTGCAGTTCTACAACCCTGCGTGTGTGTAAAGTATAAGCAGGTAGTGCTGGGAAGAATAATGTAAATCACTATATGAGGGTGTAAAAACCATCAATCTACATATGCAATACCTGAATTGCATGGAAATATACATGAATAGGAAGAAATCAAGCATGTGTGTAGATGAAGCTGATGAAATCCTGGGGGGTAAAGCAGAGATTTGACAGACTCTTACTCTAACTGTAGTCCCAGAGTACGTGAGATTGTGAAAGAATGCTGGGACACTCCAAATGACATGGCCACGTTGGTGATCACATACAACCCCTCAGATGATGGAGACTCTTGTCCAAAGACATAACCTGAAATGAAGCTGCCGCCCTGCAAGAAGTGCTGAGGGGTCCCCTGAAATGCCTGCATTTCCGAGTTACTCATGTAGGTTTTAGGCAGAATGTGTGGTCCCCTGAAAAGCTGGGTACCGTCTGAGCCACCACAGTTTCAGAGTTTTTTTTTCATTCCCGCTTTTGTCGGACCCCTTCATCTTTGTGGTTTATGGGCGCTTGAAAATAATACACATGGACAAAATAAAAACAGAAAACCTAGAACTGTAGGTTTTATACTTCTAGTTTTTACATGAATAGCTAATATATTCTATCTGTCTCTTTTTCACTGCACATTTTTCCTTCCTACCACCTTGCACAAGTGTGACTGCAGCCGTCTAAGAATAGATCTGTCAGGCGGTGTTACACGGTCCTAAAAGCAGCTGTAGGATTTCTGAATCGGAGGTGGCAATCCCGGCGCCGCTCATCACCAGTGATTGTAAAGGCCCGGCACGCGGGCAGAGATGGATTGTAACCTCCCTGACAGAAACGCCTAATGTCATTAGAAGAACCTCAGCATCCATAGCTCTTCAAGGCCATGCCCCCGAGAGCACATCGGCTTCAAACAGGAAACCAAAAGGTATTGATAAAAATATAGAGCGCGTTTGAAAGCGAACACGGGATTGGAGATGTTTTGCCGTGTCGGCTTTCCCAGAGCTACTACTGTAGGAAAAGAAATCTAATATGTCTGTGTGGAGCGGCGCAGAGGTTTTTTGAAACCTTGGTGACCGCTGTAAAGCGGGAGTTGTTGTGGAAAAGTGTTAAGAACAGGAATAAGAATAAAGTTTAAAGCCAGGTCGACGATATATATATATATATATATTATATATATATATATATATATATATATATATATACACATATATATATATAATTATTTTACATTAAATAAAAGAAAAACCTTGGAAATTCTCTAAAAAAAAAACAAAGAGCAAAGTTTAAAGGGACATTATATTTAGATGGAAATGCCAGTTAAAATATATCGTTTTAAATTAGCAAAACCAAAGAAAATTCACCATCTATATGATATATTTATCTCAAGAAACTATAACATATAGTAACTATCTCACGCCACCGGCACGCACAAATTTGTCATCAATGATCACATTTCAACTGTTGCAGCGATGTTATCAATGTTGTCATCAAACATGTCATGAACGATGTTATATTGGAAATAAGAGCAGTGCATATAGCTAAGGATATATACAAAATCAGTTGTACATATGAGTATTTTTTAATTACATATGCTTTGAATAATCAGTGCTGACATATTTTGTCCTCTTGTCTTGCGCAACCTGTCTACTCCCTTAGTTTGTTCTAGTGTGTCTCACAAACCAGAAAAAGTTGTAATAATTGTTATTAATATTCTATAATGGTTGCATTTCTCCATGAAATAGTTTTAAAATGTGACATGTGTTTCTGGGTGTTGAGCATCTATATGACTCTTTAAATAAAAAGAAAGGATAGGCAATATGAATTGGTAGCATAGTTATTATTGGTGCAGCTACTCCAGTGGCACCAGGGCCAGGTCTTGGTCAGGCTGAGCCAAGGTCATCTTGACAGACGCTCATGTTCAGTCTAGGCAACCAGGGCCATATTACATCAAGTGCCCCAGCGGTGCAACGGGCATTTGCACCCGCTTTGCGTGCCCAGAGGGCACTTTAGTATTCCAGAAGGGGGCGCAGATGCTTGTGCGGCCCCTTCTGAAATACCTAGAGTGCCAGAGGCGTTCCCTCATCTTCATGGGAGCGTGGCTCCATGCAAATGAGGGACTCCGTTTGTCTCTGTGCTCTGCCGTATTACAGGAATGGGGGGGGCTCACTGACAGCGTTCCATCTAAAAGGTGGCACACTGTCAGTGTGCCCCCTGATGGCAGTCCTCTGGAGGGAGGAAGGGGGTCCCATGGACCCCACAGACATCCCCTTGCAAGTGGGTGCAGTCACTGACTGCTCCCGCCTGCAAGGATATCTCTAATCCCCTTCAAAAGTGCAGGCTGGTTGTTGCCTGCACTGCGAAAACACAGAGCGGCTGTAAAGCACCTGCTCCGTTTTTCACAAGAATGGGCAGCGCGAGTTTGCGGCTACACTGGGGGCAGTGCGTTCATGGTAATAGGGCAGCTCAAGCTAGACTTTGCTGGGCTGAAGATTTCACAGCTGTGAGGGCGTGACATTCTCAGCCCAGCAAAACTCCGCCAAGTCCTCCCCCTCATGACGTGGGAGTATGTCACCGATAGACTTTATCGTAGGCACTTACATTTTTAAGACCTGTCAAGCCCATGATTGACTGTTGATCAGAGAGGCATTGTCACAGAGTGGTTGGTTTCAGCACCTCTCATGATACCACCCCATTTTGTGACAAGTGAGGGAGGATCCTCTTCTCATTGGCTAACCCAAGGCAAAGTCAGTCAATGAGGAAGCAACAAGATCTTCTTGTTTTCCCTATAATGTCAGGCTCCTTCCAGTTCTTTCTGCTTCCCCTCATGCTAGATCTGCTATCACTGCTGTGGCGGGTAAGCATCTTTGTTTTTAATATTTATGTATGTGCATGTATGAATGTATGTGTTTTGCATAGGCTCTGAAAGTTGGAATGTGAGGGGTGCTGCAGCCTCCCCAAGAATCACCATACTTGAGTTCAGAAGGTGAATGAGAACTAAATATGCCTTTATAGTTTGTCTATTTCTTATCCGTTTTCTGTTCCTTCAAAGACAGAGGCCAAATGTCAGGCTATGTCTACTGCCAATTTGCTGCTTATTTTTTTAAATTTGCAGATTAGTGTTTATTTTTCATTCTCTGATTACAAAGTGAGAGGATTTTTAAAAGTGAATTATGTTACAACATTGCCGAAGTACAGGGAGTATGAAAGGAAAGGCTGTATGATATTTTTTTCGAACACAACAAAATGTAAATACCTGAAAATAGACTGTACAAATATTTCAAAAGAAAACAGAAATAAAAAAAGGCCCAATGCAGCACTATTTTAATTTGACCAAAACAAACAAAAACAATTTACTTAGTGGCGCACAAATGATAATTATTACCTGAAACCTGATTTCCACATGTCATTTATGTGCTATATTGTTTTATCAGTAAAACTGCATGTCCGCAAATTTAGTGTCCATTTCAATGAAAAATGTGTGGTCTGTAAATGACAGTGCACTACCACACCATGCTTTAATAATACATTTGTGACAATGTGCTACATAGCTGCTGAATGGATATGGTTCATTTGCTGTCCTTATTCTTTGTGTGACGCTTATATTTTTCTCAATCCCTTTGACGTGGGTGATGTAACACTGACGGCAGCACCCCCACTCTGGAAATTGTTCCGCACCACTGCTGTGTTTTTGCTAGTGGATGCTGTGCATGGGTGTGTGCATGTCCTTGTGAATGGATGTTGTGTGTATGTATGTGTTCTTGTCTATGGATGGGTGTCAATGAGTGTGTATGTGCGTGTGCGCTTGTGTGGCCAGCCCCGCTGCTCAGCTACACTTTGGGCCGCCACTGTAAACTCATCTTGCTGAAATGATGGTCTAAGGCGATCTTGGTATATGACTGACACCAAAAACATGTGAGATGCGAACAAATGATATTTAGTCGGAAAGGTCTTCCCAAAGCATCTGAAGTACTAACACCATTAGTCCATGTTGTATGACTTCATCAGTTGAAACAGTGACCCTGATCTCACGCGCTCATAAATGTAGGTTACAGAAACAACTGTCTCAAAGTGAGGCTCTTTGAACCGTTCTAATAGAATGCATATCTTTTTGCACATAAATGAAATGTTTTCAATATATACAGACTTTCTCTGTCGGAGGTCTCATTGATGTTACCTGGTGGGTCTCGGAGATGGGGACGTGCACACATTGGAGAGACCATGCTTTATTTTCTCTCTTCATTGAGAAACCACGTGGTCAGTTGGGCATTTTAAACAATGTTGCAAATGTTGTGTTGTCGATGCTGTGAGACAAAATGTCTTACAATGTAGCAATGAACACACGGTTTTGGTGTAGGTTTTTGCCAGTATTTGGATGTGGGGAAAAAGAGTTTTGGCTTGAAATAGGATGATAGTATTGTCCAGTATAATGACCACAACAGAATAAATTGTCATTTGGTGCTTGTCATAACACTTTACTACCCTCACGAATGATACCTGCCGCTAGGTACATGTATTCAAGCTACTGAACTATTGTACCATGTGTATACTTAGCTGCCTTGCAAGATGGCACCGAGGAGTGCCAGAACTATATTAATAAATATCTTTTAGACACAGGCATAAACATTACAAGAGTGGGTGTCATTGTTTCAGTGTTATTTATTTCATCATACCTCAGATTAGAGGTAATTTTATAATTTTGAATATTATTCAAAAACACCTCTTTACTGGGTAAGATTAAAAAACCTGCTATTTCTAGCATTCAGAAATGAAGTATGTTGTTCTATAGAAATACAGGCTATTATTCTATCCAAAGATACTTGATAGTAGTGAAGTTTAATTAAAATGTAAAATGTGTATGCTATTGTGCTAAACATTGAGTCTAAAGGCATAGAAATAACCCTCAGTAGTTTGTCTTAGAGTGTATGACTTTCCCTTGGGTATAGCGTATTAATTGTAGATTCCATGCAGACATCCTTGATGTCCGTCAGATGCTCGGTGTGAACAGTGCTTAATTTCAGCTGGTGGTTTCTGGTGCTCCACAGCAACAGTCAATTGTCAAAACTGGCACGTATGACGGAGCACATTATGGTGGTGCTGTCTATCTAGTTTAGAGATGAGCACAAAAGTTGTTTATTAATTCAGTATATGTTATAAATGACTAATGCCTGCTGCCCAAGCCATTCTTATAGCTTTGGGGGCCTGCGACAGTTCGAATTGTCAGACTTGTAGGAGTGCGATTGCTAGTTGTTATGTTGGTACTGTCATTGGCTGTGCTGGTCGTGGCAACGGGTGGCGCTGAAATGGTCTCCTGACAAGGGCCCCAGTACTATTAATTATTACAAAGTAAGCACTGGGTGAGACCCATCAGCAGTCCTCGGTTAGTAGCACTGTGGGTAAAGAAATGCAAGTGTGAATAGCTACTATGAAGTGATACGAAAGAATACTTATGTTGTGGTTGTCGTTACTTTTATGTCAAGAGAAATGTGGAGGAAACAATGTGACTGGCTTGATGAGTCTCGTTCATTAGAAACTCAAATTCATTACATTTAAAGCATTATAGTGTCATATCTGTCATTCCAACATTGAAGGGCACTTATGACTGTGTATTTGTACTACCCTTGCAGGGATGTTGCTGAGCAGTCCAAAACAATGGTACCCATTGGCACAGAATTCAGGATCACTGATGTCCTTGAAAACACCAGAGAATTTTACTTGGGGGACCCTGAAAACATCACTTAAACAATACTTGTTTGAGAGAAGGAATTTTTATCTAAGGCAAATGTACTCTGTTTATGCTGGGAAGTAAGCAGCAGGGGATTGAGCCCGCTGAACTGCCTTGTTTTGCATCCTCTGGCAGATATATTGAAGTAGAGGGTCAAACATGTCATGCCCCTTAACTAGGGAATATAGCACTAACTGAACAATCAGTTTAAATTATTGATTTCCAACCCACCATGAGATGAAGTGCCAACAGGGGATGCATTGGATAGCAACATGAAGAGCTATCATGTAAGTCAGCCTGGGACACAAGTGTTTAACAGCTGTATCCATTCTGGATGCTACCTAATAAGTGATGACAGCCCAACACAGTGACAAAATGCCTCAGAGTAGGTCTCTGAAGATATGAGTTTGGATGACTTTGGTACGATGGGAAAAGAGAGTAAATGGAAGCGGGAATTAAAGGAGAAGTTATTCAAGGAAACCATTTCTTTAACCATTAGCATTGTTGTTTATACATTTTGGACTTGATAGAGGATTGTTAAACAGGAATACGAGGGAACTGTGTAATGAAGGAAGGGAGCTATGACAACTATCTGCATGTTTATTGACACAGTGAGGGAAAGGTCAGGCAAGGTTATTAGGATACTTGGGGCCAGTTGTAGGTAATCCCAATTTACCTATTCTTAAATACCGAATTTTACCGATTCGGTATTTAACCGCATCGCTGCGGCGGCTATTTCGCCGCAGCGCTAAGTGAGCAGGGCGGCCGCGCGGCGGCCGCATGCTGGTGACAGAACCGCTCCGTCACCAGCCGCGGTTGGGCTGTGCTTGTGACGGAGCAGTTCCGTCATGGCCCCGCCCGCTCAATAGAACGCGCCGCGCAGGCGCAGCGGCAGGGCCTTGACGGAACCGCTCCGTCATCAACACAGCCCAACCGCAGCTGATGACGGAGCGGTTCCGTCATCAGCATCGAACGGGTTAAGAATAGGTAAATGGGATGTAGATACATTTTCGGTAAAAATTACCGAATCGGTAAGATTTGGTAATTAAGAATCGGTATTTAACAATTCGGTAATTCCTATTCATTCCTATGGGCCTGGAGGCCCATAGGAATGAATGGGAAGCCATTTAATATTACCGATTCGGTAAATACTGAATCGGTAATAGGGGGAACTCATGCAAGGGTGGCAGGGTGTCACATTGACACCCTGTTGCACCCCTGAATAGTGCATGGGTGCACATGTGGCACACATACATGCCCTAAGGGCATGTATGTCTGCCACATGGCACAGTAAAAAAAGCACAAAATTGCTTTTTTTTAAAGGTTTTCGAAATTTACCACCAGCCTTTATTTGGTGGTAAATACTGAATCCTTAACAGTGCAATGTACTCATTTGAGTGCTCCCAACATTTCAGATTCGGTAATTTGACGATTCGGTATTTTAAGGATTCGGTAATTCACTGATTCCTTAAATTACTGATTCCTTAAATTACCGAATATGAAATGTAGCCACCTACATCCCAAATGCCCAATATCGGTCGGTAACGGCCGAAATTCGGTAATTTCGGCCGTTACCGACCGGTATTGGGCCACCTACATCTGGCCCTAAGAATTGAGGGACACTGTCCAATTATCGAAGAACAGACACAAGAAGAAATTTATACATGAAAATAGGGGCCAGTTGTGCATGCGTAAAGGAGTAATAGAGGGAACGGCATGGTCACACTAATGAGAGATGAGGTGGGAAAGAAGAGCCGACTGATGCTTGTCAAACAAGCATTAGAAATCCAATAGGTCTCGAATTTTTTTGAGTTAGAGCTAATGGAATTGTAAATGGCAATGTCTTTTAGCCATGTGTTATGGAGTGTATGCATGTGGTGTGTAGTGGAAATATGTGTGTTGGATTGGAATAGTAGGAATGGTGGCATGCCGCGCTTTAGATGGATATGTTTAAAAGTAAAGTAAACCATATTGAAATTGCTATAATAGTTAATTGTGGATGTGCTAACAATTGATGTGTGCACTGATGGGTGGTGGTGTGTCTGCCTGTTGAAATTGTGCACTGATGGCTGGTGGTGTGTGTGCTTGTTAAAAGCGTGCACAGATCGCTGGTGGTGTGTGTGCTTGGTGAAAGGGTGCACTGACAGCTGGTGGCAAGTGCGCCTACTGAAAGCATGCACTGTCGGCTGGTGTTGTGTGTGACTGGTGAAAGTGTGCACTGACGGCTGGTGGTGTGTCTGTGTGTGTTTGGTGAAAGCATGCACTGACATTTGGTGTTGTGTGCGTGGTGGAAGCCTGCACTGACGCCTGGTGGTGTTTGTGCTTGATGAAAGCGTACATTGATGGCTGGTGGTGTTTGCGCCTGGTGAAAGCGTGCACTGACTGCTGGTGGTGGGTGGTTGTGGTTGTGTGAGTAGTGGTGAGTCTGTGGGGGTGAGTCTGTGGGGGTGAGTGTGAGGTGGTGAGAGGCTGGTGTGTGTGGGGTGTGTGAGTGAGGTATGTTTGTGTGGTGTATGTGTGTGTGGTGTGTGTGATGTGGTGTTTTATGTGTGGTCTTATGTATGTGTGTGGTGGACTTAGTTTGAGTGTTCGTCTCCTGCACACTCACACAGTGCCCCTACACACTCATACACTGCTCTCCCTGCACTCTCACACTGTTCACCCTGCATAGTCTCACACTGTTCATCCTGCACACTCACACACTGTGCACCCTGCACACTTACACACTGTTCACCCTGCACACTCACACACTTTTACCTTGCACACTCACACACTGCAGTCACTGTCACTCTGCAGTCACTGTTACTCTGCAGTCACACTCACTCTGCAGTCACTCTGCAGGCACTCTGCAGTCACACTCACTCTGCAGTCACTCTCTAGTCGCACTCACTCTGCAGTCACTCTGCAGTCACTCTGCGGTCACGCTCACGCTGCAGTCACTCTCCAGTCACACTCACTCTGCAGTCATTCTGCACTTGCACTCACTCTGCACTAAATCTGTACCTGCACTCACTCTGCATTCACTCTGCAGTCACTCTGCGGTCACGCTCACGCTGCAGTCACTCTCCAGTCACACTCACTCTGCAGTCATTCTGCACTTGCACTCACTCTGCACTCAATCTGTACCTGCACTAACTCAACACTCACTCTCCAATCACGCTCACTCTGCAGTCACTCTGCAGTCACCCTGCAGTCACACTCATGCTGCAGTCACTCTGCAGTCACACTCACTCTGCAGTCATTCTGCACTTGCACTCACTCTGCACCTGCACTCACTTTGCACTCACTCTGCACCTGCACTCACTCTACATGCACTCTGCACTGACACTCATTTTGCACTCACTCCGCACTTACACTCACTCTGCACTCACTCTGCACCTGCACCTGCACTCACTGTGCACTCATTCGGCACTCACTCTGTACTCTGCACTCACTCTTTCTGCACTCACTCTCTGTGCACTCTGCACCTGCCCTCACTCTGCACTCACTGACTGTGCACCTGCACTCACCCTGCACTCACTCTGCAACTGCACTCACTCTGTCCCTGCACTCACTCTGCACTCAGCACTCTGCACTCACTCTGCACTCACTGTCACTCTGCACTCATTTTGCACACATTCTGCACTCACTCACACTCTGCACTCACTCACTCTAACTATGCAGTCATTCTGCACTCACTCTGCACGCTGGATTCACTCTGCACTCTCTCTTATTCTGCACTCACTCTCCCTCTGCACTTATTCTGCACTCACTCTACACTCACTCACTCTGCACTCACTCTCACTCTGCACTCACTCTCACTCTACACTAATTCTGCACTCACCCTGCACTCACTCTGCAACTGCACTCCCTTTGCCCCTGCACTCACTCTGCACTCACTCTGCACTCAGCATTATGCACTCACTCTGCACTTACTGTCACTCTGCACTTATTCTGCAAGCACTCTGCACTCACTCACACTTTGCACTCACTCTCACTCTGCAGTCATTCTACTTTCACTATGCACTTGTTCTGCACTCACTTCTGTCATTCTGCTCTCACTCACACTCTGCACTCACACTCTGCACTCACACTCTACCATCACACTCTACACTCACACTCTGCACTCACACTCACACTCTGCACTCACACTCTGCACTCACACTCTGCACTCACACTCTGCACTCTACACTCTGCACTCTACACTCACAATCTGCACTCCACACTCTGCACTCACAATCTGCACTTGGACGTCTGATTGCCTTTGATTGGTCTAACTGAAAACAATGTGCCAGCATAGTAAAAGGAATCAACTTTCCAAGTCCCTGAGATACCACAGAAAACTCTTCAAAGCGAGATGGTTTCACATTTTTCACTAAAGCACACCAGGTGTGGGTTAGAGCCAAGCACGAATTGATGATCTACTTTAGTGTGTACTCTATAACAATGATCAGTCTAATTTCACCTAGTCACTGGCATGTCTACACTTGTTAGCTGCCTCTCACAAATCGCTCTCACACCTGGCACATAATGCATCATTGTTCAATGCTCTGAACGCGACCATGGGGAGGCTGCCATCTCATTACGCATAAGGGAGACCACCTGGAAACACTCTGGCTGTGAATTCAGAAGATCTAGGTTCTAGTTTAGACTTCTCTACTTGAAAGCACTGTGTACTCCTAGGCCTTGGGATGATAGAAGATTTACAGGCATGTTGTATTAGCACGGGGTCACAGAATCTACACTTTCGAGTATTGATAAACCAGGAGTCATAGCGTGGCCACTCTGGAGGACCTGCTGCTCCCCCAAGACATGCGGCTATGGATCTGTCACTACGATGTTTTGGTTACACCAGGCGCCTGTGGTGTTTGAAGGAATTCATTCATCTCTGGGAGTGAGCTCCCTGGAATCCAGCAGCTGTGCTTTGTACACACTCACCCTCCCCGCCCCCACGGCGAAAGCAAGGGTGGGTCACCGGGAACGTGATAGAGACCCTGCTACGGTCTGACGTCTTCCACTAAATACAAACGCCCACAGCCCTCGATGATGGGTATCACAGCGCTACCTTGCAAGAAAGCGTGCATCCGTTTGGAGTACGCTCGCCACAAAGGTGTCACAGTCTCATGAACCCCGTAGTTGCTTTAAAGGCAGCGGTCTGTCTCCCTTCGCACTCGTTGCTGGCCAAGGTACTCTCAGGGTACATACAATTTCTGATACATGTTGTAAAAATCCTCATACTGCATACTCCATCTGATGTATGTTGGAGGAACCCTCCGAGTATACATAGTGTCTTTTATATGTTGTAGTAATCCTCAGGGCGAGTACTCACCCATGATTCCTCCGCACATTAAGATTCAATGACACTCGCAGATGTCTATATTCACAAATGCAATCACGACCGAGAGCTTTCCCTTTCATCAGTATTGCCAGCAATAAAACCTCTGTGCGGAATACCGCTAAACCCTGTGGAAAGTGTTGCTTTTTCTGAGGTACAAGCAATTTTTGAATTTCTGACCTGAGATTTTAAGCGTGTTGTCTGGCACACCTCTGCTGTGCTCAAAGCTTGTGCATCGCTTGCTTTCAGGTGCCTTTAGACAGCTTGATCTGCTTTTCTGCTTCGTAATTTGCATAACAGAATGCGGACGGGGCGGGAACACCCAGCTGTCAACAAGCAGCTGGAGTTTGGTATGCTCCGCATTTAGTGGGTTTGTTTTCGTGACAACGAATATCTTTTCCACTTATACTGAATTGTAAGCATATGTCCCACAGGTAGAAGCCATGAATTGCCTTTTTGCGGATGTAGAAACCGTTTATAAATATAGGTAGACACACATTTCCCAAACTTGCGGCTGGCTGCGAGAGTCAAACAGTCTTTTTTTAAAAAACATTGTGGTTTCCAGCGTCTGAGTCCGTTTAACTGTTTTGTATGAAGCTACGAACTTTCACTTTCCATGGGCAGAAAGCGCAGCTTTAAACTTGCGCCCAGCATCAAACTGAAGAGTGGTGCACACGCGCCCACGTAGGCAAGGGGGCCTGGGGCGAGAGCAACGGGGGTGGCCACGCAGTCATCGTTTCCCAAACTCGCGGCTGGCAGCGAGAGTCAAACAGTCTTTTTTTTTTTAAAAATGGTGGTTTCCAGCGTCTGAGTCCGTTTAACTGTTTTGTATGAAGCTACGAACTTTTATTTTCCGCCGCTTCCACAGGCAGAAAGCGCAGCTTCAAACTTGCGCCCAGCATCAAACTGGAGAGTAGTGCTCGCGCGCCCCCGTAGGCAAGGGGGTCTGGGGCGAGTGCAATGGTGGTGGCCACGCAGTCATCGTGCTCAGCTTTCCACTACACAAACCAGCATGGGCACACAAACAGCTGAAAAAAAAAATGGAGAGTGGTGCACGCGCGCCCAGCATCTGTCTTAAATTACCGCGGCCCCTGACAGCTGGTAATTGAAGAAATATGCCCTTCTGCTGCTCGTGTCCGCAGGGAATATGCACTAGGCGGAGCAACTCAAACGCCTATGGCCTATTGCGTGCTCTCTTGCAAAAACACACGCATGCGAGGCCCAATTGCCTTGCAGCTGGCAAAAAAAAGGACAAAAATTCACAAGCAGCTAGGAATGTGTTAGGTAAGATTTCCGAGACCCTCACACAAGGACTCTTGGGCTCCGCCCACACTGCTATGCAGTATGACGTAGGCCCGAGCCCTAAAAACAGGTTGTCAGCAAGGAAAATGAGCTCCTAATGCTGTTAACTAGAGTGAATCAATATTAGCAGGCATATTTCGGCTACCAGCTGATGAATATGGCTGTCCATGTTAAAGGGTTAGGTGTGGTTGTGGAAGTTAAAATTGTGTCAGAGATGTTCTGCACTTGATCAATCTCCTCAATAAATACACGAGCTTTTATAGAAGACAGCTGAGGAGCACAGTGTTCAGATGTTCAGGGTAGTACAACATATATGTTGTTGTGGAGAAGTGTGGCTCAGGGGTTAGAGGCGGCAGACCCGGAAACTGAGATCGGCCCTGGACCAGGGTTCAATTCCCCGACGGGGGTTGGGCTCAATAATTCCACGGACTTGATAATTCTCACTCCGGTGCCTACTCGACTCACGGGTTCACACTCTGCGACTCTGGGCAATAGCTTGCTTAATCTCCACAACGGCCCCTCGCGGCGGGATGCCTGGCTTTCACCTTGTGGATACCCTGCTGGGGTATCTCACAGGGGAATACCAGGACGGGTTCCCTAAGCAAGCACATAGATGCCTGCGATGTGGGCGATTTGCGCTATATAAATACATGTACATTTACATTTACATATAAGTTTGTATTCAGAGAATGAGAAATAAGTGGTGAAGACAAACAAATAGAAGATGCAACCATCCCCACCTCTCTAATTAGTGATGTACTGTGAGTGGATGAAAGTCATGCAGTGTGTGCATATGGCAGCTGTTGTGCAGGTTTTGTTGTTGGGATGGAAATGAGCTATTGTTTGACAAAATCGTGATGGGAGGGGGGATAAGAGCCACTGTGGCCCTAATGGAATTTTAGAGATAAAACTCACATAGAGATACGACTTGTTAGAGAAAAATTGTACACGGAGGTACAATGTGTATACATTGTCACATCACTTTGCATCATCATGGTGAGCTGTCATCGGGGATCACGTCTGCAGCAGATTCCTCATCACTATCAGTTCTGGTAATGTCACAAATTATTACCATGAAATTAATCATTTTAGTCCAACAACACAATAACCATCTTTATTACAAATAAACCATTCCTTCAAGTGCACAGCTTCTGTTGCTCTTGACTCTGGATGGCTGGAGTTGCTGCAGTGCTTGATTTTGATACCTCATTTGAACCCAGTGTGACACCAAAGGTGTGGTGGCTTCAGTCTCTGGCTTATTTGTGTGTTTTTTGGGAAAATATCATGCTCATTGTCTGATACATTTGTGTGCTTGATGTTACGTCCTAGGTAGCCAATAATATGCCCAGGCATGGAGCCCTTGCTAGCTGTGCCACAGGATCTAAGCTATGCCTCCCGGATGAGGCCTAACAACACTGAAACTAGTTTGGTGTTGCTGGTGTTCACTTCTCGAGGGGCTCTCCCCTGGCTCTTCATGATGAAGTGTTCCCCTCAGGAGCAGAGTCAGTGCTGATTGCTTACGGTGGCCCTTGGTCTTGAGTGGCACTGTTTGCCCAAACTGATGGATTGCCAGTGGTCTAAACTGTTTGCAAGCATTCTTCTTATAGCCTTTTGCGTGTTCGTGGAACATATGTCATTGAAAGCTTTTGGCATGTTGATTTTTCTATTGTATTGTTCAGGTTCTTGGGCTGTGAGAAATATTAGCATGTAAACGTCATTTCATGTCAGAGTTGACAATCTCGGTCTTAAGTGAGTGTCGTGTTTGTATGATCCACAAGAATGCTACTTACTGTTAAATGTGTTGCACAGCAGTCTTCAAAGTAGCATACGTAATATGCATGTGTCTTGAACCAATGAGGAGTCTTTTTTTTAAATGCTATTTTGTGTCTTTAAAACTGATAGGGCGAGTATTTATCACATTGCGTAAATTGTCGTACAGCTGTTTTATATTGATTTGTTTACCTTGATGGTCTTCGACCGAAATTAAAAAGTATTTAAAAGACTACTATATATTGAGTAAGTTGCTGCTTATTTTGTTACCCTTGATGTGGCACACTTGATTGCATATTGGTTGGTTATGTTGCTAAAAATCCATGTTTACTGTGAGCTGCGACACTTGATGTGCACCGCCGATTTGTGCTTCTGTAGAGAGTTTGAGAAAGTATGTTTCAAAATATGTGTACATGGGAATTTCGCCTGGTAAGCAATGTAGTATCTCGCATCAACATGTAATGGCGTTTTTGAAAATCTTTCTCATCATTTATAACCTTTGACATTTGGCATTTGGCATTGCTTTGATGGCCCTTGCAATCGATTGTGAAACAATCCATGTTTTAATCTGCTGACCGCTGCCGGCCTGAGAGTGCCTTTGAATGGGGATTAAGTGTAAATCTGGGGCTAGATGTATTAAATGGTTTTGCCCATTCTGTGTCTATGGGAAAATGTGTTCATGCATTAGGCCCCTGGTGCCTTGACTGTTTCTCTGTGACCCCGCACATCTGCGCGCGGAAGTGCTTTTCTACTGCCATTGATATGTCTAATTGATGTTTTTTTGATGTTTTTGCAGTATTTTAGGATGGTCATGGTTTCATATCAGTTGTCTGTGTATATTTAATGGACAAATAAAATATGTGTTAAATGAAGCCACACAAAATGAATGTTTGTTTAATTGAGTCAGATCCCCAGGTTGCACAAACCTGAAATATTAATACCTGGAAAATCAGTAATCACGTGGGAGTTTAGTCTGTTTAGTGAAAGTATTTGACTGAATTCCTCATCATTAGAATATGTGTGGAAGGCAGTGAAGGAAAAAAGCTTACTGTGCATATTCGCTTCCATTTTAGAGAACTGCATTTAGCTTTTGTTAATTAATCTGATTGTGCACACGTCGCCTTGATAGCGCTGCGCTTCTCAGCTTTGCTTAATAACCCATTCAGTAGATATCGACTGCTCTTTCAATGTGGAGGCGGGCTATGATTAAATTGGTCGTTCTGAGTTTAGCTTTTGGGACTATCTTTTCACAAAAGTAATTGCTAATTGGAAAGTAGATGTTGGATGTCCAAGTAGGTGATCATAAAACCAATGTCGCTTTTCAGGTTTAATAGCCTATCTTCATCAAATGATTATAAATTGATCATATTTGGGCAGAGGTGACTTGTGTTCTCCTTTACCAGAAGCCTGTTAGGAACTGAAGGTCATCGACATTATTCACTCTAGGCAAAACACATTCCTTTCAATAGAAAGAAGCCAGTGCAGAAGCATAGCATATTTTATTTAGAATCTGGTTTCAAAATAGCCAAACTCCATTCCATTCAACCCAGTGTGGAGTACATCATGCTCATAATTACACTTAGGCCCACATGCATCATTGTTAAATTTTGCAATTTCTTAATTGCGAAAATTAAGGAATCGCAATTAAGAAATCGCAAAATACTTTGCATTAAAAAATCGCAATATTTTTAGCGATTCCTTATTTTTCCTTAATTGCGATTCACAATTTGCGAATCGCAATTAAGGAATCCCTTCCCATTGATTCCTATGGGCCCAGAGGCCCTTCGGAATGAATGGGAAGCCATTCTCATTTTGTGAATCGCAATTAAGGAATCGCAAAATGGGAATCCTATTTCAAGGGAGCAGGGGGGGTCCCAAGGACCACCCCTCTGCACCCCTGAAATGTAACTTTATGAACATTTTTCACACACACATGCCCCAAGGGCATGTGTGTGTGTGTAAAATGAAACTTTCAAAAATGCACTTTTGTGCATTTTTTAAAGTTTAAGAAAATGACCATGAAGTTCAACTTCATGGTAATTTACCTCTTCCTATTTGCGAATTCGCAAAAAAAAAATAATCCTGCATTGAATTTAAGAAATCACAAATTGCGATTTCTTAAATGCAATCGAAATTTAAGAAATCGCAACATAATTGCGATTCCTTAAATTGCGAAAAAATAAAAAAACATGTTGCATCCCAAAAAAGGAAATTGCATTCGCAAACGGCTGAATTTTGCGATTCGCACCGTTTGCGAATGCAATTTACCTTGATGCATGTGGGCATTAGTTTAGTTTATGTAGTTTTCACATCAAATATATAATCCTTGGATTTAGAGTTATTGAACAAACACAAACCTAAGGAGGGAACACCATCACAACGAGGCTGTTACCACTTATTACCATTACAATGCGGCCGTTACAATGCAAGTACCGCTACCACGCATAACCATTACCGCACAAGATTTTATAATGCATATGCCATTACCACAAATTTCATTTTAAAGGCATGAATGGCAAAAGCATATATATTTTAAATGTAAGCATTAAGGGGGTCATTATGATGGCGGAAGGACATCAGCCCGTCCCCCATCATATCGTATTTGGGACCACCCACCTACAATGGGACAGTCCCACATGCCCATGTTTTGTATTGCGGCGGGTGCTGCTCTCTACAGCACCTGCCACACAACAATACAGACACCCCACACATATGCCTGCTCTACATGGCAAGCACCTTGCGGTGCCTACCACATTGTGTAGGGATATGTAGCTGGTGTCTACGGTGCCCCCAGTGCCTATGTCCTTGGCCCAAGGGGGCCCTCTACAGGTTGACCACCGCAGAATGATCGGAAGAAAGGGATATTGTAATCCCTACGGCGGTGCCTGACAGGCACTGCCGCCATTCTGGGACTACAGGGAGCTCCAACAGGCGGTCAGATACAGACCGCCTGTCGAGTCTGTGGCGGTCAGACTTTCCGACCACCACCCGTCCAGGAGCAGTTATAATATGATGGACCAAGATCCCTGTCGGTGGCAGTCTCCCTGCCGTCGTAATCAGGCCATAAGTGTTTTATATATTAGAGAAAGTTTTTTAATAAAGGGTTTAGTGTGGGCATGGGTTGCATTTGAAATGTAATGTATATATATATTTTTTTAAATGGTTTAGGCTGGGGATTTTTAGGGATTCGGGTGGGCTTGGGTATTGAAGTGGCAAGAACAATTTTAGGGTTTAGGGTCGGTATGGGTTTTGGGTTGGCAAGGTAATTTTAGTGTTTAGAGTGGGTATGGGTTTTAGGTAGCAAGGATAGTTTTAGGGTTGAGGGCGGGTTTGGGTTTTTGGGTGGCAAGAATAATTGTAGGGTTTAGGGTTGGTATGGTTTTTTGAGTGGCAAGCGTAATTTTTGGGTTAATAGAGGGTATGGGCTTTTGGGTGGCAATTTTAGGGTTTATGGTGATTATGGATTTTGGGATGGCAACCCCACACTAAATCTAAAAACACCCATCTAATTAAATCAAAGCCCCAGGGAGGTGGCGGCCCCGTTGCTGCGGGGGTCCATGCGGCTCCTGCAAAAGATTTACAATAAAGCCCCGGGGGTTGTTGGTCCCCGGGATTTTGGGGGTCTGAGAGGCTCCCCCCATTTAAGAGGAAATAAGCCTCGGTGAGGTAGTGGTTCCTGGGTCAGCAAGGGAGGCTGTACGGGCCTCCCTCACATAGTTATTTTGAGAAGCCTAAGAGGTGGTGGTCCCAGGGGCATAATGAGCCCCAGTAGGGGGGGCCTGTGAGCCCCTACTACATTATTAAAACATTGCCCCTGGGACCTGGCCAACCCGGGTTTAGATAATGAATGAAGCATGGGAGCCCGTACTTCGTTGTTTTTAAAATTTCGGCTGGATCGCTCGTGAGTAATCGTGCCTTTAAAAAAATAATCGTGCCTTTAAAAAGACGACAACATATATTCATGAATTGCCGTGAATAATTCGTAAGCCTGGACCATTAATTTTGCCAATACCTTATAAATGCCTCATGAACGTACCTCATTATAAAAAATGGGGTAACCCAAAACGGTTTTTGTTGGACCTGGGTAGTCAATATTGGCATAGAAACAATGGCCCAACCCGCAATCGATTATTGGCTCAATGAATCAGTACTCACAGTTGATCATTTTTGTGACTGAATAGGTGTTTCAAGTTAATCACCTCTTGTAGATTTTATCAAACAACTTAGAAATGCATCCACCTTGGAAAATTAATTTATTCAAAAAATAAGGAGTTTTAATGGATTACTCCAACACAGCGAGGAAATTTCATATATACATTAGTAAAAATTTTTAACAACGAACGGTAACAAAGAGAGCAGCGTGCTTCTATAAAGGTGCCGGAAAAATAGAAAGAAAAAGTGATTTTGATAGAAAGGGTGTAAGCCTCAACAGAATAGTGACATAGGGTTAGTTATAAAATTAAAAAAAACACAGTGCTGTACAAAAAACAGCAGAAATATGTACAAAGGCCACTGATTGCTTATTTCTCTTTTAACATTTATACATTCTTTTACTGGCATGTATAATGTTTGAAAACGGTAGTGGTCCTATTTGGCGAAACTCCCTAAAAAAATAATCCATTAAAACTCCTTATTTTTTGAATAAATTAATTTTCCAAGGTGGATGCATTTCTAAGTTGTTTGATAAAATCTACAAGAGGTGATTAACTTGAAACACCTATTCAGTCACAAAAATGATCAACTGTGAGTACTGATTCATTGAGCCAATAATCGATTGCGGGTTGGGCCATTGTTTCTATGCCAATCATGAACGTACCTCAGCGAATCTGTATTAAAGCGGTGATCGCGTCTTGCCAAAAACTGCTATACTCGCCCGTTGTATTTACCGCGTAATGATACCATTCAAAGTTTGATAGAGTTCCTATTAGTCAAGTGACTAAAAACTACTGTGCCTTGTGGGAGTGATAGTTGTTACTATTAAACAACTGTGATCGCTGAAAACACCAGCTAAAAAAGTGCTTAAGAGCGTTAACAGCATTTACTGTAATCACGTATGCAGTTCTTAATATTGTGTATTAATGGAATGTGACTTACCAGGAGCAGTATCTTCTGCGCCAACATAAAAATAATGGTTGTGGTTGTAATAGACGGACATCTACAATGTACGTACAAGCGGAATAAATACTAACTGTAAGGTGGGAATAAGTCATCGTTCTGATGTGTTGAGAACTCGGACATTTCACGGAAATTGACTTGCCTGAAGCAGTGCCGATCTGAGTCAACATAAACTAGACACACAAGCTTTGGCAGGGAGCCAGCTTGGGGGCGCACACACAGCAGAAAAAAAAGGAACTGGAGAGTGCTGAATGCGCACCCACCATCTGGCTTCAATTACTGCGGCCCCTGACAGCTGGTAATTGATGATATATGCCCTTCTGCTGCTCGTGTCTGCACGGAATATGCAGGAAGTGGAGCAACTCTATGGCCTATTGCGTGCTGACTAAAAAGACAGGCATGCGAGGCCCAATTGCCATGCAGATGGCAAAAAACGAACACGAAAAATCACGAGCATTCAGGAATGTTTGGGTAGCTTTTCGGAGACCCTGATTATAGGACTCTTGGCTCCGCCCACACTGCTTCGCAGTGTGTGACGTAGGCCCGAGCCCTAAAAAGGGGTAATTTGGATCCATCAGAGTGATTTGTCATCTCTCCATTTAATTTGTTTCACCCTTTGCATTATTTATAAAACCCATGTAGAAATATTACTTTGATCATATTCCTGATCAGCATAGCGCATCTAGCACAGTTGTATGTCAGAATATCATATACACAACTGTCGTCTGACATAAGTATTCTCTTCTATGTGTCTTTTATGAAAATATTTTTCCACTGAATGTAGATTGTCTTTTATTTACTCAAAAGGGTAGAATTTTTGTAAATGATGTTAATGGCACAATATTTATGTCAGAGGCTACTTTGCCACTGGTATTTTTATATCATGTCATCATCTTAAGGTCTACTTCTAGTTTCTAGCATGCAATTTCTTTCAATCACTTGATTTTTCTTAATGTTGCCTACTGCTTTGTAAAGGTCTCTCAGCTGCTGACAATGGCACAACCTATGCAGCCCTCTCACCATGGCATTCCCCTGCAATACTCTTTCATTTTATGTTGTGTCCAGAGCATGACACATGCCATTCAGAAATGATTTACTAGATCAAGTTAACCTTGTATTCTGTGCACTTCACTGTTTACACTCAGCTTTAAACTACACCTGCCTGTCTTCCCTGTTTCTCCTAAACCAGGGTTGAATGGACATTTATGCTGTGTGGGGCACAGCCAATCTGTTACACCATTCCATAGCACTTTCAATGCAAGCATTAGGGAGTTTGACTCATTCTGTTGAGTCAAGGCAGAGGTGTTGAACTACAGTAACTCATTAAATGTATTTTAAGAATACATCTCTCCTTCCTTCCCATGCAACCTTTGGCTTCTGCTAGCCAGGGAGCCTGCAGCATACACAATAATGCCCATTTGTGGTACTGGTTCAGGTTCACCTGATATATTGTGTAATTGAACTACCTCTCAGAGAATCTTAAACAGGTAGTGCCACAGCAGGAATGGCTTCAAATAAGAGAACATTTTTTCTTCCTCCCGCATATTTTCTTCCATTGGGCCTTCCACACCCCAATGATGTCTAGATATTTCATCATCTCCTTATCTATTCATAATACAGGCATTGGGTGAGGGCTTTCATCAATTTATTTATCATTTTGGAGGCCTAGAACTCATACTGGGATTCTTACTGTTGGCCTTCAGACCTTATCCCCACACCAACCCCGACTGAGCATGCCAGAGACCTCCTTATCATCCCAGACAGCAAACTTACTCTGGCCTCTCAAATCAACACCGTTACCTATGCATGTTATGCAAGATATTCAAATGACTCCACCAGTACTCAAGGTGCACCATGACCCAGGCCTTTGTCACAAGAAGTTTGGGTTATGGCAAAGCACTCTATGCAGGAACACCAGTGCACCTTATCCAGAGACTCCAGACCATGCAGAAATCCACCAGGCTCATCCTCCACAACCCTCGAAGCATCCCCATCAGTCCACACCTCAGACAGCTGTACTGGCCCTTGGTCCAGAAATGTTGCCAGTTCAAGCTAATCACACACATGCTTTAGCTGGAATCAGTTTAAATAAAACTCTGATTTCACGTTGCAAGGACACAGGTCTGATCACGGATTACAGTGTTGCAGCCCAACAGGTCAACGAAGCTTAGACGTTGTAGATCAGAAGATCAGCTGCAAATCATCACATAAATATTAATCACAGTCTTGATCTAAGTTCAGTCTATAATGAGAATGTTTAAAGATTTGAAGGGTTTTAATATTTCAAAGTTTACTAGATCATCTTTATTCAGGATAATATATTTTATTCATATTAATCTCAAAATATTCACTTGTTTACCGAATTGATAAAGAAATATTGGTGAATTCAATAAAAATGCAATGCATTAAACATGACCATAAAGGAAGAAAATCCCTATTCTAAGAATGGGACAAAAGGTGTCAGATGGAACCCACAAAGAGTTCAAGTTCGAAAGAGATTGGGATCAAGCCTAAAGCTCATATATCCAAAGGTCATCAATAGATCAAAACAGAACCTCAAATAAATAGACATTCATGAAACTCAGTAAAATCTTAAAAGCAATAGGCAATAGGCAAGGGAAATTGTGCAGCAGCAACTGTATAAATAGCGAGGGTAATAGAGTTGGGGCATGTAAAGGCATGTGGAAAGCGTCTCTGGAAAAAAAAGGCATCAGAAAAAGTGTAGACCTACTCTAAGATCTCATACTCTTATAAACAGTCAAAATGTATGTTGCAGTTATGTTGCATCTTCTCCTCCTCTTGCCCAATCATCTTTCAGGGATCTTCCTGTGAACAAGTTCCCTCCTTTCCTTCTCGCGAGTACACAATAGTATATAGACCTTAATCTTCGAGAGTGCAACTTTGCTATTTTAGTCTGACTACACATCAAGCCTTTTAATTCTAAACATCCTTTCACACATATAGGATTACATTTCTAACCTTCTAGTGAAGCAAATGATATGTTAGTAAACAATGGATTATGGAGAAAATGAAATATTTGCACTAACAAAAGATTACTATTTTTCATGTCCACATACCTTGGGAATAGAGCAAGTATGTTAAAAGAGGTCAAGTTCATTTTATGGACTGTATTCTGCATGTCCTAATTTTAGCAATTGAAAAATTCTAAACAAATATTCAAACTCTCCTTCTATAAGTTAAAATATGTTGTACTGTTATAGTAAACATTTATTTAATAAAACATGATTATGGAAAGGTAAAACATTTAACATTTGATGCAAGCATCAGCACGTTTTAGTCAAGCTATTCATTAAGCAATGCTGCTTTATACAGTTTTGAGGCCAAGTACATGTAAGTGTGGCTATCTAAAATTTTGCACATTTTTAAAGGCATTTTATTTTGGTTAAGTGTGCACGTTAATATTGCACATATACTAGCAGTAATAAACTTTATTTTGTAGCCAAGTACCATCAAAGTGCGAACATGCAAAAACTTTACGATAGATACATCATAAAACCATTTTAAGACATGTAACAGAACAATTCATTCAAAGAAACCAAACTTGTTCAAGCGTCATAATATCTTTAGCCATTACTTATGTGCAAAATGGAGGCAAATGTCAAGCAGAACTATGTGCAAATTGCGCAATAAATACATAAAAACACATGAAAATTATCTTCCCGCGTTATAGATAAAGTCAATATTTATAAGAAATAAAACAATCACAAAAAAATGTGCCCTAGTCGCTTGGGGGCACAATAAGTAATCTACCTCGTTCGTGCCATGCCGCCTGGAAAAATGGGCGCAGAGCAATGGCTATTACTGGAGTGGTTTCACTCCTTAGTATTCTAAGGGCCACTATATATTTTGTTAGTTTCAAATTTTGGCACACCGGAATGATCCATTTCCTGCGCGGGTCATGGTAACTCGGGCAGAAGAATAATATGTGTGCCTCCTCTTCATCTGCCAGGCCACCTACCAGACAAATACTAATGCTGAGGGCCTGTGCCATTCCATTGATTTGTTACTGATCTCAGAGGCAAGGTGCCAAGCCGAAAGCAGATATAAAGACTTTTGGCTAGAGGGAGGAAAGTAAATCTAAAATGTCCTCGTATCGAGAAAATTGCTTAATATCTAAACATCTGTTTGTTAATGTACCAATTGAATCGTTATTGCACATATATATTTTAATATATTTGTTAGCGTTTAGCTCGCAATGCCTCATCAATAGGTTTTCAAGGCACTGCACAACACTGGACACTCCTACCTCAACCACCGCCTCCACTTCCATCAAAGCACCAGAAGCCTTCGCCCACTCACCCTACATATGTAGACGCTGAGCCAGAGGACAATCCTTCCCCTACCTGCAGCTATGACCTGGAATGACCTTCCCCTTCCACGTCAGGTTCTCCACGTCACTGCTGGAATTCTGAAAGAAACTGAAGATTTGGCTCTTTGCCCAGGGCTCTAGTCCTTACAACAACTGCGTGCAGCCAGACTCCGATGTCATCAGCTAAGCGCCTGGAAACCCTCAAGGGTGATAAGCTGCACTCGAGGAATCTACTGACATAGCCTAACATAACCGAATCGAAATTCTCATTTGAATCCCTGACCAACTCATGTTACAAATAAGATGCATCATAATGCCTTCTGGGGTCACGTACGAGCACATCGTGCTATCCTGTGTATCCTCCCATTCTGATACAGCAGTAATAATAAAGAGTTCAGCTTTTCAAATCATTTCTGGAATGTATTTCAGTATATTCTGAAATGATTATATTCTACATAAATGAAATCTTTTTTGACTTTCCAGCTCTGAAAAAACAACTTTATCATTAGCATTTGTGAATACAGACCTTAATGTCACTTGTTAAAGATTTCTTAGAAACGCGGTCAATGCAGTCCACAGCTCCTGCTTGTTGACAAATGTCAAAGAAAACTGAATTCTGGCTGGTGTGCTTTATCAAGAAAAGAAGGAGTTAGGTCCTTAGCGGGACTGAGGGTGGGCTGGACCTTTATACTGAAACTTGAAAAAAGGAAGGTGCCCAAACCTCATATCATAGTCAAACAGTTATTTCATCAAGACCAAATGCCAATTGATTAGACCTGGTCAGGTACTTTTATTTATACCAATTATTCGTATTTTTTGTTTATATCCTTTTTCTTAACTTATTTTTCATAGGCAAAAAAGAATATACATTTACAACATATACAACATGGCATTACAAACTAAGCATTTGGCAAACAAAACATAAATTGGTCTAATCAATTGGCATTTGGTCTCGATGAAATAACTGTATGACTATGATATGAGGTTTGGGCACCCCCCCTTTTTCAAGTTTCAGTATAAAGGTCCAGCCCACCCTCAGTCCAGCTAAGTAACAAGAAAAGAGGCCACTGGTCACAGATTTCAATGAAAATACCTTTCAAATGGGAGAGTCAGTGGATTAGTCAAGCACAGTACCCTGGCGTGACAGCTCTTGACTGAGCCCGAAGGGGGGAAGGCTCCATGTAGCTTGCAGAGGGGCACCTCAAGCTTTGTTATGCTATTGGGGAGAGTACTTGTACCATCCCTTTAGAAAGCAGGGCACAGTACCCATTTCAAAAGAGCTACATAGCTGACGTCTTCTCTTAATGTATCCATGGAATTACAGATACAACTCAAAGGGAGCAGGCTCAGCAGGGAACTGAAGGGCACTCTTTCAAAACAATACATATAGGGTCACCCACCATCTTCAGCTCTAGCTCATGCACCTCATTCTATTGGTCAGTTCCCTCAAGGTGACCTGCACCTCCTATTAATATAAGACCCAACACCATCACTGTAGGCTTTCCCCACAATAATCCATCTCACTAACATGCCTTCGCCGTTTAACAGGTATCCGAGGGTTTGGCGTTTCTTTTAGGCATATATGAGCATATTCACGACTTACTGGGGAACATCTTTACGGTAGAAGGGGGTCGTAGATGGGCATGTGGAAGGAAGACTGAAATGAGGATTTAGCAGTGTTTCCATGAGCTTCTTTCAGAGGCCATTGCCCAAACCCGTGTCTATGGCTCTTAAACAATGGGGCACTGGATTTAGATAAATATGCCTCTTTTGGGAGGAGAGTGAGCTAAGGCTAATTGAGAAGGAAGTTTGTTGTAATGGATTAGAAAAGCATTTTGCAGCTGTTCCCTCGTAATTAAAGCACTATTAGAATTCACATTGGGACCCTTTACGTGCGTGCCAGTTATCCAAATGCAAGTGTACAGCATAAATGAGAATATGTCATGGCACCAACACTGTACTCTTGAGTTGTTTTCACAACATAACGTATAACTTTCGATCGGAAACAAATGGAGAAATGTGCACGTGTGAAAAGAGGTCATAAGTGGCAAAAAATAGTGGTCGGGTGTGCTAATTTCAGTAACCCGTTAAACCGCGTTAAATTCATTATATCATGATAGGGCTCTGCATGGGTAATATTGGAACCTACAGAAAAGGATTTATTACCATGATGTGAAATTACAGCATGACCACTGTTTTAAACTAAATCGACCACCACCAAAGGGAAATTAGAAAATGGGTAACATACACTCATCATTACTTGCAAAGAGAAGAACTCTTCTTGAAATGGCACGAAAAGCTATTTAATGGGTGCGGTTTCAATGTTTATCCTTATTTGAAATAAACTTAAATTATTGTACATTAATCCAGAACAATGGTATACAATAACTAAAATATAATACTTCTTCTTATTTTTGCAGACTAAATTGTACCTGTCAACACAAGGAGGCAGAAGTGAATAAGACCTAGTGATGGGAATTCTTTTAATGGTGAGTTTATTTTGTTTAAAAGAATCGCTTTTGACAAATCCTTACAGGCAGCCAAAACTTGAAGGAGGATCTTTCTAGTCTGTTTTTCAGTGACTTGGCTGTGAACCTCTGAATGTAAAGGAAAGTGACAGTGCTGTGTTCTTAGAGGTTGTCGGTATTTAAAGAGATTTGACGTGCACAACAAAATACTGAATATTTTTAGACGCACTGCTGGCAATATCTTTTTTATGGAATTGTAACTTAGACATATGTAACTGATTGACAGTAAATCTTCACAGAGAGAAAAGACATATTTGACAGTAAGACAGATCCAAATATGTGTGTCATGTACTTGTAAGCAAAAGGTAATCTATTTAACTGTTCTAGTAAGTTTCGGATGATCACATAGTGTGCCTTTCATCACTGTCCCATCTATCTAACCTGAAGCCTAGAGTAGCAGAGGCTGAACCCCTAAAAAAAGCAATAAAATCAGAAGACCATATTGACTTTGTCCACTAATTTTTCAAACTAGCACTACACGTGCTGCACAGTGCAAAACGCATCGGTTTCTATTTTACATTTAAGTGCAAACACCCCCCATGGAGACCTGGTAGTGTAACCGAATGATTATCTTGGTATTAGTCAGTGCTTAACTTGTAAAACAATAAGCTTGTGCTTGGCCCAAAGTTCTGCTCCTCATTCATAATCCATCCAAGACCAGATGCTCCCTTCCCCTTTATTACACTTTTTCAAGTTCTTTTCCATCCACGCTTTCTTTGTCTATTTTTTTCTTCCTCGTTTCCTCCTTCTGTGTTTTCCTCTCTCATGCTCTGGCGACCGTTTAATGAGGAAAAATAAAGGTTGTTCCCCAAAAATGAGTGCCGGTGGGTCCCACCAGCTCAAGTTAAGCACTGCAGGTATTCATTTTTGAACAGTCTCAAAAAGATGCCCTGTTTGATCCTGCGTTTCAGTTGCAAGGGGCAATTAGATATTTATTATCTGGTTTGGTAAAGACCATGTAGAGGAGCGCCAACTGCTCATTTTATGTTTTAATGCATGCAACAATAACCCATAATGCTCTGACTGCCACGCTCAAAGAACTGAATTAATGATGTAATTCTTGAATTTTAATCTCCCACAGAAGCAATACTAGAATTAATGTTAAGCTATAACATCTTAAGGATTCTCTGTAAACTCTGTCTGTGTTTGACTTCTAGCCTGATTACATTAGATTAGATTAAAATACTTGTAAAGCGCATGACTGCCTCGGCAAAGAGGCGTCCCAGCGCTGGAGAAAGAATAAGCAGGGGACCAGACCTAAGGGATTAGACCTGAGAAAAGAGCCAGGTCTTCACAAGACGTCTGTAGGCCTGATAGTCAGGGTTACTTGGATTGTGTAACCCCTCCGCCATTACTGCCGCCATGGGGCAGCAAATGTTGGGACCACCAAGGGTGTCAAATGGCCTAGCTACACCACTGCATATATTTGAGGCATATTCAGAAACACATGCCCAATGCACACAATAACTGACCTGTAGTCCCCAACAGGCCTCTGTCCTAGAATGGAATTTGGCTAGCGTTACATATGTACCCGGCTCGTGCACATACAATGAGGTGCTGGACGCACCTGACCTGCATAGCATAGGTATGTCCAAATGTGTACGACCAGTTGATATACTTGACTCTATCAAATGCAACTTTCTGATCCTGTAGCTGGTGTTGTTTCTCCTCAATAGTTCAATTAAATTTTATTTACATTCTCATCATTGCCATCCTTAGTACACTGAAAATCGCACACAAATGTTAACTGATCATTTCCTCCCCTAAATACTCTTGTAAGATGAATTCAAGTCATTCTTATGAGGATAGGTCAACATAGTTGTACTAGTTATTGAAATGGAAATGTAAAATATGGTTGCTTTCTAGAGTACCAACAAGCTTCCTAAATGCAGGCTTTGTGTTTTTGAGGATATTCATGTAAGGGAATACAACCAAAGGCCTTTTACAAACTCAATTTGAAACATATTATTGTGATCAGTGGTAACTATTGCTCGGATCTCTTTAGGAAAGAATGTGCTGGTGCATTTGGAAGAAGATATTAATTCCAAGGCCATAGCTTTCTCTAGGGTAAGCCTCCCCATTCTTTCATTGTGCTGTATTGGTCTAAAGGTAGAGCATGTGTTGTAACCATGCTACCTACCTTTCTACTGGGAGGGGTTTTGTTTTTAAAGCCCTGCATACATGATTTGGAGAAGAAAAGGAAATGTAACATACTTTTTGCATCAGACATGCTGACCCTTCTATTCATTAAAATATTTTAGAGTAGGGCGCAGTATTATTTTAGTTTAGGGCACGAGATTTCCAGTATTTCTAAAGTTTATATTTCATTGCAAGGATGAACATTACACATGCTAACGGGCATTTTGTATTGCTCTCCAACCCTGCGGTAACCGAAAGCATTGTTATTTTTTGATAATGTGGCTCAGGAGGATTTAGCTGAAGCAAAGCCATGGTGGTCCATTCAATCTGCCCGTCACTCAAAGTGAAAGGTTTTCTTTGGTAATGTAAGAAAAACATCACCTCAGTATTTCAAGAACTGTCAATGCTGGATTTTTTAAAATCCCATTGTTCATGACGAGCTCAGCTCGTCATGAGTGTATGGAGGTGTACATCATGACGAGCTGAGCTCGTCATGAGCGTCCAAGGAGTTAAGATTGGTTTGAAGTTTCATTTACAATTTTGCAAACAATGAAATACAACTAGCGTACACAACAGTAAGACTATCAAACAGAGAAGACGACTGTAGGAGAATTATTGGGAAACACAAGCCATTTCTTTTCTACAAGTTATCTTTACACAACAATCAATACAAATATGGTCACTTCAGGAATAAACTCAAGATCTGCCTTTTTGACTAAGTCCAGCAATCGAGCGCCTGTAAACGCTAACAGGTGATAAGCCGTACTCTACAAGTACTAATTGATTGATTGACTGACATGACAAAAAATGTAGTTTTGCTTAGTAAATATATATCTGGTCAGGGATTGCAGCAGGCAAGGGGCTCATGATCTGGGTCCCAATCCGTCAGTAAATATCTTAGGGAAAGTATCGAGACCAAGGCAGGTTTGATTTTGTATTTGCAACTAGAATAAAGATTTGCATAACCTTTGTCGACACTTACACAAAATCACCTGAGGCAGACAATTTGTTTGTGTAAAGTTAATGGATCCCCTTCCAATTCCCATAATAATGAGCAATATGTATATACGCCACTTTTGTTTAAAGTGTCATTGGGCAGCCGGCACAGAGGAACCAGGAAAATCTAATGAAGGATAAAGTGCAGAAGGTATCCGCATGTCAAAAAATTGTTTTACTGAAGACCATGAATGATAATTAAAAGATCAACGCTATAAGATTATCCATTGTTTGAGGACAATTATTTGTATGCCTGCCTGCGAATACTCCCATGAGATGATGTTCTCTGAATCAAATATTTGAGTACAATGATAATTATATGTGACAACGACAGAACTATTGGAACTCTGTGATACTTCTAACTGGCGATCCGGCTGGACCCCGGTTTTGGAACTCTATATGAGTCCTTTGAAATCTGGATTTTTGAATAAACAATATATTTACTCCCTGGTCATTGCAAGTTTGGAGTGATTATCTGGATAGGTCCTGAGGAAGGTGGTCTTTACATCTCAACCCCACCGAAACGCGCGTCGACCTTGTGTGGAACCCCGAGCATGGTATTGTGGTTCAAGTTGTGGCAGGTTTTTCCTGACCACTCATTACACTCAACTGTGTACAGATACAGGATGTATGTGGTGGTGTGAAAGTGGATGAATTTGAATGATTGTTGTATGGTTGTATTTATTAAATTCTAACCAGGGGGATTGTGTGTTTTTTTCTAAAAAGTATTTCTTTTGTTATGTACTTTTATGTAATTTCTTGATCTGTAAACTTATTAACCAATGAGGATGGATTTATAACCATGTAAAGCTAAGAAATAATTATTTATAATATGTTTGTTTAAAAAAGTGCCCAAAGAAAAGAAAAAATATATTTTCATCTTCAGAAAAAGAGAAACAAGCTTTTGATAAAATAAAAATAACACCAAGATGATTACATGTGTCACTGTTGTATTCTGATGTTTGTTTAAGCTAATATGAACAATGTTCAAATGAAAATGAAGTATAGGCTATGAGGGAAATATCTAGTATTGTAAAGACTTTAAATCCCCTCTTTTCCTGGCCTAAAATACGGTTAGAGGGGGTCCCGTTTTTTTGCTATTCGCCACTTTTGGCACATATGTCTTGACCAGAGTTGAAGAGTGGTTAGCACAAGCGGACAGGATTTATTTGTCAAAGGAATTGATTGACTATTTCAAAATCTTATCTCATTTCATATATTGGTGTCCAAGTTTTAGCATCCTAATTAGTTTTCAAATTCCATATGGATGTTAAGATTCTCATCTTGTTACTAGATTTTAGTTTAGCTTTAACCATCTTGCCAACATTGTGTAATAAAAACAAACTGTAAAGAAAAAATGTATACACCAAAACCGGTCCCTGGTTGCTTGTTTCCACTCTAGTGAGGACCTGGCTCCGCAGCTTGGGCTGGAATGTTCCCATGAGGAGCAAGGGTAAGACTGATTTGCATATGGCTGGGTCCAAACTGAGGTGGTGACCAAGAAACTAGGGACTAAACCCAGATCTGTGAGTCGGGGTGAATGTTTGCATTGTTCAGCATTCCGTCAATCTGTTGTTTTCACTTTTAGAAAGTTGGCACTTTTGTTCTCTAACCATTTGGTGCATGGAGCCTGTTCCCGGATCACATGACTAGGTCTGAGTGGCAGTTGGCCTTTGTGTATTCCTTCCAGACAGCATCATAATAGAGGGTGTTGGCAGGATGGGCAATCTCTGATTTGATTGGCTGGGTCTAGGGCAGGGAGGCAGGTAGGTTTAGACACCTCACCTCTTCAGGGAGAAACTCCAAAAGTTTCTCCCAACCAGGTATAAATATTGGACCCACAGAGCCACTCTCCAGATGATTTCAAAATATGTGGACGACTCAGGAGAAGAGCTGCTGTGCTGCCCTACTGCTCTGCTGCAAGAAGCACTGCTCTGCTTCCATAGGAAGAAGGACTGGACCAGCACCTTCAACCCAGGACCACCAGAGTGACTCCAAGGACTAGTTGGCTGGCCTTATGATCAGAGCCTCAGGGACAGAAAAGGCTCTAACTATCTTGCACCTGGACTCTGCCGGCTGTAAGTTGTAACCACTCAAGTGTTCCCTCTTTTGTATTGGACCCTTGGAAGTGGGGATAAAGGTATTCTGCCGACCCAGCTGTGGTCTTCCTCAAAACCGATGCAACCCGACACACAAACCTGCAATGCGGCCTTCGCAGCTAACTGGCAGAAATTGACATGGATCTTGCAGCTCCTTATCGAAACCAATGCAGTGCGGCACAGCTTGACGTGGGACCCCGCATCACACCTTGCACCAAGCACATAAGGTACAATTTTTAGCCGGCCTAACCTGAACTTATGAATTCGACCCGGTCCGGCGTAACCACAGTTATGCGTCTTGTGCTCTTACGCACTATTTTTACCAAAATATTTAGAATTACTTATCTCCTGTTCTACTGATTGGAATTTTTATTTTGATTTCAAATAATGAATTAAAATGTAAGTTTGTGTTTTCACTTCATTACTGTTCAAGTACTGCTTCAATACTTTACACATTGCCGCTAAGTTAAACCTGCCAGTTTTTTTTTCAAGCTAACAGACGGTTAGGCACGGGTTAATTTAGTGGGGGTTTTTGTGGTTCACCCTGATGAGGATTGTCGCTGTTGGTTGAATTATGTTTCACCACCCTCAACCTACAACCTAGTTTCTCAAGGTTGTCCCAAATGGAAGTTAGCATTTACCGGCTGGCCTAGTATAATCTTGTGCCAATTAGTCTACCAGCCCCTCTACAGTAATAATGACACTGGGGTGTTTTTACTGTCAGAAAGTGCAAAACTCAAGATCATGTCCTTCTTTTTAATATTCTGCACCCTGCTTAAGTACTTTCAAGGCCTACCTTAGGGTTGACCTACAAACGTTATAAAGGGAGGCTTGGACTTAGGAAAAAGGTTTATTTTTCCATGTTAACTTGGCAGTTTAAAAGCTGCCTGACTAGGCTGCAATGGCAGACCTACAGCTGTGTTTTCTCATTGTCACTGCAGTGTTGGCACAATAAGCGCTGCAGTCCACTAGAGACATTTATTTTACAAGCCCTGGGTACACTTTGTACTGTATTCTAGAGACTTCCAGGTATGTTAAATATGCCAATCTGGTGTTAGCCAATTGCTGATACACTTTCAGGGGTCTGAGCACATGCGCTGGGACCTGGTCAGCAGGGCCCAGTGAACTCCAGAGTTCAAAAGCCAGCATCATCAGTCCAAAAATGTGAGGGGGAATCATACAAAAAGTGGCATTTCCTTCCATAGGACTTCTGGAAACATCAGAATGTTCATGCTGCAGGGAACCAGGCCTCAGTAGAGACATAAGGCGTGTTTTCAGGGTAACAAGGTGGATTGCACAATATAGTGCTTAAGTCCAAATGTGACATTCAATTTTAGATGCCATAGGTGTAGTTATTGCACCATATACAATGGCGGTTTAGTAAATTAAAATATGCCAAATCAGGCTTTAGGGCAATTTTGACTTTGTTTTATGGGTCAGAGCACATACATTGGGCTCTGGATAGCAGTATCACAGTGTTGCAGTTCAAACGTTACAGCAGGTGAGTCTAAAAAAACCCAGAAGAAAACCATGGGTGTTCACCTATGAAGGGGGCACTTTGCAACACAAACATAGATCCGCTTTGGGTGTGCCCTATTCATCCATTGGACTGTTCAACCCTCATTCACATTTTACTTCTGTTCGCCACAACATACAGTATGAAGCAATGAGTCAGCTCACTTCAGCAATTGGCTCTTGCAGTGTGCCTGATGTGGATATCTGCCTAAAAAGAAGTGTTCTTTGCTAATGCTACCTTCTTTCTTTGCTTTATATGTTTATTTTATTTTATTATACATCCTAATGTGTTTACACTATGTCTTTGAGTTACAGGAATTCAAAGCCAATAGTACCATTTCTTTGCATCATTTACAATCATAATTTTCTATAGAGTGCATTAGAACTAACAGTATTTTCATTCCTGTTATGAGTGGTCTGTCTTTCTGGAAGCAGTTGTACTGTTCAATCAAAATGTATACGATTGTTATTTAAAAAACAATTATAAAAGGCATATGTAGGCCACGTTTAGGTGTTTCTGCTTTTGGTTTTTATTTTTGTGCCACATGCTTTCAAGTAAAAGGAAATGCAACCATTACAGCAGCCTGCCAATGTTGGCTTTGTCAAGACTTGCTTTGTGTGTACGTTGTTTCTTGCACCTCTATCACCTCTGGCAGTGTTGAGTTCTAGGCTACCCTTGGAGCAGTCAAGGGTGCCAACAGGACAACAAAACTTAAATCCTTGTGCAAGCTGTGATACAAACAGGTTTGCTGGGTCAGTGTTATACTTTTGGCTGCAGGGTGGATAAGCTAAAAATACTTACAAGAAGGGCTAAAAAACACAGTTCCAGCTAATTTTATGCTTGCACTGTCCCAGTCAAAGGATTGTTTTATAGAGTCACTGCTCCGGGTAGTCTATGGGTAACCTTTGTACAAGCTCAGTTATAGTTCTGGTGAAGAATTGGCTTGGTAGTTTGGTCTGCCCTGTTCCCATGATGCACTGGGCCAGGGACAGACTAATTTGCATATAGCCAGGTTCTGAGCTGGGATGGTGCAGTGAGCTAAATAACGGTGATGGATCAAGCCCTGATCTTTGGACTGGGTAAGAGTGGTGTACTTAATTCAGACACTCTGTTCATCACCACCCCCTTTTCTGAATCGTTTTTGGCCACTATAGGTGTGGCAGGGTATACTCAGACATGAGTCCCTTGCTCACTGCACCATCAGGATTCAAGCAAGCCGGGCCGACGACGGCTGAAATGCCAGAAACCGGTCCCCGGAAGCTTGTCTCCTTTCTGGTGAAGAATTGGCTTGGTAGTTTGGTCTGCCCTGTTCCCATGATGCACTGGGCCAGGGACAGACTAATTTGCATATAGCCAGGTTCTGAGCTGGGATGGTGCAGTGAGCTAAATAACGGTGATGGATCAAGCCCTGATCTTTGGACTGGGTAAGAGTGGTCTGCTTAATTCAGACACTCTGTTCATCACCACCCCCTTTTCTGAATCGTTTTTGGCCACTATAGGTGTGGCAGGGTATACTCAGACATGAGTCCCTTGCTCACTGCACCATCAGGATTCAAGCAAGCCGGGCCGACGACGGCTGAAATGCCAGAAACCGGTCCCCGGAAGCTTGTCTCCTTTCTGGTGAAGAATTGGCTTGGTAGTTTGGTCTGCCTGTTCCCATGATGCACTGGGCCAGGGACAGACTAATTGCATGTAGCCAGGTTCTGAGCTGGGATGGTGCAGTGAGCTAAATAACGGTGATGGATCAAGCCCTGATCTTTGGACTGGGTAAGAGTGGTCTGCTTAATTCAGACACTCTGTTCATCACCACCCCCTTTTCTGAATCAGTTATAGCCCATAGCAGCAATTACCATATCTCCTACATGTGCCTACCTCCACCTAGTGTCTTACATATATAAAATTGTATATTACACTTTAAAACTGACCTGCCTTCCCTGCTTCTATAAAAATGAGTTTGTAACATGTAGAGGTATCAATTCAAAAAACGTAATTCCTATCTTCCTTTTTATGTTGTTACAAATGTTGGCAACTTATGTTTAAAATGGCAAAGCCATGGTATTTAAAACATAGACCCATGTTCTAAGGTCATAATAATCCTCACTCAGGAACAGACAGAAGTTTATGACAAAATCGGAAGCGCAAGCAATGCATGAAATTGTGGATGCTCCGTGCAGATATTTCTTTGGATAAAATCGGAAGTTTCTGAGTTTTGCATCTCAAAGCGGGAACACCTAGAATTACCGAGCAATTCGCCATTACAGCATGTGGAACCCATAATGATGCAGCAGTACCTCAACTGGGAAAAAAGAACGTTTTGGTAAATCGACGCGCAGGATTATAGTATCATGTCACTGATAATTTGCTCCATGGTAGGATAAGGGTTTGTGTCACTTTGGACAGATTATTATCACTGAGAGCTCATGATCAAAGCTACCAGGAAACAGTCATTGAACTTATCACTATAACATATTTCAGATTGAACCAGTAAAGATGTCTGTGTACATATTTAACCTCAAATGCACTAAGACCATTAGGCAGCGCGTTGGAATTCATGAAATCTGAATACCAAATCAATTTTGACTCAACTTCATAACCAAGGATTATACTCAAGTTACACGAATATTGACTATTAAGAGAGGAATTCTAAATGCATTGTAATAATCTGTAAACCTTTGAGGGTTATTTGTAGTATACTAAGGAAGGAAGATGAGAATATAAAGTACAATTTACCCATGGTTGAGAACATAGCCTGTACACTTAATTAAAAAGTTACATTTGATGTACTTAAATTTATTTTGACATATCTGTGCTACGCAAGTCATGTGTACCCTAGAGAGAGCGATTCCAATGTAGGAAAGAAGCCCTATGTGGATAACATGTCACTGCTGTCCCTTCAGCATGGTTTTCTGAATGAGCTTCAAATATATAGATTATTTTATTAAGAAAATCTGGGTGCTGAATTACAGTGAGTTCCTCAGGTGCGTAACTGGTATTGGTGGCCCTGGCTCACAATGGGCACAATAGCAGAGGGTGCAAATGCTTGTGCAGCTCCTTCTATAGTACAGGTCTTGGTGCACATTTTGCTTGAAGGTACTTATGAGGGGGCATTCCTACATTGGCATGTGGACATGGTCCTATGCAAACCAGGAAATCCCTTACCTCTGCACCCACGCTGTATTACAAATGCTGGTAGAGAGGCTAAGGAGTTGTCGGGGGCACACTGATTGCACACCAAATAGAGGTGATGCAGAATCAATGGGCTCTCTTTGGGAGCCCCTCTGAATGCACCAAATGGTGACAAAGGGACTCCCTAGACATCCCCCTGCAAGTGAGCGCAGTCACTCACTGCACCCACCTGTAGGGGATCTCAGCCTCCCTTTAACATGCAGAATGGGTTTCCTTTTGCATAGTGAAAGGCAGATTGGAGACTTAAAACAGCCAGCAGGTCTTTTATTAATGTGCAGCATGCAGGGCAGGTGCTAGCTTGTTGCTGCACTGGGGATATCACATTTTCTGTACTTGGGCGCACCATTTTATCCTGCGCTTGATGCAACCAAGTTGGCCACAGTGAAAACAGGAGAGTAAGCGAAATTGGTAATAGAGATCTACAGCACTGGTTTTTGGTTTCAGACTTAAGTAAGGCTAGTGCTGTACCTCATTTGCTACATACAGTGATCAGGTATTGTTTCTATATGCTATGTGATATACTTAAATGTACTAAATCAGTTTTGGTGCTAAGGTCCTACAGTCAGATACAATGCTATTGCATCCGTTCTTGACTGGGTGTGTGCTACAAATGTTGCTTGTCCTTGACCGTGCATTAGATAGAGGGGGCAACTGTATATTGTAACTCCACCTGCCGACCTTCTGAGGCTCTAGTGGAAAGTTTTTCATCAATGTCACAAATAACAATATTCCCAAATATCTTCAGGGATCCAGATAGATGTATGTGGACCTTTGTGTATGTCATTAGCACTTTGAAATAGATTATCTTGTAATGGAAGTATTTTGTTAGCAGTCAAAAATATTTTGTAACTGAGCTTCTGTAAACTGATATCAAGCTATTATCATGTTTTACGCACCTTTTTGAATACTAAAATTCATATGTCTCTGAAAGAAGCAGGAAGAGAGCAACGGTGTTTCATTAATGAACTTATCTAAAAGGAAAAAAATAAGAGGCTTTTGTAAGGCTTTGAAAAATGTAACCCAGTACTCTAAAGTTTACAACTTTGGTTTGTTCTCGTAAATAAATTAAATGAATACATGAATCAAATCATGTGAGCATGCCAATAAAGCTGTAATCCACATGAAGCACATTAGAGAAGTCAAAAAGTATGTAAAGGATTTATCTAACAAACCATAATACCATCTTCCATCTAATTAATCATCCATGATTGCACTGCAATTGTGTCATTGTATGTGATCGTGATTTATCAAACCGGCAGAGAATTTCCATCAAAGCTGACATAATTCTATTTTTGAGAATTCCCCAAGATAAGAGTATGGGGACTGTTGCTTGGCAACTCCTGAGAAAATAGGGCAAAATTAAGTAAAACATACTTTTGGTTTTATATCTATCATCATCTTGAATGATCAACACCAGGGAATGTAAATATGGGTATTATATATTATAAACTGCAGGAGTATTGTTTTGCGCTGTTCCTTGTTTTTAGTCAGGAAGAGGTCTTGGTAGAATAAAAATTGGAATGAGATTCTCTATCCTATTTTAATATTTCACACACTTTTCTTTTTGCACTGCACCTACCCGTCTTATCAGATTCTTATGGTTGTCCAAGTGTTAGCTTGTGTAAACTATGAGTCCATAGATGGTACTATATTGTCTCAATGATCTAGAGACACTAGACCTAGGACGGAGGACCACATGAGAATATTGATCATACATGATATTGATGGGAATCCAATATAGCTATTCACTTTGCTAACACAGGGTTAACCATCTTCTGGATGACGCCTTGAGCTAGTACTCTTACCAATCTGTGGTTGAGACAATAGCTCTATTCCTGATAAATGACTCAGATGTTAGACCCATAGGTTTTCTAGGTTGCTCGAATGTAAATATGGGGTCATCTAAAACCTTTTGTGCCAATGTGTACGCTTCTGTGACAATCCTTTGATTATTGTGGTTGTCCATTAAAGAGGGCACAACATGCACATGAGCCAAGCAGGTCCTGGTTAGTGCAGATTTTCCACAGTTTTAATGGTTAGAAAATCAAGAGTTTATTAAAGGCACAGAGGCTAATATTATGCATAATCCCTTTATTGCCCTCATAAACAGCAGCAACAATTGAACTCAGAATCAAAATTATAACATTAAACATTCTGAAACTTCTAAGAACATTCCTATACCCTGGAAACTGCAGCCATCTTTCTTCTTTTTGCTGCGAAATGACGCAAAGTTCAATTCAACTCTTAAATAAAAAATATCTCTTCTGCTGTTTATTCGTAATTGTTTTCCCTAACATTAACACTCTTTTTTCTTTAGACACCTTCTTAATGTTATCCTGTAAAACAAAAATTCAAACACATCAATAGGGTTGGAAGGACCATGTGAGGGTTATTAGCCTGTGTGTCTTTAATAAAATCTTGAATTTCTAACAATTAAAGCAGTGGAAAATCTGCATTTTATGTCAAGTCATGGAGGCTAATATTATGCATGTTCAAAGCCCATCCATAATATTATCTACAGCATTTTCCACAGGTGTAAAGTAACATTTCTTAAATGTTGTATGATTAGACCAATCTACTGCCTTCATTATACCACTAAGACTACTGCAGGTCATATAAGCCTTGCTCTCCATTGCCCCTCTAGCAGAATGTTCACCATAATGACTCACATCCATGCCTGCCTTCCTCATTACGTCTCTAACCCATCTAGCTAGTGCAAGTGTAGACACTACACAATAAGGATGTCTAAAAGATATCAACAACTGAGTACATCCATTAGCTCTCAACTCGAAAGGTCTACTCTCATACTCCTTCAAACACCTTACCACACATAGACTATCATGAACCTTCATTCTAAGGTAAACCATCATCCTTGACATTATCTTTGTGTGCTTTATTACCTCAAAACTCACACCTTCTGGTTGAAAATATCTTTGACACTTCCAAAGCCCTTATGTCTGAGCCCCCCCTAAATGAAAACAAAAAAAAGCAAATCAATCATCTTCCAAGATAAAAACTTCAAAGGAAGCAGTCTCCTCCTAGTTTCTGTTCTGATGATGAGTGTCCTTTCCCTCTGGGAGAGCTTCAGCATTTGTTGGACCCCAGCTATAACAAAGCCTAGGAAGTTGCTCCTTTGTGATGATTTGAACTCGGATTTTTGTGTGTTGACAATGAAGCTCAGGCTCTGAAGATTTCTTGAATTATTTCAGCTTGATTGCCAGATGGCGCTCCTTGTCCATCTTTTCGACGAAGTATAGGTTGTTTAGCACCCCCATATGTGCAAAGAAACTGGCACCACTGCCTCTTTGTCTAGAAGGGCTTCCACTTCGTGATCTATAATCAGCAAATCTTCTTCTGAAAAGGATTTGGGGGTGGGTCTTTTCCTCTGTCTTGGTGTTCCATAGAACTTTATCTGAAAGTCCACTATGGTCTACAGCACCCAAGCATCGCCCATCATCTCCCTTCATCTGTGTAAAAATAATCAAAACCTTCCACTCTTTGCTGGGAAAAAGAGCTAGTCTCTACTGTGAAACCACCTGGCACGTTTCTTGCACTGCAAAAAGTTCCTCCTTTCACCCGGCCTCTGCAGATGATTTGGGTTGGAAAGAACCTGCCAAATCTTTTCTTGTCCTGCCACTGGAATGTTTTTTTTTATGCTTGGTACTTCTGGGAGACTAAATAGAGTGGATGGCCTGTTGAGCATACTCCTATACTATCGGCCCTTTGAAAACATTCTGGTCACACATTTTCCACATAGACTGTTGAATAGAAGGTGGTGACAAATTTGCTAATTTTTTTAATGAAGAGAATCCCAAAGTGACTGCCCTCAGCCAGTGGTAGCTGACTCACACATCTTTGGGACAATCTTTATTATAAAGGAATGCATCTTTCTGTGGATATCAGCAGAGAGAAGTCTGTTTCTTAGGACACATGAACTGCCTGCATCCGACAGGGTGTCCTGGGTGATTCTGTTGCAAAGTTTCCCTGGGCTCCTCTGCTATATCCAGATTCTTAGTTATGAGGCCACAATGTACAAGATCTTATCTTGGCATTATTTGCAGAACAGTCAGTCCCTTTTTTGTCTCTTTTACAAATTTGGTAATGAATATGGAAGTTTCTTGCCAACTATATTGGGTGTTGAGTCCACTTTCTCCTCTGGGGATGGTCTTGGCCACTCTGCTTTAATGTGTCACCTGTCTTTATCCAAAATCTTCCTAATCCTCCTGCTTACTTATTGGTCTACTTCTGCCACCACAATCCAATTCGCAGACTGTAGATGGTATATATCTATTGGGTCCAAAGGTGTTTCTTTTTTCCAGTCGGAACCTCTGAGGGGTTGTTTTCCCCCTTCGGACGTTTGGGACTGCAGGTATTTCAATGAAGTAAAAGAGTTTGCCTGATTTAGTTAGCTGGGAATCGGGTGGCAAATGTTGAGTTGGGAGGATAAAAGAAGCTGACTGGCCTGTATACGCGAACACATTCAAACTCTGTAGCTGCAGGCATTTCTAATGTCAACTACAAGAGTTCAATAATGCTAACCTAAGGTCAGGAGGTCTTTCTTTCTCCTTTTGAATCATAGCCTATGGATTCAACGAGCCTCATCTTTAACGACGTCGTAACGTACCATCTTTATGGGGGGGGGGAGAATCTTCGAAAAACTACAGAAAAGTTACATTCTATTTTTGATCCCCTTCTGTGTCTTCATTTTGTGTGCAGGTTAAGTGCTTCGAAGCTTATAGACATAAGAACTGCAAACATGAAATCTATTTAGGTGATCCTCCATATGTGAACCAGCAAAGGAGAGATCTATGCTACAGTGACCTAAAATGCTTTCCTGTTTATAGGATGCTTACTTTTGGGGAGTTTATTATTTGGGGTTCGCCTTCGAGGCATAAACCTTCATTAAGATATTTGGGAAACTGATGATTCGGCCAAAAACGGAAATTACCTATCGGTGATATCTGCATATCGAAAATGACCCGAAATGAAGGAAACTGGTGGAGAAGAACGGATTCTGCAATTTTCAGCTTCAAAGTGTCATGTCTGTAATAGTGTGCTAATAGCGCCTCTATAAAGCAGTGTATCCTGCGGTGTCTGCAGCTCTTACATTGATGTAGTCAGTATTAAAATCAAAGTTTGACAAGCGCAAGCCTAAACGAGCGCGCACTTAGGACCCGGCCCCCCGGCCCCCGCTCCTACCTCGGCTAGAGTTCCTGGCAGCTGGTCCACCCAATGGGGTGGCCGGCCGCGTAAGCCCTTCCGGAGCATCCTGTGACGCGTTTCCGGTGGGACAGAGGGCGGGGACAGGGGACCTATTTAGGGCCCGGGGGCAGTGACCTCTGTCTCTTAGCCCTCTGTTCCACCGGACCGGTTGCTGGTCGCGGAAGCGTCCTCCCCCACTTCCCGCCTTTTATAATTTAACTTAATTTAAATCCCCATTCTAATCGAGGCGGAGGTCGGCAGATCCTCGGGTGGCAGCGAGTCAGCACAGCAGTTCCATGGCGAGGGACGATGAGGGAAAGAGCGTCGAGGTCGGAGGCCGTTCATCTCGCCAGGTAAGGAGTCGGGTGTGCTCGGGGGCCTGGGTGCAGCCGCGGAGTTTCTGTAGGTAGTGCGGGGACTAGGTTGCTTCGGTGGTCTGCGGCTGCCGGCAGGGCCCTGGGCTCACGGGCTCCTTTCTGGGCGACGTGGACGGTCGGGGGTGGGGACCGGGTGCGGGGATCCCCTTCCCTTTGTTTGTAAAAATTTTTTAATTGAGGCCAGAGTAAAGAAATTCAATATCAGCCAGACTTTCGATAATCCGGTCCGTTTACTATACGAACTGGGGTATGGGTTCGAGCCTCGGTATCCACGCTAACCATCCTGTGAGTCAGGGCAAAACATTTAATCTCCCAACAAATGATGGTGTCTTTATGTAATGTAACTGGTGCTATGTAAGGCGCTCTGATTCATTATTCATGTTCACGCTATACGAACTGGGGATGTGGGTTCGAGCCTCGGAATCCACGCTAACCATCCTGTGAGTCTGGGCAAAACATTTAATCTCCCAACAAATGATGGTGTCTTTATGTAATGTAATTGATGCTAGGTAAGGCGCTCGGATTCATGCTTCACGCTATTTAAAACCATAGCTGCCAGGGTTTCAGATTGCTATGTGTGTCGTTTTTAAACATTGATTTAATGTGTGAGGAATGTTGCTGGTTTTAGTGGTGTGTACGCAGGGTTTCTTGGGGCACATACATTAAGACTGGTGTTACAGGCAAGGCGCGCACATGCCCATCTGGGTGACGAGTGTACACTTGGTGAACTGTTGGTCATAGGCGACTGAAAGCAGCTATCTAACCTCTGCTCTAGAATTTATTATGACACGGAAAATGCGTCCTATTTCATATGGAATAATGAGTACGTAATTTTTAGTCCGGATATTGGTTGAGCCACTTCCCTCTATCTTCATGCATGGAGGGAAAGATAACCTTTTAACCCTGCACAGCTTTGCATTGCCTGTTGACGAGATTTGGGCGGTGCAAATGCTACTTGTGTACACTGGAAAATTATTACCTCTTCGTCCCATGCCTTTACCGTTTAACATTACATTTGATTAGACATCTGTTGTTCAGCCCGAATGTACGCTGGGGTATACGCATGCTTACGTTATCTGTAAGGGCCTGGTACCAGCTGTCAGTTGGCCTTTAGGGTCGGCTAGTCTAACAATGAGCAGGAATAAAAAGCCATTGTAGCGCTTTAAAACAAATGTGTTAAAGCTCTTTGTGTCCCGATTTCCCCCGTGTCCGCCTGTGTGTTGAGTGTATATTCTGTGGCGGCTCTTACCAAACAAGGAGAAGTAGGGCGGGGATGAATTCCTTTATCTGAAGAGGGAAGTGCGGAGAACATGTCTAAATGAGTCGCACAAGGGGAAGTACACTGCAACAGTGCAACTTGATGCGGTCTAGTCACTGCCTGGCACCATTGGTTCGTAGACTTCCTAGATCCATGCTAAGGAGAAATTCCCTAATCAATCACGTTTCTCTGCATCACCTGGTCAGGCACTGGTTGTATTTTCAAGGTTTGATGAGCACAGCACAAACCTGGTAATAAGGGGGACACGTACTTTGGTTAGTACTGCAGTTAGGACCTTGTTTTTGAGTCCTATGTCAAGCAGTATGATCTTGGGCAGATTACCTGCTCCCCTCATTGTGATATGCAGTTATACTTAGCGCACCACTCATAATAATTGGATTTAAGCACTTTCATTACAGAGTATGGTACTGTGGTTGTTTTTGTATTTTATGAAGATATTTCAATAGCGCTAACTACCCCTGGGTGAGACTGAGGCTCTTGCCTGCATGGAGAGCAAACTACACAACTTTAAGGGTGCTGTATTTGTTTTGTGATAGGAGAAAAGTGTCTGCATTTATGATTTTGTCCCGTTGTACAAAACTTGTGCTAAAGGAAACATGCTTCAGTAGTGTTTTCCTTTTTCAGACAGATATCTCTGACAACAACAAGCCTCACATTTCTAATTGGGGGCCCAGCCCAGTAGGGTTGCAGTACCTTCCACAAATCACAAACAACTTGTTCTTGCTCCTAGCTCACTAAATGACTTTAAGGCATTAGCTAGGTAGATGCGAATGAATATGATGGACCCCTTAGGCAACAGCCTTCAAAGCAGCGGTCTTGTTTGAAGAAAAACGTACACACAGTGGACCTGAAAGCTAGTACATCACGACCGTCCTCAAGGGCTTTGCGTTTACATTAGTGATGTATTTCAGGAGGTCGTTTCTCACCACTATGATATGAACCGAGTGGTCTGAGACAGTTAAAACGTGTTAAAAACCACAGTTAAATATACACACATTTTATGCCCGTTATTGACTAATGCACCTTGAAGCTCTGGGGGCTTAAATAAATGTAATCGCTCATCAGCGCACAGTCACGAGGCTGATGCAGAATCGATGTTGCTGATGGCGCACCTTAAACCAGCATGGACTGGTGGCCTACTCAGGGGTTGGGGGGCCGTGGTACATACAGGTAGTGTTGGTGATGCGATGCACCAATGTTATGAGATATTGGTATGCAATGATAATGAAGTGCCTGTTACACTCAGGCACAATGGCGAAGGCGGCTCGGCACTCTTACCCTACTCACTTACTTGCGAACTTACAAGGTTTGAAAGCTGGCAACTTATGCCTCTGCCAACAGGCGGGAACTGCGGCGCGAGGCTTAGCTGTTTGATAAATGAAAGGGGTATGGTACGACACCATTACACAGCCTTTTGCCGGTTTGAAAGTGCCCGGTGCAAGTTTAATGGTAAACAAAAGGGCATACCAGAGACCACTTAATCGAACAATACTGGCCCTAGTCCCCATCCTTATCAGACCGGAAAAGGCCGGTTTAATCTTCAGACAGAACTATAACTAGGGGAGTGACATTCAGGGGGGTAAGTGTAACATGGACATGGTGGTCCACCTCCCAGATTGATAACCGGATAAATACCCAGTGAATAGTCCTTAACAAGACTCCCGTAGCGTCATAGGCCCTTGCGTTATCCTTAGTACGAACACCACTTTAGGCCTAAAACTAATAACGGATAAATGCCGCAGTGTACAGTCCTTAACAAGACTCCCGTAGCGTGATAGGCCCACGTATACCCTTAGTACAAACACAACTTCGAAAATAAAATCGTGTTCAGTCTTCGAAGAGCGCCGGGTTGGCATTATAAATCGAACTAGTGTTAAATACAGTGGGCAGCAGCTCTCTGAGCTCCTGGGTATGCGCGAGGAATTTTTTCGCGCAAACATAATATAATACTTATTCGTATTTAGTGACTGAATGGGGGAACAAAACTCGCGGTTCTAGGGACGAAAAATGGCACGGCCGGGAATTCCAGTGTTAGGAGAGTCGTGTTTAATAATACAGCCCCTGTCTCACAATAAAAGCGTTACAAATAGATCCCCTGAGATATGTGGGTGCACCGCGTGGCTTTGCTCGGCAGTGCTCCATGCAATCAAGGTGTACGCAGGACTGCATGCCATTTCGTATTTTTGTAGGCCCCTGTGCAATGTTGGTGGGTTGGCCGGAACTATCTGGTCGCATTTTGTATGCTACTGGCAGGTAGTGACGATTGGGCAGGGCCAGCCCGAACCCGTGAGGTCATAGTTACCATGGTAAAGACATGTATCTCATTACTACCTGACGGATCCCGCTGTATTTTTAGTTGGGACATGGGGGGGTCATGACTCACAATGGTAATGAGTCCAACACAATACTGTGTCCGGCTGAACGCGGGGGTGGTATTTCTCACACCGTACCTGGCGGGATCCTGAGGCTGGATGATAATACGGTGCCCCAATGTTGTTACTAGGCATGCGGGTGGTCAGTTTGTTTTGCCACATATCGAGCATGAGTGACGTTTGCACAAGGGTTACGACTTCGTCATGACTATGTCTGAATTTGCTATTTTTTCTCCTGTGCATTAGTGTGCCCTGTCGAGAGGGGAGAGTCACTGGAGAGCCTGGCGGCCAATGAGGCGCTGCTGAACGAGTATGCCTGTCGGGCGACACCACGCAGGGCAGAGGGCCCCAGGTGCAGCCAGGAGCCGGGAGGGTTTCGGTGAACCGACCCACTTGCAATGGGCCAAGTCGAGCTCAGTGAAGGGCCACTTGCGTCACATTGATGAAATTTGGTGAGTTGCGAGATCTCAAGGAAGGGCACGGAGCGCGGCCAAGAGCCTGGAATGTCTCGAGGGAGGCGGCTCAATGGGGGAATGGGCCGGGTTGTGCTCAGTGAAGGGCCGCCCGCGGCACATTCCACACCTAATGGTTTACAGTGAGGTGATGTATCATAAAGAGGGAGTACAGTTAGCACACACTTCTACGGATACTGGGATTAGAGACTGTAGGTCTTTCATGGAGCGCTGGTGGGGAAGGTGACGGACCTGTGGGCCCTGGTCACCTTTGTGGCGGTAGAAAGACCTTGTAACAGTAAAATTGACCGACGGAATGGACGGAAGTCCGCCTTGCGTACTCCCTAGGTCAGCACTGAGGGGGGGAGACGGTAAGCTCCCCGGTGGAAAATATGACCCCGGCTGGGGAGGCTAGGGCGACAGGTTACGAGCCTCCTGGGTCCCTGGGCAGCCTGGTGGTCGGAGGGCGGGCCCCTGGTGAGAACGGACAAGGATCAGAGGTTTGGGGCCCAATCCTCATGGGCGCAGGTGCGTGGATGCACCTGCGTGGATGCTCGGCAGGGAAGATGCGAGCTGGATGGCCCCTTAGTGCTGGAGGATGAGAATCTTGCTGAAGAAGAGAGAAAAAGACAAGAATAAAATTATGTTGATAAATAATAAAATTATGTTGATATAACTGAATAATGAATTTGAAATGCATCGTCATGTTTATGAAGTGTCAAAGAATAAACATGGCCGTTTTACACCCACGCAAATCTCTGTTGATGATTTAATGTGGGTCTCAAGTATCGGGTGGGAGCGGGGAGCATGCTGGGGGATCCGGGTCCTATGACAAGCGCAAGCCTAAACGAGCGCGCACTTAGGACCCGGCCCCCCGGCCCCCGCTCCTACCTCGGCTAGAGTTCCTGGCAGCTGGTCCACCCAATGGGGTGGCCGGCCGCGTAAGCCCTTCCGGAGCATCCTGTGACGCGTTTCCGGTGGGACAGAGGGCGGGGACAGGGGACCTATTTAGGGCCCGGGGGCAGTGACCTCTGTCTCTTAGCCCTCTGTTCCACCGGACCGGTTGCTGGTCGCGGAAGCGTCCTCCCCCACTTCCCGCCTTTTATAATTTAACTCCCACCCACCCGTCCCTTCAGCTCAGTAGTTAGAGGGCGTGTTGCGGTAGAAAGACCTTGTAACAGTAAAATTGACCGACGGAATGGACGGAAGTCCGCCTTGCGTACTCCCTAGGTCAGCACTGAGGGGGGGAGACGGTAAGCTCCCCGGTGGAAAATATGACCCCTGCTGGGGAGGCTAGGGCGACAGGTTACGAGCCTCCTGGGTCCCTGGGCAGCCTGGTGGTCGGAGGGCGGGCCCCTGGTGAGAACGGACAAGGATCAGAGGTTTGGGGCCCAATCCTCATGGGCGCAGGTGCGTGGATGCACCTGCGTGGATGCTCGGCAGGGAAGATGCGAGCTGGATGGCCCCTTAGTGCTGGAGGATGAGAATCTTGCTGAAGAAGAGAGAAAAAGACAAGAATAAAATTATGTTGATAAATAATAAAATTATGTTGATATAACTGAATAATGAATTTGAAATGCATCGTCATGTTTATGAAGTGTCAAAGAATAAACATGGCCGTTTTACACCCACGCAAATCTCTGTTGATGATTTAATGTGGGTCTCAAGTATCGGGTGGGAGCGGGGAGCATGCTGGGGGATCCGGGTCCTATAAATGCTGCTTTGAGCCTGATGTCGCAGAAGCCATTAGTTCTTTAAATTCAGCTTTGTAGCTATTAAAACAAGAGCATGGCCAAAGAAAGCGCGGCCATTAGAAGCCGGCCTGCAGGAGAGGATGAACTCACGGGCCGAGGCGTCAAAAAATGGCTAGAGGCAAGGGACTCGGGGGAGCCAGCTGGCTACTACTCACTTTTATAGCAATAAGTGAAGTTTAATTAACACTTGGAAAATATACAACAAACGAGGTTAAATGGAAAAATGTCAATTTAGAGAGCTAAAGTCGAAACTATGAGTAAGACAAAGAACCAGTGTTGAATGCAGTCTTGCACAGCGCGGTCAGATGTGTTCTGGAGTCAGCTTTTCTGCTTCAGGCCCGTGTTGCGCACTTAGACAGACACTTGTCGCTTGCGCGAGGCCCTACGGCATTGACATTCTCTCCCCATCGCCTGTTGAGCAGGTATAGCTTTTAGCATTCAGAATATTCTCGAAGCTGAAGCGCTGCCCCTTTTCGGCACTTACTGTAACTAGATGCTCAAACGCGAGCCCCACAACCTATTTACGACATATGAAATGTATTTTGTATACGGAACTATTGCACCTATCTATTTTATATGCCCCACGTTAGTGACGTTCCTGGCGGTATCTAGTTGTGCTATCCTACCGCCGCTCTTTAAATTGTTCGTTATTTTTGGTTTCGGTTTTTCGTGCACATCCCTTTCAGCAGTTGCGAAACAATGAAAGTGTACAGCAGTTGTGAAAGAATTAAAGTGTAGCTGGTGAATGCACGAAACAGCACAAGGAGGCGTTTAGTGCTGATTTGCATGATTTTGCAAAATAAGATGCACGGTTGAGAAATTATTTCTCCCCCTGAAGGAGGTCAAGATTCTGCCCTGTAATTTTCCTACGGGAGGAAATTACAGATTGTTTACAACAGCAGATACATCTCTCCTCATTAATTCTTCTGCTCTCTTTAAAGGAAACTAACTCTTGGCATGCTGGTCTGTTTTGTGTCGAAGATTTCTTGACTTCCCAAAGCTTTCTAAGCACAGAGGAACTTATTTATGAGAACCCTCCGTCACTTTTGCACCACGTTAAGTGGTACATGCCTACATGGCCTGCTTGCGGGCAGAGCGACTGGTGCGGCCGCGCTGGGCGTTGACCTGGGAGGGAGGGGTACTGTGTTTAGCAATGATACATTATTTAAGAACACCTGCCTCATATTTCCTTCAATGTCCATTTTCCAGGCAGCATTAATAATGTCAAGATAGCTCTTGTGAATCATGTTACTTCTAGAGAGATCAGAGTTTTGTCTAATAGCAGTTTTGATTCACCATAAAGTAGCACAGAGGGTTAATATGCCTGCTGCAAAAAACGCATACCATGTAGATCACAGATCTGTATTTTATGTGGCTAGCTGAGTGGATAACTGCTTTTAACACAGGGGTCCTTTTGTTACCACAGTTCATAAGATGCAACACTAATATAGAACAGTGACTGTTACGGATTGTCGCCAAGAGCTGCATGCAGACTGCATAAAATAGTTTAGGAAGTTATGTTTTTTTTCCTAGTCTTTCATGATCTATTCCTATAGGTTGCTGAAAAGAGTTTGTTTGGGTAGATATACATTCTTATTATTAAAGTCAGCATTTACCTGTGCTTTAAAAAATATGAACTGTATGGAGAGAGGGGCACACGGAGAGATATGGGGCCCTTTTGTCAGTGGTAGTGAGGGAATCTGAGGAGGAGGTCATGGGGGGTGAGGGGAATGATAGAAGTGAATATCGCACTGGGTGCCAACTTCGCTAAAGCCTAGCCTACATACCTGACACAGGGATCTTATAAAGATGTAATGAAACCACACAAAGCCACCCTGCTTGACTTTGAGTGGCCTCATAAATTATGAGTAAGGAGACACAGTGCAAATTTCTGCATTGCCTTTCTCTGCGTCCAAGAGGCGTTTAATGGGCGTTCTTTGCCGAGGCCCTGTAAGTTAAATACTACTAGTGGGCCTGCAGCACTGATTGTGCAACCCACTCTGTAGCCCTTTAAACATGGCTCAGGCCTGCCATTGCAGAGCCTGTGGTTGCAGTTCGACCTGGGAAGTTAGACCACTTGGAAGGCCCAAACCTTCCCTTTTATTACATGTAAGACACCACTAATGTAGGCCCTGGCAGCTCCAAGGGCATGGTGCAGTGTACTTAAAAGGTAAGCAAGTACTTTTGAGTTTTACATTACCGGGTAGTGAAAAACTGCTAAATTAGTTTTTTAATACTGCAAGGCCTATCTCTCCTATAGGTTAACATGGGGGTTACTTTAAAACATCTTTCAAGTGTAACTTCCTATTGGATGTACATGGAAAATTGGATTTTGGTGATCTGCACTCGTAATTTTAATATAAAAACACACATATCTTAGTAAAGTTGGATTTTAAATTACAGGTCTGAAAATGCCACTTTTTCGAAAGTTGGCAATTTCTTACTTTACATAACACCCCCCCCCCCCCCCCCCCCCCTCGAACTGTACCCAGAACAGACTGGCTTCAGGAAAAAACATGGTACCCTAGACAACCTTACTGCTCTTCGAATCCTGGTAGAAAAATATGTTACAGTTCGTAGAGGAGGTGTATATGGGGCTTTTATTGACTTCTCTACGGCCTTTGATAAGGTCGACAGATCTCTGCTGTGGAGTAAGTTAATTAAATAAGAGATGCCCCCTACTTTATTAAAGTTAGTCATTGCACTGCACACAGACACCTGGTGCAGAGTATTAATGGGTGGTGAGAGAGGACTATCCAGGGTTATACCTACAAATAATGGACTTAAACAGGGCTGCCTATTGGCTCCCCTGTTGTTTTCTTTATATATTGCTGACCTCCCTAAGGCTCTATTATCATCTAGTAATGGTATTGCACCAGTTTTGGGGAGATCTCCAATAGCGTACTTAATGTACGCAGATGATATTTTAATTTTGGACCTTACCCCAAAGGGTTTGAATGGCCGTTTACAAGCTCTGTTCTCCTACGCTGAGGCTCATTTCTTAAAAATAAATATCTCAAAAAGTAAAATAATGTGCTTCCGGGGAAATAGAAAATCCAAATATGAAAATTATTACTGGTCCGTTGGGGGCGAAAGACTAGAAGTAGTCAAATCCTACCCCATTCTTGGAAAGATTGTCACGAGTAATTTAAATGAAAAAACCCACACTGAGAACAATAGCAGGAAAGCACTTGCTCAAGGGAAGAGTCTTATCTCTCTTTACAAGGCGACAGGTAGAAGGCACTTTTCCATATTGCTCGAGGTTTTCCGAGCAAAAATTCCCGCATCCCTAAACTACGGACTAGAAATAGTAGATATGGCATGTTGGAATTTTTTGGATTCTACCGAAGGAAAAATATTACGCAACTTAGCTTCTGTAAATACTGCACATTCTACGTCTTCGTTAAGACAAGAATTCGGTTTGCGCAGCTCTTGGGCTCAGGCAGCTGCGAGTGTGGTGCGTTGGGTTTTTAATATAGCTGGAGGGATGCCTGGCACACTGAGGTACCTAATAAAAAATGAGCTGTTGGGTTCCTTCAATGCTTATTCTTCCATTGTAAGGAATTTCCGACAGGCTGTTATACTACTACAGCTAGATGAACAAGGCCTCTTTTCATTATCTGCAGCCCAATTAAAGTTATCCTTAAAATCTGCCTCTTGGGAGTTGAGTTTTAGAGTAGATAGTGGGACAAGTAAAGCAAAGAGAGGAATGTTCCCTACTGGTAAATTTTGTGAAATAAAAAAACCCCAGCCATACATTTGCTGGAATCTCCCTCATGGAGTTAGGCGATTTACCCTTCTGTTAAGGTATAATTTACTCCCTCTGAACTGTCTTCTGTCCAAATGGTATGGTGGTTCAGATATCTGTGATTTTTGTAACTCTAACTCCCAGGATATGTACCATGTTATTTTTGTTTGTCCGGTCCTTATGGCTTTTAGACGCAAATGGTTAAGACCTATGTGCCTTCAATTGGGTATTTTTGACTGCTTTTGACTTTATTGAAGCAATGTTTAACCCTCCGAACGAAATGTTTTGTTTTAAATTGTTTCATTTCTTTAAATGTTTTTTACCATTATATTGATATTTTAAATTTCTCTTTTTCCTTTTTAAAGAAATCTTGTTGTTTTTTTTGTTGAATTATTATGTGGACCTCAATTGAGTTCCGTTACCATAAATAAATAAACTTGAAACTTGAATGGGATTTTACCATTACCTTGCATCCTTTACCTCATGGAACTTTACTTCACTGATCAGCATTTTTTTTAAATAACTGTTAGAAATGTGGTTTAGTTGTGCTGGATGTGAATCCTGCAGAATAGGGACACAATTGTCTTAGTACTGGTAACCAAGCAACCCATTGCACCCTTTGACTATCTCATGATAGGATGGCAAAGCAGTCCATTGCCTTCTCGGTGGAGGTGGTGTAGGCTAGCAATCTTCATTTGTTGGTACGCAATATTAACACTCAAAAAATGATTGTCCAGCCAGTGCTTTTTCTTTGAAAAAGGAAAAGTACATTTATTACTCATGCACTACTAAAAACTATGCATTAATTACAAATATATGGCAAATGGTTTAGTTGACGGGTGTTAGCAGGGTTCACACACAGTAGGTCATGACCCGATTGTGTGTTGTGCAAAAACCAAAGCGGTGGTTTCACCCATATACCGCCTTGATCCAAGTGTTGTGCTGTGTGATTGGTTTTATGCTCTTCCAAATGTAGATTTAAGGGGTAGTAGAATCCCCAAATTTAATTTTCTGAGTTATATATGCTAAGAAAATGAGAACTCGTCTTTGGCATTTTATCCCTTTTATTGCAAGTCATGTGAAGGAGCAGAAAGACAGCAGACACATGTTTTGCACAGGGGCTGAAAAGCCAGGGCTTTCTCAAGGCATGGAAGTCTTTTTCGGTTGGTGTCGATAATAGATTTAACAACTACGCACGGCCGGTCCGGATGAGGTCTGAATAGTGTTATTACATTTGGGGATTCTACTACCCCTTAAATCTACATTCGGGAAAGCATAAAACCAATCACACGGCAAATTACAAATATATACCTCTGACAGATGGAAATACTTTTAGTGACAATCTGAAATCACATTGGACCCCTAGTGGGCCATGACTCACAAAATCCCAGTAGCCCCCCCCCAAAAATAATTATACCAAATAGAACATCACATTGTAGGGGGGTATGCTTTTAAACAAAGCAGTCCTATTGGCTTTGTCCTGGGATCACCACATCAATACATAAGGCAAGACTATTGGCTTTGTCAAGGGATCACCACTTTAAAATATAAGGAAACCCTATTGCCTTTGTCAAGGGGGTCACTGCATTAAAATATAAGGGAAACCTATTGGCATTGTAGAGAGGACACCACTTTAGAATATAAGGCAAGCCTAAAGGCTTTGTCAAGGGGTCACTACAAATATAAAATAAAGGTAGCTAATTATCTTTGTCAAGCGGTCACAACATTATAGGAACAAGAATCACATGTTATAACATCTTCATGATCTTGACTTATAGGTAGTTTTAAAACATCTAAAAGGGGGCGGCTGCACTTCGCGCAGACACCCTCACAGTGGAAAAATAATGTTGGTGTTGCCTCTGGGCCTCCTTGGTGGCACTACAGGAAAGAGAAATAAGGAAAACAATGCCTTGCAGGGCATTATGGGGTGGTCTCAGCATTAAAACAGGTTCTCCGCTGCGCTGCATTTCCTTAGTTGCTTCCTGGTAGTCAGTGTGGAATTTTTAAAAACAATAAGTGCCAGGCCCCTCATCAGGAAGCCACTGCTGCATTCACCACCCATTGCCCTTGCCACTGTAGCCAATGACAGTAGCAACACAGGTACTAACACTCACACTCCTACAGGTGTGATAATTCCGACTATTCTAGGCCACAAAGCTGTAAAAATGGTTTGGGTGGCAGGTATCAGTCATTTGTAATGTATATTAAAGTAATACACAGCACTTGTTGTGCTCACCTCTAAATAAAACAAACATTAGCGGCATGTGGCAGGCTATCATCTCTGAGTTAGACAAGCAGTGCCATCATGTGGCAGGCTGTCATCAGTGCTGGTGTTGACAGTTATGTGCTGGTGCCTAGCATCAGAAACTGCTGGCTCAAACTGAGCCCCGCTGGTGGGAGCAGTCTGTCTCCTGCTCCTGTTCCCAGTAGGAGCAGCCATGTGTGGCTGGGCCACTTTGGCCTTTGTTCTAAGTCCTGGCTCCTGCCCAGAAGGAGTCTGGGGAGGGGTTCCTGGACACACCCTCTCCCTGAGCACAAAATAATTAACCTTGCACCCCCCAAACACAGGCTTACCCTAGGGGTAGTTTTAGAAATCGTGGCAGAGTTCCATGTGCATCAATTCTTGGCACAAGTTCATAAGGTGAAATATTTAAAGGAGCATAACTCTGGCCCAAATTGACTACTTTCGGCGATCTTAGGCTAATTTTACTCCTGGGCTTGTAAGCTCTAGCCACTTTCAGCAGGCCCCTGGCCGTGTGGGGAGCTAGATTTACTGGTTCCCTGTAACAGCCATCTTTTCTCCTGGCTCCCGGTCTTCTCCTAACTGGTCTTCAGGTGGTTTAGGGGGCCAGAATCACTGGCTCTAGAGAGACCCATCTACTCTTGGGATCAGCTGTAGACAGAGTCCTTAGTCCATCAGGGCATCAGGTGATGTGTCCTTCCCAAATGTCTGCCATGATGTTGTTACCAGGCAAGTCCAGGGTCTTGCTCATCCTTTAGGTTCTGGGGATGCCACTTTTCTTTCAGTTTGTCCCTTGGGTTTGGCCCCAGCCTGGCTAGTGAAACAAAAGCAGGAGCAGGCCTGGTGTCCTGTTCCTTTGTACATGCTGAACACAGGTTCCTTTGCAGTGAAATCAGGGCAGTGTATGCTACTTCTCAGCCATCCTGTCAGGATGATCCAGTCCCTCACAAAACCCAGGCCCTTTTGACTCATGTACAACTTTAACAATGGAACAGCTGTCACTAACCCAGGCAACTGGCCATTCTTTTAAAAGCACCAGAAACTCTAGATAGGCAAAATAATTTTCAAAATAATAATTAAACATACCTTTGTGCAATTAAAGATTTTAAAATACAATTAAAATGATTGGAAAAATGATTTCTCTACCTGCTACCAATCCACATTTATCATTGTATACATGTAACAATGTATCCCAATGATTAACCAATGGGAGTAGCCAAACTTTGGTGGGTAGAGATAATAGGGGTCCTGTTTACAAGAGGTGAACACACTGGTTCATTTTGGTTTAGCTTATGATGTGATATTCACAATGAGCTGTCTTTTTGAACATGTTGTCTTTATAATCTAGACGGCATGTTCTGTAAATGATTTTAAGTATTGTGTTAATTTTCGTGATTTTAAGTGAGTCGCCTTTGTATAGGAACACTACCACGTAATTTCCAAAATATAAAGGCTAACAAGACGGGAATTTATTGTATGGCAACATTTGGGCTTTCATAGACTTTCAGGTCTGCCTGTGCTGCCCATTGGTGGGACCACGTGTTAGAATGGGGAAGTGGATGCGTTTGCCAAGAGAATGTTTGAGTGATAAGGAGAGAATGCCCTTGCACTGTCTTTGTTATTATGGAACTTTGACCAATACATTTGTTAGGAAACAGTATTGAGCATGCTGCATTTAGACAGGTATTTTGACGTGTCGGTAAGTGAGTTTGTGTACAACATTTTGTGAAATAACTGCTTTTGCCAAATATTACGGCCTGTCCAATACCATTACATTATTGTTGACAAAATATTATTTTAATCTATCCTTGTGGAGAACCTTTATTATAGTAATGTTTGATGCCCATGTTCTGTTCGGATTACAATTGGCTTCCCCTTTGTGTGTTGTATGCTCTTTAACAAACAAAGCATGTCTGATTATCTGTATTTAGAAATTATGCCAAGTCTAGTCTAAGAAATGTAATCTGGCCATTTTGTAAGGAGTAAAAAAAAAATTCTCTGACTATGTGAATAAGAAATATTCAGAAGAAGCACAATAAAAAAATCGTAAATAAAAACAAGAAAAGTAAAAAAAGCAATTCATGTAATTGACAAAAGTAGTAATAAATGTATTGAGAGAAAGACCATTGATGGTTGAATGGGCTAAAGGATAGAAAAAATTAAGACGATTACAAAGTAGATGAAAATAATTATGAAAAAAGTATTCGGGTGCTATGGAATGAAAGAAAAGCATGTGGTAAGAACAAGAATGGGATAATCCTCATCACTCCTCTCAATCATTTCTCTGGCCCACTTGATTGAGAGCTTTTGATTCATTTGCTGGCAATGAGGTGCTCATTTATAACCTAATTGTGCAATCAGCAGTCAGCAGACCTAACCTCTCCTTGCACACGTGGAATTTCAGCAACCACACCCAGCACATCAAGTTAGGTCCTTATCTTTCTTCCATTGCTATCATTGATTATGGTGCCAGGGTTTTTTTTCTCTCCCTGATACTTTTTAGGACCTGGATGGTCTTGCTAGGCTACTTTGTGGATTCCTTCACAGCAACCGTGATTTGTTTGCCAAGGGTATACAGGTCTACCTCAAATTAACCCCTCCCATGCTGGTGATGAACCCCAGCCGTCACGCCCCGCGGTGGGCGTGTGCTGATGACGGCTGGGGTTCGTCACGGCCACGCCCTGTTCTTTTGTTTACCGCACAGCGGTAAAATCGCGGCAGCAGCGAAGGGGTTAAAGAAACAATTCAGGGGTCTTAGAGTGGCAAACAGAAAGATTTCCAACATTGAATTGAGCCCAATTGTCTCTGCTATGAAGGTCAGTAAACCAAGATCTTGGCCCAGGCTCAATTTGTCCCTCACTCTCACCCATGCGTTTACATGAGCAGTTCTTGTGATGTTTATCTGCTGCCTGGACTACTAACATGCCATCTATATAGGTTACATAAGAAAGACTGTGCTGATCTCCCCAGTACCTAAATCCACAGAGCCTGGCTCAGTCGTGCAAAACAGTACTCTGACTCCTTGCCAAATAAATATCACAGTTCAGAATACTGTAACCAAAGAAGTTCTGCAGTACAAATATGCTCCGCTCACTCTGACACTCGTTGATTGCTAATACCATTCATATGTCATGTTACTGTTGATTACATGCCATTTTCTTACTGTAAAGCGCTCTGTTACCTTCGGGTCTTGACAGCGCTATAGAAAACTTCCTAAATAAATAAATAAAATAAATAATTTGTTGCCCGGCTCCTAATCATCTTGCAGATATACATGCCATGCAGAAAGCTGGGCTCAGCCAACAATAACCTACTTTTCAGCCAGCAATACAGATGCAGACGGTTTTGGGGTCAGGTTGTTTTACATTGAACAATCTTCACTATGGAGCAGCTTGCATGCTCACCTGAGACGCAAGAAAAAACTCCTAAAGTACTGGGAAGTCCTTTAGACCCTTTCTGCTCAGTCACTAAGATCTTACTATTTTAACTGCCTCTTCCAGATTATACCTTACACTCTTGGGTCTGTCCATGTGACTAAAGACTGATGCACCACACAGCCAAGCCACGATAGTCGCAAAAGCTACGTGATCATATTCAAAACTTTTTCATCATATCTACTGTGGCTACTTGCAGTTTCAGGTACAGCCTGGAGTACAGCGGCTTCGCTGCTTCTTCTGAACTACTCCTGCACCGGTCTGTTTCACCCAAAGCTTCTAGATGTATGACACGATTTATAAATACCATAAACAAAGCACTGTTCGCCAGTGCTTTTATTGTAACAAAAAATGGAAATATGTCAACAAACATTGATATATATTCAAGGTCAGAAATTGAGCAGTTTGCTCCATATTTGTAAATGTAATATATATATGTAATGTCCTCTAAAATGTGTACAACTGACCCTGCCACAGCTTGGTTACAGCACAGGTGTCTTTTTAAAACTCTTGTATTCATTCTTATTTTAATCTCATCACTGTGAGCGTCCGTGGATTGTTTTATCATTATTCACATCGGCGCTCGAGCGAGTGCTACCTGTGCTCGTCACTTTTGAGTAATCTTTTCCAAGCACCTATGTGTCTTATCTCTTGGAATGTTTTTAATGTGATTTGGAAATGGTATTTTGTGCTGAAAATGCTGTTATCTACAAATAAAGCTCAAATCGCAACTTCACTTCTCCTTTGTATTCTCAGTTCATTTGGATACCAATCGTCATTTAAAATTGTAAAACACATATTTAGTTCTCAAATTGTAAGGCTGAGATTGTAAACATCCATGGATAGTTCGTGACAAATGTCACATGATCAGGCTAACCATGCTTCTATAATGAAAACAATAGGCTTATATCAGAATGAGGTCTTTTTGAAAGATCATAAAAGGTGCACAGATGACAACATTGAGAGCTGTGGTTGCTATGGAAATTTTCCTTTCAGTGACAGATGCATTAGTAGTTTTAATGGTCTCTCTAGATGTGATAACAATGTCATGAAAGGTAGGAACAGCAGTGTCCGCTTCTGTAAATGCATTCGCCTTTAATATAGCATCCCTTACTTTGTCGTAGCTTTAAGACATGAATAGCTTCTTTTCGTCATTATTTCAGAGGGATTACGTGTTTGGAATGAAAAAATTGCTATAGGGGAAAGTAATAATACTGCTGCATTACCAGGTATCAGAGTGCTGCGAGGGAGAGATATGAAGGTATTGCATTGGTTTTTGGAGGCAGATTGCAAGTGCCTTCCTACTGATGATTGAGTTAGCTGAAAATGCCTTTTAGTGGCTTAAGAACATTTTTTTATTTTTTTTTTAAGTTTGAAGTTTATTAAGGCATAAAGAAGTAAAGACAGTACATAAAGAAACAGTCATAAGTTATAAAAACAAGAAATCTCTCTTACAAAGGAAGGAATTCATCAAAGAAATATCGTATACAGAAAAATAATTTGCAATAAAAATTCAGGAATATTTGGGTAGGAGGGAAAACATTGGAATTGTATAACGTATAAGTGATATAAAAGAAACATAGGAAGCAATCAATAATCTTGCATATAATTAAGATAAAACAATCACGGTGGTTTTTGAACTTCTACATTGCGTATTGGAGAAGTGGGAGAAGGCCTGGCAATTCTGGATAAATATTCGGTAAGGGGGAGCCATAGAAGGTCACGTTTAATTGCTAGGGAAATTGGGGAGACAAAATTGGTGTCTAGTCGATGATTGAAACAAAGTGTGTTCCACCAAGCAGAGAAGGAAACATCCTTAGCTTGTTTCCAATGCGATGTGATATGATGAAAAGCAATGGCTATCAGGAGATCAAGTAATTTGTGTCTATGGTGGGATCCAGAAAGATCGGGGGAAAGGGAACCTAGAAAAATGGGAATGATTGAAAAGGGGAGAGTGAAATTGAAAATTTTATGAATTTGGGACCAAACTGCTTGCCAGAAAAGTACAATGGGAGGGCATTTGAAGAGCATGTGTTTCAAATCGGCCAAAGAGCAGGGACAGGACCAACAAGTGGAGGGAGTGTCTGAGGAGAAAGATGACAGAATTAAGGGAGTAAATAGTGTACGATTATAGATAAAAAATAGAGTTTGGGTAGTGTTAGCAGCTCTAGATGTGCTGTGAATTTTAGACCAAATTTTATCCCAGAGAGTAGAGGGCCAGATTTGAGATAGATCTTTTTCCCAAGCCAACTCAACCTTAGATTTAGTGCGTTCAATAGGTGATTGTAGAGATTTATAGAGAAAAGAAGCAGAGGGGGATTGGTCAAGAGCATTCGAAATAGAAAAGTGTGTTGCAGGAATAGAGTTGGTAGCAGGGAGGGAGGAAAGATACTGGGTAAGGGAGGGGATCAGCGATAAATATTGTTTACGAGAAGGGGATGGCAACGAAAATTGGGTTTGGAGGAGATGAAAAGGAAGAGGATGAGTATCAGAAAGAAGTTGAGAGATCCATTTCAAACCCCGCGAATGCCAAGATTTCCAATAGAGTGAGCGGTTACGGATTTTAAGGTGTTTATTATGCCAAATAGGTTGGGTATGAGTAGAAGAAGTAGAAGGGTAGGAGGATAACAAGTAAGGCTGAAGAAGAGAACGAGAGTGAGTAATAATGGGAGATCGGAGAGAAGATACAGTAGAGGAAAAGGAAAGAACCTCAATTAATTCATAAGGATGAAGAAAAGATGATTCTAACGTCAGCCAAAGTGGAGGATAATAGGGAAGATCCGAAGAAAGCCAACGCAAGGCTTGTTTTAAGGAAAAGGCATTATGATATGTTTTAAAATTGGGAAATTTGACTCCACCTAGAGATTTATCCTTCTTTAAAACAGAGATGGCTATTCGGGATTTTTTACCTTTCCATAAAAACTTTAACAAAATAGAATCTATCTACTTGAAGTGGTGATTAGGGATGCGGATGGGAATCATAGAAATAGTGTAGAGGACCAATGGAGCTAGCATCATCTTGATGGAGTCTAGGCGACCCCACCAAGAAAGAAAGAGAGGATTCCAACGATTGATGGATGTAGAGAGCTTAGTAGAGAGAGATTCGAAATTGAATTTGAGGGTATCAGAGAGACGAGGGGCAAACCAGACACCTAGATATTTAATCTTAGAGGGTTGCCAGGAAAAACCAGATGTATCAAATAGATGTTTTTGACATAAAGGATTTAGGGGTAGAATTTCACATTTGTCCGTGTTAAGTCGATAGCCAGAGACCTTAGAGAATGAGGAAACTTGATTCAGGAAGGAAGGTAAAGTTGTTTGAGGGTCTGAGCAATAAAATAAAATAACATCAGCGTATACCGATAGTTTAACTTGCTTTTGGGGACCATATTGAAAACCAGAAATATTATCATCGCGTCTAATCTTGGTTAAAAAGGGTTCTAAAGCTAGAATAAACAAAAGAGGAGATAGAGGGCAACCTTGACGTACGCCGCGGCGAAGGGGAAAATAATCGGAAGTGATACCGTTAGCAAAAATGGAAGCGTGGGGGCTAGAGTAAAGTAAAGAAATAAGAGAGATGAATTTAGGAGGGAAACAGAACCAACGAAGAGCTTGAAACATAAAATCCCAGCCTATTCTATCAAAAGCCTTCTCGGCATCAAGAGAAATGGCAGTTAGTGGAGAAGAGAGGGAGGTGGCCTTACTCAAAATGTTAAAGAAAACACGAGAATTATCTGACGACAAACGACCTTTAACGAATCCAGATTGTTCAGGACCAATAAGTTCTGGTAATAGAGGATCTAGTCTGAGGGCTATAATCTTGGCAAAAATCTTATAATCTGTATTTACTAGGGAGATTGGGCGATAATTTTTACATAGGGTATGATCTTTATCTGGTTTGGGTATTAGACAAATTAATGCTTCTTGAAAAGTTCCCTGAGAGGAACCAGAATTAACAAAGGAATGAAATAATAATAAAAGTTTAGGGAGGAGAAGGGAAGAAAAGTGATTGTAGAACTCAATGGTAAAACCGTCTGGTCCTGGAGCTTTGCCACGACGGAGGATCGAAACAGCATGTGAAATTTCAGAGAGGGAAATAGCTAAATCTAATGATTGAAAATCAACATGAGAAGAGTGAGGGGAAGGAATATCCTGAAAATAAGCAAGAAGATCAATGGGGTCAGGACTGGATTCAGGAGTGTATAAATTTTGATAGAAAGAGACAAATTGAGCCAATATGTCTTTGTCTTTGAAGAAAGAAACACCAGCTGGACCCTGTAAAGATTCGATCTTTGTTTTTTCTTTGCGTATCTTGAGGTAATTTGCTAGAAGCTTGCCCATTTTGTTTTGGCCGCCGTAATAGCGGGAATTACATTTAAGGAGAGAATTTCATGCCGCATTTGTGGTAAATTTATTAAACTCAATTTTGGCAGAAATAAGTTCGCGAAGTGAAGATTCAGAGGTAGAATTATAATAGGTATATTCTAGTTTCCTAATTTTATCCAAAAGTTGAGTTGATTTGGTGATTGATTGTTTTTTCTTTTGAGAAACGAAATTGATGATAAAACCTCTAGCAGCTGCTTTGAAGGAATCCCACATTGTGACAAAGGGAGTCTCAGGGATGTGATTTAGTGCAAAGAATTCAGAGGTAAAAGCTGTAAATTTAGTGCAGAAAATGGGGTCTAGAAGTAAAGAGTTATTAAATCTCCAGCGTCCTGAATGAGGAGAGAAGGGGATAAGATCTATATCGACATAAACGGGAGCATGATCTGAAATTAAAATGGAACCGATGTCTGAGTGAGTAGCTAGCTGTGCTAGGGGCTTGCTGAGGAAGAGGTAATCAATACGGGATTGGGAGTGATGGGTGGGGGAATAGAACGAGTACTCTCTAAGGTCAGGGTTACATAGTCTCCAAATGTCAACTAGAGCATAGTTTCGAATAGAAGTAATAAACTGGGAATGCATCTTAGAGGGAATAAACTTGACTTTGGAATTTCTATCTAGAAAGGGGTCCATAACTTGGTTGCAATCACCACCAAAAATAACATATTGCTCATTAATTGTAACCAATTTGTCAGAAATAGCAGGCCAAAATAGTTTATCAACACCTGTAGGAGCATAAACATTGAAAATAACGATAGGAATTTTATCAATAAGAAGATTAGTAAGAACCCAACGGCCATTAGCATCATTTTCATGGGATATAACTGAAACTGTTAACTTTTTATGACATAAAATAACAGTACCATTTTTCTTACCTAAGGCAGGAGATTGAAAAACATGACCCACCCAACAACGTTTAAGTTTGTTAGCCTCCTTGTCCGAAAGGTGGGATTCTTGGAGGAGAGCTATGTCGGCTTTAAGCCGTGTCAAGTGTGTTAGAACACGTTGACGTTTAATGGGGTTATTTAACCCCTTAACGTTCCATGTAACTACTCGGAATTTGCAACTTCAGTAAAATGATATAAAAATACGAAAAGATAAGCTGAAAAAGTAAGAGAATAGTAATGAGAATGGAAAAATAGTAATTGTAAGAGAAAGAAATCAGAAGCGAATAAAGAGAACATAGTAAGAAAAAGGAAGAGAAAAGGTTGAAGAAGAGAATAGAAAAAGAGAACAATAGTAAATATAGAACAATGCATGAAGAGAGTAAAAAGATCTCAACAGATAGAAAACAAGTCAAAAAGAACTGAGGGATGACGACGTCAGAAGAGGACGACATCAACAACGGAGACTTACACCGTCGAACACCGGAGGAACCAGCGAAGGAACAAATTGAAGGAAAATATGGGTACACCGGGATGAAGAAACACGGGGAGAGGATCTGTAAGAAGATAAAAAATCATAAGAAAACATTATAGATACATGTGGTAAACAAAACAGAGAAATAGCACGATAACACTGCACAAAATAGGCTAGATATACATGGGTAAGATGCACTCAATCATATACAGGAAACAAAAACAAGATACAGCAGGGTAACAGAGAGGCAGACAAGTAATAAAACATGGTAAAACAAAGATGGTTAGACAGGTCTTGCAGTGTCCATGTTTTCGGTTTCGTGACGACAAAGGAACTCTTCAAGGACGAGTGGATCTTCAAATGTTGTTGTCCTGTCTTTGTAGGTCACCTTGAAGAGGCATGGATGTAGTAGACCAAATCTGGCACCGAGGGTTCTCAAACGTGGTCTCAAATCGAGGAACTGCTTTCGACGATCAGCTGTAACTTTAGCAACATCTTGAGAAAGGTATAACCTGTGGCCCTCCCACATAACTTGCTTTTTAGCCTTTGCTGCCGAAAGTACTTGAAGGAGGTCAGTATATTTGAGGAACAGCATGATGACTCCGCGGGGTTTGGTGGAAACTTTCGGGCCAAGTCTGTGCGCACGTTGGATGTTAAGTGAAGAGGAAGGAGGAAGATCCAAAATTTTTGGTAAAAAGGTTTGGAAAAAAGCTGTTGGATTGGATCCTTATGTAAGTTCCGGAAGATTATAAAGGCGTAGGTTATTTCTCCGGTTGCGGTTTTCCAACTCCTCCGACTGTCGTTTCAGGAGAGAGACATCTTTTTCTAAGAGTGAAATTTTTGCGCAGGAAGATTGAAGAGACTCTGTAGATTGTTCCACCAAAAGAACCCGCGATTCCAGAGTAGACCATTTGTCATGAAGAAATTGCAAGGTTTTAGTGGTTTCGGCCATGAAGGGTTTAAGTGCACGAAGTTCCTCCAAGATAAGATCCATGGACGCTGAGTGCGATGAAGAACCTGGAGAGGGAGGGTCTTTTTTCAGCCGTTTCATTGAACCAGGTTGTAGAAGCTTACTGGATGGAGTAGCTTTAGGAATTGCGCCGTGAGCAGCGTTTGGTTTATGGAGAACAGGATCATCCATATTTTGCGCAGCGGAGTCAGAGTCTGAGGAAAGTTGTGGTTTGGCCTTAGAAGCTGTAAGTTTGAGGGTGCGGAGCTTCCCCATATATGGCTAGGGAAGGAAGTGCAATGTCACCACAGAATTCAGATGAGATGTTTTGTAAATAAGAAACAGGAGTTACGCTTTATGGTGAAAAACTGTGAAAAGCGTAAATATGTTGCACGAGGAATGACGAGATGCAGCCAAATGGTAGTCCCAAAACAAATATTCTCTCCGCAGAAAAAGCCAGAAAAAATTGTGTAAATATAGTATCACCGCATGGCAAGGAATAACAGATTGAAACGCCTATGTCGACTTGAGAGGTTCTATAGGTGCTATGCAGATTAGCGTGTCACCATATTGTGTGGAGAAAGGCGTCATACATGAGGAATGAGCGCTAAGGTTGGTTGAGAGGAAATGGCGCTTTTTCATCAAAAAATAGGCAAGGAGTGTCTCAAGTGGAGAGACATGATGTATAAGAGAGTCTCGTTAAAGCATGAGGCTGGCGTAGGAAATATCTGCAGCAGGCACGCTGAGGTAGAAAAGCGGCGCTTGGTGGTTGAAGAAAGAGCGCGGCTGAATGGAAGAAAATGGCGGCCGCTGGAATAGCAAACCGCGTCACCAAGGAGAAGAGCGCATAAACGCTGGAGTAGAGGAAAGCAGGTTAGCTCATTCTGCTCACCTCATGTTCCGACAGCGGAATATGCTATTAGCGCCTACAATTTCCCGGTGAACGTGGAGAAAGTCGCCGGTTCCGGTGATCGACCAGCGGAGCTCCGCTATCAAGCCGCCATCTTGTGCGGCGTTCAAGCCACGCCCCCGCTTAAGAACATTTTGAATGGCTAAATAACACCTTTTCAAGTCTGCATATTGAGTGCTCACACCCTCAGTATGAACAACAAGGTACTGCACTGTTCCTAATGGAAGTGAGTGTATGGGTGACACAGGTGTTTGGATGTCGTAGGGTCTATGGGAGTCCTACAGTTGGGCATCCATTAGTTGGATATAATGTCCTCACACACCCTTGCAGGTGTCATGCTTCATCATTGGCAATGCTCCTCTTTGGGTCGGCGGTGCAATACCCAACGGGCGACACCTCTAAGGCTCTTTGGCGGAGATCTTCAATCCAACAGCTGTATGGGTGAAGTGCGGGTGTAGGGCCAGGATGGTGTAGATGTTCTAGTGAATTAAAATGAGGCTAGGAGTACCAGGATCAGGTTTATTCTGGGGGTCCCCTGCTTCAATTAAAAGGAAATACTAGCCTGTACTCAATGGGATATTATGCTCCCTTATTCGAGACTCGACTAGTGTGTGTAGGAATTGGTTGACATGTTTCTCGCAAACGTACAGTGACTAGCGATTCATCAGGACCTATGTCAGTAGTTAATCTTTATAGGGAAACTGTGTACACTAAAAAATTCTACTAAGTTAGGTACACATCACTAACTGTAAAGTGAAAACAATGTGGTACCTGTGTTGCGCTGTATCTGCTTATGTTGGGAGACAAAGGAAGCAAATCACAACAGGTTTTACAACCAAAACAAAAAAAAAGGTAACATCTTACACTCAGTGTAACATGCTAGTGAAGGTGCATCTAGCATGTGAGTTAAAAACATAAACAAGTATGATCCTCAGTGAGCACATAGGTGAGCATGCCCCTTTGGAAAATACAGTTTAAAATGCACGAACAGCAGCTGTCTCATAAGATTATGAGGAACACCTCACTCACCTAATTGTTCAGGAATAAGCACAACAACAGTACCCGGCAGTACATCGGGTAACGACCTCTGTAGTATAAGGCTGGATATAACAAGAAAAATGACAATAGAAATGTTGAACTGTGGGCCTCCTGTCCCACCTTCTGATCATGCCTCACAGCTGGGAATGTAGGCTAGGCACAGCTGGCGGAGCGAATTTGGCCAACATCACTACCCTGATTATCTATTAGCCAGCAAATAGTGCATGCATGGGAGTCCCGACTCAAGTGGGTCAGAAAATTGTATTAACTACGTCATGTTTCAAGCAGCTGGGAAACCACACCTGAACCCGGTTGTGCATTGGTCAGGAGCGAGCATGACACCCTTGAAAGGAATCAGGGTAACTGACTCATGTGGGGCAGTCATTGTAATATCACCGCTAAGTGCCAAGCTGCCGGGGAACCACTGCAACCCCAGGGACTTCAATGTCCTAAGTGGTAGTAACGTCACCTAACCAGAGACCACGGGATGTAGCGTGGCCTGAAGTCTAATATGTGTTTGATTGAGTGGGGGCTCCCAAATTTAAGCTGCCAGTCACAGTTGCACAAGCCTGCCAGCGGGGATTCACACGAATTGACCTCTGGTACTTGATACGGCGTAGTGTGTTAGAGCTGGCTAGCATGCCAAATGATGGTATAGGTTATACAGACCATGGGCCGGGACGCAATGCATGTTTCAAATATTAGGGTCCCCTTATATAAACAATCCCCAGACTCAGGTGTCATGAAAAGGGCCGTTTGTAAACTGCCAGGAGAACCTCAAAGAAGCCGGCTTCTGGCAATAATTGACACGTGAAGTGTTGGAGCTGGCTCGCGTGCCCTCAAATATTATGGGTAGTATGATCTACTGCTGGGCTGCTTCGCATTGCGTGTTTGCAAGAAACCGAGTGACCTTCTAAATAATACCCTCCCTCTGACTATGGGAACTGGGCAGTCGATAACTGAAAGGGAACCAACCTGGCCATTAAATGAAGTGTAGAAAGGAATGGGTAGTGCCGGCTGTGGTAACGGTCCGGGCTGCCCTCATCCAACCCCCTTTCTCTCTCCTATCCAGGCTATGTGGCATGCAGGGAAAACGCTTAGGTTGTGCCCATAGTGCTCACACCCTCACACATGATATAAATTGCACCATTGTTGATACAAATGAGTGCATTGTTTAAAAAAATCACAAATTAAATCCTTTGTGACATCACTGATGGGACATCAAACCCTGTGGTTCCCATTCAGAAAAGAATGAACATGGGGCATATTATCAAGAAACGGTGTTAACATTATCGCCACTTTAGCACCAGAAAACAGCCGCTACAGCGGCGATAATGGGCTTGATAATACGCCCTTGTGAATTCCCATAGAAGCCCATGTTCTGGTGTGAACATGGGCTTTTATGGGAATTCTCTACGGCGCATTATCAAGCCCATTACCGCCGCTGTAGCAGCAGTTTTTTGACGCTAAAGCGGCGATTATGTTAATGCCGTGTTTGATAATATGCCCCATAGTTTTTTAATTTTTTTGCATTCATCAACATTCACAGTTGTACGCCTGGAATACTAAGACAAGTACATGTTTCCAGGCATACTCCTGGGAAAGTCAGGTGACTATTCCTGTGTGCTCCTATTTCTGCTCTGTGGAGTGCTACATAGCGTAGAAGTCTCCACGGAGGTAATAGAGCCCGATATGCAAAAGCACACTTTTAGTCTCTGCGGATAAAGTTCTCTCCCTGCCTTGCCATCAAACTTGTGAGGGATCTATTCCCTTTCCTATCCGGCAAGGATGAGTTACCACACCCTCTGGCTGCAGTAAATCTGGACGCTGTGGCCGTTTGAAAGGGGTCAAAGAAGAGTTTGTGAACGCCCACAGAAGCACAATTGTGTGGGTGCTCTCAATCTTCCAAAACAAACAGCACCTTTGAATTCCCATTTCCCATCAGTGTAGTGGAATTTATGCTTGAAAAATTCTTTGGGTTAGAGCAGAGAAATAGTCGGCAGCAAATTTTTTTACAGCCACCAGCCATTACTGGCAGACAAAAAAATGGTATGGACCAAAATCCCTTTGTGAACAGGGAACTATGTTACAAATATACTGGTTTAGAAACCATAACTGAAGGATCTGTTCCCACCTCGCACCACTGTAAAATCTCCCTCTCCCTGTCCGTGCTTTCAGCTCCCATATAACTATATATTTATTTAGACAGACTCCCAATTTGGCAAACCAGCCTATTAATATATAGGTCTGTTCACAAAATCTGATTCTATTAACAAAAATTAGTTGCAAATGTTGCACCCATTTTTTGGGACTCGAGTCTTAGTACATCAGCCTCCATGTCTTGTGCTGCCAGATCTCAAGCTCTGGGACATGCTGTCGGGAAAGTGCAAGGGTAACATTGTTCTGCTTTATAAAAGCTCTACCCCACACTTTTAAAAATATCCCACTGCTAACCCCATATAGTGGGCACACTGACGTTTTATGTTCATGTTCTTGCTTGACAGCACAAATGTTACCAGAAAATTATGTGAGCATTACTAGAGAGGGGCTTTGTCTCTGTCCTCATGTTGGGAGCCCGGAGTACATGTTTTGACTGGGGCTGAAGGTGTGTACTTCCACAAAAAAGTACTTGCTCTCCACACAGCTGTGATCATTTTATTTATCCAGGTACCTGAGCTTAAACTTTCAGAGACACGCACATGACACTGTAATGCTAGTAAAGGGTCTTAGATAAGTATATCATTTACAAGTAGAAAAATAGCTTTCAAGCACACACTAGTTCATGTATTTTAGAGTCCAACTCGTATCGAGTATACAGGCTGTTGATGAGAAATGAATCCAATCCATTACTTTATTCTTTTACTTCACAATCAAAGTCACAGGTAAGGAAATCCAAGACATTGCAGCCGACACTTGTTTCGTACGCCTAGACTTTTTCAATGCTACAAAAGCATATTATATTGATTTTACAAAGCCACGGCTCGTGCCGGGCGTTACACCGAGCGGTGACGTCAGGCAGAGGAGGGGCAGTGTGAAGGTTGTAAAATGTGGGATACGGACGATGTCAGGTACGTACAGAAAAAAAACGAATGCATCACATTTGGCGATGCAGCACGGGTAACGAAATTCGGTTTTTTCTTTTTTTTTCGTACTTACCTGACATTGTCCATATCCCGCATTTTACAACCCCCCACCCTGCCCCTCCTCTGCCTGACGTCACCGCCGGTGTAATGCAGCTTGATTTATTTGTATGTCTTCCCCTAAGGAATATTTCTGCCTAGGTAGCGCTGTGATGCTCCAGGGTGATTTGAGCGCTCTATAAACTTTAACATAACATAACATATCATATAGTAAGCCCCTGTTACACTGCTCTAAGCTTTACAATCCAATGGGTTTCACACTGCCTAAGTCTGAGTGTTCTATCCCCTCCTCTTGGGAAAGGTCTTACTTGCTCAATTCCATGAAAGCTAATGTTCAACATTTCATTACCCTGATGTACCTCCTAAAAATGCATAGCAATGGGATAATTAGGAGTATTTTTGTGTATTGCTCTGACATTTTATTTGATTCTTGCCTTCAGGGGCCTGACTGTGCTCCCAATATATATTAGTCTTAGTACATCAGCCCCTATGTCTTTTGCTGCCAGATCTCAAAGCTCTGGGACATGAAGTCGGGAGAGTGCAAGGGTAACATTGTTCTGCTTCATAAGAGCTCTACCCCACACTTTTAAAAATTATCCTCATATCCCACTGCTAACCCCATATAGTGAGCACACTGAACTTTTATTTTCATGGTCTTGCTTGACAGCACAGATGTCACCAGACAATTATATGAGCATTACTGGCTTGACCGTGCAACTCTCACCTGACTTTTTTGACCTACACCAGTATTATTTTGCAGCTCTTTCATAGCTGCCAAGGTTTCAGATTGCTATGTGTAACATTTTCATAATTTCAATGTAATTAGGAGTGACATTTCAACGATTAGGATTGACACTTTCTTGCGATGAAAAAAAGCAAGCAATGAAGATCGGGGAAACAAAAATATCAGAAACAAGGCCCATTTGAGAAAAGAAAAAACTCTAAAATACCTTAAAACTGATGCAAACTAATGTGGTGATATTACAAAACTGTCACGTATATCAATCTAAAAAACCTTGGCAGCTATGCCACTACAGAGCGTGTTTCAATAAGTAGCAGGATAAAATACAACTCACAGTAAAGATCAGATATGAAAATAAAAGTGGGGCAAGCAGTGAATTAATGCAAGAACCAACAATGAATTGGCGCGGGTACACATAGCAGAAAGGGCAGACGTGGCGTGCACAAAACAGTACATCCAGCAGCCGAAGTCCATGCTCTGTGGACTCAAGAAAACGTCAACAATAAGCATGCTTGCATAACAGTACGTGATTGCTTCTTCTGGACTATTTCATTTCATTATTAAATTGCATCCATTCCAGATTTTAGTTCATGTGTTTGCTGTGATAAGTTGTGGGATCTTGATGTCGGTATTAGAACAAGAGAGAGCGGCGCCAATCATTTTGACAGACTAGTGAGTATGGAAAGGGGCGACCAATCGGTCCCCCCGAACGTATGGTTGGGGGCCCGGATCCTCCCGGGAAACCATTTTGGGCGGGGGGCGTGTCACGGCTGGTATGCCCGAAGCGGCGTAGCCGGGGCGTGCCTTTTTTCCGCCCAAGAGGGGTTGTCCTAGACACCTACACCGATGGCCACGCCCAGTAGGCGTACCGGCGGAGGGTTCACGCCCTCCCGAAGAGGAATAAAGAGAGCGGGAATCCGAAGTAGCATCCTCTTGTTCCTGTGCTTGGAAGCTGCACCCACTCGTTGCACGTGAGCCCTCGACGGAACAAGGAGCAATTTTGAGAACTTGTAATTCTTGTGTTTCTCTTTCAGCGATTTCGAGGCTAAGGATCCAGGACCTTGTCGATCAATTTTGATCGGATATTCGAAAACAATGTCTGGCAAGAAGGCAGGAAAGAAGCCCGAAACTGACCAGGTGCTTCGCATGCTAGTGAGCAGAATGGCGAAGATCGAACGGAACGTTGTTATGGTCCCGGCGCTTGGCCCAGACACGGCCGAAGAGGCCAGGTTACTAATGCAGCAGTTGCGGCAGTCGCGAGATGCCGCAAAGGCGAATCTCCCTTTTGTCCCACCACAGGTGACCCCGGAAGGACCGGCAGCTGGCGTGGAAAAAACGGCGGGAACGTCAACGGAGCCGGGTAAGCAGGCATTGCCGATTGCGGGGGGGGGCTCTTTGCCCTCAAGACGGGAGAAAGTGGTTCAACATATCCCGTTGGCCACGAAATAATTGATTTGGGCTGACAAATATGTAAATATGTTTTCTCTGCTGACTGACCATCGCGAGATGGAGTATGCTAAGGCGCAGATAGATTTGTGGCACCCGAGTGTCTGGCGAGCCAAGATGGCGGGATTCAGGGTTGATGAGACAATCACAAATTGGGCCAAGGCCTTTGCGATGTTTACTGCAATTATGGGAGAACCTAAGCCCGAGGTTTTGCCTGAATTGTCTTGCTATCAGGCCCGAATAATGGATTTTTATTAAACATACGGAGGCAATGAGTGGATGGGTTATGATATGAAGTTTCATAAGGCCAAGGAGTACGATTCATCTCTGACGTGGGATTGTCTCGACTCAGTTTCTTGGCAGAAACAGCTCCTGCCGGGCGCGACGAAGACGTCCTCGCCAGGCGGGAATGGGTCGGGGTTTTCCCGCCAACAGCCCGCGGTGCCCTTTCGAGCGGGCCCCGGTGGCGACCACCAAGCAAGGACTGGTGGTAATGGGGGAAAGAGAGGGGTCTGTTGGAGCTTTAACAGGGGTAACTGCACCAGACCACAAGGGACTTGTAAGTTCAGACATGCATGTGCAGGTTGCGGGAATTCCTCGCACCCTGAAAGTTCGTGCAGATCCAGGAATGGCGGGTCGGGAGGTAGAGGGGGGTCCAAACAGGACTGAGGGTGACCGCTGTGTACCATTACCTACCCCCGTCGATGTCATGGCAATGATCCCCTGGCTAAACGAATACCCTGATCATGTCTCCGCTGGGGTGTTGAGGAATGGATTCTTATATGGTTTCCGCATCCCGGCGGGGAATTTTCGTGGGAAGCACTATGTAGAAACCAACTATCGGTTCAGCATAACCCAGCGGTGGTAGAGAGGAAGATTGCGAAAGAAGTTGCCCTGGGTCCGGTTGCGGGCCCATATGGGCACCCGCCAGTATCAAATTTTATCTGTTCCCCGTTAGGAGTGGTCCCCAAGAAAGACCCCGGGGAATTTAGGCTGATACATAACTTGTCGGCTCCGAAGGGTCTCTCGGTAAACGATGCGATTGACCCGGGAGTCTGTTCGGTGCGGTACGCATCCTTCGATGAAGCCGTCGCCATGTTGAATCGCCTGGGGCCCGGAGCGCTGATGGCGAAGTCAGATATCGAGTCGGCGTTCCGGTTGCTCCCGGTACACCCACAGGATCAGCATCTATTAGGCTTTGTGTTCCAGGGACGTTACTACATGGATAGATGTATGCCAATGGGTTGCTACATTTCTTGTGCTTACTTTGAGAAATTCAGCAGTTTTTTGGAATGGGCATTCACCGAAGCCACTGGACATAGTCATGTTATGCATTACTTAGACGATTTTCTGTTCTTGGGGGCAGCCGGCGACACTAAATGTGCGCAGGCCTTACAGGATTTTTGCATCCTCATGAAGGAATTCGGAGTGCCATTGGCACCAGGTAAGACGGTTGGACCAGCTACTTCACTGGAGTTTCTGGGAAGTGAACTAGATTCTGTGGAGGGATGTTTCCGTTTGCCAGTAGGGAAAGTAGCGAAATTCAGGGCTTCCCTGGAACTGTGCCTTAGTAAGGAGAAAGTGACCCTGCATCAGTTACAACAAGCAGTGGGTCAGCTTAACTTCGCCCTGAGAGTAATACCAATGGCCCGCCCCTTTTCCCGCTCTATTGCACAAGCTATGGTTGGTCTCAAGGAAGGACACCACCGCACGAGACTGTCGGCAGAGGTTCGCCAGGACATGCGCATCTGGTTGGCATTTCTGGCGGACTTCAACGGTCGAGTGGTATGGAGCAAGCCACCAGCGTCGTCAGACGAGCTTGGGTTGTGGACAGACTCGGCGGGGAGCGTGGGTTTTGGCGCCATCTTGGGTAATCGATGGTCGGCACAAACATGGCCGTTGTGGTGGCACACCAGCGGTTTCACAAATAACATTGGGTTCCTCGAGTTATTCCCTGTTTTTGTGGCTCTGATGGCATGGCCGGACGAGTTCAGAGATCGCTCTGTGGTATTTTGGTCCGACAATATGACCGTTGTTGAATGTATAAATAATCAGGCAGCACGCTGCAAGTGGATATTGAGATTGTTGAAGGAAATTGTACTACTTTGCATGAGACTGAATGTGCAGTTCAGGGCGAAACATGTGCCGGGTGTATTGAATCATTCGGCTGATGCACTCTCTCGTTCACATATGCAGGCGTTCAGGGGTTATCTACCTACAGCGGACCTAGCGGCGGCACCATTCCCCGAAGTACTCTGGCTACTCGGTGCCCCGGATTACAAGACCTCGTGGCAGCAAGCTTAGCCCCCAGGACAAGGAAGGCATACGAAGGAGCATTTCGTTCCTATTGTGCATTTTTGGGTCCGGCAGGGGAGCAGAAATGGGGTCAGGAGGATTCCTTCCTAAAGTTTCTGGTAGCATTACACAGGGAAGGCAGATCTGTGGCAACGGCCAATAGGCACCGGGCGGCCATTGCATTCATGGCGCAGGTGCATGGCATCAAGGACCCGACAACTTCCTTTTTGGTAAAGAAAGTCCTTCGTGGCTGGCAACGCCTCGAGGGTTGTAGAATAGATGTGAGGCGCCCGATTGGGTTAGAAAGGTTGTCCCAGCTTATGGCGATACTACCCACGACATGCTCCTCCCATTTCGAAGCAGTCTTGTTCCGGGCCGCTTTCGCATTAGCGTTCCACGGGGCTATGCGGGTGAGCGAACTGGTTGCAAAGAATAAGAAGGATGTGGAGGGAGGTCTGTGTCGGGATAACATCATGATCAGGGGTGATTCCATGGTAGTCACAATAGCTAAGTCCAAGACTGATCAAAGAGCTATGGGAGACAGTGTTGTTGTCCAGCGCATGCGAGGGTCCCCCATGTGCCCGATAATGTGCATCGAGGAATATTTGGCGCTGAGGGCGGATACATGGGGTGGGATTTTGCTGAGACACATCGATGCCACCCCACTGACGAGGTTTCAGTTTCAGAGGGTGTTAACAATGGCAATCGCAGCGGCGGGCTTGGACCCGAGCGATTTTGGGACCCACTCCTTTAGGATAGGGGCTGCTACTGAGGCTACAGCCAGGGGTCGGAGTACTGAAGAGGTGAAACTGTTAGGCGATGGTCCTCGAACTGTTTTAAAAGGTATGTGCGGTTGCACATGTTGTGAAGTCAAGTTACATGCACTCACGCTTCTTGTCTTCTGTTTAATTTACAGTTTCGCGAGCATGTTATGCGGGGTGGAATTGGCAGTCGACCCAGCACCAGGGGACCAGCTCAGAGATCACCGGCTGAGGAGAGAGAGGTGTGGGTCGTGGGCCACTCATACGTGAGGCGGGCCGGGGACGTATTCAAAGCAGGTGACGCGACTCACGCAGCTGGGGAATACGGGTACAGAGTGACCTTCCACGGAAGGGGCGGGCTCTGTATTGACCAGTTCGAATCTTTTGTTGAGGGACTCTTAGGGCGGCAGAGGTCACCGCCATCTGTAATCATAGTCCACCTGGGGGGCAATGACATGGTGGCACTCGGTAGGAGAGTATTACTCGAACGAGTTTTGTCCACCGTTAGCTGGCTGGCGAAGAGAATCCCCGGGTGCACGATTGCATGGTCCCACATGATTCCCAGGAAGGTATGGCGGGGGGCCTCTCGGTATCGGCACTGAACCATTCAGTAAAGAAGGTCAACAACAAGATTGGTAGGTTGTTTCGCTCGGCGCAGTTGCACAGTATTCTGCATGGGTGTATTCGGGGTGACCACATGTATCTAGAGGATGGGGTTCACTTGTCCCGGGAAGGGAATGTCTTACTCATAGGAGACTTCATAGCTTGGCTAAGGGGTTTGAGGAAGCATGACCTTTAGGAGGAGTTGTGGGGGGGCCGGATAGCCGGTCATCTATCCGGCCTGTGGCGGTAAGGTCATGATCGGTGAGCAGTAATTTCAAGGTCCCTAGAGGGGGGCGCCACCCACTATGGATGGGAGCACCCGTGGGGAGGCGGCCATTGGCCCCTCCCACGGGGAGGTGGCACCCACTAACTATGGGTCGCCTAGGGGAGGACGGCCATAGGCCCCTTCCAGGGGCGGAGGCGGCTATATGCCCCTCCTACGAATTTCCCGGGGCCCGGATATCCGCGACGGCGGATGTGATAGACAGTGTGGGGTGGGGGGGGAGTCCACGTGCCTTCTTACAGACACCTCACACGGGTCCTCGGACGACCTTTAAGATGCCGTCGAGTTTAAATGGGGGGCCCCCAACAAGACAAGGGAAATTGGAGTTGGCACAGAGGGTACAGTATTCTGCGCGGCCGCCACTCACACCGTGAGGGCGAGAGTTTTGGTAGTAGGGATCTGACACCGGTTGCGACCTTGCCGTTGGCCCGTAATGCCAGGGTGTACAATTTTAATTTAGAAAGTATGATTTGCAGGATGCTAGACTCGGCTAGGAAAACCTTTGTATTAGAGATTTGTTAAGGTTAGCCAATGGACATGTCTGCATCGAAATGTAATAAATGAAAATTGTACATGATATGAAACTTTTATTTTAATGTTTTAATTTTGTTTCATATTTTAATAAATACGGCCGGGAGGGTAACTCCCTCCCGCCTTCCAAATGTTCAGAACTGCGTCCGTATTCCCATCCTTGGGGATTGTGTTGGGAGGGGGTGACAGGCATCCCGGCCATATAAAAATCGACTTAATAAACAAGAGGCAGCGTGTGGGTGGTAGAGAAGGCGTTTCCCATACACAGTTTTGCACTGCTGCTGTCCGTGCTGCTTAGGTAGCTTTACTCGTCATAACAACTTTGCACTGCAATTTCAAAGTGCACTGTGGGATTGCAAACGGAAGGCGGGCTGGGGGGAACGGGGATTTATAGTTTAAAAGGGGGCGCCGCATGCAGGGTGCAAGTTGGCACAATGCCTGCCAGTCCGGAAGACAAATAAACACTTCACTTACTCTGTCATGTCAGCGCCAACCCTATTAATGTTACAGGTGCGACGATTGCCCTGGCATCTCAGACAGTCCCGGGCAGTGCCACGGCCGCAGTCTGGATCAGATACTGACTCCAGAGTTTCCAGGCCGCAGCTGAGGCAGTAGTCATCATGGGCACGGTCGAACCATTACGTTAGCCGGGCCTGCAGCTGCATTTGAGAGCTACAGCGGCAGGCTCGGAGCTGCTGGCTGTGAAAGAAGTGAAACTTTGCCGCGCAGCCGCACGCACCCATGGCGTCTATGGTGATTGGACAAATGTATTCATGGGACAGTCGCGCAGCCGCGCAACCATGGCGCCTATGATGATTGGACAAATGAATTCATAGGACAGTCTGATTCGTGTTGTTAACTCCGTGAATGTGCGGTATCAGGTGAAACATTACATTGAAGCCAGCCACGAGCTGAGCCAGCCCCCAAGCTGCCTAAGACCTTTGGCAGTCAGTGGAGACTGGAGGTGCCAAATAGCAGTGCCGCTGCAGACAGGTGAGGAAATGCGTGACAATGCATTTCAGTGCGGTGATGTGGATCACCACACTGGAATGCGTTACTGTCACACCTGAAGCGTGAAGCTGCTCTTTGCCTCCACACAAATCCAGATTCATTCACATGCTATGGACTTGTAAGGCTTGACATTACAATACAACATTCTTTCAAAGCCAGGCCTATTGGCATTGCCAATGCTTGTTTACGTGTTAGAATGTGCTTTCTTTCCGAATGACCGTTGGGATATCTTTTTTTTTCCTTCACTTTACAAAGTAAAGGTTTCTGATGCATTTCGGCCATAGTTCTCTGAACAACTGCAAACATTGATGCAGTGTACCATAATTACATTAAACTCATAATGTCACATTTGTCAATTTAATAAGCAGGCATTTAAAATAATATAAAATTAGAAAATAAGGTGTGTGCTGAAATAAACATTTATTTGACCTCAAAGCTCGGGTACCCGCAATACCCTATGCTCAATAACAAAAAGGAAACAAATCAGTAGAGACTGAAAACGCATCAAAAGCCTAAAATTCGGTGCATCAGCTAATGTTTGAAGGGATTAAACTACGGCTGGAGATCTAAAAACAAACTCCTCCTAGCTTTGCTTGGTAACTGCTTCAAGACAAATGTATCGCCCCCTTTAAGAAAGACTATTTTCTTTCTTTTCACAAAACCGGAAGCATGCTCTGACTGCGGATTACATTTCCTCTGATAATTTTTGTAGCTAAACTAGGTTCGGATTCATGTGCGAAAACGACTGGAAAAAACTGTAAAATCCGTCAGAGAAAAGAGCTAATATTAAACAGCTAATTATAAATATGTAAGTGATAAATGCCTACGTGAAAATAAGGCTATTAAACATGGCTTGAACAAGAGCATCCACAGAACCTGGGGTTGCCGTTTGGGTCGGGTTCTGTCTTCCGAGGATATTAGCAACAGTGTCCCTCATGTGCCCGAAAGTGGGCAGGAAAGAAGAGGGCAGCAACTAAATAAATCACTGTGGCTAATTTATACATCCATTAAAATCATTATCAATGATCAGTGGCACGGATGATGAAAAAAAAAACAATTATGATGATACAAATGATGTTACCCAAAATCTGCTTTCAAAATATTTATGATATGATTAAAATGAACCAGCGATGGAAATTGCCCGTAAAAGTTGGTTTAACACTTAAGAATACGTACACATCTGAATAACTACAATATTTGTGACTGGCATGCGAAGTTGCCAATGTGTCCTGAATGCCCGCTGGCTGCAATATCCCTTGAAGTTTTAAAGCCAACGGAATTATGATGAAGGAGGCCTGGATTGCCTTACTGCTGTCTGCTGGATGTGAGTGCATTAAGGAAATTCAGTCTGATTGATAAACAGATCATTTGTGCTCTGTGTTACCCAGAGGGCAAAATTATAGAACACTGCTATTTGTTTAACCCCCTGAGTTCTGAGCGCCAGCCTCTGGCATAGTCTCCTGCTTTATGCAAGACTGTAACATTTGATTCCCAATGTAATAATCTTTTTTTCCTTAGCCCGAACAGTTATTTTCATTTCAATATGCTAATGCGTTTATTGTTGAAATGCTCATTCCTTGCAGAGTAAATATTTTATAAACTTTTTCCCACCACCTTATAAAGACTTGCATGTCACGCAGAATTTTGAATTATTTAAGTGTCTGATTATGATGAATTTATATCAACCCCAATTACATATTCCCTGTGGGTCGCACCATTAAACCCTGCCTGCCACATGCCAATGAAAGCCATTGTGGAACGGTTACAATCTCTTTCTTGCAGTTATTAGATTACTGAAGCAACTTTGCAAGAGATGCTGTTGTTTGACTAAGTGAATGGTCAACGAGATCCTGCATTGATGTTGCTACGCACAAGCCAAGAAGATGGAGTGGTTGGGGACAGCCGCGGCCCGTTGAGGGAGTTCGGGTGGGGCAGAAAGGCCTCCAATTATCCATATTCCGGTTTTTAGCACCCCTCACCCTGCCCCTCCCCCGCCCCGCCTTTCTGCCCCACCGAAACTCCCTCCACGGGCCGTGGCTGGTTGGTGAGTACAGATAACAAACAATGCATGTTACCCAGTGACGGCCGCCACTGCGTAGTTGTGGTTACATTGTGTTTCAATAGAAAAACATTTTTTTGTTTTGCTTATAACTTTGTAGCTGGTTGACAAATCTAAAGGAAACTTTTTGAAAAAATGTTCTTTCTCCTCCGCTCCTTTCTGGGAAATTTTGGGGTGATCTATCAAACGGGGTGCCAAGAAAAATGGGGATCCTTGGAGCCTCCCAAAAATGTTTGTTCTGTTTTATTTGAGCCCGAGGGGTGCTCTAGGGGAAGAGAGTCCAGTACTCTCAGGCTATGAGTCTGTTCTTTCAGCCTCAGCCCTGGATTTCAGGGAGGTTGACTGATGCAAGGGACCTCTCATGTTGAGACTTGGGAAGAGTCTGCAAAAAATTTGCTGTGAAAGTTATTGGACTGTGATTGGGTCAGTGGCAGATGCCTCTCCCTTTACCCCTAGAGCGCACAGTGGGGACCGATGCATCGCTTCTGGGGAAGGACAGCCACTTTGGAGAAGTGGAGATCATAGGTCGCTACTTTGCCTAGAGGGGCATTTTGCCTACTCGGTCCTGCAGGACATTCTGGTTTGGTTCCACTCACAGATCCACCTCCAAATAGGTACCGCTTTCTATCTATTAGAAAGGGGAGGAATCTACAGCCAGCTAGAAGTCTTTATCAGAAGAAAAAGTTGCTTGCAAAAAAGTTACTTGCCTTCAGTTATGTTCTTTCTGCTAGACACTCTATGTGGTTGCAGATTCCTCACTGACCCTCCCTTTCATCCCATTCTCTGATTTGTCTCCTCATGTTGATAAGATCTAGAAGAAGTCTAGGAATCTGCAAACTACTTTCGATCCGTATATGTCTTGGGTTTCAGCGCCTGAGGAAGAGGACTGTCTAAAAAAAACATGATGTCAGTGTGCAGAGCTAACACCAATATAGGATCTGCACATTATTTTCGTAGCAGAACTGCATTGGTGTGGAGCCGAACAGCACCAATTAGTCACAATAATTTATTGCATACTTTGGCCTTAGAAAAATGTACAATTGTTCAGAGGGAGAGCCTAAATCAGACTCATGCTGCTTTACTGATTTCTGCAACTTATTTGAACCTTATGCTAATTCCCTATAGTATTTAATATGGATGTTGACTGATTTTGAGAATAACTATATTTTGCTTTGTGTAGTGAACGTTAATTATTTAATAGAAACCTTCATGGTTTCTAACTTATAACTCATCTCAAGAAGGTATATTTAGTTGATTAGGCTATTTGATTTGCTGACAATTAAATATATGGTGAGGCACATTTCCTCATATGTTATTGAAGACAATTCCACCCCTAATCCTGTGTAGGCACTTTATCTTTAGATTATCCAATAATAATTGATCATTTAGGATGGGTTGTGCTATCCCATTACTCTGACTTATCAGTTACTATTAGTTTGTGCTAGAAGAGTAGGGCAACAAGAGAGCTACTAACAAATAAAGATTTCTGCCATTAGAGATTTCCAGAGAATTTGAATTAGTGACATGGAGGCGCCTTTATAAATCTTCAAATATTTTCATTATTAGTAAATGGGAGCACTGTTCTGCTAAGTGAAGGAGTTCGATTAATGTTATGATGTATATATGCTCTCATGTGTAGAAGCTTTATTGCCTTCTTGGCCTAAAAATCTTTACTAGTGGGCTTAGAACTAGGGTGGCCAATGAAGGTCCAAAAGGGCCAGATTTTCAGGATCACAACATTTTAAACTCTATTTAATTTCATCATATTGAAATATATCTAATATAGAGATTCTGAAATTGTGGCCTGTACTAAGCCTACCTGGATCTACCGTAGACACTCTTGGTGTGAGGTAGCACCGATGGGGATAATAGTTTATAATACATGGGACACTGCAATCCCGGTATAGAATCCTGTCTCTAATTTTCTTATTACGGGCACCTCTGACGTTTCTTGTCACGGGTAATAATGAAAAGACATAGTTTCTCAACTGTAATAAGTCATTACAGTTTAGTTCTGCTACCACAATGCCTCCCATCAAACTCGATTTACAAAAGGGGGTGGTGATGAACAGAGTGTCTGAATTGAGCAGACCACTCTTACCCAGTCCAAAGATCAGGGCTTGATCCATCACCGTTATTTATCTCACTGCCCCATCCCAGCTCAGAACCTGGCTATATGCAAATCAGTCTGTCCCTGGCCCAGTGCATCATGGGAACAGGGCAGACTAAACTACCAAGCCAATTCTTTACCAGAAAGGAGACAAGCTACCGGGGACCGGTTTCTGGCATTTCAGCCGTCTTCGGCCCGGCTTGCTTGAATCCTGATGGAGCAGTGAGAAAGGGACTCATGTCTGAGTATACCCTGCCACACCTATAGTGGCCAAAATCGATTTACAAAAGGGGGTGGTGATGAACAGAGTGTCTGAATTGAGCAGACCACTCTTACCCAGTCCAAAGATCAGGGCTTGATCCATCACCGTTATTTATCTCACTGCCCCATCCCAGCTCAGAACCTGGCTATATGCAAATCAGTCTGTCCCTGGCCCAGTGCATCATGGGAACAGGGCAGACTAAACTACCAAGCCAATTCTTTACCAGAAAGGAGACAAGCTACCGGGGACCGGTTTCTGGCATTTCAGCCGTCTTCGGCCCGGCTTGCTTGAATCCTGATGGAGCAGTGAGAAAGGGACTCATGTCTGAGTATACCCTGCCACACCTATAGTGGCCAAAATCGATTTACAAAAGGGGGTGGTGATGAACAGTGTCTGAATTGAGCAGACCACTCTTACCCAGTCCAAAGATCAGGGCTTGATCCATCACCATTATTTATCTCACTGCCCCATCCCAGCTCAGAACCTGGCTATATGCAAATCAGTCTGTCCCTGGCCCAGTGCATCATGGGAACAGGGCAGACTAAACTACCAAGCCAATTCTTTACCAGAAAGGAGACAAGCTACCGGGGACCGGTTTCTGGCATTTCAGCCGTCTTCGGCCCGGCTTGCTTGAATCCTGATGGAGCAGTGAGAAAGGGACTCATGTCTGAGTATACCCTGCCACACCTATAGTGGCCAAAATCGATTTACAAAAGGGGGTGGTGATGAACAGAGTGTCTGAATTGAGCAGACCACTCTTACCCAGTCCAAAGATCAGGGCTTGATCCATCACCGTTATTTATCTCAATGCCCCATCCCAGCTCAGAACCTGGCTATATGCAAATCAGTCTGTCCCTGGCCCAGTGCATCATGGGAACAGGGCAGACTAAACTACCAAGCCAATTCTTTACCAGAAAGGAGACAAGCTACCGGGGACCGGTTTCTGGCATTTCAGCCGTCGTCGGCCCGGCTTGCTTGAATCCTGATGGAGCAGTGAGAAAGGGACTCATGTCTGAGTATACCCTGCCACACCTATAGTGGCCAAAATCGATTTACAAAAGGGGGTGGTGATGAACAGAGTGTCTGAATTGAGCAGACCACTCTTACCCAGTCCAAAGATCAGGGCTTGATCCATCACCGTTATTTATCTCACTGCCCCATCCCAGCTCAGAACCTGGCTATATGCAAATCAGTCTGTCCCTGGCCCAGTGCATCATGGGAACAGGGCAGACTAAACTACCAAGCCAATTCTTTACCAGAAAGGAGACAAGCTACCGGGGACCGGTTTCTGGCATTTCAGCCGTCTTCGGCCCGGCTTGCTTGAATCCTGATGGAGCAGTGAGAAAGGGACTCATGTCTGAGTATACCCTGCCACACCTATAGTGGCCAAAATCGATTTACAAAAGGGGGTGGTGATGAACAGAGTGTCTGAATTGAGCAGACCACTCTTACCCAGTCCAAAGATCAGGGCTTGATCCATCACCGTTATTTATCTCACTGCCCCATCCCAGCTCAGAACCTGGCTATATGCAAATCAGTCTGTCCCTGGCCCAGTGCATCATGGGAACAGGGCAGACTAAACTACCAAGCCAATTCTTTACCAGAAAGGAGACAAGCTACCGGGGACCGGTTTCTGGCATTTCAGCCGTCTTCGGCCCGGCTTGCTTGAATCCTGATGGAGCAGTGAGAAAGGGACTCATGTCTGAGTATACCCTGCCACACCTATAGTGGCCAAAATCGATTTACAAAAGGGGGTGGTGATGAACAGAGTGTCTGAATTGAGCAGACCACTCTTACCCAGTCCAAAGATCAGGGCTTGATCCATCACCGTTATTTATCTCACTGCCCCATCCCAGCTCAGAACCTGGCTATATGCAAATCAGTCTGTCCCTGGCCCAGTGCATCATGGGAACAGGGCAGACTAAACTACCAAGCCAATTCTTTACCAGAAAGGAGACAAGCTACCGGGGACCGGTTTCTGGCATTTCAGCCGTCTTCGGCCCGGCTTGCTTGAATCCTGATGGAGCAGTGAGAAAGGGACTCATGTCTGAGTATACCCTGCCACACCTATAGTGGCCAAAATCGATTTACAAAAGGGGGTGGTGATGAACAGAGTGTCTGAATTGAGCAGACCACTCTTACCCAGTCCAAAGATCAGGGCTTGATCCATCACCGTTATTTATCTCACTGCCCCATCCCAGCTCAGAACCTGGCTATATGCAAATCAGTCTGTCCCTGGCCCAGTGCATCATGGGAACAGGGCAGACTAAACTACCAAGCCAATTCTTTACCAGAAAGGAGACAAGCTACCGGGGACCGGTTTCTGGCATTTCAGCCGTCTTCGGCCCGGCTTGCTTGAATCCTGATGGAGCAGTGAGAAAGGGACTCATGTCTGAGTATACCCTGCCACACCTATAGTGGCCAAAATCGATTTACAAAAGGGGGTGGTGATGAACAGAGTGTCTGAATTGAGCAGACCACTCTTACCCAGTCCAAAGATCAGGGCTTGATCCATCACCGTTATTTATCTCACTGCCCCATCCCAGCTCAGAACCTGGCTATATGCAAATCAGTCTGTCCCTGGCCCAGTGCATCATGGGAACAGGGCAGACTAAACTACCAAGCCAATTCTTTACCAGAAAGGAGACAAGCTACCGGGGACCGGTTTCTGGCATTTCAGCCGTCTTCGGCCCGGCTTGCTTGAATCCTGATGGAGCAGTGAGAAAGGGACTCATGTCTGAGTATACCCTGCCACACCTATAGTGGCCAAAATCGATTTACAAAAGGGGGTGGTGATGAACAGAGTGTCTGAATTGAGCAGACCACTCTTACCCCTTGATGTAAATATTTTTGTCCACCCTAAGCGTGGAAGGGTATTCTCAGATGTGAGACCCTTGCTCATTGCACCATCAGGATTCAAGCAAACCGGGCCGAAGACGGCTGTAATGCCAGAAACCGGTCCCCGGGAGCTTGTTTCCTTCCCAGTGTAAGAATTGGCTTTTGTAGTTTGGTTTGCCCTGTTCCCATCATGCACTGGGACAGGAACAGACTAATTTGCATACAGCCAGGTTCTGAAACTGGGATGGTGCAGTGAGCTAAAAAACGGTGTTGGATCTAGCCCTGATCTCTTGACTGGGTGAGAGCTTTCTGCTTAATTCAGAGACTCTGTCCCTCACCACCCCTTGATGTAAATATTTTTGTCCACCCTAAGCGTGGAAGGGTATTCTCAGATGTGAGACCCTTGCTCATTGCACCATCAGGATTCAAGCAAACCGGGCCGAAGACGGCTGTAATGCCAGAAACCGGTCCCCGGGAGCTTGTTTCCTTCCCAGTGTAAGAATTGGCTTTTGTAGTTTGGTTTGCCCTGTTCCCATCATGCACTGGGACAGGAACAGACTAATTTGCATACAGCCAGGTTCTGAAACTGGGATGGTGCAGTGAGCTAAAAAACGGTGTTGGATCTAGCCCTGATCTCTTGACTGGGTGAGAGCTTTCTGCTTAATTCAGAGACTCTGTCCCTCACCACCCCTTGATGTAAATATTTTTGTCCACCCTAAGCGTGGAAGGGTATTCTCAGATGTGAGACCCTTGCTCATTGCACCATCAGGATTCAAGCAAACCGGGCCGAAGACGGCTGTAATGCCAGAAACCGGTCCCCGGGAGCTTGTTTCCTTCCCAGTGTAAGAATTGGCTTTTGTAGTTTGGTTTGCCCTGTTCCCATCATGCACTGGGACAGGAACAGACTAATTTGCATACAGCCAGGTTCTGAAACTGGGATGGTGCAGTGAGCTAAAAAACGGTGTTGGATCTAGCCCTGATCTCTTGACTGGGTGAGAGCTTTCTGCCTAATTCAGAGACTCTGTCCCTCACCACCCCTTGATGTAAATATTTTTGTCCACCCTAAGCGTGGAAGGGTATTCTCAGATGTGAGACCCTTGCTCATTGCACCATCAGGATTCAAGCAAACCGGGCCGAAGACGGCTGTAATGCCAGAAACCGGTCCCCGGGAGCTTGTTTCCTTCCCAGTGTAAGAATTGGCTTTTGTAGTTTGGTTTGCCCTGTTCCCATCATGCACTGGGACAGGAACAGACTAATTTGCATACAGCCAGGTTCTGAAACTGGGATGGTGCAGTGAGCTAAAAAACGGTGTTGGATCTAGCCCTGATCTCTTGACTGGGTGAGAGCTTTCTGCTTAATTCAGAGACTCTGTCCCTCACCACCCCTTGATGTAAATATTTTTGTCCACCCTAAGCGTGGAAGGGTATTCTCAGATGTGAGACCCTTGCTCATTGCACCATCAGGATTCAAGCAAACCGGGCCGAAGACGGCTGTAATGCCAGAAACCGGTCCCCGGGAGCTTGTTTCCTTCCCAGTGTAAGAATTGGCTTTTGTAGTTTGGTTTGCCCTGTTCCCATCATGCACTGGGACAGGAACAGACTAATTTGCATACAGCCAGGTTCTGAAACTGGGATGGTGCAGTGAGCTAAAAAAACGGTGTTGGATCTAGCCCTGATCTCTTGACTGGGTGAGAGCTTTCTGCTTAATTCAGAGACTCTGTCCCTCAGCACCCCTTGATGTAAATATTTTTGTCCACCCTAAGCGTGGAAGGGTATTCTCAGATGTGAGACCCTTGCTCATTGCACCATCAGGATTCAAGCAAACCGGGCCGAAGACGGCTGTAATGCCAGAAACCGGTCCCCGGGAGCTTGTTTCCTTCCCAGTGTAAGAATTGGCTTTTGTAGTTTGGTTTGCCCTGTTCCCATCATGCACTGGGACAGGAACAGACTAATTTGCATACAGCCAGGTTCTGAAACTGGGATGGTGCAGTGAGCTAAAAAACGGTGTTGGATCTAGCCCTGATCTCTTGACTGGGTGAGAGCTTTCTGCTTAATTCAGAGACTCTGTCCCTCACCACCCCTTGATGTAAATATTTTTGTCCACCCTAAGCGTGGAAGGGTATTCTCAGATGTGAGACCCTTGCTCATTGCACCATCAGGATTCAAGCAAACCGGGCCGAAGACGGCTGTAATGCCAGAAACCGGTCCCCGGGAGCTTGTTTCCTTCCCAGTGTAAGAATTGGCTTTTGTAGTTTGGTTTGCCCTGTTCCCATCATGCACTGGGACAGGAACAGACTAATTTGCATACAGCCAGGTTCTGAAACTGGGATGGTGCAGTGAGCTAAAAAACGGTGTTGGATCTAGCCCTGATCTCTTGACTGGGTGAGAGCTTTCTGCTTAATTCAGAGACTCTGTCCCTCACCACCCCTTGATGTAAATATTTTTGTCCACCCTGAGCGTGGAAGGGTATTCTCAGATGTGAGACCCTTGCTCATTGCATCATCAGGATTCAAGCAAACCGGGCCAAAGACGGCTGTAATGCCAGAAACCGGTCCCCGGGAGCTTGTTTCCTTCCCAGTGTAAGAATTGGCTTTTGTAGTTTGGTTTGCCCTGTTCCCATCATGCACTGGGACAGGAACAGACTAATTTGCATACAGCCAGGTTCTGAAACTGGGATGGTGCAGTGAGCTAAAAAACGGTGTTGGATCTAGCCCTGATCTCTTGACTGGGTGAGAGCTTTCTGCTTAATTCAGAGACTCTGTCCCTCACCACCCCTTGATGTAAATATTTTTGTCCACCCTAAGCGTGGAAGGGTATTCTCAGATGTGAGACCCTTGCTCATTGCACCATCAGGATTCAAGCAAACCGGGCCGAAGACGGCTGTAATGCCAGAAACCGGTCCCCGGGAGCTTGTTTCCTTCCCAGTGTAAGAATTGGCTTTTGTAGTTTGGTTTGCCCTGTTCCCATCATGCACTGGGACAGGAACAGACTAATTTGCATACAGCCAGGTTCTGAAACTGGGATGGTGCAGTGAGCTAAAAAACGGTGTTGGATCTAGCCCTGATCTCTTGACTGGGTGAGAACTTTCTGCTTAATTCAGAGACTCTGTCCCTCACCACCCCTTGATGTAAATATTTTTGTCCACCCTAAGCGTGGAAGGGTATTCTCAGATGTGAGACCCTTGCTCATTGCACCATCAGGATTCAAGCAAACCGGGCCGAAGACGGCTGTAATGCCAGAAACCGGTCCCCGGGAGCTTGTTTCCTTCCCAGTGTAAGAATTGGCTTTTGTAGTTTGGTGTGCCCTGTTCCCATCATGCACTGGGACAGGAACAGACTAATTTGCATACAGCCAGGTTCTGAAACTGGGATGGTGCAGTGAGCTAAAAAACGGTGTTGGATCTAGCCCTGATCTCTTGACTGGGTGAGAGCTTTCTGCTTAATTCAGAGACTCTGTCCCTCACCACCCCTTGATGTAAATATTTTTGTCCACCCTAAGCGTGGAAGGGTATTCTCAGATGTGAGACCCTTGCTCATTGCACCATCAGGATTCAAGCAAACCGGGCCGAAGACGGCTGTAATGCCAGAAACCGGTCCCCGGGAGCTTGTTTCCTTCCCAGTGTAAGAATTGGCTTTTGTAGTTTGGTTTGCCCTGTTCCCATCATGCACTGGGACAGGAACAGACTAATTTGCATACAGCCAGGTTCTGAAACTGGGATGGTGCAGTGAGCTAAAAAAACGGTGTTGGATCTAGCCCTGATCTCTTGACTGGGTGAGAGCTTTCTGCTTAATTCAGAGACTCTGTCCCTCACCACCCCTTGATGTAAATATTTTTGTCCACCCTAAGCGTGGAAGGGTATTCTCAGATGTGAGACCCTTGCTCATTGCACCATCAGGATTCAAGCAAACCGGGCCGAAGACGGCTGTAATGCCAGAAACCGGTCCCCGGGAGCTTGTTTCCTTCCCAGTGTAAGAATTGGCTTTTGTAGTTTGGTTTGCCCTGTTCCCATCATGCACTGGGACAGGAACAGACTAATTTGCATACAGCCAGGTTCTGAAACTGGGATGGTGCAGTGAGCTAAAAAACGGTGTTGGATCTAGCCCTGATCTCTTGACTGGGTGAGAGCTTTCTGCTTAATTCAGAGACTCTGTCCCTCACCACCCCTTGATGTAAATATTTTTGTCCACCCTAAGCGTGGAAGGGTATTCTCAGATGTGAGACCCTTGCTCATTGCACCATCAGGATTCAAGCAAACCGGGCCGAAGACGGCTGTAATGCCAGAAACCGGTCCCCGGGAGCTTGTTTCCTTCCCAGTGTAAGAATTGGCTTTTGTAGTTTGGTTTGCCCTGTTCCCATCATGCATTGGGACAGGAACAGACTAATTTGCATACAGCCAGGTTCTGAAACTGGGATGGTGCAGTGAGCTAAAAAACGGTGTTGGATCTAGCCCTGATCTCTTGACTGGGTGAGAGCTTTCTGCTTAATTCAGAGACTCTGTCCCTCACCACCCCTTGATGTAAATATTTTTGTCCACCCTAAGTGTGGAAGGGTATTCTCAGATGTGAGACCCTTGCTCATTGCACCATCAGGATTCAAGCAAACCGGGCCGAAGACGGCTGTAATGCCAGAAACCGGTCCCCGGGAGCTTGTTTCCTTCCCAGTGTAAGAATTGGCTTTTGTAGTTTGGTTTGCCCTGTTCCCATCATGCACTGGGACAGGAACAGACTAATTTGCATACAGCCAGGTTCTGAAACTGGGATGGTGCAGTGAGCTAAAAAACGGTGTTGGATCTAGCCCTGATCTCTTGACTGGGTGAGAGCTTTCTGCTTAATTCAGAGACTCTGTCCCTCACCACCCCTTGATGTAAATATTTTTGTCCACCCTAAGCGTGGAAGGGTATTCTCAGATGTGAGACCCTTGCTCATTGCACCATCAGGATTCAAGCAAACCGGGCCGAAGACGGCTGTAATGCCAGAAACCGGTCCCCGGGAGCTTGTTTCCTTCCCAGTGTAAGAATTGGCTTTTGTAGTTTGGTTTGCCCTGTTCCCATCATGCACTGGGACAGGAACAGACTAATTTGCATACAGCCAGGTTCTGAAACTGGGATGGTGCAGTGAGCTAAAAAACGGTGTTGGATCTAGCCCTGATCTCTTGACTGGGTGAGAGCTTTCTGCTTAATTCAGAGACTCTGTCCCTCACCACCCCTTGATGTAAATATTGTTGTCCACCCTAAGCGTGGAAGGGTATTCTCAGATGTGAGACCCTTGCTCATTGCACCATCAGGATTCAAGCAAACCGGGCCGAAGACGGCTGTAATGCCAGAAACCGGTCCCCGGGAGCTTGTTTCCTTCCCAGTGTAAGAATTGGCTTTTGTAGTTTGGTTTGCCCTGTTCCCATCATGCACTGGGACAGGAACAGACTAATTTGCATACAGCCAGGTTCTGAAACTGGGATGGTGCAGTGAGCTAAAAAACGGTGTTGGATCTAGCCCTGATCTCTTGACTGGGTGAGAGCTTTCTGCTTAATTCAAGACTCTGTCCCTCACCACCCCTTGATGTAAATATTTTTGTCCACCCTAAGCGTGGAAGGGTATTCTCAGATGTGAGACCCTTGCTCATTGCACCATCAGGATTCAAGCAAACCGGGCCGAAGACGGCTGTAATGCCAGAAACCGGTCCCCGGGAGCTTGTTTCCTTCCCAGTGTAAGAATTGGCTTTTGTAGTTTGGTTTGCCCTGTTCCCATCATGCACTGGGACAGGAACAGACTAATTTGCATACAGCCAGGTTCTGAAACTGGGATGGTGCAGTGAGCTAAAAAACGGTGTTGGATCTAGCTCTGATCTCTTGACTGGGTGAGAGCTTTCTGCTTAATTCAGAGACTCTGTCCCTCACCACCCCTTGATGTAAATAATTTTGTCCACCCTAAGCGTGGAAGGGTATTCTCAGATGTGAGACCCTTGCTCATTGCACCATCAGGATTCAAGCAAACCGGGCCGAAGACGGCTGTAATGCCAGAAACCGGTCCCCGGGAGCTTGTTTCCTTCCCAGTGTAAGAATTGGCTTTTGTAGTTTGGTTTGCCCTGTTCCCATCATGCACTGGGACAGGAACAGACTAATTTGCATACAGCCAGGTTCTGAAACTGGGATGGTGCAGTGAGCTAAAAAACGGTGTTGGATCTAGCCCTGATCTCTTGACTGGGTGAGAGCTTTCTGCTTAATTCAGAGACTCTGTCCCTCACCACCCCTTGATGTAAATATTTTTGTCCACCCTAAGCGTGGAAGGGTATTCTCAGATGTGAGACCCTTGCTCATTGCACCATCAGGATTCAAGCAAACCGGGCCGAAGACGGCTGTAATGCCAGAAACCGGTCCCCGGGAGCTTGTTTCCTTCCCAGTGTAAGAATTGGCTTTTGTAGTTTGGTTTGCCCTGTTCCCATCATGCACTGGGACAGGAACAGACTAATTTGCATACAGCCAGGTTCTGAAACTGGGATGGTGCAGTGAGCTAAAAAACGGTGTTGGATCTAGCCCTGATCTCTTGACTGGGTGAGAGCTTTCTGCTTAATTCAGAGACTCTGTCCCTCACCACCCCTTGATGTAAATATTTTTGTCCACCCTAAGCGTGGAAGGGTATTCTCAGATGTGAGACCCTTGCTCATTGCACCATCAGGATTCAAGCAAACCGGGCCGAAGACGGCTGTAATGCCAGAAACCGGTCCCCGGGAGCTTGTTTCCTTCCCAGTGTAAGAATTGGCTTTTGTAGTTTGGTTTGCCCTGTTCCCATCATGCACTGGGACAGGAACAGACTAATTTGCATACAGCCAGGTTCTGAAACTGGGATGGTGCAGTGAGCTAAAAAACGGTGTTGGATCTAGGCCTGATCTCTTGACTGGGTGAGAGCTTTCTGCTTAATTCAGAGACTCTGTCCCTCACCACCCCTTGATGTAAATATTTTTGTCCACCCTAAGCGTGGAAGGGTATTCTCAGATGTGAGACCCTTGCTCATTGCACCATCAGGATTCAAGCAAACCGGGCCGAAGACGGCTGTAATGCCAGAAACCGGTCCCCGGGAGCTTGTTTCCTTCCCAGTGTAAGAATTGGCTTTTGTAGTTTGGTTTGCCCTGTTCCCATCATGCACTGGGACAGGAACAGACTAATTTGCATACAGCCAGGTTCTGAAACTGGGATGGTGCAGTGAGCTAAAAAACGGTGTTGGATCTAGCCCTGATCTCTTGACTGGGTGAGAGCTTTCTGCTTAATTCAGAGACTCTGTCCCTCACCACCCCTTGATGTAAATATCCCATCAAACTCAGCAGCCAAGATAAAAGGCATATCACAGAGCATATTTACAGCTGCAGTTTAAAGAAGAAAAACTGGAACCAGCTTTTCTTTTTTTGATACCTTTCTTTTGGAACCTTTTATTCTTAAAAGAAAGTGAACCGCAGAAAGGAGATTATGGCAACATGTAATTAGGAAGGTCATTACAGGGACAGTAGAAATTGTGCATATTCACACACATCATGAAGTACAGCATTTTGTAAATCTGACTTACATTAATTAACCTGATTCTAAAATCTTTGTGAAAAAAATAGTAACTGTTTTTGCTGTGATTAATTTCATACTACAGATTCTGTTCTTATTTTTCTTCTCTACAATGAACATGAAAGATTAAAGCATCAAGGATTTAAGTGGTGTGAGGGAAGGGTGATGGTGTTACCATGTACTTTAGGGAATAAAATATCCTCTCCTTACATTAAAATGATATTGCATGTCACCTTGGAGTACCATGATCTTATAAAGGAACTCAGTCTTTGGCATCATTTTTATAGATGTACTGGACATGGAACTCATTGGTGACTTCCAATATCCTTGTCATATATACACAAAGGGGATTTCATCCTATATATTAACCACAATTTGCTACTTTTGAACATGTAACTGCATTATGCCAATCTGATATGTGTAAACCTTTTCAACCAGTTACAGGATTCCTTTACCTTCAATTGTCAATCTGCTGGCATTGGTTGTTTGAGCTGCTTATAAGGATCGAAAGTCTGACAGCTATCTTTAAAACATATTGTCCACAGTTTATACTAGGCTGTGTCTTAAACCTGAATTTCAAATCAGGAACTAGCACTATCAATTACTAGTATTCCTAGTAATGGCATACCAATTGGATCACTATAGAGGAAAAATGGATCCAATGGACCTACTTCTTTGATGACAGTACAACGTTACCTTTTGAAATCCCTGTTCATACTACAGATAGTCAAACAGAAAATAATACTGCATTACCTAGTTAGCAATATCAACTGTTTTCATTCTTAAGGTGCATTATAGATAGGATAAGCAATTTATTTTTTACTAATAATTTTGTTGCTGCAAGAGGAACAAAATTTGGTAAACACTTGAGCGACACAAGTCAGGTACTTCATTTCAATTTGTGTGCATATTTGTCAAGGGACAAAATTCTTGAGGACCATCTGAAAAATTCTCTTTCTAAGTTGGATAGGAAATTGTACTCTCTGCTACTGTAAAATCTACTTAATGTAAGTACTCAAAGATAGAAATATAGTCAGCTCACATGTCTCTTTGATTTGGTGTAAATCAATTCAACATGTTTAAGATATTTGCATTACAAACAAATGTATGTCAGCTTGAAAGTGTTAATCTTTTGTTTAATAGGGACCATAGTTCATTCAAAGTCCAAGGATCTGCATCTATGGACTGTCCGAGAGGCAAAAAATAATTAACAAACAATTCTGTGTGGGTGAAAGACTTTCCACCCACTTTTGAGATCCACTGATTTTCAATGGGTTGGCTGACCATAACAAAAACATTTTACACCAACAGTTAAGTGATTCCAGAGTTTAAAGGATCCAACATCGTGAGAAACATCTGGACAATATTAAAGCCACTAGTGAACAACCCCAGACTACAGAAAGAGCCGATCGTTCACCCATAATAAAACAATAACATCTTGGATACAGAGGTTCTGACTAGTAATCAAGGAGTCTGTGTCAGAAAAAATAATAGGCAGGGTAAGTGATATATATAAACGTCTAGTGACACCATTGTTGATGCATATCTGAGGAACCAGACAAGATTCTCTGATCCAGACAATCCCTATCATTCCTTTTGGAACTGGAAAAGCTTGATGAGTGCCCTCCCGGATTATTGGGCCCACAATTCGATAAAAAAAGCAAGGCTTCATTGACAACATGGCCACTAAGGGTAGGAGACTGAGCACAGGATGTGCCCATCACTCAAGAACAATGCACAGAGTCTAAGGTGTAAAGCCGAAGGGCATGCTCAGTGGGTCATGGGGGCATAATGGCTGCATGCAGAGAATGGGTAGAACCCCTGTCAGCTAAATTCTATTGTACTGAATGTGCTGTATGTTCTGGGGCATGGGAGATGTGACCTTGCACATGGTCTGTATGTGAGTAAGTTTGCGAGGCCAGAGGTCATACCTTTCAGCCACATTTTGCTGCACATGTGTATGTCCCGCTAGTAGAACGGCATGCGTACTAGACGCATGATGTAGCTGCAGGCTAAAAAACCTCTTTGCAAGCACGTTACCTTCCTGAACGGATTCTGAAATGTCCTCCCAGGGCAAAAGTAGTTGCATAGTTGCGACAGATATGGGCAGATAATTCAAATGTTAATAAAGAAATACTGAATATTTTAACCATTTAAAAACTTTCTTCAACCTTCAGGTGTAATTATGAACTGTTTTATGCTGATCTTGCTTCATTACCAAATGGTATACATTTGTCGGCTCATCGTAATTGGACACTGCATTTCTTATTTCACTTAGCCAAAAGACAAAACCATATGAGAAAGTTGCAGTCCTTCAATTACATATTGCCCTTATTGATTTGTATGTGTCCTGGACATTAAAAGCTATGTATCTTATCCTCCACTGTTTTCATTTCACAGAAACTGTTGAAATGTTCATGATCACGTTGTGATTCATCACTAGACGTTGTCAAGCTCCACAATTATTCTGGTACTGGGGAGTAGCTGCGAAGGATAGTATTACACCTTTCCTTTCTTCTTCTATGCAAAACCTAGTGGGTAAGAGGCAAGACAAGTACTTTCACTTTCCTTAAAGCATGCCAAAATACATTCTAAGCTTGGTTTGCAATATGTTTCATATTTCTGTAATATTTTATTATTACTGAAGGGCTTATATAGGTTGCTCTGAATTGATGGTGGCACCCTTGACAAAGAATTTTTAGGACTGTATATCTCAGGAGTGCAAACTGTTAAACATGCATCAGGCTCAAGGGGCCTTGTTGGCATTCAGGGAGTTATTTCACCTTTGTAACCTTTGCAAGCCCTTTATAGGGTGTTGGCATTGGTATTTCCATCTGCCTATATGTACATATTTGCTATTTTGTGCGTAGCATTAGGTTTAGTTATTGCATTTCTTTTCCATTTAAAAAAAGTCACTGGACATTAGTTCATTAAGTGTTGTTTGATGTATTGCTGAATTGTCGATCTATGGCCCAAGAGTGCCTCACTATGTCAACCTTGGAATTGTCTGCCTAACTGCCCTGAGATGCAAGAACTAAAATAGGTACTTAATTCCCAGTTAGGTGGCTGCCAGTACAAGGGCCCCAGGACACCAGAATCGAAAAGACCCTGTTGTTACTGTTGAAGCACCATTAACGTCTGATTTTCCTGTGACCCTCAGACATAGCTAACTCATGCGAACATTTATAATTGTAATCTATTCTGTATCAGAATGTGTCACCGGTTGTATATTCTTTATATGAAGAACTACAGGGCTTCTTCCTTTTTCCTGGTTGTTGTTTACATGTAAGTCTGTTTCAGAGATATTATCTGGAGGCAGAGAGTGTGGTGTAAATGACATACATAATACATTAGTGAATTGTGGTGTACCAGAAACTCACTTCAGTACCTAGAAAACGCCAACCAGCTAGCATCAGTGTCACATTAGCTCTTCGTCCTATAGCAAAGTAACCAATGATTAGACAACGTTGAACATGCGACTTAGGACCATCTCAGGAATGGTGGCAAGTGAGAATACTCTTTTGTTATACTCTCATATAAGTCCACAACAGGAGTAAAAAGAGACATGGTAAGGTTAAAATATTTATTTTAACGACGTGATCTCATGCGTAGTATTTTAGTCAACATAAGCAGACATATGATTAAGAATAATAGGGTCGGCATGGTTACAATTCCATAAAATACAAAAGGAGGAATCATATAACAATGATAGTGCAAACAGGGCCTCGTTTAAACACCCTCCCTATATAAGAACGATGTACTATAAACTAAAGAAGGTCTCTTGGGCTTGTTTTGGGGGACCCCATTATCTTTTCACTCAGTAAGTGTAAATGACATCTGGATCAGCAAGGCTCTCTGCATCCCTGGAATCTTCCAAGTGTGTGAAAATTATGGCAAGTGTGCTATGATAAAGGCACCCGAATCTGGCTTGGCTCGCAGCTGCCAAAATGTTGTGTCTAGAAAGTGTTATTCGAACATGTCGATAAACAGGCTCACATGTTATGATAACCTTGACCTCAGCACTCACTGTACAGACTGGGGGCACGATGTATGTCTAGAGATGTCGAAAAACAAACCTTTTCTCATGTATAGTTCTTTGTGAAAGCTAACTTGCCAAAAAACTATTATGCAGTGTCATGTGCAAAAAGCAGCATAAGGTAAAATGGCGTTTAAACTTCTAATAAGCCATGCTAACATAACAGGCACGCAAAAGGAGGCCCTAAACCATACTAAAATTTCACACCTCTGTCGCTCATTTTGCTGAACTAGACAATGTTATCTTTGCCATTTCAAAGTGCCTGCCTGAGACTCACATGAGAATGACAAAAAATGGATAAAACCTTATGTGATTGCCACTGAGGAATGATTGCACAGATGAGAATTTACATATAACCAGCCTGAGCGCATTCTTACAAACACAGCAGACTGTTATTCAAAAGTAATTAAACATTGCCTGTGTCACATAAATGTAATCATTGGGAGACATTTGTTTGCGATTGGGTACAGGTTTGATCAAAATAACAAAGCACATTCCATATAGGAAGATGTTACATTATCTGATAGTTTCTCAAATACAAAGTTTGACTCAAAATGTTAAAGCCTTGCTGATTATGGAAACAAAATAGTTTAGAAAAAACAAGACAAACATTTGATTAATAATCAAGATCCAATTTTTGTGTGGCAGATGTGTCTTTCAGAGATCCAGTTAAAATCCAGCCCTGAGCGCCTCACCAGGATCTAATAGAAATCAAACTGCGAAGAGCAAAGTTACTACAGAAATAATACCTTTGTAATGTAGTTGACCTCTCAGTCTTCAACTTCTTCGATTAGCAACATCCCATTGATGTTCTTTACTCTTCAACTCTAAGTACATTTTATGTGTTGGTATTTATACATCACAAACCTTGCTGTGAAACAACAAAGCACTGTACACTACTTGAGGCCCTGGGAAATGATCTACAAGATCGTGTAGATTGAGTGAGAATTACACAAATACATTTTACACACACATTTCTCATTCCTAAGCACAAGGAGATTAAGTGATTAGGCCAGAATCACCCAATGCTGAGTCCAGCGCTGAAGTTGTGATTCGTACCAGGGTTACAAAGTTCCAAAGACAGCAGCTCGAGCCACATCTCTGCCCATGTTATTTTATTTACATTCCAATTTATTACATATGTTATGATCATCTAGGTGCTCTGGCAGTCACTCATTTAGAGTCCTTCAGGTCAGTTCAAAGAAAGTTTCTAAACACCTTAAAATGGTTACCAAAGACCAGTCCGGATTCTTTGGTTCAAAGTGTATGTAGTGTAACCAAATGGGTTGAAACACAACAAATGAAGTAGGTGGTCCATTTAAAAAAAGTAAGTATGTAGTATTAAGTTTATAGTATGGGTTAGAGTGAGAGAGAGGGTTAGGATAAGGATGAGGATACTGTTTGGGATGTGTAAGAAATTGGGTTACTGGATGAGGGGGGTAAAGCCCCACTCAAGCAATAACCACAATCCTTGTCAGGGTGAAGTCACAGAATTCCTAAATTAACCTGTGTTCCACCTACAGGTAGCTTAGAACAGAGCAGCCAGGCAATGTGTAAAGAATTTGTTCAACACTGCAAAATGTAAAAGAGTGAAAACAGATCACTAAAGGCTCCTACATTAGTGTACAAAAATAGAGTTACTTTTAGTAAATAAATCAAGACCAAAATGACAAAAATACAATTAGTAGAGCCGGAGCAATTCATATTTTAAAGATTTCCGTGAAAATAGTGCCAAAAAGGACAAAGCGCCAACACTGGTCGTGCTGGACCAGGACAAAAATGTCACAAGTTCAGGCCAAATATGATGGAGTGTGGGCTGGCTACAAGAACCCAAGTAGGCCTGCTGAACAGAGTAAATTTGATCCTGGTTGCAGAGGTCCCGCACTCTAGATGCCTTGTGAAGCAGAGAAGATGCGTTGGTTCTAAAGAGTTTAACAGCTGGGATCTGAGATCCTGCATCGGCGTCAAGGATCCGGTTGACAAGGACTTGAGATGAAAAGTCTAATGTTTGGGTTGATTGTGCAATTGAGGCTATGTATCGGTTCCAAGGATCTGTGAGGCTCTGATGCAAGAATCTGCATCCTTGTCGAGGCTCCCGTTCATGAGAGATTTACAGCGTGAGGCCCTGTGTCAGGTAAGCTTTACACAGGCAGCGGTTCCAATGCGGGCTGCGAGGTCAAGTAAGGTGAACCCTCACAGCAGAGGCGTTCTGCTTGGGTTTGCACCACCCAGCAGAGAAGATGAGTCAGTTCTGCTAGGTCCACAGTTGGGTTGGCAGAACATCTTCACGCCCCCTTCCAAAAGTCCAGGAGTGGGGTGGCACCACTTGGCAGGGTAGGACTCTAACTTGGCAGAGTCCAGGTGCTGGATTCAAGGTTGTTGGGGTCTTCCGGCCCTGAGACTACAGTCAGGAGGCCAGGCCATTGAAGTCACTTTGGGATCCTGGGATTAGCAGACGCAAGTCCAGTCCTTCTCACCCAAGGAAGAGGGCAGCAAGCAGCTGGTCATCACAGCAGTGCAACTGTTTCTTAAAAGTAGCAGTCTAACAGAGTGGGAGTCCCTTCAGCAGCACAGCATTCCATCTTCCTCACAGAGTGTCCACAATTCCAGAAGTGTACTAAAGAGGTGGTGTCTAAGGCCCATTATTTATACCTAGTGCACTTCATCTGGAAGATAGGAAAAGCTTCTACAGCTTTCCCTTTGAAGATCTCAGACATCCTGCTTTCCCTGTCCTGGCTACATATGAACTACAGAGGGTATGCATCCCCTTGTGTGGAGGCAGGACACAGCCTTTGCAAGTGTAAGTAGGGATGTGCCCAGCTCATCCATCCCATCTTAACAGTGATTGCAAAAACAACAAGTGATGGACTGAATGTGGATCAATGTCACACACTCCCCCAGTCAAAAGATCTGGGCCCAAATCCATCGTTTTTTTGCACTCCACACCACCCTGGGTTAGACAATGGCGATATGCAAATCAGCTCTGACCCTGTTGCCCCATGGGAACAGTCCAGTCCGAACTACAAAAGCCATGTCCTTCCCAGAACGGAATCAAGCATCCGAGGACCGGACCGGTTTCGAGGTAACACCTCTCATCAGCCCGGCTAGCTTGACTCCAAGTGGTGTGGAGTGCCTGGGACCCACGTCTGGGCATCCCCAGCGCACTTAGGGCGGCAATTGCAAAAACAACAAGTGATGGACTGAATGTGGATCAATGTCACACACTCCCCCAGTCAAAAGATCTGGGCCCAAATCCATCGTTTTTTGCACTCCACACCACCCTGGGTTAGACAATGGCGATATGCAAATCAGCTCTGACCCTGTTGCCCCATGGGAACAGTCCAGTCCGAACTACAAAAGCCATGTCCTTCCCAGAACGGAATCAAACATCCGAGGACCGGACCGGTTTCGAGGTAACACCTCTCATCAGCCCGGCCAGCTTGACTCCAAGTGGTGTGGAGTGCCTGGGACCCACGTCTGGGCATCACCAGCGCACTTAGGGCGGCAATTGCAAAAACAACAAGTGATGGACTGAATGTGGATCAATGTCACACACTCCCCCAGTCAAAAGATCTGGGCCCAAATCCATCGTTTTTTTGCACTCCACACCACCCTGGGTTAGACAATGGCGATATGCAAATCAGCTCTGACCCTGTTGCCCCATGGGAACAGTCCAGTCCGAACTACAAAAGCCATGTCCTTCCCAGAACGGAATCAAGCATCCGAGGACCGGACCGGTTTCGAGGTAACACCTCTCATCAGCCCGGCTAGCTTGACTCCAAGTGGTGTGGAGTGCCTGGGACCCACGTCTGGGCATCCCCAGCGCACTTAGGGCGGCAATTGCAAAAACAACAAGTGATGGACTGAATGTGGATCAATGTCACACACTCCCCCAGTCAAAAGATCTGGGCCCAAATCCATCGTTTTTTTGCACTCCACACCACCCTGGGTTAGACAATGGCGATATGCAAATCAGCTCTGACCCTGTTGCCCCATGGGAACAGTCCAGTCCGAACTACAAAAGCCATGTCCTTCCCAGAACGGAATCAAGCATCCGAGGACCGGACCGGTTTCGAGGTAACACCTCTCATCAGCCCGGCTAGCTTGACTCCAAGTGGTGTGGAGTGCCTGGGACCCACGTCTGGGCATCCCCAGCGCACTTAGGGCGGCAATTGCAAAAACAACAAGTGATGGACTGAATGTGGATCAATGTCACACACTCCCCCAGTCAAAAGATCTGGGCCCAAATCCATCGTTTTTTTGCACTCCACACCACCCTGGGTTAGACAATGGCGATATGCAAATCAGCTCTGACCCTGTTGCCCCATGGGAACAGTCCAGTCCGAACTACAAAAGCCATGTCCTTCCCAGAACGGAATCAAGCATCCGAGGACCGGACCGGTTTCGAGGTAACACCTCTCATCAGCCCGGCTAGCTTGACTCCAAGTGGTGTGGAGTGCCTGGGACCCACGTCTGGGCATCCCCAGCGCACTTAGGGCGGCAATTGCAAAAACAACAAGTGATGGACTGAATGTGGATCAATGTCACACACTCCCCCAGTCAAAAGATCTGGGCCCAAATCCATCGTTTTTTGCACTCCACACCACCCTGGGTTAGACAATGGCGATATGCAAATCAGCTCTGACCCTGTTGCCCCATGGGAACAGTCCAGTCCGAACTACAAAAGCCATGTCCTTCCCAGAACGGAATCAAACATCCGAGGACCGGACCGGTTTCGAGGTAACACCTCTCATCAGCCCGGCTAGCTTGACTCCAAGTGGTGTGGAGTGCCTGGGACCCACGTCTGGGCATCCCCAGCGCACTTAGGGCGGCAATTGCAAAAACAACAAGTGATGGACTGAATGTGGATCAATGTCACACACTCCCCCAGTCAAAAGATCTGGGCCCAAATCCATCGTTTTTTTGCACTCCACACCACCCTGGGTTAGACAATGGCGATATGCAAATCAGCTCTGACCCTGTTGCCCCATGGGAACAGTCCAGTCCGAACTACAAAAGCCATGTCCTTCCCAGAACGGAATCAAGCATCCGAGGACCGGACCGGTTTCGAGGTAACACCTCTCATCAGCCCGGCTAGCTTGACTCCAAGTGATGGCACATCCAGGCAAACCTAAGTGCTCTATTGCGTGTGGCTGTTTAGGAGGAATTCACAAACTCCGAACTGTCTGCTACCCCAGTCTTGTGACCTAGGGACAGGGTACAGGCACTAAATGGCAACTTTCTAAAAGCAGACTTTACCATAAGAGTATTTTTCATTACAATTCCAAAGACACCAATCATAAACTGCTTACCTGTTCCCATTTGGTAATTGCATATTATTAAATGTAATAAGGTAACTCCAATGGTATCCTATGGGAGAGGTAGGCCTTGCCTTGGACATATCAAGCTTAGCAATACATGTCTCACATTTTGAATGCACTACATCCTGCCCTCTGGGCTGTTTCATGGCTTACAGTAGAGGTGACTTATCTGTATTAAAAAGAAAGGTGTGGGCCTTGCAAAAGGTGTATTTTGGCAGGTTAAAATGGCAGTTCATAACTGTGCACACACAGGCTGCAATGGCAGGCCTTAGATATCTAATGGGATATTTAAGTGGGTGCACACTAGTAGTATTTAATGTGTAGGTGTTGGGTGCATGTGATACCACTTTACTATGGGATTCGAGGTAAATTAAATATGCCAATTGGGGATAAGCCAATATTACCCTGTTTTAAGGAGTGAGAGGAGTTAAGGAGTGAGCACATACACTATAATACTGATTGGAAGTGGTAAAGTGCACGGATTCATAAGGAATACAAAAATGAGATGAGGAAAAAAGAATGGAGGAAGAAGGCCGTTAGGGGGAAAACCACACTAAGGCTGACAGGTTTCAGCATCAGTTAGTCTTAGAGATATGGTTAGATGAGATTTTAATTGATGAAAGTTAGGGCTAGGAATAAAATTATATGCCACAAATAGACACACAGAATGGCTTAGGGCTAGAAATAGGGCTAAGAGTTAGGATTATGTTTAGGGATAGGATTAGAGCAAAGATGACTGGTAAATGTCAGGGTTAATGGTAGCTTATTTAGAAATCCAGGAACCTGTGGGTTTATGATACCTGATTGCTTGTGATGTGACCCCAAATCATGGCAAATTAGCTTACCACAATTGGCATCTCTTACTTTTGTATAGGGGACATACATGTTAAATTCCACATATGGGCTGCAAAAAAAAATAAACAGAGCTGCCCCTTTGACTGTAACCTGCTGCAGACTCAAGCTAAAGATTCACCATGCTAAAATAATAATTGGAGCCAGATAGTTGTGCGAGCATACCAAATGTGAAGCTGGCATGTATCGGCAGTAACACAATTCACAAATGCTATTTATTGTATAGATTGAGGATATTTTCATTTGTTTCAACGCAAGCCTTAAGTATAAAGTCATTATACCTGTAAATTGATGAATGAAAAAAATGAAATGTTCATCTTCAGGGCAGTTTGCTATTTATTAGACATCAAATTGTTTTTATAACGGAAATACCAGAAGGATGATTTTTTAAATAAAAGCTGAACATTGCTGCTTGCACTTTGGCATCCCCTATATTGGATTGGCCAGTCTCACAATCCATGCACTTGCTTATATTTCCTCAGCCCAGTGGGAAGGTAAGAGTGGCATGCATTAGGGACCTTTCAGGCAAGTAATGATCATATGTGCCAAGTGCATTGCTAAACTATTCCGTGCAGGAAAATAGGGAAAATTAATTACAGGAATTTCCACCCACTATTAAGGAATGTGCAGAGAGGGGAGAGGATATTGGCATTGAACGGCTTTACAAAGTTCAGACAGACGCTCTAATAATGACATATTCACTCAAAAATAGGCTTATTGTGTGAGCATACCTATAATGCTGGTCTTTCTGTAGTCAGGCTTTTTCCTATAACCCTAGGAACACGGAACCATCTGAATAGGCATTCCTGTGGTTTCAAGAAAGTGGTTCTTAACTATAATAGGCATGCCTCTGGTGGACTCGTGGAGCTCTGGCAGTGGAGTTGGCCTTCTGCTACCTTGAATACTTCACTGAATCATGCCCATTGAGAAGGTTCGGGGTCCTACACCAACAGCTGTTGAGATACTACCATTAATTGGAGTTCCCACCACATGCAGATCCTATCACCACTGGACATGGAAAAAGACAAAAATGACAGAAAACATGCTGGGACGGAGGTTGTGAATCTTTATCTCCCTAGCAACTAATCTTTAGAAGTGATTCTCAAAGACCAAACCAGTTGATCTTATGTAGTCCCACATAACAAGGGAAAGAAAGTCATGTTTACAAAATGATCAGTTGATCATAGAAGTAACCAGAAGGAAGATATTCAGGAACTTTGAGGAATTTATTAAAATCCATAGGGGCGAAACATTCTATTGAGGCCAAATGATCAAGTGAGAAAAGGCCTCCAAGTGATCCCAGGTATCAAGTTGATTCAAGTAGGTACTTTTGATAGCAAAATGTGAGGCATCAGTGAGACTCAAAGTATACTATACCCAGCCTTTAAAGAACTCTTTCTAGCCACAGACTTTTGCCATGCCCCATTGGAGGATTTTGACTTTCATCTGCAAGTCTAAATCTAAAGGCAAACCATTTGGCTATGGTGAATGGGAAACAACCTTTACAATGCAGTCATTGCATCACACAACCTTTATATAGCAGTCATTACATCGCAACATCCTTTACATCGCAGGTCATTACAACACAGCCATTACATTGCATGTCACTACAACGCATGTCATTACAATGCAAGTCACTACAACGCAGGCATTGTATCGCAAGTCATTACAACACATACCATTACAAAGTATAGTACCCTTACACTATCCTACTTTTGCACTCACTGGAGTTAGAATAGTAATTTCTCCCCCTACAATATCCAACACTTACCCTACTATTGCACACACTGGAGTGAGAATAGTAATTTTTACCCCTACTCTATCCAACACTTACCCTACTGTTGCACTCACTGGAGTTAGAATAGTAATTATTACCCCTATACTATCCAACACTTACATTAAATGCAATGTAATGGTATGCATTGTAATGATATTTGTTGTAAAGGTATAATGCGATGTAATGGAATGCATTGTAAAGGTAGTTTCGGACAATGCGATACAATGGCATGCAATGTAAAAGAATGCATTGTAAAGGATGTTGCGATGTAAAAACTGTGTTGTAAAGGCATGCATTGTAAATGTATGCGTTGTAATGTCATACATTCATGGTTAATTGCTAGTCTTTATCCAACTTGGACTCTATCACTCCCATCCAGAAAAAGGAACAGGTTTCCTGCCCATAGACTAATATTCACTTTGGCCTTCCTATATTCTCCCATGGACAATGATACAATCCTAATAATTGATCTCTTTACTTGATTTTTATCTTTTGGTGTTGTTTACCTATTACATTCCTTCTGTTTTCACTATATTAGTTTGAACGTTTTACTGTTTGATTGATTAACTTTAATCTTGTACTGTAACTCCTCCAATCAGTTGCAGTACGTAATAGGCAGTTGGGGTGGGGTGGACACACACATTCTCACTCACTCTATCACAAATGCTCACACATATGTCCACCACATACACATGCACACATCCATTCACAACATGCACACAGGCCCATTCATATATACACACACCTAACTTTGCAGAACAAAAATGGTACATATCTCGGTGGCAGCAGAGAAGCCTCTGTTCTGATGAAAGGGACAGAACAAGGATCCCTCCACCTCCTTTCATTGGCTGACCTTGTTAAAGGTCAACCAATAAGAGGAGGACTGCCCTTGCTGCTTCACAGAGTGGAAGGGGGTGGGGAGTCAATGAAACTTGCTGACTCCACCCCAATCAGCGATGAGCATTACAGGGCACCTCAGCGTTAAAACTGAAGCACCCAGGGCCTCATTTATGTGGCCTTGCGTCAGTTTTGCGCTGCGGATGCGTCACTTTTTGTGACGCATCGGCAGCTTAAAACATGCGCCTTGTTGCGCCATATTTAAAAAGTTACGCATCTAGGTAGATGCGTCAATTTTTAAACCCCTGCGCCACATTATACCTGCGTCAGGTATAATGTATGCAGAGGGGGCGTTACCCCGCAAAAAGCCTCGTAATAGTGACGCAGTGAAATCTATGAGATTTCACTGCGTCACTTTTAGGATGCGGTTGCGTCAAAATCTTGCGCCTGCCTCACAGCAGGCGTAAGACTGACGCAAGCCCTTTCACATGGGGCTTTCCCCATGTGAAAGGACGCATTGCTGGAGTTGCGTCACTTTTGTGACACACTCCAGCAATGCGTCACTTTTGCGCTTACAGATGCGTCAGAAATACTGACGTATCTGTAACTCCTTGCGACATGATGCGTCATACATTAAATATGACGCATCATTGGTGTCGCAAGGAGTGCGCAGTGAAAAGTGAGGCATCGCTGTTTTCACGCAGCGATGCGTCACTTTTCATAAATGAGGCCCCTAGTTCCTTGTCTATCGGCGATCCTGCCCTTCGTAATGAGGGAGAGGCTGAGGAGGTTATGCCCATCGGGCATTGAAATCATCAGACTGGCAAGTTTGTCTCAGGCAGCGAGGCACTGCCGCATATAACTCAGGCTAATAGACAACCTTCATGCCACAATTATGAATCTACTTGCAGTGAATAAAACACATTTTAAAAAGTATATATTCAAATCAATAGATTCAAAATAATGTCCATTTCTATAGAAATTATAAATTATAAAATAACTGCAAATGAATCTTTAGATTAGAACTAAATGCTTGTCTCACTAATGCATTTACACTCTATACTAGAATCCTAAAAAAAACATGCATTTGTGTTCCTGAGAAATCTTTGCGCTCTAAATGTATATTTTTTCGGAAGTTTTGCAAATGGGCGGATGTGTTAGCTTGTCTCTCTCCCAGGAGGAAAAGCCCATTTTGACATGCATAGCAAATATGCCTGCCACTGAATAAGTTTCATAAGCTTGACAAGCTGTCTCCGGATCTGAGCACCGTAAATCGGAGCACACAGACTTCGTTTTAGTACTTTAACTAATATCCTGCTGCATTGTTCATTAAAATGTGACGCAGAAAACCTGTTTGTGGCTTTCTATATTTTGCTGCAAGTTCGAATCTAATGTATATAAATTCAGATTTTCCACATACCTGCTTGATAGAGCTTAAACATGGGTTCAGAAAGCATTTTATAAAATGCTCCTCATTAAGGTTCTCCATGAATTTCCTTATGTCTTCCGTTAGGTGGACCCCCTGAGTGCTGTTTACTGTGGTCGAATATTTTGAAGATGAAGAGGGCTTTATATTTACTTATAAAGTTTTATATTGCGCGAACATGACCCACGGGGGTATCAGAGCGCTTTACAGTACATAATTATCACATATTATACATACAATCGGAAATCGCATATAATACAAAAGAGGTAGACATGTCTTATATTCATGTGAATGCCTATTTGTGTATTAAAATGCAGCCACAATTTATATGAAAATACATTGCTGTGGAACATCCAGTTAAAGACATCTACGGATCACACTTTTGGAAGAAAAATGGTAATAGGGGATTTGAGATGTCACAGGGAATGACCACATTAGTTTACTTTTAAATTAACCAGAGCTACAGACATTGTGGCTCTCATATTAAGATACTGGTGGTTCTGACAAGATATGATGAAGTCAATGACCTACAGACATGGAAGAGATAGGCTTAATGCATTTTACTTAAGCTCCCACATGGACTACATTCCGACATTTACAGAGATGAACAAACATCCCTTTAAGCCGAATGTGCTATGTTCTCATACCAGTTGGTACTGATGCTGAGTTCAAGACTTGAACCCTGCAGGAAGTGTATATTACTATAAAGTAGATTGCAAAAATAACAATAGTTTAATAATTAAAGCCTATTTGAAGTTAGACAAAAAGGGCGACACCCTCATAGTGTAGAAAAGATTCTGTATTAATATGAATTTAGTAGGATTACTTTATTTCTTAGCAACAATGATATTTCTATCTGCGCCTCTGAGATACGTCACCCAGTTGACCCAGCCTTTGTATGGGGTCTTAGCTGTGTCCTTCCAGTTAGACAGGACCAGTTTCACTGCTGCGGTCAATAGGAGGTCTAGCAGATCCCTGTCATGCAGTGAAGCAAGTCCTGTGGTTATAAATGCGGTGATGAGGGAAGAGAATTTAGGAGCTAGTGTGCACCCCAGAGTCTTTTTAATGAAATCAAAGATTTTCTCTCAGAACATTTTGAGTTTTGGGCAGTAAAAGTTAAGATGTGCTAGATCCCCCTTCTACTTGTCGCAGTTCCAGCATAGATCGTTTTCCCTGAGGCCTAGCAAGTCTAACCAAGCGGGGGTCCAGAAAGACTTGTGGAGTAGCCAAAACTTTGTTTGTGATAGTACTGGGGAGATTTTATTACGTGAGGGAGAGGTCCAAAACAAAGCCAGCTCTTGCTTATTAAGTGAGATATTGCCTTGTGTTACCCAGTAGCTAGTTGCCTTATCGTTAAGTTTGGTGGAGTTTGGGCATAGAAGTTTGTAGAGGAGCGATACTTGATGACCTAGTTTGTTGATTTTTGCTATATACTGTATAATTGACGGGTTGGTCGGTGATAGTTTGGGTTTGGTTAGGGCTGTTTTGATTTTTAGGAAGTTGTAGAACTCAATGACCTGTAGTTTATGTTTATCTTTCAGTATGGCAACCGTGATGGGGTGGCACTTTTCCTCTAGTTGGGCTGGGTAGGAGATGCCTTTCTCCATCCATGTGTCAAGGGTTAGGCATTTCCATTTGTCTTGCTGTTGGCCCAAAGAGACTCCAGTTTCGAGTTTTTTACACTGTTCCCAATTTACTTGTCTATTTTAAGTAGGGCAATTTTTGTGTTTTTGAAGATTGGGCTGGAGGCATGAGTGAATTTGTTAGCTGTTAGCAGCACTAGCGGGTTGAAGTTGTTTAATATGGCTCTCTCGACTAGTAGCCATACCAGCATGTATCCTTGAGGGGGTGACATCCAGCAGGCCCCTTGTTTTGCTAAGAATGCTGTTTGGAAGGTTCTAAAGTCTGCTAGATTTAACCCTCCCAGTTTTTTATCCAGCCTTTGTTTTTTAATACTTAATTGTGCCTTCTTTCCACGCCATAGGAATTTACTAATCAGGTTATCCACTTTGCGGTGGAAGTCATATGTAAGTAGTAGTGGTAGCATGCTCAAAAGGTAATTGATCATTGAGGTGTTCATCATCTTGATCGTTTCTATTCTGCCCCACCAGGTTATAAATTTGGGGGACAAGGACTCCAAGAATTTCTTTATTTTTTCTATCAATAGCTTCTCATTTTGGTCTAGTGTGGTCATGAGGTCGTACCAAAGTGGATACCTAGATATTTGATGAACCCAGTTTGCCAGGCCAGGCCCGAACCCCCTAGATTGCCCCTAGTGCTGTGGATGTTGAGGGGTATGCATTCTGATTTGTCCCTCTTGAGCTTATATCCTGAGTGTCCTGAGTATATCTCCATGGTTTCTATTAGGGCCTCAATAGAGGTCTTAGGTTGCTCTGTCACAATAAGAATGGCATCCGCGTAAGCGGGCAGTTTTATTTCCATGTCATTAATATTGACTCTCTTTATTTTTGCATTCGCCTTGATGTCGCTAATCAGGGTCTCCAATGCTAGCAGAAAGAGTGTGGGAGACAGTGGGCAGCCCTGTCTAGTGCCTCGTTGCAGTGTGAGTGGTTCGGAGAGTGATCCATTAATGACAATGCGTGCATTTGGGTCCCAGTACAGTGCCATCACCTTCCGTATGTAGCCTTCCCCTAGGTTGAATGAATGCATGCATTGCTCCAGGAAGGTCCATTAAACTCTGTCGAAGGCCTTCTCGGCATCAAGGGTGATAGCCAAAACTGGCTCTGTTAGTTTAGGGGTATGTTCTAGTATGTGGCAAAGGAGTATGGTATTGTCATTAGACATACAGGTCTTTAGGAAACCTACTTGTGAGTTGCTTATTAGATTGGGTAGGATGGGGTTTAGTCTTGAAGCCAGGATTTTTGCGTATATTTTGCAATCCACGTTAATTAAGGAAGGTCCATGAAACTCTGTTGAAGGCCTTCTCAGCATCAAGGGTGATAGCCACAGCTGGCTCTGCTAGTTTAGCGGTATGTTCTAGTATGTGGCAGAGGAGTCTGGTGTTGTCATTAGACATAAGAGTCTTTGGGAAACTTGCTTGTGAGTTGCTTATTAGATTGGGTAGGACGGTGTTTAGTCTTGTAGCAAGGATTTTCGTGTATATTTTGCAATCCACATTAATTAAGGATATGGGACTGTAATTCTTGGGTAGCAGTTGATCCTTGCCTTCCTTTGGGATGACAATTATGTTGGCCTTGGACATGGATGCGATACCAACCCATTCTCCGCACAGTGGTTGAACATCCTTTTCATGGTTGGTTTCTGGTGCCCAAGAAAGGACTTGCAAAAGGTGGCTGTGTACCCGCCAGGCCTGGGGCTTTGTTGTCCTTCGTAGACTTGACCGCCATTTCAATCTCGGCCGTACTGATTTCTTGCCCTAATCTCTGTGCTTCTACATTGGTTAGCTATGGGAGGCTGAGTCTGTTAAGGTATTTTGTGCATGCCTCCAGGTCTAAGATCTGGTAGTTTTTATAGAGTTCCTGATAAAACTCTTGAAAGGTTTTTAAGATGTCATTGTGTCTTGAATGGGTTTTGTGGTGTGAGTCTGTGATGGATGAGATGGTAAATTGGTTACATTTGTGTTTTAGGTAGGAGGCTAGGAGTTTCCCCGCTCTAGTAGCCTCATAAAGTTTAACGGCCATGTATTTGTTGATCCACAGTCTGGCCCTCTCACTCAGGATTTTGTTGTATTCATACTTTTTTCTTGTTAGGTCCGTTAGGGTTCTAGTATTTTGCTTGGTCCGGATATGGGTAGTTTCTAGGTTTTTAATATGATTTTCTGTCCAGTATGTGGTGCAGAGGTATGTTAAAATCCCCCGCCACCACCATACGGTCATCCTGTGGGAGGCTATCAAGTTTGTGCAATATCCCCCCCAGAAGGCGGAGTCGTCTATGTTTGGGACATATATGTTGGCAACGTGAATAAACTCCCCCCTTCTCAAGTGTGTTATCAAGAGTCTTCCTACCTTGTCGTTATATTGTGATTCTATTGTTAGGTTGGAGTTTTTTGATATCAGTGTAATTACCCCATGTTTCTTCCCTTCTTCCGGTAAACACGCCACTTGTGATATCCAGTTACCTTTCACTAGTTTGAAATCATCCTGAGACGGTTTAGTTTCTTATATCAGGACCACATCTCCCTTACTTTTAGCGAGGTAGTCTAGTATCTTCTTGCGTTTGATGGGGTGGGTGAGCCCCTTGACATTGAGGGATAATATCTTTAGATCATATGCAAGGTTGAGCTTGTTGGTGGGGGCCATTATCTATGGTGAGTTATGTCTGTTAAGCCTAATCTGTGCCCCCAGCTCTCTTTCATTGTATTTCCTCCCCTCCCGCTTGTCCCAGCCATCTGGTGTAGGGTGGATGTCTGTCCCGTGCAAGCCCCTGTGTTAGGTCTCTCACTTCTGAGTGTTACACGGGTCAAAGTGTACCTTCTTGTAAAGAAATGTGAGAATAAAGAAGTGAAAATAGAAAAGAAGTCAGCGACAAGAGAAAATGAGGAAATCAGTGCCCTGCCTCACCCCTTAGCCACCCTCCCCCCTACATGAAAACATTGTATACTGAAAGTGCGATGACAGGGTCGCCGTTCCATCTCCCTGGGATTTGTCAGTTGATGTTCTGTGTTTCGCCTATCCCAAGAGTGCGTCATTACAATCTCTTTGCCCTGCAAAAATCTGTGTTAATGTTCCCCCCACCCCTCTTGCCTTGCCATGGCAGATTAGACAAAAAGGATATGGTGATAGATATCGATTCCGTGCGAGCAGACAGTGCGTCAATTCTTGGACTTGATCTGCACCAATTCCCCTTCACTAGTTTTAGGGGTGCTGGAAGTTCAGAAGTGATCAGACTATTGGTTCATCCCTTTGAATATATAAGCAGACTCCCAGCTTCCAGCCAACCAACAGTCAGATACTGTGGATTTTGGATGCTGTTGATGATCTAGCTCGTTTGGTGGATCCGGCTGAAGTTGTTCTGTCCCTTCTACCCCTTGGTTTATGCCTTCGCTAGCTAACGAAAAGCTTCATACCATAAATGGCACCAAGCCTGCAAATCTGATCACCAGATGAGATTTAAAATTGCCATGAAAGCTTACCATAAATTAATAAGGGAGGTAAAAAAGACCTACTTCACTTCTCAAGTGGAGCTTGCCAACAATGATTCTCCAAGTCCTTTTTACAATCTAAAACCTCATCAGAGATTCTCTCCATCACAATACCTCTGTGACAGGCTGTCAATTTATTTCAAAGAAAAAGAAAAAAGGGCGTTGTGGTTAATGGCCCTAAGTAGAGTCACTCTCAACGGGTTGGGCAACCTGTTCTGTCTGCATAATCTTCTTTAGAAGTTTTTCAGCCTATCTCTCTGTTGCAATCAAAACACTCTATTCTTTCCTGCAAATCTGTCTCTCCGCTTTATCCATGCCCACCTGTCAACTTCAGTAGGGCTATTGAAATTGTGAATCCTATCATTAATCACATACTAAACACCTCCCTGGAAGTAGTTCCAGTGCCCTGGAGAGTGGTAGTGGTTAAACTTTCAGCTGATTTTTTGATTATGGACAACTTTAGGGCTATCTCGCTACTTTCTGCTCTAACCAAAATGTTAGAAAATCGGGTAAATTATCGATTGATGACTTATTTGGAAAATAATAAGGCTTTTCACCCTCTTCAATCAGATTTTAGGCCGAGACACTCCATGGAATCAGCTCTGCTGGAGGTTTCTGACACAATGAAGATGACGCTGGATAGTGACAATAATTCTTTTGGATTTGCCAGTAGTATTTATTACCATCTCATATTCTCTACTCTTTCAGTGTCTCATTGATATCACCAGCAAGTCTTGGCCCTGGTTTAAGTATTTTCTTGCAGAGAGATGACAATTGGTATTTATTGGGCAGCTTTAGTTGGAAGAAAATTACTAACATTTGGGATTCCACAGGGCTCTTCACTTAGCTCTTCTTTATTTAATGATGCATGGCCCCACTGGTATTGCTGATTAGCTCCTTTATCATTTGAACTAGCTCCTATGCTGATGGTACTCAGTTGATTATGTCCTTGGAAAAAACTCCTTCAGGTAAGAACACAATATTAAACTGTTTTACTGACTTAATTCACTGGATGGAAATCAATGACCTGAAATTCAAAACAGACAAAACAGAAATACTCTTGTTTGGGAAGCAACATTTGTTATCCTCCATAATATGGTGGTCTGGCTTTTTGCCTCCCTCCCAAGTCCTGTTGAGGTGGCCAGACATTTGTGTGCAAAATTTGACAATCTGTTGTCTTTTCTCCACAAGACTTGTCAGTTGTGGGCAAATGTTTTTCCTTATTTAAGTCACTAAAACAATTATTTGATTTTTCTCCCGTTGGAAAACGGTAGCCTGTGTTACTTTAATCTCATGTTTGGATTACTTTGCCTTTATCTAGGCATCTCTAAAAAATTGCTTCACAGGTTCCAGGTTTTCCAGAATTCGGCCTCTAGACTCGTGCTCAGACTTCACAGACAGCTCTGCTATGCTTGTCTCAGAAAGTTGCATTTGCTGCTTATTAATATGAGTCTGGTTCTGTTTTTTAAGGCTTTCCACGCTACTAGACCCAAACATTTATATGATCACTTTTGGCACTATAGGACACGAGGACCCTCAGATCTTCAAATTCTAATCTTTTAAATCCTCCTACCTTCAGACTAAAATCTATAAGAGGCAAATCCTTTGCTGCCTTAGGTTCCAAGGCTTGGAACCAACTGCCTGTAAATCCGAAAACTTGGTTGTTCTCAACATTGAATACACTTTCTTTGCCTTGTCAAACTCGCTTATGCGTAGGTTTCTTCGTTCTTTCCACTTTCTTTGTTCACTCTCTTTTTAAGTGTTTTAGGCTGATTCTTTTTTGCAACGGTTTAATTGAGGAATCAAGCGAGCTCCAGGTTGCTCTGTTTGAGCCACTGTGTGCCTTACAAGTACTATTTTCATTCATTCATTCACAGTTACAGAGATGGGAGCTGATGATGCTTTAATGTCCAGACCTATTGTTTTGGATTAGTTGAACATGAATGATCTAAGAGTCATCCAGAGACAGATGACCTTTGGACTGTCTGAGACTTGTAATAAAAGCGAAAAAGATTGGGGTGTCATTGCCATACAGGTGACAAGAACCCAAATGAGGATATAATGTACCCAAGGGGGTGCTGTACAGTGAGAAAAGCAGAGCCATGTGGTATGTGCACTAGAAATGGGGTGGACTCTACCCTCTTAGAGTCCCACTTAACTGTAAAATAGTGTCCCAAAAGGTACAATATGAGTCAAGTCAAAAAAAGTCAAAAGATTTATATAGCGCGCTACATACCCATAGGGTCTCAAGGCGCTTGAGGAAGGTTGGGGGAATTACTTGTCGAATATCCAAGTTTTAAGTTGCTTTCTGAATGCTAGGTGGTTCTGAGTAAGGCGAAGGTGAGTAGGAAGAGAGTTCCAAGTTTTAGCTGCCAGGTAGGAGAAGGATCTACCTCCCATGGTGGTTTTGTTGATGTGGGGTACAGTGGCAAGGGCTTGGTTGGAGGATCATAGTTGACGGGAGGGGGTGTAGAAGGACAGTCGTGTGTTGAGGCATTCGGGTCCAAGTTCGTAAAGTGCTTTGTGTGCGTGGGTTAGGAGGCGGAAAGTAATCCTCTTATTTACGGGGAGCCAGTGGAGGTTTTTCAGGTGACCAGAGATGTGTTCTTTACGCGGGATGTCTAGTATGAGCCTGGCTGAAGCGTTCTGGAAGCGTTGGAGTTTTTTCTGGAGTTTTGCGGTGGTACCGGCGTATAGGGTGTTTCCGTAGTCCAGGCGGCTCGTGACCAGTGCGTGGGTGACCGTTTTACGAGTTTCGGTGGGGATCCAGCGAAATGTTTTTTTGAGCATGCGAAGAATGTTGAAGCAAGATGATGAAACGGCGTTGACTTGTCTGGTCATCGAGAATGAGGAGTCCAGGATGACGCCCAGGTTCCGTGCGTGGTCTGTCGGGATGGGTGCTTTTCCAAGGGCCTCTGGCCACCAAGAGTCATCCCAGGCGTAGGGGGAGGTGCCTAAGATGAGGACTTCTGTTTTGTCTGAGTTCAGTTTCAGACGGCTGTGCTTCATCCACTCGGCTACTTCTTTCATTCCTTCGTGTAAGTTGGTTTTGGCGGTGTTAGGGTCTTTGGTGAGTGAGAGGATCAGTTGAGTGTCGTCAGCGTAGGAGATGATGTTGAGGTTGTGTTGGCGAGCGATGGCCGCAAGGGGGCTCATGTATACGTTGAAGAGGGTCGGGCTGAGAGAAGATCCTTGTGGCACGCCACAAATGACTTCAGTGGCCTCTGACTTGAATGGTGGGAGGCGGACTCTCTGGGTTCTTCCGGTGAGGAACAAGGTGATCCATTCCAGTGCTTTTCCTTGGATTCCGACGTTTCTGAGGCGCTGTAGAAGGGTGCTATGGCAGACTGTGTCGAAGGCAGCGGAGAGGTCGAGGAGGATGAGGGCGACTGTGTCTCCGTTGTCCAGTAGAGTTCGAATGTCGTCTGTTGCAGCGATGAGTGCGGTCTCAGTGCTGTGTTTGGCTCGGAATCCGGACTGTTAGGAGTCGAGGGATTTGTTGGTTTCGAGGAAGGCGGCAAGCTGGTTGTTGACAGCTTTCTCGATGACTTTGGCCGGGAATGGAAGAAGCGAGATGGGGCGGTAGTTTTTGAGTTCGGTGGGGTCAGCTGTGGGTTTTTTCAGAAGGGCGCTGAGTTCTGCGTGTTTCCAGCTTTCCGGGAAGGTGGCGGAGTTGAGGGAGCAGTTGATGACATCTCGGAGGTGTGGTGCTATGATGGAGTCTGCTTTGTTGAAGATGTGGTGAGGGCATGGGTCAGTTGGGGATCCTGAGTGGATGGAGTTCATCAGGCGGATGGTGTCCTCAGTAGAGATTGGGTTCCAGTCGTTAAGGATGTTCAAGGGGGGTGACTGTCCTGCAGAAGGTTGGGTGGGTTGGTCTCCGGGTCGGTTGTCGAAGCTGTTGTGGATGTCTGCGATTTTGTTGTGGAAGAAGGAAGCTAGGGAGTCGCAGAGGGCTTGGGAGGGGGTGATGTCGTTGGAGTTGGCTGATGGGTTGGTAAATTCTTTGACGATGTTGAATAATTCCTTGCTGTTGTGGGCGTTGTTGTCCAGTCGGTCTTTGAATGTGGCTTTCTTGGCAGACCGGATTAGTTGGTGGTGTATGCGGGTGGCGTTTTTGAAGGCGTCCCTGGTGCTGGTGTTTGGGTCTTTTTTCCAGGTCTTCTTGAGGGAGCGACAGAGTTTCTTCGATTTCTTAAGATCATCGTTGAACCAGGAGGCGTTTTTGCTGCCTAGTTTGATTTGACGTTTTTTCAACGGTGCTAGGATGTCGGCGCTGTTGGATAGCCATTGAGTGAGGTTAATGGCTGCTTAGTCGGGATTTGAGGAGTGGGCGGGGGGGTTTAGAAGAAGCGATGAGGAGATCTGGTCGATGGTGATTTTGTTCCAATTTCTTCGCAGGGTGGGTTGAGGATGGTTGTGGATTGTGGACTTATTGTAGATAAAGTGAACGCAGCTGTGGTCCGTCCAATGAAGAGCTGTGGTGTGACTGAATGAGACATGTTTGCTGGAGGTGAAGATAGGGTCGAGTGTGTGACCTGCCAGGTGATTTGAAAGAAGACAATAGTGTAGACTTTCAACAGAGTCAAGGAAGCAGGTAGGTCTAAAAGTAAGAGGGTAACTGAAAGATGATTGTGATGACGTTGGATAACTGTAATAGCGCAGTTTCCATTGAATGGAGGGCACATATACTTACATGTGGGAATTAAGTAGTTTGTTAGAGATGGAGTGGAAGGTAGTTGAAAACCAGTCATTTTAGCACCTTGGGGAAAAAAAGGATTAGACAATGTGAGATAGTTGGAGGGAGCACGAGTCAGCAGTATTGTTTTTCTAGAAGAGTAGAATCACTATAGATCTGTAACAAGTAGAGTAGGTGCCAGTGGTGAGAGAATAGTCAGGCTATAGGGATCAGGCAGGGGAGGCTAGGTCATAAGAACAAGCGCTCTATTGATCTGAGGGCTGAATGCTTCAGATGAAGTGCAAGAAAGACTAGCAGCCTTTGTAGCTGGAGTTCATTCGGAGATATTGTGACAGCTGATGGGTGGTAAAAAGGTGTAGTGGGAATTGAATGAGATAGGAGGTGGAGAATATATTTACTCTGCTACACCTCCTATCTAATTCATTCATTCATGAATTCATTTTTTTACAGAAGAGTGCAAAAGTCACTAACTGTTCTGGAATGGTCATTGTTAAGTGATAATTAAGAAATCATATATCTTGGTATGTGGCCCCAAATCCAGGAAATCCCAAACTTTTATGATGCAAGCAAAAGAGATGGAAAAAAGTTAAAGTTTTTTTGCATTTGGATAAACCTTTTTTAATACACAGTTGTTATGTGACTCCCTGTTGACTTCAAGAGGGCAGCAGACAACTGGAGCCTTGGTTGCATTTTTTCTGTTTCCTGCCGAATTGGGGCAGAAACCTGTAAGAAAAATGCCTCTCCTTCGCCACTTACGGGGCAGGATTATGGGGGTATAGCAGAAGATAAGAGCTTCAAGTTACAGAGAATAATTTTATTAGAAGACTAATGATGGTACCCAAAAGTGCATCCATAAAATTCTGCCACTCTGAAATAGGGCTGGAATATATGGAGGACTGTATTGTCCTTGCCCCTCTGTTTAATAGGGTTAAAGATTTGGCTATCTGAAGATTTAGCATTTTTGAGAGACATCATCAGGGACTGTCTGTCGTCTCTACTGATGATAAGATTCCCTGGTTTTATTCTTTCAAATGTATGTTTCTCGAAATTATCTTACGGGACTTCTATGAAAATGCCCAGAACATGCCCTCAAAAGCCAAAGACAGCATTAAAATGACCTTCTCTGTCAGGGCTAATAATTGTCATTTTCATTCACGGGAACATTTTGGAAAAGTGTGTCCTGTGGGGCTAGCCCTTTGCCCAATCATTTACAATTTTATCTTGTATTTAGTAAGCATGGGCGAATTTTGCGAATCTGGCGTTAGCGAATTTGCGTATTCGTGAATTCGCAATCCGCAAAATCCGCGAACTCTCGCGAATTTGCGGATTTTTTGTTTTTTTTGTGTTCGCAAGGGTTTCTGCCAGTTCGCGAGGGTTTTGTACCAGTTCGCAATTGCGAACTTACTTGTCGGCTCTCAACGATCGCGACTATGTTGTTTCTACGTCTGGTTCATCATCACAGGTTCACAGCACCCTCTGTATCAACACTGCCACCCTCTGGTTCACCCATGCCACCCTCTGGTACATCACTGCCACCCTCTGGTTCATCACTGTAGATTATGGGGGAGGAAAGCAAGCACACCTGCCCTGCTTCAACTGACATGAATTAATTTGGGGATGATTTATTAATGTGTCACTGAATTTAAACTTCCAGTCTGGCACCTGCTTCTTTATCTGTAATTTGCTTTCTGTTGCAGTGCAATTTTGTTCCCCAGGACCTTTGTGGCCTACTTGTAGCTATTCTATGAGCCTGCTGTGAGGGTCAGAGCAGGGTCATAGAATAGTTGCAAGTAGGCAACTGAACTCTGAGGGGCCCCTCAGGAAGCACTACAGGGAATGGTTACTAATGATGAGTTTGAACTTTTGCACCTGCTGAGTGCTTTCCGTTTTGCAAAACTCGTTTTTCTGCAGAACAGCAACTGTAATGCCCCAAACAAACGTAGGAAACTGAACTCTGGAGGGGCCCCTCAGGAAGCACTACAGGGAATGGTTACTAATGATGAGTTTGAACTTTTGCACCTGCTGAGTGCTTTCAGTTTTGCAAAACTCGTTTTTCTGCAGAACAGCAACTGTAATGCCCCAAACAAACTTACTTGTGAAAGTTGATTTCTAATCCAAAAGTGATCCAAAGAAAGTCAAAAAGGCTTCAAATCCAAATATCCAGCAGCATCCACAAAAAGTAATCCTTCCAGGTCAAGAATCCAAATGAAAGTGACCAGCACATGAAGAAAGCACTGAGAGGAGCCTGCTGGACAGGAACAGGAAGTTGGAGACTGTGGGGCACTTCCTTCCTTCCCCCCACCCCAAAATGGACTCCCTGCAAAAAAAGTGCAGGCAAATGTCAACCTGAGGAGTTATTCTGATAAAAATCATCATTTTCAGAAGGTTTATGCTGCTTGCTGGTGGATTTCTTGTGCAGAATTGCACATTTTGTAATTTCGCGAGTGCGAGATTGTTGCTGCCCGCCGCATCTACGTGTTCGTAATTGCGAACTCCCACGATACGTGATCACGGCGTACTCGCTGTGCAAGGTGGCAAGCCGCAATGACTTAATCTCGGTCACCAAACTCCCGCGGGATCCCGCAGTAAGATCCAAAATGGCGCAGTACTCTCAAAATATCGAGAAAAACAACTCGCCAAACGCTGAATGACGGTAAGTGAACGCCGCGCGCCGCAATATTGTATCACCAAGCAAAAAAATCCGCCGCGTGCGAATTTGCGGATTTTCGGTAAATTCGCGAGAGTTCGCGGATTGCGAATTTACCGAAAATCCACGAAATCCGCGAGTGCAACTGATTTTACGCCCATGCTTAGTATTTAGCAATAATTTACAATATAGATTTTCCCTTACAAGGTTTCGGTTAGGCACAGTGCACTTTTCGGGAGAGTTTCCAAGTCAAGTAGGTGGGTCAGACCAGCTCATGTCATGTCCTTGTGACAATTTGTATAAACACAGCACTTTGCACTTTGTATTATGTTGTGCACTTTACAGCACAACAGAAGCAAGAGTTTTGTTCCTAATATTGAGAAAGCAACATCCCTGTACATATAGAGAAGGCTTTAGATATCTGTATAAATTGGCCTCTATTGACATCTGTACGGCAGTTGTGAACTTCATCAGAGGTGCTCTTGTTATTAGAAAGCACTATGGGCAAGATTGTAAGGGCAATGATGATCTAATTCATTGTTGTACAAGGTTTCGAATAATGTTTACAATTAGGTCTTTTTTATATTACTTTTTTAGTTCTGCATCTCCCTTGTACATTCTCATGTATATGAATTGTTTGAAGGTTGGGTTCAAATCATTGTTATGATGACCTGAATTGTTCGTAAATTTTACCAAATCTTTGCTATTATGATTGTAATAGATGGGAGACATGCAACCCATTTAGGTTTTATATTGTAAAAATGTTTTTATATTGTATAATACTGTAAGTGCACAAATGTTTTTCTTAGCCATCCCAGGGAGTTGTTGAATTGCCCTTACTAGAAAACAATACAGATAGCTCTGGGTGACATACCGGCCCCCTTAGGAGCACATTTTCAAGGTTCCTCTTGTTGAGGTTTCTGTCCCACTGCTTTTGATCTTAGTTCTGGGGTAACATTTTGTTAATTGATGTACTATGACTGGATTTTTCTTCAACATTTTTATACTGCCATTGGGATTTGTGTTTTATATTTATGATTTTTTATGTAATTAATATATCTTTGTACTGTGCACTGTTATGGTTCATTGAACTGAAATACAGTTAATAATACTGACTGACTGAGTCAGGGAGGTGTTTTTTTGGTGATAATTAATGGAGGAAGAACTCCATAGGGACGTTCACTGATTATATTGGGAAGGGTTAAAATGAGCTTTGAATAGGATTTTCAAATGACCTAGAGGGTTTCCAGCCAATAGGTTTGGGTGAGATATGCCTTGAATAAACATGTATTCTCATAGCCCTAAGAAAATCTATAGTGCTAGGCAAATGTTCTTAAAAAGGTGTAGATGAATGTTTTTACCAAGACAAAGCTCTGTGTCTGTGCCAAGGTGAGATAGAGCCCAGTTTACCATCAGCAGAAGCTGAGACAGCGTGACAAAGTTAAAATTCCCACAAAGCAAAGTTCTCTCAAACTGGAGCTGGCCACAGCTGACAATAAAGTTAAAAATCCTAGGATCTACCCACAGAAGTGTATGATCTTGATGTTTAGTGTGCGAAAAATGCATCCATCAAGGGCTGCACTAGTGGAATTCAAAACAGAATGCAAGAATATTTGATTTAAACTACTGTGCTTCCATTTGCTTCTCCTGTGTGCAAACTCTCTGGATTTTGGAGTCATGGAGGTCTGTTGAAAACGCAATGCCAATTCCTGGTACTTCTCAATTTTTTCTTGCCCAATTCTCACTTTCTTGATGAGCTTGTTTCCTGCACTTCTGTTTTGTGACTAGTTTTCAATGCAGAATTTCAGAGTGTTTAGAGTTCAAGAGTTACTCATTACCCTTCAGGATACCTGGACAAGATTACTGTGTTTACCTCCCTGAGGATATGTGATACTTTGCTTATCAGCCTTTACATGGCGAAAACCATCAGTTGCAAATATGTAAACTGACAAAAATGTTGTTATCTTACTCTCAGCGGCAATGGTATCACCATGTGCCCCTCTTGGTTTTCTAATAAATGCACGTGGCCACTAGGCCCAACGATGTTTGAGTACTTCCACGCATGGCTAGAACTATTTATCTAGAATGCAGGCATCGAAAACGTTGGTCCTCTCTTGAACAATGTGGCAGAGGTCCGAAGGAGATGCTACACACTCCGTCCAAAAACCTGTCACTTGAATATTAATTTACCGATTCCAGCATTGCTGCAGTATATTGGTATGTGACAGGTAACCAGCTGTGGAGATAATAGTTTGTCACCGTGGAACTGGTGCTGTAAATGGCTCTGACAAAGGCTTTTGTTTCAATAAGCACTTGTTAACAAAGTGGTTAAAAAATGCCCTAATATTCAATTTAAGTTTGCTAGTGCATGTGTATGTTCACTAAAACCAGGCAGTCCAGATTCTCTAAAATGAGCAATTGCCCAGTCCACAATGGTAGAGCCAAAACAGTAAATTCAGTATGCTGGTCCAACCAACCTGGTTGTTTTTTCTGACCTATTTCCATGTTAGCACTGTGGAATTACAGTACCACCTCTTCTCCACCACTTTAGAAGAACTCAGGCCTAGTTGGTGAAATAATTACACAAAGCCCACGAAGACATCAGCACACATGTTTACGCGGAGAACGTTCCAATTCACCAACAACATCTGTGCGAAACAATAGGCACCCCAAAAGCGACAGCTTGGGTACAACTGGGGGAAGCCCACAGGACCCCAAGGACTGGGCCTGGATCGCAAAAACACTGAATGACAAGCATTCCTAGCAAAGGAATACAAACATCGGAACCGGTAAGGGAAAACATGGAATCAACCAACATCTCGCTCTGTTCATGGAATGTGCACGGCTTTAGGGACATGGGCCAAGACCAAGATACAGTAACTTTCTTAAATCAACAACAAATAATCATGCTTCAGGAAACATGGAACATGGGGGCAACCTCAATACCTGGTTTCATTGATCATCATTGCCTGGCAGAAAGACACTCAAATTATGTCCATCCGAAAGGGGGCCTTTCAACCTTCATAACTCAAAAACTGAATTGGGAAACCAAAGAAATAGACACAGGGGCAAACTGGATCCAAGTGACCAAGGTAACCGGCAAGGAACAAACCATTATCCTCCTCCTAATAAATGTTTACATCCACCCTGAGAAAAAGAAGCAAAATGGTAAATACACAACTCTTATAAAACTGCTAAAAGTATTGCAGAAAAGCCATACAAATGCTCAACTGGTGATCGCCGGTGACTTTAACACCAATCTTTTAGCGACCAATCGGGGAAGAAACCGTAAAGTATAGAACGGTGCGTTGGACTTTGTCCGCAAACTAGCAGCACTCGACTTAATAATCATGAACGGTAAATCCCCGGGGGACTCGCCTCCAGTGGCCATACCTGAGTGGAAAAGTGGCTTCGACAATAGATTTTATTATTACGAGTACTAAACAGCTCTCAGAAATAAACGTTTCAGAATAATTACACGAGCGGAAAGTGATCATCTGCCGCCAATACTGAATATGAAGAATAGAACAAACTTCGCTCAGATGAATAATGCCATTACGCAGCATCCAGAAACGTTCAACCTGAGTAAAGTAAAATGGCGAGGAGAGGCTCCTGAACTTATTGAGAACAAAGTAATGGCCTTCATTGAAACCCAAAACGTAGTTCAAGAACGTGTGTATGTAAGCCATTGGGAGCAAATGGTCGAGTTTTTACTTCAAACCTTCCCGGTTACCAAGCCACAGAGGTCTTTAAAAACAGCCAAAAGGGACCCATGGTTCAATCACGATCTCAAAACGCGCAAAAGAGAGATCGCGAGAGAAGTGCGACGTCTATCCCAAGAGGGAGAAAAGGACCTAAAACAAGAACAAACAAAGTTGCAGACACTAAGGAGAGCTTACAGAAAGAAGTTGGGGAAAGCAAAATCAGAGTATAAAGAATCAATCTGGCAGCAATTACTAATAGCTAGCAAAAAATCCAACATCAGCGATTTCTGGGGGATTATTAACACGTTAACAATGGGTCCAACACTTCAGCAACAGGCAGGAATCGGTGCAGAAATCTGGACAGACCATGTAAAGACCTTGTTTAACCAACCCAGGAGGGATATAGAACAACATCCCCAGGTGTAACACCATGAGCAAAAGGAGGCACAAGCCGGACCGAGTCATGCAACACCAACAGCTAATTCAGCCCATTTAAACTCCTCTTTCGAAGAGCAAACTCCTCTGACAAATGAGAAAGAACTAAAAATCCTCATAAAAAAATTAAAGTTAGAGGGAGCGGCTGGGCCAAACGGCATTCCAAACGCAATCTTCAGGAATAACCCAGAGCTATGGTCTGAAATCCTAACACCAGTCTTCAACGAGATCTATGTAAATTCTAATATCCCAGCTTCCTGGAGGGGGACTGTCATTTACCCCATATACAAAAAGGGAGATCACGGTAAGCCAGGGAATTACAGATTAATCTCCTTGATTGAAGTGGAAGCCAAACTATACGCCTCGTGCCTATTGAACCGTCTGCAATGCTGGATGGAGGAACAAAACATCATCCCCAACTTCCAAACAGGATTCAGGCAAGGCATGGGCACTCAATCAAACCTTGCAACCCTAGCTCTCTTGACAGAACAGGTGCAAAGAAGGAAAGTCAGCCTCTTAGCCTGTTTTGTGGATATCAAATCAGCATTTGACAGAGTGAGCAGGAATCACTTATGGAGCAAACTTAATAGATGGGGCATACCAAATACACTCCTCACCGCCATCGTAACCTTGCACACTGACACCTGGACAAGAGTCAAGCTGGGAAACGGGTTGAGCATCACCGGAAGTATTCCTATACAAAGTGGTCTGAAGCAAGGCTGTGTCTTGGCCCCAAGCCTTTTTAATCTGTAATTATCGGACATTGCCCGACACATTGAAAACCCAGACTGCCACCCCCCGAAACTGGCCAACAAGCCAGCCACAATCCTCCAATATGCAGACGACATAGTCTTGTTAAGCCAAACCCCAGTGGGACTACAAAGATCAATAAACAACCTGGCATCCTACCTGGATTCTGAACAGCTAGAGATAAACAATGATAAAACAAAAATAGTTCGTCTGGTGGACAGTAGGAAATTAAAGTTCAAATGGAGGGTTAAGGGGGCCCATGTGGAAGAAAAAGGTTCATACAAATATCTGGGCATAATAATCGGGCAGGGCACAAGTCACAAAGAACACAAAAAGTCCCCCAAAGCAAAGACCCAGTCCCCGATCTATGCTTACAGATCCTTGCACAGAAAATTGGTCTGCCCTAACCACTCGCACTTGTTAAAAGTTATGGCTGCTCAAATCCAACCAAGTTTATCATACGGTCTTGTCCCCAGGTGTGACAAGTAGTGATAAGCTGGCTGGAGGGCTCGTCATGCATCTTGTCTGGCCGAGGAGTCAAGTTTATGAGATTAGTGGATGACCTTTAATTAGAATTGCATGTAACATATCCCCATACTTTTATTTTGGTTGGTACATAATTTTAACTTTTTTGCTGTAACTTGATCTAAACATAGCTTTAGAATGATTTTATAATAACAGAATGTTACACACTTGAAATGTATGGGAGACAGAGCACAGATGTACATTTGCATATATGACACTTCTAGCTGTTGAGTAGACTAAACTCACTTATTTTATGTAGGGGGGCATTGTGATGATTTTAATTAATCAAGCAATAAATATTAAACTAAACTAAACTACACTCTAGCACAGGCCATGTTTCGACGCTACACAATAGACTATTGTTGCAGTTCTTTGAAAGGATTTTTTTTAATAAGCATGGTGCTGAAATTTCCGCTCTTGAAATAACAAAGAACTGCTTTGCGTCAAGTGAATCTGTGAACATTATATTCTTTATTTCATGTTATAGAGATAGAAGAACCACAAAATCTACTGCCTGCGGTAGAGTTGTCACACTTGACATTTCTCAATAATGTTATGTGTAGTAAAACTTTGATGTCAAATGCTTAACATAGAAGCGATTCTTCCACAGAATTGTGATTGCAGATGGTAAAATTTGTGACATGATAAATGCCACCGGGAGAGACTCCTGCTTAATGATCAGCTTTGATTTATGGGGAAGAAACAATAGGATTTTGGAGAGTAAATGCAAAATAGATGGTCACAGACTTTGCTCCCATACCTATCACAGGAAGATGGCACACCAGTTTACTAAAACAAGTCTCTGATGATATTGGTATAGACAGGTCTGTGCAGACTTGGGTAACCCCCTCACGTCAGGTATTTGTGGACACGGTCTCCTGTCCTGAACTAAACACCTACACGTCATTGATTTCAGGTGTGTTAGTATAACTAGCTCAATGGAAGCAAAATAAAACTACAACACCCAGAATACATTAAGCTAGTGCATAATAGTCCAGGATTTGAAACAGTAGTCTATAATGACCTGGAAAGAGGTGGTCACCTTTGTGCAGACAAGGTTTGCACCAGTGGCGTAACAAAGGCCCCTGCAGGCCTCACAGTATAGGGGTCCCAAGCTTCAGGGGGCCCCCTCAGCACAGTATACTGGCCTGAGAGCTCCTGCGTTAGTCTGAGGGGGGCTCCTCTACGTAGTTTGCAGGAGGGACCCCTCAAGCCAATGTTTTGGACAGGCACTCCCACAAATTGCCATTACAAGTAGGGTTTGAAGTGTCCCTGTTAGAAATTGGGTTTCTGGTTGGCTCGGGTATGCACCTAAGACATGCAGAACCCACCTCTCAAGTCAGGGTAAGGGAGTTACACACCCAAGATAACCCCTGCTTTCCCTCTTGGTAGCGTGGCAGAGCAGTCAGTATTATCCCAGAGGCAATGTGTAAAACGTTTTCTCAACACATACGCACACACCAATGACACTGTAGGCACACCACAAAAAGAGACTCCACACTAGGTTATAAAAAAGTATCAATATATCATATATAACATAACATAACAACATACCATAACATGTGCAATTGTAAAGCGCACACATCACTCAAGGGTATCAAGGCACTGAATAACAGATGTTTATTATTATAAGACACGTAAATCACTTTGATTTATGTAAAGCACATTAGACCACAAGCACAAAAATTACTTTGCCATAGGAAATGGCCATTACAATGCATAGAGCCATAATCCTTTCTGCCAACTACGCAACTGTCATGGATGCACAAGTAGTGTACTGAAGTAAACCCTTATAACTTGCACGGGTTATAAAAACTTTGTAAAAACATCATACGCTACATTTAGTGCAATGAATTAACACGTATAGATTGCACGTGTCATGCAACATCATGAACACAACATTACTGTGCATGTACTATGAGGCCCCTGAACTACTATAGGGCAAGACTACCTATGCACTAGCATCCAGGCATAAAAATACAGTCAGCCGTTAGGGTACACATCAGTTAGAGCACACACAAAAATCACCAGATATCACTGTTCTGCCAATATACATAGGGCCTAGGGGCCTCTGCGCCCATTCTGATGGTACCCCGGAAATGCGGCAAGATTTCCAGGCAGCGGCATCCATCAAGGCTCCACCCCACAATGCCCCCATGTCAAACAAGTGCCCCAATTGTATGGACCCACATTAGTGGGGAGACCTTGCCCGGTCCTCCCCTTGCACAGATTTGGAGTGCAGCAGCCCACAGGCTCTAGGCAGAACGACTACAGCCGGTGTGGAGACCCCACCGGGTTCCCCCACACAGCTGCGCATGGTAGCGAGACTCATCCTAACTCCATGAGAGTTGGCAATCCTTCTGGCCACCTCGGACCCCTGCAGGGTCAAACAGCATGCCCCTCATGGGTGATGGTCTCGATCAAGCAGAGGGGTGTCTCCAGGCTCCCGGGGTGGCGACTGCCCCTGCGGAGGCTCAACAGCTGCTGCACCTTCTGGGGAAGAGCCCTTGTGCTCCAGGGGATGGGTGGGGCTACACTTGGCTCCAGCAGGTTGACAGGCAATTCTTTCTCAGCCCGGGGCAACATCGGGAGACACCAATGTGGCTCCTTCTCTGCAGGGCCTACTGGCCCTGAGCAGGCACATGAGGTATAGGCTGCAGAGGGGGAGAGCACCTTCACCCTCATGCTCTCCCCTCCCAGGCCCAAAACGTGTGGGGCAGCTTGCGGCACACACTAGCCCTCTCGTGCTGCCACTCAGGTCAATTAGAGGTGCCAAACATGCTGATTGTAGTGTAAGGCGATTACCCAAGAAAAGCGCTCGCCACTCGCTTTCTGGCACACAGGGCAGTTTTCTTATCTCCATATGAGGAAGTACAGCTCTCACCACAAGCTGGATAGTCACATACAGCGCTCCCCTCACACTTGAAGATCAAAGGAGGAAGAACAGCCCAGTCCTTCTCCTGCTCCAGACAGGAGCAGCAATTGCAGGCTGTCCCACCCCACACACAGCAGGGGCGGTGCTCCACCCACGGTTCCCCAGCCCTCCTTCCAGGCAGTCTACTTCTAGACCCTACAAGGATCTTTCCTGAAGTCTTTAGTATCCCTAAGACTTCCAACAGGAGGCCTGCACACACAAACCCTTGGAGATGCTTTACAAGCAAGATACCACAGCAGGGAAAAAAGAGTCAGTCCTTTTCCTCCACCAAAGACAGAAGCAGCAACTGCAGGTCAACCCACCCCTCAAAAGGCAGCGCTCCTCACACAGTCCTACCGCTCTTCTTCTAGGCAGGGTCTCTATTCCTTGAAGTAGTCTAAAGTTTTGGGGTTTTAGGTTCAGTACTTAAACCACAAATTGTTATTGTTTTCTTTGCTGTAAGGATCTCTGAACCCCGTCCAAACCAGTCCTGTCCTCCCTGGTGTAGCATGACCACAGGAGGCAGAGACAGCATTGTGAAAAAGGGGACACAGCCTATTCAGGTGCAAGCAAAACTCCTCCCACCACTCAAAATGCAGACCAGGTCTATTTAGCCCGGGATGAGTTGCCCAGGCAAGGCAGGACACACCTCAACCCCCCCGCACCCCAGTGACTGTCTAGAGTGAATTCACATCCCAGCTCCTGTCACTCAAACACCACACACACACCGAATGGTAAAGCAAGAAAATGACCACTTTCTAAAAGTGCCATTTTCAAACACAAAATTTTAAAACCAGGTGCTTTAATAAATTCTGATTTCAGAGAGCCTAAAACTAATTTTTATGTCTTGTAACTGAGAGAGCGCAAACTGACCTGAATGTATAAGTATGTCACACTTACACGTAGTAAGCACAAGTCATGAAGAGAAATGCCATGAGTGCTGATATTATATGCATCTGTAGTCCAAAAATGTAGCTAATCTAGAGATTTATGTAGAAGTGGAACTAATGCAGAAATGTGTGAGATGTATAACTTTATTAGACGTGATTAATCTCGAATCCATGTTGTGTAGCTGCTAAAATGTAAGGACAAATTGTGGTTAAACATAGAACGTGGTAGGCCTTAGGGTCAGAGCCGAAAGGAACGGGAGAGGGGTTCATTTTCACGACATGGATTGCACTAATGTCATTTAGTAATTAATAGTAGGGATGTTTTATAGATGTGTTTACCTAATTATAGAGTAGAGTATTAACATGCCATTAATCAATGAAGGATTTGAAGAAATATAATCACTATAAGAAATGTAGTAGGCCTGAAACGTTTAAAAGACACTGATTTACACGTATTTAGTCTGTGCTGAGCATAATGTTGCAACTTTGGCTGGAAGTCTATGAGAATTGGGATCTTGGCTGCAGGTGTCTGTCTGCAAGAGAAAGGGGGGATTCAATTATAAATGAAATGAATAGAGGGTTGTTCAGGAGCCGGCACAGACATGGAGGAGGGTTCCGGAATGTTTTAAGGGGTATCAGCGGGCCGGAGAAGAGTCTGAGAAGCAAGGTCAACTCTAACGCACGAGGCCCAACACAAAGCGGCATGGAAAAAGCCAGAAGCTACACCACGTGAGGGGCGTCTCACGAGGGGCGTCTCAAATGTTGTTGACTGTTTTGTATTAGGGACAGCACCCCGGGGTGGAGTTAGAGCAGATGCCTGAGGACCCTTTAGAGAGCGGATGGGTAGGCAGAGAGGGGCCATGACTGGAGAACTGTAGGTTTTCACCAAGAGACTAAGAGTGGGTGTCTTCCCTAGGAAGTCACTCACCGCTGACACCTTTTGATAGGTTGGGATTTTGTTAAGTAGGGATACCATCCAGAACAGGGTAGGGACAGCCTAACCTGTGTTTTCCCTCCAGCCTTAAATGACGGAGAGATCTCAATACGTGTCTATGCTGATAGCTTTGTTATTCCTAGAACTTGTACTGAGGGTTTTCAGAGAGCACATGTATGTAGTTGGGCCTGTGTATCTTGTGAATCTCATCTTGAGATGCCTGTACTTGCAGTTGATCCTAACTTTATAATAAACCTTTGAAAGCTAGAAGTTGTTTGTGATCCTTCGGAGCAGAGTCCATTATTGGGTGAACTAACTTGGTAAGAGATGCACTTTCTTCCCTCAATGACAGGCAACAAAGGTCCAGTCGACCAGAACGGGGTTTTAGATCAAGAGTGATAAGGTATCGATCAAAATCTCGCCCCCGCAGTTGGTAGCAGAGGATGGTTGCCTTCTTGAGGAAGGTGATCTAGGCCAGGTTAGATTACCCCAAGGCCCCTAGAGACCGATGATCAGAAGAACCGCCCGCCGAAGAAGGTCCGGATGACGTGAGACAGAAAAGCAGCAGTATCGGTCGAGAGTGAGTATAAAGGGTCATGCGTGTTAGATTGCGGTGTTTTTGTATTGTATCTATGTTGCAATGTCTGGCGGAGTTGAATGCCTGTAGAGTGACTGTGGAACAGGTTGTGAGCGCGCGCAACCGGTGGAAATCTTAAGTTCAAGGAGAGCTTAAGTGGTTCGGGTGTATCGGACATCCAGAGTAATTGTCAACCAGTGTGAAGGGGGTCATGAGGTACCATTGACCGCCCGCAGGACCGAGATAGGGGGAACGAAAGAGTGAGTGCGTGAGTAACGGACGCTGGTCGGAAGTTACTGTGTGTATAAGCAACCTATCAGAGAGACGATAGACATTTCGTCAGTTGCGTTGGCAATTACAGATAGACTGTGGACGTACAGTCGAGGGAAGTGACCGCTTGGTCGGAAGTAGTCATTTTTCGGAGTATGAATGGGACGCATGCATGACCGGGAGAAGAGCGGAGAAAGGAGGGGTGCTGCTGCGAAGCGGAGACGAGTGACGTCACAAAGTGCCGCGCTGGGATTGGCCGGCCGGAGAAAGACCGCGCTGCGATAGGCCAGCTAGCAAAGCCGCGCTAGGATTGGTGGATTGTCATCAGGAAGTAAATAGAGTATTGAGGCTGGAGTTTGTGCGTATAATCATGAAGTGTTTTAAATGGTTAAGAGCGGCTTTTAAGAAAGAGAGGCGGGGATCTTATGAAGGGGAAGAAGCCCCGCCGGAGGGTACGCCAGCTCGTTATATGGCGGAAAATGTTGGGTTGCATACAATTTTGTGGATTACAGAGTGGAGTAAGATTACCGAAGGAAATGAGGAACTGACGTTTCCGAAGTACGGGACGTTCAGATTAGAGGTGCTACACCGATTAAAAGCAGTTATGACCGCAACGAGACCCTTGCCTAGACCAACCCAGTTTGAAGCTCTCAATGCATGGATTAGGGCAGCGCACGAGAAGAACTTGAATAGACGACAGGAAAGGGTGAAAAGATCGGTAAGAGCAGTGCAGGATGCCAAGTGGGATGCAGATGCAAAAAGATGGAGAGTGCATAACATGGAAGTAAATAAATTGTACCCAGTGTTAGAGGTGCCCGAAAACAAAAGCCCCCTAGAAGAAGATGATGAGAGTGAAACAGAGGACAGCCTGATGAACAGATTATTGACAGATAGGCCACCCCCGTATAACAGAGCAGGGGGAGAAGTCGAGCACAGTGAAGGGGAGGGGGGCAACATAGGAGAGAATGGACTGCTTCCCAGTTCAGATTGGGATCCCGCTGCAAAGAAAGAATTGCCACAGCCTAGTCCGATGCAGCAGGTAGTTGGGAGGTTTGTGGTACAAAGAGTGCCGGAAACGGAGTGTGCCACATCCTACGCACTGCCCGATGCCCTACAAGTACCTGTTACCATAGGTCCTATAGTATCGATTTATGACCCAGAAAGAGCTAGAGGGGAGGAACGGGTACGGAGGGACAGAGGAAGAGCAGAAATGGCAAGGAGGAACGATACGATCAATTCCCCAAGTCAGATGCCGATACCAAGAGAGTGGAGCACCCCGGTACACACAGCAGAGGATCCAGTGGGGGATCCTGGGGGCCATAGATGGCCAGTGGAGATGAGGGGATCTGGACGGAAATCCTTTCAGGAGCTAAACGGGTACATGAAGAAGTGGGATGAGGCAGTAGAGGCTCACAAGAGCATCATAGCTGCGGAAGCTGACAGGGAAAGCCAGGATAGCGGAACCCGGACTCACTGCGGGGCTGGGGAGAGCAGCCCGGAGTGGGACGGGAGGGGGAAGGGCAGTAGGGGAGTCACCCACTGGGCCCGGAGTGGGGGTAGAACCGACCTGGAAAACGGGGGTCCCGAGAGTGGGGGGGTGTCCCGCCCAATACTCAGTGAAGGAGAGAGGAGAACGCAAGAGTACAGAAACAGCTTTAAGTGTACCCACTGTGTGCCCGGCACCAGAGGACAGAATGGGAGTTGTGAGAGGCCGCGCCACAGTCCCTGCGACGACGGACATGAGCGCAGTCCAGGGAATATGGGGAACCAAGAAGGATCATATCAGATACTGAGTGATACTAGACAGAGAGAGGAGGGCGACCGGAGGGAGAATAGCAGAGAGTCCTACTGTGAAAAGAAAGAAGAAAGAGAGAATGGGCAGAGTAAGATTGGGGGTAACAGGCCCGTGTTCCATCACCTTCCAAGATCGGATGGCCGAGCATGGGACCTGGAGAGATGGGAGCAAGGGAGAACACTCCTTAACTCTCCCGAACCCAAACGTAGGGCCCGGAGTTGGGATGGGAGAGAAACTTGTGAACCCCCTTCGAAAGACATACTGCGAGCTGAGATAAAAGCCAAGAGACTCGATGTCGCCAGCTTAAAGTCAGATCTGGATGACATGGTAGACGGTACCCTGCCTTTAGAAAGAATGGAAATGTATGAGCAGGATGAAATACTGTTCATGGCAAAGGACGTTACCCGAAAGGCGAGAACAATCCATGAGAAGTTAGTCGAACTAGCAGGCAAATATATGGTGGACCTGTCAAGGACCAAGGCATTACAGGGGAACCACAGGCTACATTATTCTGATCGAGACCTAGATGAGAGGCGAACAATCGGATTGAAAACACACATAAGGGAATTGATCACTGGAATAAGGACGTGGAGGGCACTAGATAAATGGGAAGAGAGGTGGTCCAAGAAGGGGACCGTAAGGAGAAGCATACTTGGTATGACTCCAGGAGGACTGCAGAGAATAGAGGCATACCCTTTGCGTGAAGTTTCAAATGGGAACTATGTACACGTCCCATGGAGTAGGGGAGATTTAGCTGCTTTTACCACTTCCTTCCCCAAATTGCGGGAGAACCCAGTGGAGTGGTACAAGCAAGTTGAGAGATTCGTAAAAATCTCAAAGGTCCTATGGATAGATCTGAACACGCTGTTTGACATTGTAGTACCAGGAGATTTGTGGACAGCATGCAAGGTTAGCGCTGAGTGGCCCACAACAGAGCCAGAAAGGGATGCTAAGACTAATGGGCCGTCCGAGACCGTAATGGCAAAATACGAGAGAGTGATGACTTGGCTAAAAGACAAAGTACCAATGCAAGACATAGATTGGGTCAAAATAGATCGAACTAGACAGGAACCCAAAGAGACAGTTCACGAATACTATGAGAGATTGCTGAAGGCGTTTAAACAGTATAGCGGTCTGGATGTAATGGATCCAAAGGACATAGGGCAATTCGTGTCCAAATTCGTCCTGGGCCTGAGACCGGATATTAGTTTAATGATTCAGCAACACTTGATTTGTTGGCAAAATAAACCCTTAGATGAAATCCTGAGATATGCCAGGTACTGCTGCGATGAGATAGACTCCAAGGCAAAGAAACTAAAGGAGAAACTAATGGTGGTACAGATGCAGGCAGCCGGGAAGGGGGGACAGCAGCAACAGCAGCAAGGAACCGGGACTGGGGGAAAGAAACAGTATAGCCAGAACAAGGGCAATGAGGAGAACTCCACCTTCAGACCCAGAATAGACATAGCTGCCTTGAAGAAAACGACTCGGTGCCACCAGTGTAACGAGGTGGGGCATTGGAAACGCGAGTGTCCCTATAATGTCGAGATAGGGGAACAAGAGGTAGAGGAGGAAGAGGTCCAGAATACACCTGTGAGAGGGGTAACGCAATACCAGGGAAAGGTGCTCAAAGGGGGGACCCCTCCTCCACGAGCCCAGTTCCCACAGCCACCCAGAGTAGGGACTATGGGTAAGACATATAGACAGATGCCCCTGTTTGTAGGTGGAGAGGAGTGCTATTACGTAGACCCACTAACTGGACAGAGAGTGGAAAGGGAGGACTGTACCCTCGGGGCCGCCTTGGAGGTGGATCAAAGGGGACCCTATGTTGAGGCCGAAGTAGCAGGGTGCCCCACGACATTCCTAGTGGACACAGGAGCCACTCGATCCACGATCAGATCAGCCGCAGTTCCAGGCCTGCCCATGTCTGGAGAGACGATACAAGTGGTGGGGGTCGCAAACAGGAGAATTACCAGCCCATTGACTGAACCAGTGCAGGTGAAAATAGGGAAATACAGCGATGAGCACCAGTTTGTGGTTTGCGATTCTAGTCCTGTATGTCTGCTAGGAAGAGATCTTTTGTGCAAGCTAAATTGCACCATATACTGCACCCCGCAAGGAGTGGAGGTATTGACCAATGACGACGATGCTGACTTCAAAGTCGCAAATTCCAGAATCTGTGTGGAGCTGTACCCCACTCTGACCGTAGACGAGCTCCCCTGGGATCTGAGAGAGACAGTGGCACCAGAAGTGTGGGATTTTACCGGGGAAGAGATTGGACTGGTCAAGGGAGTAGACCCAGTGAAAATTGTAGTGAAACCACATGCTGAGTTTCCGAGAACACCCCAATATAAATTGACTCCAGAAACAATTGCAGGCATAAAGCCCGTGATTGAGTCCATGATTAAGCAGGGGATATTGAAAGAAATCGTGGGTAGTCCATGTAACTCCCCGATTATGGGTCTGCAGAAACCAAATGGGAAGTTCCGGATAGTGCAGGACCTCCGAAAGATTAATAACATTGTTGTTTCATGTTGTCCAGTGGTACCGAATCCATCAGTGATACTGTTTCAGATTCCATTCCAAGCTGAGTGGTTCACTGTGATTGATCTTTGTCAGGCTTTCTTTTCGATCCCTCTGGACGAAGAAAGCCATTTTCTTTTCGCATTTAAGCTGGAAGGTCGCGTCCTAACATGGTGTCGTATTCCTCAGGGGTATACAGAGAGCCCATCGATCTTCAACCAGCTTCTGAAGAAAAATCTTGAAAGTCTAGTACTGCCCCAGAGATCAGTTCTGGTCCAGTACATAGATGACCTCCTTGTGGCGTCAGAAACCGAAGAAGCTTGCAGGGAAGACTCCTTTGCTTTGCTAAATCACCTAGCTGCAAATGGGCACAAGGTGTCCCCGGGAAAGTTACAATACTGCCTGACAGAAGTGCAGTATTTGGGGCACAGAATTGAGAAGGGCAAACGAAAGGTGTCACCAGACAGAATAGAGGCAATCATGAAGATGAATGCGCCCAAGACACAGAGGGAAGTCAGAATGTTTCTAGGGATGGTGGGTTATTGCCGACAGTGGATAGCCAACTTTTCACTAAAAGCAAAACCACTACAAAAACTGACGCACAAGGAGGTGAGCGATCCGGTACCATGGGACAAAGACTGTTTGATGGCATTCCTACAGCTGAGAGAGGACTTGTGTCGTGCTCCGGCTCTGGGAATGCCGGATTACGATAAACCATTCTTGCTCTACTGTTGTGAGAGAGAGGGTTGTGCGCTGTCTGTGTTGGTCCAAATTCATGGGAATGCCCGTAGACCAGTTGCCTACTTCTCAGCTACGTTAGATCCAGTAGCTGCAGCGTTGCCCGGATGTCTCAAATCCGTTGCCGCAACAGGTGTCAGTATTGAGAGATGTGAGAATATTGTTATGGGGCACCCGTTAGAGGTATACGTGCCCCATTCCGTTGAACTGTTAATGACCAGGACCAAAACACAGCATCTGACCAACAGTAGGCTCACGCGCTATGAGCAAGTCATACTTGCTGCAGAGAACGTGACCCTCAGGAGATGCTCTGTTTTGAACCCTGCCACCTTGATGCCACTCCCAAATGACATAGATGATGATGAATGTACAGACCATGACTGCCTCGATGTGACTGAACTATGCACCAAACCTAGACCCGACATCGTGGATGAGCCACTGACTGACCCAGATGAAATTTTCTTTGTCGATGGCTCATGTGTAAGAGATGAAGTTGGGCAGTTGAGAGCAGCCTACGCTGTTTGTACCATTACTGGAGTTGTGGAAGCTGGGTGCCTGGAAGGAGTACACTCCGCTCAGGTAGCCGAGATTATTGCCTTAACGCGTGCCTGCCTGGCAAGCAATCAAATTCGAGTCACCATATACACCGATAGCCAATATGGTTACGGGGTAGTTCACGATTACGGGCAGTTGTGGTCTCAAAGAGGTTTCATGACTTCTTCAGGCTCTCCCATTCGCAATGGAGAGTTTGTGCGCTTGTTGTTAGAGGCGCTGCAATGTCCAGCAGGTATCGCAGTTGTGAAGTGCACCGCACATACCAGAAACATGGACTTCGTGTCACAAGGCAATAGATATGCCGACGAAGTCGCGCGGTATTGCGCGGAACAAGGGTACTCTTTCACAGAGGTGGAAGTGGGTGGAATAAATGTAAGAACTGAATTAGCTATGATACTAGAAACTGTTGACTCTTGGGACGAACTAAAGTGCATGCAAGAAAATGCTCCTGATTTTGAAAAGCAAACATGGGAAAAGGCAGGATGTGTGGTGGGTGAGGCTCATTTCTGGGTCTCAGCAGACGGAAGAGCAGTGTTACCAAATGAGATGGTGAGCCCGATGGCAAGACAAATCCATGGTCCCGTACACCTAGGGAGAGACACTATGTTGAGAGTTTTTAGACAGACGTGGTACAATCCTAAATTCAGAGTAGCAGCCGAAGCAGTGTGCCAGCGCTGTGTGACCTGTCAGCAGCTGAATGTAGGGAAAAGAACGCCAGTTGCACTGAGTCACATAGGGAGGTCGGGGGGCCCATTCAACCGCATGCAGTTGGATTTCATCGAATTGCCGAGGTGCAATCGCCTCCGTTATGTTCTGGTAGTTGTTTGCGTATTCTCCAGATGGGTTGAGGCATACCCTACACGTAGGTGCGACACCCTCACCGTAGCTAAGTTACTGCTTAGGGAGCTCATTCCGCGCTTCGGGGTGCCGGCCTCTTTGGAATCAGATAGGGGAACGCATTTCAACAGCGAGCTCGTGAAGATGATTTGTGCGGCTCTGAACATAGATCAGAAATTACATTGCAGTTACCGACCAGAAGCCTCGGGAATTGTGGAGCAGATCAATAGCACTATTAAGGCCAGAATTGCAAAAGTGTGTTCATCAACGTCCTTGAGTTGGCCTGACGCTTTGCCATTGGTCCTTATGAGCCTCCGTAGTACCCCAGACAGAAGAACGGGGCTGTCGCCTCATGAGGTGTCCAGCTCTGAGCCCATCATCACAGTGGAAGTGCAACTGTTAGTACCCGGAGTCGAGGCAGAAGGGTCACTGACTTTCACGCTCCCCAGCCCTCCCCGCCTCAGCAAGCTAAAGCACATGTTTTTCACAGAATTACAGTTCCCCGACTTTGGTACAAAGATAACAAGCCATGAAGAGCACATTCTTCGTTTGGAAATATTGAACTATGCTGTCAAAGCTGCAGGCACGAGCCTGATTGTAGATGCTTAGAGACTTTGTAAATAAGCAAGAAGAAAAGAAGATTACCTAGCGCCCAGGAAGCAGAAAATCTTAGGGACCTTCCCTTGAGTTGACGGAGAAGGGCTAGGGTTGTCTAAATTTAATTGCTAAAGAACTTTCTGCAAAGAGGTTGCCAGATTCCAGATGTGTGGTTCCAAGTGCAGATAAAGTAACAAGGACTGTAAAGGAACAAGGAGAAAAAGAACTTTGTACGGAGAAAAGGAGAGAGCCATACTGTCTGACGAAATGGAGGACGGCACCCCGAACCGCAGAGCTAAATGTATAATAGGCACACTAATAGTAGGAGTGATAATATTAATAGTTTTAGTAGTCACAGTTTCTTATGTAAAGGGACAGGAGGATGAGGCAAAGGTAACCGATGTGAAATCTGTAGTGACACCTAAACCCACTGTTGCAGGTGAGAAAGGAGTAAACATACAGGAAAAAGCGTTATTAGCTGCAGAAGCCCGCAGGTTACACGTGGATGAGTCCCAAGGTGACTTTAGGTCAAACGCTTATGCTAAACTTCTGTATGAATACGTGGATGCCGTGGAGGTTAAGGACTGCTATGTCTGCATGCAGTTGCCGGCGTCTGTTGATGAAGGCATTCAATATCATCACCTCCCGTTGACATATGGCATCACATGTAGCTTATTGCTTAGTATATTTTATGGGAGAGATAGTTTTGAATACTATTTCTCCAATTATGACTCAGTGTTGCCAGAAGTCCCAAATTATAAGCAAATGAACAAATGGGACTACTGGAAGAGTGAAGACAGATTGGCCAAGTTTTTAATTCCTTGGATTACCTTAGATACTTCACATGCCCGTAGAAATAATTTGACGTGCAAGGTGTCGGAAATAGAGAAGAAGTTTATAGGGCAGGTGGATGATCGATACAGGAGACAAAAGATTTTGAAAAAATCTGGACAATGGAAAACAGATTGGACCGAGGAAGAGAAGGCACATAAAAGAAAGGGTAGTAGTGGTCCAATAGCTTTGGATAGAACGCAGAGAGGAAAGCTATGTCTTCACCGAGCCAAAACGTATTATGAAAATGTATACGTGGGAGAAGTCAGCTGCGAACATGCTTTCAATTTAGAGTATTATACCAAAGATTTCCTGAAGGGAATGCAAGTGATTCCAAATGTATATTTTGTTTGTGGAAGGAATACCTACGTGAGACTACCTGATAACTGGTATGGATCATGCTACCTGGCAATTATCTTCCCCAAAATATATCATGCCCAGGACTTAGAGATCATCGAGGGCAAGACATCAGCGAGAGGAAGGAGAGATATAGGAGACGCAGAAATGGTCGGAGATGTATTTGGAGCTGTGTTCCCTGTGTTGGGACTAATCCTTACTGATGTCAAGATTAGACGACTGGCAACAGTCGTAGACAGGTTGTCTGCCAGCACTGCTCAGTCCTTAATGCTGGTGGAGGGAGAGATGCAATCGATAAGGGCCATGGTTCTTCAGAACCGTCTTGCCTTAGACGTCCTGCTAGCAAAAGAGGGCGGAGTCTGTAAGGCTTTGAAGGTCCAGGAATGTTGTACCTACATTCCAGACAATTCAAAGCCCCTTGAGAAGGTTATTATGAACATAACTGATATTCACAAGGAGATCGAAGACCTGAGTAGAGAAAATGTTTGGGAGAAGGTGGGCCATGGAATGAGTGAAGCTGGAGGGTGGTTTGCCAACTTAGGAAAAAGCCTTGTGTGGTATGTGTTGAAACCTATCATCATCATATTGATCTGTGTGATCATGTTGTGGGGATTGGTGAGGGCATTCAAATGGTACAGAGCCAGGAGAATTGAAAGAGCTCGGGAGGAACAGCTGCAGAGATTAGCTGCCATACAAGACAATCAGTACAGGAGCCTGAGGGCTCTGGAAACGCGGAAACGAGGTCCATTGGCGATTACTTCAGTTTAAATGTTAGTGATGACCCCGAGAGGTCATCAAAGGGGGGAACTGAGAGAGCGCAAACTGACCTGAATGTATAAGTATGTCACACTTACACGTAGTAAGCACAAGTCATGAAGAGAAATGCCATGAGTGCTGATATTATATGCATCTGTAGTCCAAAAATGTAGCTAATCTAGAGATTTATGTAGAAGTGGAACTAATGCAGAAATGTGTGAGATGTATAACTTTATTAGACGTGATTAATCTCGAATCCATGTCGTGTAGCTGCTAAAATGTAAGGACAAATTGTGGTTAAACATAGAACGTGGTAGGCCTTAGGGTCAGAGCCGAAAGGAACGGGAGAGGGGTTCATTTTCACGACATGGATTGCACTAATGTCATTTAGTAATTAATAGTAGGGATGTTTTATAGATGTGTTTACCTAATTATAGAGTAGAGTATTAACATGCCATTAATCAATGAAGGATTTGAAGAAATATAATCACTATAAGAAATGTAGTAGGCCTGAAACGTTTAAAAGACACTGATTTACACGTATTTAGTCTGTGCTGAGCATAATGTTGCAACTTTGGCTGGAAGTCTATGAGAATTGGGATCTTGGCTGCAGGTGTCTGTCTGCAAGAGAAAGGGGGGATTCAATTATAAATGAAATGAATAGAGGGTTGTTCAGGAGCCGGCACAGACATGGAGGAGGGTTCCGGAATGTTTTAAGGGGTATCAGCGGGCCGGAGAAGAGTCTGAGAAGCAAGGTCAACTCTAACGCACGAGGCCCAACACAAAGCGGCATGGAAAAAGCCAGAAGCTACACCACGTGAGGGGCGTCTCACGAGGGGCGTCTCAAATGTTGTTGACTGTTTTGTATTAGGGACAGCACCCCGGGGTGGAGTTAGAGCAGATGCCTGAGGACCCTTTAGAGAGCGGATGGGTAGGCAGAGAGGGGCCATGACTGGAGAACTGTAGGTTTTCACCAAGAGACTAAGAGTGGGTGTCTTCCCTAGGAAGTCACTCACCGCTGACACCTTTTGATAGGTTGGGATTTTGTTAAGTAGGGATACCATCCAGAACAGGGTAGGGACAGCCTAACCTGTGTTTTCCCTCCAGCCTTAAATGACGGAGAGATCTCAATACGTGTCTATGCTGATAGCTTTGTTATTCCTAGAACTTGTACTCGTAGTCTTCTTTGCTCGTCTGAGGGTTTTCAGAGAGCACATGTATGTAGTTGGGCCTGTGTATCTTGTGAATCTCATCTTGAGATGCCTGTACTTGCAGTTGATCCTAACTTTATAATAAACCTTTGAAAGCTAGAAGTTGTTTGTGATCCTTCGGAGCAGAGTCCATTATTGGGTGAACTAACTTGGTAAGAGATGCACTTTCTTCCCTCAATGACAGGCAACAAAGGTCCAGTCGACCAGAACGGGGTTTTAGATCAAGAGTGATAAGGTATCGATCAAAATCTCGCCCCCGCATCCCTATGGAAAGCTACACATGTAAAAATGTTAAAGTGAAACCCAAATGATAAGCCTATCGGACAGACAGCCTTTCAATTATGAAAAATGAAATGCACAGTATTTCACTACTAGAATGTCACACACCAGTACTTGTCCTACCTTTCACAAACACTGCACCCTGCCTATGGGGGTACTTTGGGCCTACTTTAGGGGTGGCTGCTTACATGTAAGTAAAGGTTACGTTTGGGCCTGGCAAGTCGGTGCACTTTCCAGGATGACATGGCAGTTTACAACTACACTTGCAGACACTACAGTGGTAGGTCTGAGATACATTTACAGGGGTACTCATGTGGGTGGAACAACCAGTGCTGCAGCCCACTAGTAGCATTTGATCTACAGGCCCTGGCACTTTACCAGGGACTTACCAGTCAATCAAATATGCCAATCATGGATAACCAATCACAGTACAATTTATACAGAGAGCATATGCACTTTAGCATTGATCAGACGTGGTAAAGTGCCCAGAATCCTATAGCCAACAATAGCAGGGTCAGAAAAATAGGAGGCAAAAGGCAAACAGTTTGAGGATGGCCCTGCTTGTAGCACGCCATCATGGACTGACACATAACATTTGTGATCCATGAGGGTGCTCTGTACATTCTGTTTCACCTACTTCTACTGTTCAGAATATCATTGCCTCCTTTACTTACAATTAAAAACTCCTGAATTGTAATTCACGCTCCTCTCTTATTTTTCCATTTCCAGTCAATGCATCCTCTGGAAATGGGTGGTGCAGGAGAAAAAATGGGAAGCAGCAAAGTCACACGATCGGTGAATTTACAAGGTTATGTTGTGTGCATCAGCCATCACTGAAAAGCTTGTCTGGTTACACAGCACAGTGCAGTGTAATGCTTGTTTCTAATGACAGCATGCATCCGAAGCAGCTTTAACACTTCCAGGCAGCTTGTCTCTTCACAGTATTGGCTGTTAGGAAGGATGAGCTGTCACCACTCTCGATTTGTGTAGTGAGCAGAGGTCTCCTGAGATAAGGCTGTTCATTATGCTTCCGGGAAAACCATTAAATTTTTATCAGTTCAATGTGATCTACTCCTGGGTGCCGACATTTTCTCAGCACTACTGTGGGCAAAAAAATCAAGGTAAATGCCACTTGAGCAATTTGCACTTCTCAGACGATTTTAATGATGAATTCCGTAAGTAGTAACAGGCAATGTTACTAAAGAGCAGTGCTGTGTCACTATCCATGTGCTGATGTGTACGCCCCGCACTTCGACTGATCAAAAGAACCATCATTTATTAAATGGTACTGTAGCAGTTAAAAGGAATTTCTCCTTGCCGAGTAATATTGTAGTTTCGTATTTGTTGTCAAATGTATTCCTTGGTGGAGTCGTTGTCATATCAGCTAAAAGTTTTCTCTGCCGGTATTGGAGCACTTTATATTAGCACCAGTTACATTACACGAGGACACTTTATTTTTTATAAGGCACGAGGGGATTAAGTGATTTTGCCGAGAACAACAGGTTGTTGAACCGTCGAAAAGAATTGAACCTGGTTCCCTAGATCTAACATAACATAGGCAGCTCTGGCCGCAACGCCACCTCTCCTAAAAAAAAAATTATATATATATATTTATATTTGTATTTTTTGTTGTTTTTTTTTCTTCAGGGGTGGTGATTTCTATTCATCTGAAATGCACTGCACTGTCTTTGCTACCTCCTCTTTTTTAGGGGTCATGAAGGTTGGGGTAAAAAAGGAATTCAATTGCCATGTTTACTTTCTGTAGTACCCATCTCATCACAGGATATAGATGGCTGCAATAGAGACTAAGGGTGAGTTAGTGGGCAACTGCCTGACATCATGGGTGCTGAAGGATGTAAAATGTCAGAATCAGAGAAGCCAGAACAGTAAGGCAGTTGTAAAGTTTTGAAAAGAAGCATGGTAATCAAACAAGTCTAAAATGCAAAAGCGATACATATTTTAATGAAGCTTTTTTCAATTCGGCATGGTAAAAATTGTCATTGGAGTCAAGTGTTGATTTGAAGCTTATTGAAGATTCCAGTTTCTGAGACTATATATATATATAATAGAATTTCAACTTTTTTAAAGTGAGGTGAAACCCCTTTTTAGCTCCCCTTTTATACCACACTTAATAAACACGTTTCCTCAAATTTCTGTTTGTTTTGTAAACACCACTTAAGATATGGGGGAGGAATTTTAATAATGCACAGTCTGCCATTAGTATATCAAATGTGTGGCGGGAGCAGGGGTGTATGTGTATGTATGTGGTCTGTTCCTCAGATCCCAGGGCGATGGTGGCAGATTGATGTAAAAATGTGTTTGTAAAGAGTGAATATAATTTGCACATTCTACCAGTTTGGTGTTACTTAATTGTGTGTATGTTGTTAGTAGTAATCCAGGTTCTATCTAGGTCCTGGTGGGAGTTAGACTATATCCAAACTTTGCGTACATTTTAAAGAAAGGGAAACGCTGTATCAAACTGCATCACAGGCCCATTCAATAGTTTCAAAATTGTTCCTTTAACACCTCAACTACATAAATACAAGGAATTGTCATTTGACAGGCTCTCGTTTTTAATTTCACTTATGGCCTAATGTTTCTGTACAATAGACCAATAGGATACTGGTCGGACACATCCTCGACTCCATCTTCGCAGTAAAGACAAACACCTACTTCAGACACACCACACAGCCCCCCTGGACAGATCACCACTGTGTACACTTCACCTTCAACACCACCACCACAACCAAGCGTGCCCCGCGCCTGCCACAAAGGAACTGGAGCAAGGACACAGAGGAACACCTCAACACCAGCCTCTTCCATGACCCCCCTACACCACGACCAACATCAACTCTACAGCCAAAGATCGACACAGATGGATCACCAGCTGTGCAGGCAAGCTCGCAATGCCTCCGTCACCCCGTCAGACAACACCCCCTGAAGGCCGCCTGGTTCACCACCGACCTCCAAGAAGCCAAGGCACTCCAGCAGACACCTCGAGAAACTCTGGAGGAACAGGAAAACCACTAAAGACCAGAAACCTACAGGAACAGCCATGCCTGAATACCACCAGTGCATAAGAGACACCAAGAGGACCTTTATCAAGAGCAACATCCACACCAACACTAGTAGTGCAAAGGAACTCTTCAGCGTCATACAGCAGTTCACCAAACCCCCCAGCGAAGCCATGGACATCACACCATTCCAGGACCTCTGCAACAACCTTAGCGTCTACTTCCACTGAAAAATCAAGATCTTCTACGACAACTTCAGTGAAGACTCCAGACACCTCCCTTCTCTCCACCACCGACAACCAGCCCACCATTACCACCTGGAAATCGGCTACCAACGAAGACACCACCACGATCATGAAGAACACCCACTCAGGAGCACCCACGGACACCTATCTGCCGCACATCTACCACTGAGCTGCCGCCGCCATAGCACCCGAACTATGATGGACCATTAAAACCTCCTTCGAATCCGGCATCTTTCCAGATGACTGGAAGTGGGCAGAGGTCAGGCCCCTCTTCAAGAAACCCTCGGCTCCGTAGAGTCACAACCAAGGGGACGAAGTCATGAAGTTCCAAGTAGAGCAGATGGACTAGAAGCTGGAGCATCAGGGCCTGGCTGGCGAGGATCAGGGGAACCAGGACAACCAGAGCCACAAAGACAAATTATTATTATTATTATTAAATTACACTTGTATAGCGCTATCTACCCGGAGGCCTCGTAGCGCTCATGACTGACACTTTATTAGCGCGGGAGCAGGGCAGATCAGTGTGCTTTTGCATACAAGTGTGTTTTAAGGGTTTTCCTGAAGGCAAGATGGTTAGTGGTTTCCCGAAGAGATAAGGGGAGGGCGTTCCAGAGCCTGGCCGCGGTATGTGAAAAGGGGCGACCACCCCATCGAGCCTTCTTGACTCTGACGGAGGTGGCCAGCTGAAGGGAGCCAGAACGGAGGGAACGCACAGGAACGTAGGGGGTAACCAAGGTCTGCAGAATTGCGGGACCAGTGTGATGGAAGGCCTTGTGTAAAATACACATAGCCTTGAACTGCACTCTCGCCGCAACAGGGAGCCAATGGAGTTCTCTTAAGGCATCCCTAGCTGACTGTCGGCGAGGAAGATTGTAGAGAAGGCGGGCCGCACTGTTTTGGGTGACTTGGAGCTTTTGGATGACAAAGGAAGGGGCTCCCAAAAAAAGAGCATTCCCATAGTCCAGGCGCGATAATATCAGGGCCTGGACCAGTATCCTCCTGGCCTGAAAAGGAAGCAGGGGGAGCACCGTCCGCAGCATCCTCATCAACCCAAAACAGGTGGCTGCAATCTTAGTGGCTTGTACTGAGAAGTTCAAGGCTGGGTCAAACCAGATCCCTAGGCTCTTTATCTGGGGCTTAGGAGTGGGGGGCTCACCCAGACATGGTGGCCAGATGGATGCAAAAACGGAGGGGGAAGAATTCCCCAACAGAATGACATCCGTTTTCTCCCCATTAAGTTTTAAACAGGAGGAATGCATCCATCTGGCGACCGCCTCCAGACAGGGACCTAAGGTGTGGGACGAACCCTCCGCGTGGTCTAAAGAGACCACCAGTTGGGTATCGTCCGCGTAGGTGACAATACGCACACCGAAGGGTTGGACTATCCTGTCTAGAGGCTCCATATAAACATTAAACAGGGTGGGGCTCAGGGAGGAGCCCTGAGGAACCCCACACCTGAGAGAATGTTTAGGGGACACTGCCTCACCCTCAAAGACCTGGAAAAACCGGTCGGTCAAGAAGGACGTCAGCCATTCCAGGGCCGCGCCCGACACGCCCATGTCCGTCAGTCGTTGCAACAACGTGACATGGTTCACCGTGTCGAACGCGGCACTCAGGTCCAATAGGATAATGGCGACTTTCCCACCCTGATCCAGCACAGCTCTTGCTTCTTCCGTGACCGCTAGAAGAGCAGTTTCTGTCCCATGTCGCGGACGAAACCCTGTCTGAGAGGCACGGAGGAGACTGTTTGACTCCAGATAGTTCGTTAGGGTGTTGTTTACGTGCCTCTCAAGCAGTTTGCTCAGCCAGGGGAGCAGGGAGATGGGGCGGTAGTTTGCCATGTTACTTTGGTCAAGATTGGGCTTTTTCAGCAGCGCTCTTACCATTGCGCACTTCCATGGCGGGGGAACGGATTTGGAGGAGATGGAGGTGTTAAGAACATCCAATATGGTGGGGCGGATCATATCCATTGCCAGTTTGAGAGTGTGTGGGGGTGCTGGATCATTGGGAGATCCAGAGGTGACTTTAGCAGTCAGTTTATCTAGTGCCGAAGCATCCAAGGGAGGGATTGTGTCTAGCCTACAAGAAGTCAAGGCATCGGAGGTTGGGGGGGTGCAGGGTTCCAGCTCGTTATTTGTGTTAAATGGGACCAGACCAGAACCAAAATGAATAGGCCCATCCCAACAGGACCTAATAAGGACCAAGACATGTGGGCGCAGTACCAAGTGGACCACAAAGACCAGGAGCAGGGCAATAAGAGTTAGGAAGACCCAAACCAGAAAGACTAGGTGTGCCACATCTAGGTAAATCAGGACAACATGGTTAGATAGAGAAGGACCCAGCAGAACAATAGGATCAGGGTGAGGATCAGTAGTACCAGGAAGATCAGGAGGCCCAGGAAGGGCTCATAAAACGAAGGGCCATGAAGATGAGGGACAAGAAGAACTAGTACCAACAGATTAAGGAAACCAGTATCAGTGTGACCAGAATTAGTTGGCCTGGATGAGGATCAGGAGGAACAAATCAACCCTGAAAATTAGGCTCTGGAACAGGACTAGAAGGAGGACCAGCACCAGAAAGCACAGAAGAACCTGTAGGATAAGAAAGAAGGCCGGAGCAAAAGAACACCTATGTGATTCTGTGCCACATGAATTAGTACACCATTTCAGCCCACATATAGAACTAATACGTTTTTGTTGAGAAATCAGAGCATGGAAAGGGAATAAAAAGGCTGGTCTGTTATACTCTGACCTCGGAGTGATAGCTGACAGTGTCTGATGCTGGCATAGTAATCTAGGAGTGGATCTGATGGAATGAAACTAGGCAGAGGGGTATAAAGTTGGATGGGTGAAAGGGAGTATTATTTGTGAAGAACGGTAGAAAGGGTTTGAGTATTTCACCTAGCTGAAGTCAGCAAAAATGGTTAATGTCTACCAAAAGGATCAAAGGATTTGGCAAATGGCAGAGGAGAACTCAGGAGCATAAGAAGACTCAGATGATCAGAAGAGGGGAGGAAGGAGGGTCCAGACATCTCAGATGGTATAACTAGGGATTCTAAGTAACAAAGGGCTCTAGTTGCCAGCAGTGTTATCACTGGGAACCAAGACCAGCTCCAGCATAGCTCCAGCTTCAATGGTCTAATGGTTAGATGAAGCATGGTGGAGATACATATGTGCAGCACCCTTTGGAAGCACAGCAAAGAGGCAATGAGTGTCAAGACCGGTAGAATAATCTGTGTGACTTACAGAACTTTGAGTTGACATTCCATGTGTGTGTTTGTGGGGTGAATATGTAGCACGTTTGTAGTAGTAAGTGTATAAGCGTGTGTGGTGAAAGTCTATGTGCATGGGATGCATTTCGCATAATGTGATGGATAATAAATAGAGCTCCCCTAGACAGTGGAATGGTAGTAACTGCATCCCTGTGGCTGGAGACCCAGACATTGAAAGATGATGAATAAAAGGCAACCCAAAGAAAAATTGTAAGGTCCTTGTTAGCAAAGGACTCCTGATCAGTCCTGAGTGGCAACATAGGTTAGATAGTAGGAGTGAGTTGCAGGTCAGATGTTTCTCTTGTTAAAGGTGACAAAGTTGCTTAGCAAAACTGCTCTTTTAACTGTGCCTGGTGAATTCTCTGGAAGGCTGAAGAGAGCAAGGTCCTGAGATGTCACACTTCAGTCACATTTCAATGTGTCCTTGTTTTGAATACTCCTGCTTGGAGGCATCACTATTGCTACTACTATATAAGACATCACCTAGCACAAAAGCTGAAAGAGAATCACCCCAAATCAGTTCTGAACCCACAACCATGGATCCACATCCTCTGTCTGGAAAATGACTATGAAAATGGAACTGTGAAAGAATGGAGGTAATAATGTATGTTTATTTTGTGTCTTATTTATTACAATATTTGGAATAGGCAATGAATAAAATATTGCTGAGTTTATTTTCTTCTGTGTCTAATGCCTATATGTATTTTTTCCATTCTCTTGGAATATTTATTCATATTCCAATAACATTCATTTCAATTAACTACAGTCTCATTTCTTTGCTTGTGGCTACTCAACAAAATACTTTATCTATTCGCCCGACAGAAGAGGGTTCGTCAGAGGAGGGGCATTATACCATATACCCTTTTTAGGGTAAAATCTGGGTGTGAGGGACAGGAAAATAAATAATCATCCGACACCCTAGGAAAAGACTTCCATCGTGTAGACCTTATTAGTTTTTTGTTTTTCAAAAATAAACTCCCACTTTAGGAGTTTGTTTTTGTTGAAATGTTTGCCTTCGAGCAGGCCATCATGTCGGACAATATTGTTCAGCAAACTTTTCCTGCATAGACAGGAACCACCATAATGTCAGCTCCTGTTAATGTACAGAGCTGTCCACAGGGCCATCATGCAACTCTTAATCTGACAGGTGTAGATCCCTCAGGATGGCGGAGGTGTTGTCCTCTGCCATCCTGCCATCCTTAATGTTATGTTATGTTAATAAAATGTATTGAGCGCACAAAAACCCAGAGGTGTCTTGGCGCTAAGACTGTGGTAAGCCCAGGGTGAAAGCAACTATTTCTGAAAAAGCCATGTTTTAAGAGCAAGTGTTTTAAGAGCAAGTGGTTCAGATATCAAATGGAAGTTTATTCCATAATTTTGCTGTGCCGTACAAGATACGTTGGCCTCCCCAGCATGAGGTATGGATCCTTGGAACCCTCATAAATCTGGCGCCTGAGAAACATAGCTGTCTGACTGGGTGGTACCAGAAAAAGAGATTTTTGAGAAACATTGGTCCGGTGTTGTTCAGGACCTTGTAAGCTAGGCATAGCGACTTGAACTTGATACGATGCGCCACCGGTAGCCAGTGAAGTCTTCAAATTTCCTTGGCTACAGACTCTTATCTAGGGACATTTATTAGTAGTTTTGTGGCTGCATTTTGAATCCTCTGAAGCTTTTTAAGGTATTGTTTCTGCATATTTAGGTAGCATCCATTGTAGTAATCTAACTTTGACTGCACAAGTGCGGTCATTACCATCCTCTTGGAGTCAACAGGAATATAAGGTAGAATCTTCTTCAATTTCTTGATCAGAAAATGGGAGGTGGACAAAATGGCATTGGTCTGCTGCTGCTGAGATAAGGTAAGTTTGTTATCAATCAGGTTTTTTGCCTTCTGGACTGGTTTTGGCAGTTCCCTATTTCTGCCGGCCACCAAAGCTCATCCCATCTGGATTGCAAATTTCCAAAGATCACTACTTCGGTTTTCACGTAGTTAAGCTTGGGACAATGCTTTCCCATCCACCTGTTTATTCCCATCATACAGTTTTGAAACTGCATTGATGGGGAGGCTTGATCTTTATACACGGTCACTACAATCTGGGTGTCGTCAGCGTATGAAGTGAGACTAAAGCCAAAGTCTTCGATCAAAGGGGCTAGTTCTGATACTTAAACATTAAAAAGTGCTGGACTGCGCAATAAACCCTGTTGGACTCTGCATGGAAGGACATAAGGTGTTGACTTAAACTGGCCTGGTGACACTGTTTGTTTCCTTTGCTTCAGAAAGGAGGATAGCAGGGCCAGTGCCATACCCTTAACTCCTAATGTTTCCAGACGCAGTAGCAGTAGGTTATGATCCACAGTGTCAAAAGCCGCCGAAAGATGGAGGAGGATGAGGGCGGCAGCGCCCCCTCTATCCATCACTTTCCTGATCTCATTGGTGGTCTTGATTAGTGCTGTTTCTGTACTGTGTTCAGGACGAAAACTGAATTTGAAGGGATATAGTAAGTCATTTTCTTGTATGAACTGAGTTAACTGTTTGTTCATAATTTTTTCCACTATCTTGGCTGGGAGAGGTAGCCTGGATATCGGGCAATAGTTGTTAGGGTTAGAATCGTCCAGATTGGTGTTTTTTTATCAGTGGCAATATTGAGGCATCCTTTCACAGAGCCGGAAAGGTGCCAGACGTGAACATATTATTAAAGATTTCTGTGAGCTAAGGGCACACCTCCTTCGCTATATCTTTCAGGAATGTGGGAGGACAAGGGTCCAAAGGGGATTCAGATTTAATTTCTTTGATGTATTTTTCCACTAGTTCAGTAGTAACCTGTGAGAAGCTGTGAAAGATCTTTCCACTGAGAGCTAAGCATGGGGTATGTCAATGGGAACACGAGTGGGGATGACTTCAAAAGAGTCATAGATGTCTTTAACTTTATTTCTGAAGGCCTCTGTAATGACCCCGCCAAAGGTGTGGTTGTTCTTGGTGCATTTTTCCTTAGGTAGAGAGGAAAGCTTCTCTACTACCTCAAACAACTCTTTGAGCGAGTTCTTGGCTTTTTCAATCTGCCTGGTAAAGCAGGCCTTTATTCTGCGATCAGCAGAGCGTTGTATTGAATGAATGCAGATTTATAAATGCCTTTGTCTGTTATATCATATTTTGTTGTCCAGCGACTTTCGAGTCTGCGATACTTTTTCCTGTCATAGGACCTCGGTAAACCAGGGGGCAGAAGGCAAGTTATGGTTCCCTGAAATGTTACCAGTGTGTACCCTGGCCCCAATCGCCTCATTAAGCCAGTCTGTATATTTGCTGACTGCTAGGTCTAGGGACACATTTAAAAGTGGTCATGTCCTATCCAATTGGGAGCGAAACATGGTTTTATCAACCTTGTTCCAGGCATTAAATGTTACTGAGTGGGATTTAACTACCCCTTCTTTCTGGGCTTTAGGGATAGTGTAGTCGAATGTGATTAAAGAGTGGTCTGACCATTTGATGGAGTGAACATCTTTTACTGTTAGATCCGATACAGATGTGAAAATGCCGTTGAGTGTGTGTCCTTCCTCGTGTTTAGGCTTGTGCACCACCTGAGATAAGCCTGGTGTCCCTAGAGTCTCTAGGAGAGAGCTAGTGTATTTTTCCTCCCTATCAGTACACATGAAAATCATCCAGAATAGTGAACTCATTAGTGGAGAGGATGGGCTCCATGAGAACATTGAGGTTGTTGGTAAACGTACTTCTGGTGCCTGGGGAATGATGTAGAAGTATGCCCCTAAAGGTTTTTTTTAGCATTTGCTTCTAAAGCAAAGTAAAGTGATTCATAAGGGGTGGTAGCTTTGAACTTTTCACTGTATATTACAGCCACTTTACCTCCCCTCTTGATTGGCCTGTTTACCCTAAAGGATAGAAAACCCAGAGGGGCTGCAATCACAAAGTCCAGGTCTGAGGCTGTATCGGCCCAAGTTTTCGTGAGGAACACGTATGTGATGATGTAATGTCATACTTATGTTTAGCAATGGATCTGACATTGATGAGGCCACAACGTGCTTTTGTCTAAAAGCTTTGCCTCATGATTGTTACTAGTAGTTTGGAGCGCCTTGACTATTTGCTGTGATGGGAGCGAGAAACCACAAGCACATTTTTGCTTTTCATACGCTTGGTTTTTATTCAGATTGAGTGCACCACAGCTCACTTTGAACTGGGCGAGCTCATAGAGTTCCTTTCCTGTGAACCTCACTGGATTGTAATTTGACAGACCAGCATTAGTGGCCCTGGCCCCGGTCCAGGCATGGACGAGCGCAGACGGGCTTTCCCACGGCGCACGTCCGCTGCCCTGCTGCACCATTCCAAACTGATATAGTGTGGGATGGCGGAAAGACTAGACCGCTCACCACGGGAATTTTGTAAAAGTGTAGGCCAGTGGAAGTTGGAGTCAGCGCTGCAACGCCCTCCACACAATCGGCACGTTAGCTGTGGCGGAACAGGGCGGGAGCTTCACTTACAGGAAAGCAGCAGAGAGCAAGGGTAAGTGCAAACAGTATAACAAAGTTAAAATATGGCAAGGTAAAAAGCTAAAATCACACAATGTTAAGATTAAAAAGGCTTGGCTAAGATGCTAAAAATATCACAGTATGATCGTCTCTGTGATCACCTTAATAAAAGGAAGGACTCTTCAGCAAATAGCACGCACAATCGGGATAACAAGCAGGGCTTACATAGGTCCCCCCTAAACTGTAAATTACGCCCATGATTTTTCTGCCTTCCATCATGAGATTGTAATCAAGCCCCTTAATTATACTGTGTTGGTGACTTCATAAGAGGCCCTATGCAAATATTTCGATTTTAAGATCATAATAAATATCAGATGGCACTTTGTCACTGATAAACAGAATTTCCACTTCTGCACTTTGCTTTTACAAATAATTTTTTTCATGTGTTTAGCTTGATTTGTTTAATTGAACTGAACCAGAATGTACTGATCTGCTGCAGAAAAAGAATTGTTCTGTTAACAGATAATTTTGGTAATCCTTCATCTGACCTTGGTACATTCCCAGGGCTTTGCAAGTTAGAGGGAGTACATAACTGTAGAAGAGTAAACAGCATCAACTAGTCTAAAGGTTCTAATCATATTTATCACTAGCCACCTTCTCTGCAGGTAAACTTAAAGGAATAGGACCATGTGTGGAGCACGAGACAGCTCCATATACTGTCTTCCAAGTTGCTGTGTCTTGGCCCATGGTACATTGAAGTGGCATTCTGTGTCATGTCTGTCAAAATAACTTGAAAACATTTAAACAACTGTGACTTTTAGACCTCTAAGTAGGTGTGGGTGTTACTTGCGGAATTACAGCCTAATTATGAGTAATTATATGAGTGGCGTAAGCTGGTATTTAGCACTGTTAGTTTAGTGTAAAATGCAAACTCACTTCCAAAATGGACCAAACTATGCAATCTCCACTACGAAAATAGCACTAAATGCAACAGAACAGGAGCAGCAGCAGCCACTCGCGCTAGTGAAGTTTGTTATTCCTGTGCTCCTGCGGTAGGATTTGTATCCTAAATTACTCCTAATAACATGAGTGTGTATGGTCACTTAATTCTTGATATTTTCACATTGCAAAAGTAATGGGGAGTTACCTAAATTAATTTGATTCCTCTGGCTTCATGTCACAAAATTACAGGATATGTGACCACAAAAGTGTTTATCATTACATACAAAACCACTTTTTTGAGTCCCACACTGTTTAATGTATATGTAATCCCCCTTATCAAGCGCATTCAAAGTCAGGGATTAGCTGTGTTCTCCTATGCTGATGATCCACATATAGTGGTTACTATCTCATCGGATGTGGATAAAGTGGCTAAAGATTTCAACAACTGCAAGACCTAAGTAGACTTGTGGATGCAGAATAATTGTTTGAAATTGAATACGGACAAAACAGAAGTGTCGTTTTTTGAAAGGAAACCTCTACCCACACCTGTCCAGAAGGTTTGAAATCTAGGAATCATATCGGACACTAAACTGTCTTTTTCTAAGCAGATACATTCCTTTACCTCTTCTGTTTTTTTGTTGTTGAAGATTAAAAAAAAATCTTCCCATTTATCTCCCATGACCTTCAGAAGACAGTAATATCAGCTATTGTTTTCTCTAAGCTTGATTACTGTAATGCTCTGTATCTGGTAGCTCAGAAGTGTGTTATACAGAAAATGCGGGCTTTGCAAAATGCAGCAGGGAGAGTCCTTCTATAAATTCCTAAATGTAGCCCTGTGTCTGATTCAATGCAAAATCTTCACTGGCTCCCAGTAAGGAAAAGGATTATCTTCAAGGCCATGTGCATGGTTCACAAGGCACTTTATCTGACTGGTCCAAGTACCTGCAAGAGTGTTTCTCTTGGTATTTGCAAGTAGAAACCTCAGATCCAGCTCTATACCCTTTGTTAACACTTCCAGATTTAACAAGGCTATATGGGGGCGAGGGCTTTTTCCTTATGTGCAAGTAAATGGTCGAACCTACTCCCTCTCTCGCTGAGAGGGCAAGCCTCCCTGATGCAATTTAGGAAGCAGTTGAAAACTTGGCTTTTCACAAAAGTAGTAGCATAGGCTGTCGTATGTACCAGGTTCATTCCTACCGACTTTACAGTGTTATATTTTCCGCCACGCCTTCTTTTTTCTTGCTCTTATATTTAGCGCTACGACACCCCTGGGTATGTGCGCGCTTTATAAGATTATTTTCATTCATTCATTCATTTGATTTGTAAAGGGTCTTTTGTGATTGTTTCTGAATTACAGCAAGGAGAGGTCAGGAGCGGGCCCACCCTTTCCATCTCAGGAAGGAATTCATTAATAGTTTACTGCTGCAGTTGCTGTCACAAACCATTGGTGAAATAACAAAGTTGGGGTATTAACTAATTTGCAAAGGGGAAGGGGGAAAAGATTCTCTTAGGAGCCCTTTGACTTTGGAAATCATGTTGCGAACCTCTGGGGAAGAAAACTTACAAAAATGGAAGGCTTTTTTTCTTGAAGGAGCACTTGTTTCTTTAAGGAACAAGGGCTGCTTTTAAAAAATTGTTTTTCATTTTGGAATACAGTCATAGCGATAATGGTAAGTTGACCCTTGAAGGTCACTATCTCTCTGATTACAGTCAGTCACAGATGGTCACAAATTGGCAAATTGAATACTTTTTAGGCATATCATTCTGCAACCTCCTGAAATTAAGTATTTTGTGAACCGGTCTAATAATTTATAGGTTGGTTTGTAAAATACTATTGCATTTGCAAAAAGTATGCGTGCAATCTGGACCATATTTTGCAAATTGAATAATTATACATCAGGACTCTAACTTTCATGAGGAGATGGATGCCAATTGTATTCACTCTAAGTTTGCAATTCTACCTGGTGATAAGTACTTGAGGAATTCTGCATTAGGCATAACACACAGTTTAAGCTGTTTAAACACTAGTGGGGAAATAGTGAAGCTCCTCTCTTATCTGCATGGCTACTGGCCAAGTTGTGCAATCTGTCTGCTACTTAGAAAGCCATCAGGTAAATAATGAAGTTTCTTTTCTATTTGCAAGGCCACCGGCAAAACAGCATATCATTTCTGCTATTTAGCCAGCAGCAGGGTAAACACTGATTTTTTGTTGTTGCTATTTTTGTTAGTTGACAGATTACCAGTGAAATAGTATACAATATCTGATATTTAACCAGCAGTCATGGAAATAAGTTAAATAGTATACAATATCTGATATTTAACCAGCAGCCATTACAATAATTAAGTTATTTGCTATTTGCAAGACTGCTAGTCAAATTGTAAATAATGTCTGTTTTTTTGCTGTCGGGTAATGAGTGACGTTTATTTGCTGTTTGCTTGACTGTTGGCCAAATTAGTTCAAAACCTGTGCTAGGTAAATATTGATGTTTCCTTGTAATTTCACCAGGTGCTGGGCAAACTGTACAGAATCTCTATTTAGCCAGCAGCTGGGTAAATAGTGAAGTGTTTCTGCTGTTTGCATGTATGTTTGTCAAGCAATGCAAAATCTCTAATAATTAGGCAGTGGCTGAGTAAATAGTAATTTCTCTGCTATTTTCAAGGCTGCCAGCTTAATAGAAAATCATTTCTATTGTTTAGCTCACAGTGAAGTAAATAGTAGAAAACATTCAGTATTAAAAAGCAGCTATGTAATATTTGGTTTACATAACCGGTGTTACGACCAAGTTCAATTGAACAATCTGGGAAGAATGAAAGGCTCAGTCATCTTTTTTGCCCGTCATTTGGCCGAAAGTGATAGTAACTCCCACCCACCCACCCTAACCACTAAGGGGCATATTAACAAGGGCTTTATCTCTGCTTTTTTTGGCTTTAAAAGCCAAAAAAGCAGAGATAAAACTAGCACCCTATCAGCAACAGGGTGCTAACACACAAATTTGCATGTTAGCACCCATTTTACTCTACGCTTCCCCTTGCATCTCTAATGAGATGCAAAGGGGGCATTCCAGAGTAAAATAATAGGAGAAATGTCGCTAAGCGACATTTCTTCTATTATCAAGTATATTGCTAACCCTGTTAGCGATAAAAAAGCAGTGCTAACCGCGGTTAACGCTGCTTTTTTACGTCTGGTATTTTTCTGACTTAGCCATGGTATCCTACGTAAGGTGGATATCATGGCTGAGTATGTCTATCTCTATCAGCGAGCTGTCGCCAAACCTTGTGGGATTATCGCTGTATTTCCAGCAATAATCTCACAATTGGCAGCTTGCGCTCTGAATTTTATCGCTTTGGAGATAAGCGTTGCTGATAGCACACTATCTCCGCGATAAAATTCAGAGTTGGCCAACGATAATTATCCTAGCGCTAAGTGCGCTTAGCGATAATTATCGCCTGGCCTTGTTAATATGCCCCTAAGACTAGTAGTCAAAGTGTGAGGAAGGGAAGCAGGTACAATCTGGAACAACCATGAAACTAAAAGGGATCAGAGATAGCCTGTGTCTGTGAAAATCAGACATGAAATACTGAGACTGCCGGGGACAGCCTGAGATGGTAAAGAGCCAGAAGGAGTCCGTAACTAAAGAAATATTAATGTGAACACACACTGAGCAATTCAAAGGGCACAGACTATACAGGGCTGTAAGGTGAAATAGAAACAAAAGACTATCATAGAGCGATTGAGATATTGCAAAGATGTACAGGGATGGCCAAAGAAAGGTGGAAATAAAGGCAGAGAGGCTTGCATTTGAAGAGCAGCGACTCGAGCAGGAGCTAACAGCCCCAGGCAGCCTGTTATATGCATCATGCCCCATCCTCACTGTGGCAGTCCCCTAACTCTTCCACAACACCCTTCCTCCCCTGCTTACTACTACCGTAGTCACCAACTTCCCTTGATCTACAGTGAAACTTCAGCTGTAATCTGGCAACAGGCTTACTTGATCACAATGTGTGCTATTTAATCGGTGACTGCATAAATTGTAAGGTTTCTCCACCAAATGGTTTTTGTCCATGTCTGAGTGAATAGTGAAACATCTTTGCTATTTGGATGGCCGCTGGCCAAATAGTACATGATTTCTACCATTTAGTTGGGGGAAGTTGGGGATAGATAAATAATGAATTTTCGTTTTCATTTGCACTGCCGCTGGCCAAATAGTGCATGTTTCCTGCTTTCTACTCAGTGCCCAGGATTATAGTGAGCCTTCTTTGCTGTTTGCACGCCCGTCTGCCATATAGTTTATGCACTTTGTCATTTAGGTGCCAGCTGGGCAAATAGTGAACTTTCCTTGCGTTTTGCATAGCCCTTGGCTAAATTGTACATAATCTCTGCTATTTAGTCAGCAATCAGGTAAATAGTGAAGTTTATTTGCTATTTACATGCTATAGACAAATAGAACATCATCTCTGCTACTGATTCAGAGGCACAGGTAAGTAGTGATGTTTCTTAGCTGTTTGCATGGTAGCTGGTGAAATAGTGCATGATCTCTACTGTTTTGGATGGTAGCTGGATAAATAGCTAAGTCGCTTTGTTTGCACTGTCACTGGCATAAATAGTACATGATCACTCTTATCCAGCCAACAGCCCATATATTGCATTATCTCTGCTATATAGTCAGTGCCATATAGATAATTAAGCTTTTTTGCTCTTTGAATTGCAGCCGACCAAAAGTACATGATTCTGCCATCTACTTGGCTGCTAGATGAATATTGTTGTTCCTTTGCTATTTGCACGTCTACTGGCCAAATAGTAGATACTCTCTATCTAGTCAGCGACAGGGTGAATAGTCAAGTTTCTTTGCTGTTGCATGGCCGCCTGCCAAGTTGTACATAATATTTGCTATTCAGCCAACAGCTGTGGAAATTCTAGTGGAAGTTCACCATTTACCCGGCTGCAAGGCAAACAACCTATACCATCAAAGATGGCCTATTGTAAACAATCTCACTTTACTTAAATTGCCCGTGTTGTAGTAATGTGTCTACATACTTAACTAAACTAATGACTTTATTTGAACATATTGCTCATCTGGCAGTCCTAATTCCTGTGCATTGGCTGAGTAAGTAGAATGTCCTTCAATAATATATAGTCTGCATCCCTGCTCGGGTAGCAGCAAGACAATAAAACTAGTTGGCGCTTCTGCCCTGTTATCTACTTGTGTATCTGGTAATATGCTCCTGCTTGTTGTCAGAGTGACAGCACTACCATTGAGAGTGAACTGAGCCCTTCAAGCCGCTCACACTCTGATTGCGACATGTTAGGAATTGTGATGAGCAATCCTACCTGTGAAGCTGAGGCTGTCAAGCTGGAGGATTTTTTTAACAGTCTGAATAGTGAGCATCTGAAAATGCAAGACAAGTGGCAACAATATAAATTGTATGTTCACGAATGGCATTTACAGACCTTTGTCGATGGTTCATTCTGTGTGTTTCTAAGATTCTGACTTTTGGTTTGTGGTGCAGAGTACTTATAAATATACAAGGAGGTTCTTAAACTCATATGATTGTACCTGATTGGAGCAGAGGATTAAAGTCCAAATGTATCCCATTAAGTAACACTCATGGTCAAACACATTTGGTGTAGGGTGATTGAAATAGAGTTCTAGCCATCCTCCAATAGAACCTATCCTATGTCGGGCACACAGTGCTATATAAATGCAATTGCAATTCAATCAATGTAATGTTATAGAGACACGCTATCGCACATTTTCAAAAACTTTATCTAAGCTATTTCGTGGGGAACGCACATCAAATGTATTCCTTTAAGTAGCAATAATGATGATGTAAAAAAATACAAAAATGTTACAAGGGGTAGGAGGCACACGAAATGCATAATGATGTGACTTTTTGGCTTGCGCAGGTATTGCACAGAGGGATTCTACAAGTGGCAATGGCCAAAGAACTAGTACAACAATATCTGTTTGAATCTGAATTCTTGATTACCTCATTTTTAGGTTGAGCCTAGGCAGGGCATGGACTGTCTGGAAGACCTGCTGTAATCACTATAGTAGTGTTATCCCGTCTGCTGCTTGCCATTGGTTCACTCCTGCATCACTATTCTTTGCTGACTGTTCATTGGTTGGTGTTGCCGATACATCACTTCCCTTTTCCCTCCGCAGCACTGACCAACTACAGTGTCCCTGTCCTGTAAGTATTTAATGTGTGCCTTTGGGGACTTCTTGTTTTGTTTGCCTTGGCTCATGTTTATTGTGTCTTATAATCACAGGAGCTACATGGGTAGAAAACAGGTTGTCTCCCACTCTTATAATCATACACAACTCGGGACCTGTTCACACGGTGAATCTAATACTCAGATCCCTACCAGTTCGTTATGAATTCTGTTGGACCAGCGGTTAATCATATGCCGCCTGTACTATTCGGATCTGGGCCACCATTTTTTTTTAAAGGAGTTAAAATTAACTGTCGCGTTGGTTCTAACTAGTGTCTCCTTGGTCAATCGCCTTTCTTCATGTGATGCGATCACGCTTCAGATGAGCGAGAAAAATGTAGGAGTGAGAAAATATGAGATGAGGTTGGCGGTGCCTCATGGAAGTAACACCATGGGAGTGAGCCGGAAGGTACTTACCTGCTTCCTCAGGTTCTCATCATTAGCGACCACCAACCTATAAATAAAATGTGCAGAAAAGGTGATGGAAGAAAAGAAAAGCAAACAACGGTGTGATGTCAAAAACTGCCTGTGCACCAGACAGTTTGTCTCAATGTGCGGCAGAGTCAACCCAAAGATTGGGATTGCGGGTTCCAGACCATAGCTCCGCCCCTCCCAGTTAAAACTGAGCTAGATCACACTGGCTGTTTAATTTTATTCAGTGTTGTGTGTCTGCTCATTTAAAAGCCGACATGTTTCATTGCCAATGGAAAACTCACCGCAATTTCTTCAGGGCGTGGGTCAATCACTCCACCCTGCACCAATATTTCTCTAATGTTAGTGTTCCTGCGGGAGGCACAAGTAAAAACAATGCAACATAATCAGTTGGCACCTGATCACAAATGCAAATAACATTTCCTCATTGTAAAAACCACCCTCATGTTGTCATAAATATTCACCAGGATATTGATGTACTGTGTATATGGATGGGCTCAGAAACTAGACTGATGGTGTTTCTAGTCTGGCTTAACAATTTAGACGAGTGCTTGAAGTTTAAATGGACGTTCAGTAGATCTGCAGCAACATACCTTGATCTTGACATTCAAGCAGCAAACAACAAGTTGGTGCCTAATGTGCACCAAATACCAACAAATAAAAAATCACTGCTACACTACAGATCATATCACCCCAGGGCCCTCCCAGACAATCTGCCAGTGGGCAATTTTTGCTTTACCGCCGGAACTGTTCATCACTACAAACGTACTCTGTACAAGCTGATGAACTATCCAAAAAATTGCAGGAGAGTGCCTATCCCCAGGAGGTCATTACGCAGGCTAGAAAATGAGCACTTAACACTCCCCGTGCCGCTCTGCTAGAAAGGACACCTAAGATCAGCAGAGACTGCATTCCGGTGGTCACCACTTTCGGACCACTTTCCACTAAAATTAGACAAATCATCATGAGGTATTGGCATCTATTGAATACAACAAACATGAGAATGCCTCAACCCCGATTTGCCTTTAAATGATCAGCCAATTTGTGCGATCAATTAGTGCATACCCGACCCAAACAAGAATTGAGAGAGACCAGTGTGCAACAAGGACACGTCCCATGTGGCAGCTGTTCGGTGTGTGAGCTTACAGCCCCGGCCAAAAGTGTCACCCTTGTCAGTAACAAAACCTGGTATTTGAATAGGTTTAGTAACTTTAACACCACCAGTGTCATCTACAGACTCACATGTCCGCGTGACCTACATTATATAGGTCTCACGACAAGGAGAGTCAAAGTCAGGCACAGGATCAAGACTGATTTGCATATAGCTGGGTCTTAACTGAGGTGGAGAAGTTTCTAAAGAACGATGATGGATTCAACCCAGATCTGTGACTGGTGTGAGCATCTAAAAAGTTTCAGTACTCCATCCATCATCTCTTTGTGTTTTCTTTGTTTGCCCTAAGTCAGCAGGGTATGCCCAGACATGGGTCCCTTGCTCACTTTGCCACTGGATTCAAGCTAGCCTGGCTGAAGAGGGGTGTTACCCCGAAACCGGTCCCAGGATGCTTGTTTCCGGTTCAGGGAAGACCCAGCTTGGCAGTTCAGTCTGGACTGTTCCCATGTGGCACAGGGTCAATACTGATTTGCATCTAGCTGTGTCGGAACTGGGGTGGTGAAGTGAGCTAAAGAACGATGATGGATTCAACCCAGATCTGTGACTGGGGGTGTGTCTGAAATGTTCCAGCGCTCCATCCATCATTTCCTTGTGTTTGCATTGACCTAGTACAGCACATGACTACCTTTTGGCTAAGTTTGTGTTATAGAAATACACACATATATTTACACTTCTGACACCCAACAAAATCACAATACCCAGCGCCACTACTACTACAACCACCCCTCCTGACCCCTCCCCCTCTACTACCTCAGAGGCAGCGTAAAACAGGACAACGAAACTCCCCAAAATAATATATCCCCTCAACAGCACACTTGCTCAATGTTCAGAGATGTGGCACCCAACTATGTATAAGGGAAGGAATTCACACATCAACAATAATGTACACAATGCTAACACTACTGGTGATATGCTATACACAACTCACTATACAAATCAAATACAAATCAAAAACTTTTCTGTGTTTAGATATACCATTGATACGTATAGTGTACTGCAAAGTGGACGCAACCATATTATCTCAGATTCTGGGGAATATCTCTGTCATGTTGCTGTGCTGTCTCCTCCCCCTTCAATCAGAACTGAAGTGGGCTGATCACACGTACGCAACATCAGCATAAGAGTATAAATAATTAGCATACGTCTAGGGCGTGGTTCACTTCTGCAAAGTGAAAAGACTCTGCCACAGCGAAGGTCCTCACCCTGCCACGTGGCTGCCGCCATGACCACGTGCCTGCTCGATACAGGCCGATTGCGAACTCAGCGCCACAGCACCGCAGACATGTCTGTATTGAACTGCCTTCCATCTACACTGCGGACAGGAGGGTTCCCAACTTGAATTCAGCTTTGGATCTACACTACGCACAGCATTGAAGTTATCCTTTATTTATGTAAGGCAGAGACAATTTTCTTAAAGTTTGAACAGTAGGAAATTCAGCCTTCATTTATTTAATGCAAAGACAATTCTACAATTTGTCTTCAGATTTTGTTTACATAAGTGACAAAAAGCATTCGTCCATGTCTGTCTCAACAACTGACTTCAATCTACACTGCGTAAAACAGGGTTCCCAACTTGAATTCAGCTTTCCATCTACACTACGGACAGCATTCAAGTTAGCCTTGATTTATGTAGGGCAGAGACAATTTTGTTAATGGATGCTACAAAAAAACATTTGTCAATGTCTGTACAAAAGTACTGCCTTCAAATGTACACTGCGATCAACAGAGTTCACTACTTGATACCAGAAGCGCAGAACTACAAACAACATTTAATTCAGTCTCGATTTATTTTAGGCAGAGACAATTGTACTGTGTTCTCATATTCTGTTAACTGTGACAAAATAGCATTCATTGATGTTTGTGTTGACTACTGCCTTCGATCTACACTGCAAACAGCAGGGTTCACAACCTCAATTCAGATTTCCATCTACACTATGGACAGCATTCAAGTTATCCTTGATTTATGTAAGGCAAAGACTATTTTGTTAAAGGATGCCACAAAAAACATTCCTCAATGACTGTACTGAGTTCTGTTTTCAAATGTACACTGCGATCAAAAGAGTTTACCACTTGATACCAGTGGCGCATAAGCACTACAGACAACATAAAATTCAGTCTCGATTTATTTAAGGCAGAAAAATAGTACTGTGTCGTCAGGTTTTGTTAAAGTATGTGACAAAAAAAGCATTCCTCAATGTCTGTGTCAACTACAGCCTTCGATGTACTTTGCAGATAGAAGGGTTCACAACTTGAAGTCACCTTTTCATGTATACTACGGACAGTAAGGAATTCAACCTTGATTAATTTAATGCTGAGACAATTGTACTGTATGTGTTCAGATTTTTTCAGATAGAATGACTACTGTACATGACGCATTCCAGTAGACAAGAGACATTATACCACTGTGACCCCCCGAACCACGAATCATCACAGAGTTCTTTCGGTACCACTAACTCACTGCACCACAAGTCATTTCCCCATAGCCTTATTAAAGCAGAATTCACTAGGCAAAAAACATTGCTCCAAGTACAGCCCCCCTACATTACGCACTATCGCAGGGTACATACAAGCTCAGCGCCAAAGATACTACTAACTCAGTGCACCATAAATCATCGGAAAGTAGAGTGAACAGTTTTATGTCAGCAATGAGGCATACTATCACTTTTAAGTGGAATTCATGCAGAATCCAATCGACAAAAGACATTACTCCCATTACTGTGCCCCCCCTCACCCCCAGATCACGCATCATTGCAGAATATGTACACCCTAAGCACCAAAGGTACTAGTAACTCAGTGCACCAAAAATGATTATCACGTGGTATTACTAAGGCACCATTCACAACAAAAAAACATTACTATCAGTACGGCCTGCCCGGACCACGCATCATCGCAGGCTCCACAGAACCTAGTTGTTTTAGATACCACAAACTCAGTGCAAACCAAACTAAGTATAACACCTATCAAACCCTACACAATATCCCTTTATTATGCTTCCTTGAAAAACTAATTTTATATCACTTATAGATTTAGTTGAATAATAAAATGTACGCGCAAGGTTCGCCGTATCCGGCGAACCTTGCGCGTTACCTCGGCATACAGCCGTTTTGTTGCATTGATAGCAGGCAATACCCGCCTCTATTTGAACCAAGAGCTGTTTATCCTTCAGCCTCTCATACTCGTTGCACACTTTTTTTGTGCTTATACTTGGCCCAATACACCCGACTAGGACCGGGTTGGAATTATCACCGGTCCCCCGATTAAACATTTCTACACACGCTCTCAGCCCTGAAGAGTCACGGGTACACACCCGATTTGACGAAACACGTGTCGGCTGGTTTTTTTCTCCGTGGGTCTCCTTTGATAGAAGGACCATCCACATACCCATTAAAAAAAAGATAGAAAGAACACTTGTGTGTGACCTTATCCTTAACTTCTGACTCTGATCACTCATATCATTTCATTTGTTTTGTGCACTTGACTTGTCGTTCTACTTATCAGAAGGGTTAACTTCCCCACCCTTTGGTTTCAGAGTTTTGGGTTTTCTCTGAACAAGTAGCACCAACTAGCACTTCCCATCGCTGAACTTGAATTGTTCTGCATTCTGTCCATCAACTGTTGTTTTTGCATTTGTCACCCCGAGTGGGACAGGTATGCTCCGACGTGAGTCCCGTGCTCTCCATGCCACTGGAATCAAGCTATCCTGCCCGAAACCGGTCCTAGGATGTTTGTTTCCAGTCCAGGGAGGACCTGGCTTGGCAGTTCGAGCTGGACTGTTCCCATGGGGCACAGGGTCAGGACTGATTTGCATATGGCTGGGTTCAAACTGGAATGGCATGGTGAGCAAAAAAACAATGGATTTAGGCCCAGATCTCTGTACTGGGGTGAATGTATGACATTGTTCTGCATTCTGTCCATCAACTGTTGTTTTTGCATTTGATTTACAGTGAGGCTTATTGCTTCCCTCCCTGTCTCCTTTCTGGCTCGCCCACCAGGACTGGATATTCTGCACACGCACTGCACCACACAACACACTCGCAAGATGCCAGCTTTGGCAAGGGAGGAGCAGCAGCCTCTCTGTTGCTCGTCTCGGTGCTGCTTGCTGCTAGCCTCAGTGTTGGACTTTTTGGAGTGGGCCGAGCGCACCCCACCGCCATTACCTCCTGTTGCTGGCTCCAGTCCTGGTAGTTCGTAGACATCTTTGTGCACACAATCCCTGGCAGGGGCGCTCTGCTTAGAAGCACCGCTTGCCATACTTTCACCAACAGGCTCTAACTTGGGACGTGCAGAGTGCCTGTCCACTCTGTATTGTTCGAAGAATTACTGCAAGCTTGTTTTAGTTGTGGTGGTTTTTCATTTCCAAGTATTTGTATAGCCCTCGGCTGCTGCAGCGTGGCTTCATAGCGCTGTAGACTTCCTGGGGGTTGAAGTTTCATTTCTGCACGGCTCTTACAGCACAGTGTACAGAGGTGCTCAAGTCCACAACAATTTCATCATCCAATACACAACTAACAGAGTACTTACTCGACCCGCCACAATACATCCTGCCGGACAAAGAGGTCAAATGTCGTCAGGAGCGGGTAGCCAAAGACTGAAATGTTCTAACATTTGAATAGCTCCTAACGTCCTCTTATGCTGTTTGCAGCACCCACCAGAAGAACTCTACGCTCTTGTCTTCAGAGTCATGTGACATTAACATGTTTGACAAACTCCACACATGAAAATGAGTGAAAGGCTTGTGTAGCGCAGCGCGGCCTCTTTGTGTGGTATGCGTGGCTTTAGTGAAGATTCTCTTTTTCTCGGAGGAGGTGTGTTATCTCCCTGTGCAATTTCACGCAGAGGTGCATTTTAAAGCAATAGTTTTAAATATATAAACTGATTAAACAGTCCCGGGTTTTGCAGGCTCTTCCGAAGTGTGGCTCACGTGACATCATCTAGCAGTTCTTCAACATGTGCCCAGAGGTGTCGTCACTTCCGCCTGCCACATTCTATCATTTACCCAGTTTGTACCTTCCGAATGCATCCTCCAGACCATGACAGAAGATGTACTTCGGGTACAGCGTAGGAATACAAAACGTTGCACAGATCCCATAATCACAGTCAGTGGGGAGTGGGGAGTGGGTCTGTTCATCTGTTTAGAAAGCTCCCCTGGGCCCAGACACGAAGGTCCCCAGATTTAATACACCATGCAACAAGTTTGCATTGCAAAAGTGTCACAACCCGAGCAAAGTGTTTAATTGGCATTCACTGGTTAGCGCAAACTATATTTTGCGCTGATTAGCAGTCATAAAATAACGGAAAATAGTGTAACTATGCATCGAGGGAGACACGATGGGTGGTGTATGGGCATTCCTATTCAACCACTTCTACTTTTGATACGAAGCTGAATCTACTAAACTAGCATTTGCAAAGCAATGGGTGTCATTTTTAGAAACTTTGACATATTGGTACTGTAAATGACAATGCCTTTTATTATTGCAGGTTTCTTTACACAAATAAATAAAAGGCATTGTAATTTACAAGGCCAATAGGTCAAAATTTCGCAAATGCGAGACCTATTGCATTGCAAATGCCTGTATTGTTTTGGGGCGTTGAATCTACCAAACTGTTGTAAGTGACCTCTTCCAGTACATTTCCATTTATTTGAGTGGAATTACCACAATGATAGCCTTAAGCACGCATATATTTGCATCTGAATCGTTTGGCAGCCAGTTGCATTTTGACTCAGCTGTGTGTTTTCTTTTATGGTGTTGGTGGCTGTGCGGTTGTGGTCAGCCTTGCTTCACCAGGGGAAGTGTCTCTGTTTGTGTCTTATCTTTTTCAGCCATTAGAAGTGGAAGCTGTTAAGAGATAACCATTTAAACATGTCCAAGCGATTACTCGGAGTGAGGGAAATACTTTGCCATCAAATGTTTGTTTTCGGTTTAGGGGTGCTGGAAAGTCATTTGAGAGAGTTTCTTTGCTGTTTGCTCTCCCTCGGTGTAATATTTAATTAACAGTGGAGCATCGCAGCAGCGAGGCTACTGTAGAGAGGCAGGAGTCCTGTTTGCCAACTTCAGCGCCGGATGTGCGGTCTGTAATTTGAAAATGTAAATAGCAGAACAGCAAAGCAGTGTACTCATTTAGCTGCCCGCGCGCCGCGCTTCCTCTCAGAGCTGCTTGACAATTCGGGGCCGTATTTGTTTATATTAATTAAGTTAATTGGAAAATGATGTGCTTCACATGTGTTGAATTGCGAAACATCCAGCCCCCTGTGAATTGGAGCGTGCTGGCTCAGCAAAAATACTCTGCTTGTTTCCCAGTGATATCCGTTCATCCCGGGATGCTGTAGCCAGACTAGTCACGGGCCAGTCGTTTCTTTTTATGGTACATCGAGCAACAAAACACAACTTGGCAAAAATAGTATACCTTCTGGAAGCATCAAGGGAGGAATTAACCAGGAAAATAGATGTATGCAAGTTTGGAGTATATATCTCAGGGCTTTCCTTGGGTTGAAAAAACTAGTAGGTCTCTCGAAGGGGCGTGGCCCATGAAATTAAGGGCGTGGTTTAAAAACACTTGAGCTAAAAACCATAGTGTGCCGCCCAACTAGTATTTTGCTGTTTTTGTCAGTGCATCCAGAAATATAATACAACAAATAAAATTACAAATACAAGAACCCAGGACTATTGGCTTTGCCAGTGGTTGTTGGTTACATAAGTCATATAAGCAACAACTATGGCTTCTTTGTACATCATATTGGAAACGCTTCACTGTTAAGATTTTTTTCTCCAGCCTGAGGGTGCGGGCAAAAATAGAGGGCCCGATAGGGACCTGTCTCAGCACCTGCTTTTTAGAAGTGCCGGTGCTGAGCACCCGCAGGACCCGGCTCACATGAAGCCCTGCATATCATATTATGCAGTGATGCTAACAACTGAGTGAAGTTGCAGAGGATTTGCTGAATCTGGTTTGAAATGTATTCCAACTGTCAAGTGGCAGATGGTTTCTAATGGATCCAGTGCTGGCGCATTGGCTGATCCCTTGCACTACCATGCAATGGAAGGAGTGTGGTAAATAGCCATCGATTGGGACAATGCCCTGCCTCCCCACGGTCAGGACAAACAAATCAGTTACTCTGATGGCATTATTCCCATCATGATGGGCTCCCCTAGCCAGCCAGCACCATTTTCAAATCCAGCTGCATCATTAACAGAGCCACCATTACAGGACCTCCTCTTGCAGACAAAACTCACCATCTCTGGAGGTTCTCATCACACCCACAGCCAGGACACTATCAAACTCCAGAAGTGTAAAAAAGAAACAAACATTAGCAAAGCCAATAGTTCTTGCCTAGGTGTGTGCTATGGACTTTGTCAATTGGTTGGGGTTGGGTAATGGGGTTGCGTGTTGGGGTGGATAATGGAATGATTAAAAAATAAAAACTATGAAGTGGCCAGAACTGAGTGCTTCTTAGTGCTTTTTTCCCACTTCTGTTGGGAGGGAGAGAATAAGTTGATTGGGAAAGGTGGGAGAAGAAACAGGAATGGGAGGGCGGGTGGATAGTGGGTGAAGAGACAGATGGGCAGGTGGGAGCTGTCAAAGAAACAGTAACGGGAGAGTGGGTGATGGGGAGAAAAAGTAGGGATGGGAAGTCAGGGGGGAGAAGAAACAGGGACGGGGTGGGGAGAAGATAAAACGCTGTGAACAAGTTGAGTGCATCATAGCCCTTTTTTTTCAGAAGATATATTACCCAAATAACAGTGCAAGCAGCAAATGGCCAGTAGGCGGACACTAATAAAACATAATTAATCTATGCTTGGTCTGAGCATCACAAAGAGAAATTGATGCATGTAAAGTACTTCACAATTAGAAGACAGCAAAGAAGAGCAACAATGATGCCAATGAATGGTAATTTATGCGCGGGTTGCAAGCCCATTATTGAACACAAGATTCTCGCAAGCAAGAGGGCATATGCTAATGCATGCTCACACAGGTGAGTCCTAACAAGCAAGAGAACAAGCCTTTCCATCTCTGCACCCAGGATCTGGAATAACATCCCCTTATCCACCCGGACTGCCCTAATGGCTGCTCCAATTTGGAAAGAGTTGAAGACGCACCTCTTTAAAGAACACTGTTTCACACAATACATTAAGAGACCACAAAGCAGTCACCTATCCTATGACTCATTTTACTTCATGCTTGCGTTTGACCCCATACAAGTCTTGGCTGTCTTTTGGCTATGTGTGTGCCATTGAAATAACATATACATACACACATACAGTGAACCAGGTGACAGGCACATTTATAGGATTCATAATGGTTACCATGTAAGAACGTAAAATTGTCATTGAGGGATTATAGAGTCACATAAACCACCGGGTCAAAGGCAGAATATTTTATAAATATAATCATAGATTTCAATATAGGAACTTAACATTTTCCATGATTTATTTTTTAGTTACATATTTCATTTCAGGTCAATAACTTTATTTGGGTGCAAAAGCATCCATAAAAGTACCCAATACAAGAATAAATCATACAAATAGAGACACAATAAATACAGTTTAAAAGTCAGTGACAGCGATCTTGCAGTATAACAGCCAGCCGCGGCCCATGGAGGGAGTTCGGTGGGGCATGGAGGCGGTGCGGGGGAGGGGCAGGGTGGGGGGAGGTAAACAACAGAATATGGAGAATTGCAGATAAGTAAACAATTTAAGAAATAAAACAAATTTCGTAGCATGCCCTGCATCGCAAAATCCGTTGCAGCGCGTGCTACGAAATTGGTTTTATTTATTAAATTGTTTACTTACCTGCAATTATCCATATTCCATTGTTTACCACCCCCCACCCTGCCCCTCCCCCGCACCGCCTCCCTGCCCCACCGAACTCCCTCCACGGGCCGCGGCTGATAACAGCACATTGAAATTCGGGAATTACACACACATATCTCAAAGCTTATAAAACAGGGGTGCTAGTTTAATCAAAGTGCATTGTGCTATGGGACCAAACAGCAGATCTAAACAAGCATTGGCATAGCCAATAGTTCTCGCCATTTGGGACCTTATAAGTATTTATTTTATACAGCACAATATCCTTGGTGCAACATCAACTCAAGCTTTGCCCTCTCGCCGAGCAGCTGGCCCAACTGTATGGGCACTCCGCCTGACCCAAAGAAGGAGATTAAGAGCCTGGGGGTCTGGCTGGAGCCTGATCTGTCCTTTAGGACACACGCCAAGAAGATCGCTGGCGTGTGTTATGGACTGCTCCGGTCGGCCCGTAAGGTTCTCCCCCTCTTACCTGAACTCTCCCGGAAGCTGTTAGTCCAAGGTCTAATCATCTCACGCCTGGACTACAGTAATGCACTCTTTCTCAGAGCACCGGAATCAACGTTCAAAATCCTGCAACAAGTGCAGAACGCGGCAGCCAGGCTGCTGCGGAACGTTCCGGCCAGGCAATCAGCCAGGCCCGCTCTAAAGGCACTCCATTGGCTCCCGGTCAAAGAGAGAGTGACCTTCAAAGCCCTCTGTATTGCTCACAAGAGCATTCAGGGGAAAGGACCTGCTATTCTGAAGGACATGATTCGGCCCTATAAGCCCACCAGAGCCTTACGCTCCGATAATAAACACCTCCTTCAGATAAAGAGAATTAGGAGAGCCCGTTCAGGTGGCAGGAGCTTTTCTATCCATACTGCACACGCCTGGAACTCCCTCCCACTCTCACTACGCTCTGAACCAAACCTGCTCAGGTTCAGGAAACATTTGAAAACTTATCTATTTCCAGAATAATTCTAAATCTGTTCTGCTTCACATAGGCAGCTTGCTCTGATTCTCTATAAGCGCTGGGATGCCTCTGGGTAACCGTGCGCGGTACAAAATTCGTTAATAATAATAATAATAATAATCAACTGTAGCATATCTACACACTTATAAGGTCCCAATGGCAAGACCCATTGGCTATGCCAATGCTTGTTTTATTTTAGGACTTGTTCCCTGCCAACGAGCAAACTGTAGGCCTAGATATCAAACCTCGTCTTCATGACCGAAGTGAAATACACTCAATTACTGGCAGTACTAAGGGCGCCATTTACACAAAGTGCTCATCAGTTCATTTTTTTTTTTTTTGTAACATCATTTTTATTGCAGTACCAAAATTTTGCATACAAACAGTACACTCATGGATAATAAATCAATACAGTGTGATGGTGTACAGTTGTTCGACGACCATTATTATACTGCCCGTGCGCCCTCATCCAGAGGGTCGAGCTGTAGTGATAGTATGTGCATCTCCTGCACCTTTTCCCGATATCCAGTTCTTGAGAGCACAGGAGGACGTGGAGTGCATTTAACTTTTCGCCCCTCCCCCTCCCCCTATCAAGAACCCCCTCAAACTCCCCGACTCCCCCCCCCCATGGCTGCGCTGTAGTGGGATCCTAGAAGATGTAAGGTCCGGTTAGTGCAAGAAGGACTGTAGCATTCGCTAATGGTGTGTTCCTGGCGTGTTGGTGGGTTCAACTATATCAGAGTCCGTGTCCTCCCCTTCCTCCTCCCCAGTACCATCCCGGAGTGCCTGCACTATAATCTCCCACGCCGATGCCCTCTCCAAAGCTTTCTCATCCGCAGTCCTTCTAGCCAGCTGAAATCGCAAAGTGCTTTCGCACGCCGCCCACTTCAAGCATTCATTGTACCAACGCTTGTACGTGGGCCCCTGCCTTAATTTCCAATTCCTGGTGATTTCCCTCTTCGACAATATTAATCCCATATCTATAAACCTGCTGGTTGTTTTATTTTTAGGTGTATGAGGGAACCAGTGTAACACTCCCACTGCTTTGGTATATTGTATCTCTCTATCTGTGGCGTTGTTCAGTGCTTTCCAAATCTCCTGCCAATATTCCCTCAGCTGGGGGCAATCCCAGAGCATATGCCCCAAGTCCGCCTCGAGTGTGCTGCACCTAGGGCAGGCCGCCTGTTCCACCCCAAAGTACTGCTTCAGCTACCCTGGAGTAAGATATGCCCTGTGAAGAATATAGAAATGTATAAGTTGGAATCTGGCGTTTCTCGTGCTCTTTCGCGCCCTCCGCAGCAGTTGACCCCAGGTGGTATCGGGAATCTCTATTTGAAGGTCCAGTTCCCATTTAGCTTTTAGGGTGGTAAGCGGCTGCAGTGTTTCTCGCAACATTCGAGAATACAGACAGGTCGCTGCCTTAAAGGTTCCCGCTGCCATCATCGTATATTGGCACGCCATAGAGGCAGCAGGTTCCTGCAGCCCCTCGCCCCAGTGCTCCTGCATGGCGCCAGTCACTGCCGCGTGCAAGAGATAATCTCCTCTGGGTAAGTCAAATCGCTCCTGCAACTCCTGGAACGGAAGCAAGACTCCGTCCTCGTAGAGGTCGCCCAGCATCTGGACCCCAGCCTCCTCCAAGCCCAGCAGTCTCGACCAATCCCCCCCATGAGGTAGGGCCGTGATCATGCCCAGCGGGATCTCTGGTGCATACATTCGACAGACTCCCGCCCGTTTGCGCGCCCGGTTCCAGCAAAGCCGAAACGTCTGTTCCTCCACCGTCAGGTCCCTGACAAGCAGTTTCTGATGAAGAGTAATATACGCCAGCACATGACGCGGGGTGCCCTCGTCTCTGCTTTGTTCTGGGCCTCGGTAAACTCTCGCGACCTCCTAGGTAAAGGTTTGTAGTTGTGCCGCCAGATAATAGCACTCAAAATCGGGAACTGCCATACCACCCTCATCCTTGGGCCGCAAGAGGGTATCCAGCGCTATTCGTCGCCTACCCGTACCCCATATAAACGCTATTGTCAGCGATCTCAAGCGGCGGAAGACAGAGTCTGGTATCCAAACCGGTAGGGTACGAAAGTAATATAATAGCCTAGGGAGCGCCACCATCTTCAGCAAGGAGATACGACCCATCATCGATAGTGGTAGGGTGGCCCAGAAGTCCATATTCCCTTTCAAGGCGTTAATGCAACGGGCGATGTTACCATCCAGCATATCTGCAGGTGTATGATATACATAAACCCCCAAATAATGCAGGCAATGAGGCTCCCATCTAAGTTCCTGTGTGGTGAGAGGGCATGGCTCTCCCCGTCGAAACGGGAACAGGCAAGATTTGGTCCAATTGACCTTCAGGCCCAATAGGCTCTCGAGCAATTCGAGTAGTCGCCTCGCACCCTCAATTCCACATCTGCATTAGCCAAAAACATCAGCAGGTCGTCCGCGTATAGCGAGATGGCGTGCGGTCTGGCCCTTTAGACCAGTCCCCTATAAAAGCGTCCCGATCTGGCTACCGCTGCAAAAGGTTCCATCTCCAACGCGAACAAAAGGGGGGAAAGTGAGCAGCCCTGCCTGGTACCGCGTCGCACTGGATATGGACTCGAGATCAGTGAACCCACTCGAACCCGCGCTGTGGCTTCCGTATACAGCACTTTGGTCCAGCCGATGTAGCCCTCCCCTAGGCCAAAACGCCTCATCACTCCATATAAATAACCCCACTCTAGGCTGTCGAAAGCCTTCTCGATATCTATGGAGAACACTAGGGGAGTGGTCCCCTCCGGCAATTGAGCTCCCAGCAGCCGAGTCAGCCTGCAGATATTGTGGGTGGTGTTCCGCGTAGGAATGAAGCCAGATTGGTCTTTATGAATCAGGCCCGTCATGTGGGTTAGCAATCTATTAGCCAATATTTTGCTCAGAATCTTATAGTCCGTCGTGAGCATGGACAATGGGCGATAGGAGGAGAGGACGCTACTCACTCTACCAGGCTTCAACAGAGGAACCATAAGAGCCTCACGCATGGAGTGCAGTAGTCTCCCTCTCGACTGCGCCTCATTGTAAACCGATTGCAATTGCGGGGCCAAGTATTCTATATATTTACTGTAGAACTCAATCGGCAAGCCGCCAAGCCCAGGGGTTTTATTTCTGGCCATCTGTTTCACTGCGCACCCTATTTCCCCAACCGTTATAGCACGGCCCAGCTCCTCCGCCTCCGTTTGTTCTAGTTGTGGCAACTGCAACCCCCCAAGAAAGGCGTCAAGTTCCTCTTCCCCGCCCACCCTCCCACTCTCATACAGGCCCTCATAATACATCCTGAACCTATCCAGGATTCCGGCTTGGGTGTGGCAAAGCCCGCCTCCCTCCTCCTCGATGGATTCGATTGGAGTACCCCGCCGAATCGGGTTGGCAAGCCAGGCCAACATAGTCCCCGCCTTGCCGCCCTCCGCATGCGCTCTAGTCAGGCAGACCTTGTGATCGAAACTACGCAATCGCTCCAATTCCACCGCCATTGCTTCTCTGGCTTTACTAACCTCCTCCTGAAGCTCGGAATGATTCGGGCGTTCCCGTTCTAACTTCCTCAACCCTCGCTCCGCACGGTCGAGGTCATCCAACAGCGTCTTGCGGGCACCCGCAGTGGCCCCAATGCAGTGCCCTTGAAACACCACCTTAACCCTTTCGCTGCTGATGACGAGATCAGCTCGTCATGAATAATGGTATTAAAGGATCTGCAGCACAGGGCAAAAATCCCCGCAGCAGCCATGTGGTTAAAAGCATCCCACTCCACAGCCCTGGTGGACATGGTGCCACTGTTCTCCTCGAAGTAACGAGTCACTCGCTCCCCCAAGGCTTCCCCAAATAACAAGTCATCCAGTGTATCAGGTTGTAGTTGCCAAGTTGGGACACAAGAGACATCTACCATCCAGTTCAGGGATGATAACAAAGGATTATGATCAGACAATGTGCAGGCCAAGTATTCCGCACTCCCCACTGCTGCAAGCACGGGAGAAGAGCACAAAAACACATCCAGCCTGGCATGTAGGTCGTGTATACTAGAATGAAAGGAGTAATCCCTCGTCCCAGGGTGTAGTGTGCTCCAAGCATCTCCCAGATCCCAACTCTCTTGCCAATCTAATCTTCGTTTCGCTAACCTATGTACTGGGGACGTGTGTAATGGAGGGTGAGACCTATCCAATGTGGTGTCCACTACCGAGTTAAAATCCCCTCCATGATTATTGGACCCGCCAAATAACTCGCTAATTTGCCCGAGAGTGTTGTCAGGAAGGCGGGCAGATCCACATTCGTAGCGTACACACTGCACAATGACACCATTCGCCCCCTAAGTCTCCCCTCCACAGCCACGAACCTGCCGTCTGGATCCACTACTTGTTTGGTGACCTGAAAGGGAACCCCAGCACGTATCCAGATCAAGGCGCCCCTTGCAAAGGCCGAATATGTTGTATTAAACAGCTGCCCCCTCCATCGTCTCTGTAACGCCACTCCTTCCTGCTTCGTGAGGTGTGTCTCCTGAAGAAAGGCTATATGTACTCCCCTACGTGTCAGATAAGCATGGACCTTGTGCCTGCGCACCATGGTATGTAGGCCCCGCACATTCCAGGTCACACATTTTAAAGCCCCGGTATTAGCCATATCCCCCTGCATCCCCAGACATAACAATGACAATTTCCGACCATGCGCTTATGCCAACACAATTCTGAGCCCCCCACCCTCTCCAAACAACTAAACCCCACACCCTCCCAACCCCAACCTGAGCTGCCCCAACTACTCTCGGTTCCCACCCCCCCAGGACAGGACCCACCTCGATCGGAAGAGTGCTCATCAGTTCATGACTAGATTCTTGGGAAAGGATGAAAAGTAGGCGGGAATTAGGCGTCTTCTGGGGCGTCCCTCTAAGCCATCTGACATGTTCTTGTTACTAAAAAAACACATCCAGGCTTTGATGCGTTGTGTGCACAAACTTCAAATTTTTTAGGTGATTATCCGTTAAGAAAGTCACACTCCTAACACTTTGAACCATCACTGTCCTAAATGCCGCATTGGACTGTCCTTTGTCTTGAAAGTCATAGATTTCTATTTGTCCTATATTAATAGCCTTCCTGAGAAGAAGTGATATATGTTTAAGAAAAATATATGCAGCTTTACTGAAGAATAGTGTTGACAAAGAAATCTGGGACACACACGCACACACGCAGGCACGCATGCAGTCTCTCTTGCTCTCTCTCACACTCTCTCACTGATTCGAACATTCATCTCTGCCACTGCTCATCAGCATAACAGGCACAGGACTTGCATTTCACACCTCCGTGGTCTCGCCCTGTCATTCTCCTCAAATTCATATTTGTAGTTACACATTATGTCTAGTCATGTTTTTGTACAGATATACTCGCAATCGTTTCAGACATTACACAGATATTGTGACCGTAAAATACGTTGCAATTTGACAAATGTGGACAACTTACAAATATTGATTTGGCTTTCTTGGCCCACTATTAGAAATACTTTCGACCTACTCTTGGAATGGCAAGAGCACGTATATTTTGGGCGCATCTAACTGGAGAGGCGATCGTCACGAGAGTGTAGCGGTTAAAATTCCAGGCAAATGGGAAATGGCACCATGTACTGGAATTGGCCATGTTAAGCAGCACAGATTGCTAAGGGAATGGAATGACCATTGCGTTTAATTAAATATATATAATTTGCTTTATTTGCGTTTTATAACACGGATTATTAGGTATAATATTCCTTTTTACTCACTAAATGGAAAGTCGCTTGCCTGAGTTGCTTCTTCCAACGTACGCAAATCGTGACCCCTTTTACAAAGTGAAAGAGGATCTCTTATCTTTATGGGGCGATGTGTTTAAAGACATGGCCCCATAAAGATAAGAAACCTTTCACGGCAGAAGGAAAGCAGGCAAGGCCGTCCAAGTGAGACGGCTGAAAAAGCCTAAAGTATATGTCATGAGGAGCTTTTTTCCAAAGGCTGGCTACCGTTTAACATAGCGTAGAATAAACAGCAAAAGAGTAACTTGAAAGCACAAATTAGGAAGTGGATAAATAGAATCAGTTACCACAACCAAAACTTGTTTCAAAAAACATAATAAAAGGTGAGTTAGTAAACACTGTGAAAAGAGAACCCTCAGGTACCGACAAAAGTCAGTAACCAGTCATCTTTATTGGGTCCTTGATGTGGGTATGTGAATTAGTACCATATGGTGAAAAAGTGATGATTAAAAGGAGTTATAACTATTCCCAAACCTCGAGAATTCATTTTAATAAAGGGATAGTATATGCTCCGTTAAAAACAAGTGTGAAAGGACGGACATAAAACGGTTGAGTTCATTTGAACCGGATGTGTCCTAAAGTGATTATACTAAGGTCAACATGTTTCTGCTTTCATGAGCTACCTGTTGGCTCAGCATTCGTCAGGACCATACATACCCCAACCGACGTACGATGCACGCCAAGGCGCCAACTTAAAGGAGGGGAAACAGACTACTATACTCCGCAACACAGGAAGTACTATGTGCAGGCCCTCATACATTAGAGAGGTATCCCATCTGAAAAAGGAAATAAACAAACATATGGAAATTGTGCGTTTTCCAGGAGAGTGTTACATTTCAAACAATTTAAATGTTTGAAGACTATTAGAACCTATCCTATCTATAACACGGAGGATGGTCAATTTATAGTGTAAAGGTAACTCACCATGCCCAAAGTGCAAAGAGGATTTTGTATGATATCAGCGCATTCAATTATAGAATACGAGCATTTGCCTTTACAGATACTCTGGGCGTGAAGGTTTCCCCTGCCACGAGCCCTTGTTGTATCCTCTTCGTAATCGCACAGTGAGTGTTCAGATGCCGTTTCTGCTTTCATTTACAATGTTTTTGGTCTTCCATAGTACAAGGGGTTTTTCTTACTCCCTTATTTATTTTTACGGGCACTTGATGTTACAAAACCCCGGTTACCATACACCATTAAGGGTGTTGCGATCTAAATCCCGGTGGTGAATATGTAATTTGCTCTTCATTTTGTTATAAAAAACGACACCAGTTACACTGTATTTTGGCGCATTGACACACTGCAAACAGTATAAAAAATCCAGGTACAACATGGGTGTGTTCCTTGTGTTCGGCTTGCATGGCATAAATGCCTGAATGCACTAATATCATACAAAATCCTCTTTGCACTTTGGGTGTGGTGAGTTACCTTTACACTATAAATTGACCATCCTCCGTGTTTTAGATAGAATGGGTTCTAATAGTCTTCATAAAAAATGTAAATCGTTTGAAATGTAACACTCTCCTGGAAAACGCACAATTTCCATATGTTTGTTTATTTCCTTTTTCAGATGGGATACCCCTCTAATGTTTGAGGGCCTTCACACGGTACTTCCTGTGTTGCGGAGTATAGTAGTCTGTTTCCCCTCCTTGAAGTTGTCGCCTTAGCGTGAGTTGTACGTCGGTTGGGGTATGTATGGTCCTGACGAATGCTGAGCCGACAGGTAGCTCATGAAAGCAGAAACATGTTGACCTTTGTATAATCATTTTAGGACATATCCGGTTCAAATTAACTCAACCGTTTTATGTCCGTCCTTTCACACTTGTTTTTAACGGAGCATATACTATCCCTTTATTAAAATGAATTCTCGAGGTTTGGGAATAGTTATAACTCCTTTTAATCATCACTTTTTCACCATATGGTACTAATTCACGTACCCACATCAAAGACCCAATGAAGATGACTGGTTACTGACTTTTGTCGGTACCTGAGGGTTCTCTTTTCACAGTGTTTACTAACTCACCTTTTATTATGTTTGTTGAAACAAGTTTTGATTGTGGTAACTGATTCTATTTATCCACTTCCTAATTTGTGCTTTCAGGTTACTCTTTTGCTGTTTATTCTACTTGACTCTAAGGGGTATAAGAGTGGCTTATTGACCCGTTCTCTCCTGTTGATTAACTACCGTTTAACATAAACGGTGACGCTGGCAAATGAAAAAGAGGGGTGGGGCTAAGCCCTTTACTGAAACTCTTCTAATTCATTAAATCTCACCAAGGGAGCTAAGCATGTGCGCAGCCACGCTAGCCGAGACCTAAAAACAGAGCCAACATGGAGACTTTTCTAATTATCAGTCACTTGTACTAAAACATTGTGAGCAGCCTGGGTTGTCTAAAATTCATAAATGTAACGAAGGGAATTAAAAATTGTTCAGTGTATTTTATATAAAACTTGCTGAAAAAAGCAAAGTGCAGCATAGTTTGCTCAGACCTACCATCAGATAGACAGGGGTTGGTGTCAAGATTTTTCTGATAACCCAGCAGAAACACAGCAGATACTTTACTGTATCTGCTCTAAAACAAAACAATTGACTGCGTTCTCAACACCCCCAAGCACTTAAAAGTTAATTTTAGTCGGTAGAATGTCAATTGTCCTGCTAAAATAAGCTGCAATAGTGGGCTTACACCTTTCCACATTGAGTCCCAGGGAGCGGCCTAGATTGCATAACAATAGTTGCACATGTTATTATTTAAACTACAGCTAGACCCAGGCTTATATAATAAACAGGGCAAATGGATTTTTGAAAGATTCCCTTCACATATGCTAACCATGAAATAGAGAGACCTTTATGACACTCGAGGCAATCGTTGATAATGTCTCTAGTTAAGAATGCCTCCTCAGTTCTCCAGATGGCTACCCACAGCAATGGGGCACTTGTTCTAATACGATCGCCCAGATAAGTCAAACCGATTTTCTCATCTATACTACTAGTATAAAGAGAGAACAGAAACCTTTTGGCAAGGTAAACACGGGAACCACAGCGCCAATCTACACACCCAATACATTGTTGGAATCCTCAGGGTGTGTAGATGGATATAGGCGACATTAAAAAAAAAAAAACGTAAATTAAAAAATAAAAATTTCAAAACAAAGTAGTCCCCTAAAACTAGCGCCGGCCGCGACGTAGCGCTAACCGCGACCTAGACGTGATGACGACATGCGGGGGTGGAGCGGTGACGTGCGGCGAGGAGTGGCGGTGGAGTCTGGAGTGGGCCGCTCAGGTAAGGCAAAGAGCGGCGAGGAGTGGCGGTGAAGTCCATTGCGGGTGGCTCAGGTAAGGCAAAGGCAGGCTGGAGGCGGGAGGTGGGCGGCGGGCGGGAGGATCGAGGCGCGAGGCGGGCTGGGCATTGTCGGGGCGGGAGGCTTGCTGGGCAATGTCGGGGCGGGCGGCGGGGGGCAGAGGCGAGGCGGGAGGGATGCGGTCTGGGCAATGTCGGTGCAGGCGGGAGTGCACAGAGCCTTAAAATTATGCCCCAGCCCCCTTCTGCCCCGGGCAACGCCGGGGCGGGCTGCTAGTGAGAGATAAAATGAGAGAACTATACAGAGGCGAAGAGAGCTTTTCTGCAGAAGTGATTTTCTTCAACCTGGATAGCTTCACAGTTTGCAATGCCCCATATCTCTGCCCCATTAGCTTCAGTGGGGACACATTGAGTCTTATAAATCTGTAGTAAAGGGAGAAGGGTCCCCCCACCCTTGGGGGACTGTGGTAAACTAAATGGTGAGCCTGCTACCCTAGATAATTTCATCCTGCGCTGCACAGTATTAGGAGCCAATCATAAAGCTGCATCGAGTGTGACACCTAGGTAAGAAAAAGTGCAAGTGCTTTAAAAAATGTGTTCAATAGAGAGAGTGGAGAGTTGCTTACTCTTTGGGTCACAAGCCATTATATATGATTTAGAAAAATAGGTTTGTAGTTTCAGAGCAGCAATAAATTCAACAAATGCATGCACCAATAGACACAGTTCTTTTCGTGTTTTGAGCCATCAGCACTGTGTCATCCACATATAATAGTGTGGTGAGCAAAGCACCTTTTTACAATATTTGGTACATCCAGAGTAATGGTAATTAAGGAAGGAGAAAGCTCATTAATAAATGAAATAAACAACAAAGGTGCCAGGATGCAGCCTTGCCACACATCTCGGGAAAAATTTATTTCATCAGAAAATTTGCCATTTGTCCGGACCTTATCCTAGCATTCATGTTCTTGTGCACATTTTTTAAAAGTGCACCAGTGCCTCATGCATTCCTTTGAACAGTAGGTGTCACATAATTTAGACGATTCATACAGTTGAACGCTGAAGTCAGGTCCATGAATACCAGGGTGTTTGCTTGGCTACTGTGTACTTGCCTAGATAAAATGTAGGTTCAGGCATTGCTTGATCGTACCTACAACATTCCTGAACCCATATTGGTAGGGATATAAATTTGCCACATCTTAAATCAACTCCTTAATCCAATTATATAGGACCCTCTCCAGTCTTTTAACAGTTGTATCAGTGAAATGAGCCTGTAGCAACTTGGCTGAGACCAGTCACCTTTCTTTACTATGGGCACAATAGTTGAGTTGGACCATGTACTAAGTACCGGGCAATGAGCAAGGTTGTTTAAAACATTTGTCGGTGACAGAGCCCAAAACTCAGCATTGAATTTGTTCTAGTCAAATGGGACTCCATCCGGGCCAGGAGTCTTGCCACTAACACTCTGATGGATAGAATAGTCAACTTCTATTAGGGTAACCTGAATGCCCTGCCGGTTTATGAAATTAATTCAGAACTCAGTGGTTGATACTGTAGTAGAATATATATCAGAAAAGTGGGAAGCCCATGCCTCACTGGTAATATTGCAGCTACTCGAGGACACAATTTGATTTATACCTCTCATAGCAGCAACAACAGACCAAAAGGATTTGCTGTCTTTCATAGTGGCCACTAATGAGAGTGCTGATCGTCAGCGCAGCAGACAAATCAACAGAGCACATGCCACATTTTCCTTGATTTAACTTCTGATGGACTGCGGGAAGAGTGACCGCCCCCCTTTGTGTCGAATACCTTCCAGATGACCTCAATGGACCAGACTTCAACCAGTTAATTAATTTTTATAGTCATCAACATTTCTCTGAGGGTCATTCAACAATTGAAAGCACCACCCTGAAGATGGTCTAGCAGATATATCTACCACATAGACTGAAACATCAACAATTTCACCCATTTTCTTTGTGATTTTCATGATAGGAATTGTTTGCTGTATGATACATTATAATTTCTTTATGTAGACATTGTATGGAATGGGTGATCACATTAGTGAAAATCAGAAACTAGTGGCAACAAGAAATCTATAAATTGCTGTCACTGTGTATCTATATGTATAACATTTTATGTACCCCCCTAAAATATATTTTTCCAACATAAATTTCTATTTCGAAGAAGTATACAACTGTGCCTTTGTTTTGTTCCTTCACAGTTCTTTATTTGATCTGTAACAATAGGTAATTCATTTTTGTGAATAATTGATGTAAGCTACTATTTAGAGCTTACCAATTATGATCTCCAGAAAATCACTGCAATCCGTCAAGCACCGAAGGCTGAGGTCCGAGGTTTTCTAAAGCAATACAATATTATAAAGTCTTTCAAAAAGTTGTCACTTCAGTAAACGTATTTTAGAACGGAGCTCTGCCACATTCCATCCTAATATTTTCAGTTGAGGAGCTCGTGGATCAGCAGTGAAATTCTTAGCTATAAGAGCACTGGATCGAGATATAGATGTTGGATGATTAAGGCTTCCTTATTAGCAACCGTGAGGCATATTATCAAGGACAGGCGATACATTATCGCCGCTTTTATCGGCAGGAAACTGCCCATAAAGCGGCGATAATGGCCTTGATAATATGCTCTATGAATTCCAATAGAAGCCCATGTTAGATGTGAACACATCTAACATGGGCTTCAATTGGAATTCATAGAGCATATTATCAAGGCCATTATCGCCGCTTTATCGGCAGTTTCCTGCCGATAAAAGCGGCGATAATGTATCACCTGTCCTTGTATGCCCCCATGTGTCCCCCAGTCAATCAAAATCAGTTAAATTATTCAAGGCTGTAAATCTCTTCATACATACAACGAGAACCTGGGTTTGGGGTAGCTGCATGAAAAGTAGTGCACTGAGTTCACCTTTGATTTATAGAAATACCCTAGCAGTAGTGTAACAATCCCGGACTCAGCATCTTAACCATCCTCATTCATCCAGAGTATATTTCTTACACAGGATGGATGTCTAAAATTTATCACAATGAAGTCACCCTCTATATCTTTACTTGAGAGCCTCACCCAACCAATTCTCTGTAGCATTTTTATTTAATTTAATTCCCTTGTGTTAAAAAGTTTGTGCAGAGCCAGTGAGTTGTCTATTACACAATTGATCCTATGATTCGGATTGATCTTGTTTCAGAGGGGGAATGCCCGCTAAAACCAGTACATATGGTCATGCAGTAAGGTCAGTGTATTGTTATTGGGAGCTAGCTCTGTCGCTGTGTTCTCTCTTCTTGTTGCATAGCGCTCTTCTATTGATTTACCAGTTGAATTGCCATTACCGGTGGTGTCAGATCAATAGGTCCCACCCGCTGACTTTCTGTTGGGTGTTCCTGGGAGGTGGTAGGAGAAAATACAATCCTCGCAGCTATTTCCGGAGGATTAGTGTTTCCTAAGGTACAGCAGATATGAGTGTCATGATCAGGGTGGAGTGGGGGGGGGGGGTGGATTCCCACTAGTAATTATTATATGCTGTTTGGGCAATCCAGCCAAATGACTCTCTATACGATCTATGCTGTTGACAAAGATGTTCCTTTAACATAGTGTGGAATTTCTCACACAGGTTTGTGAGGCATGGCAAACCCAGATTCAAGTAATCTCTGGCCTGCGATGGCTGTGGTTGAGGATAAATCCAAGATAAAAGCTGGCAATTTTGCTGTCTATTTTGCTTCCGCTAAACTGCCAATTCTTTGACCACTGTTTTTTCCTCCTAATGGCTGGACCTAAGGGTGACCAAGTGTTCATAAGACTCAGCAGATATGGGTGGGTATCTGCTTTATCTACATTTTTAACACAGTCACTGATTTAGTTGTTCGGTTGCGATGCTCCCCCCACATCTATTAATTATTATTAACTACTATTAAATATTATTGTCCATGTTAGAGCAGCCTCTAGCTTTATTAAATACTGGTTGTAGCTCTAGCAATAGCCTGCTTTCAGTAAGCTCACTTTCGTTTGATATTATTCCCACAGCTCTCAGGCATATTGCTATAGTGACCGTTGGAAGTGTTGCAGAGACAGACCCAACAGCTTTATGTTTTTCGACTAATTAATATGTTTAGAAGATCGCTCACATCTGCACGTATGGATGAGGCAACTGCTGCTAACAAGCAAGGAACGTGGGCCCAGCTCAGCCTCTTCCTGCCGCAGACGGGTGCAGACCAGGCCTCCCTTGGCCTCGGCTTTGTCTGGGCGTGTCTCATAGGAGGCCAGTGAGTGCTATGTAGCGCTAGGGGAACATGCTCACCACCCCTTGTCGGTGCATTCAGACGCAGGGATGCTGAGACTTGGAGTCCCTCTCCAGGCAGTTACAGGCAGCAGATGCTGCAGAAGGAGCTTCGCCATGTGAGGTGAGTGAGCGATATATGGCATTAGGTGAACAATCTCCGCCTCCCCTTCCTGGAGCTCTTGAGCACAGTGATGCTGGGACTTGAAGTCCCTCTCCAGGCAGTGACAGATGCAGATGCAGCAGAAGAGATTACATGTTTATAGCTTTGTCTTTTGGTAAAATGTTTATATTGGGGGTAATTGGGTTGAAAATTAAAATTGTCTGTCAGTGATTTTTTTCTCAAACGGAGTTATTTAAAAAAAATTATAATTGGAATACTGGACTTAATTTGAGAATAATACTTAACTACATCGTTCTCTTCAAGGTGCTGCTATCAATGAACACTGTTTAGAATGACAATATTTAGATTGTATTTAATTTTCATGAATGGATTATTGCTAAAACAGACGATGGTCATGGCTAAATGAATTAAGTGATTCTGCGATATTTACCATATAATTATGCATTTACCACACTTACCACATCATTTGTAGATTGCAATACAAACTGTTTGCTTAAAGGGATCAAAATAATACTGCCAGAGAATGTGCCACATAATGCTGAATAATTAATCTTTTCTTGCCTCTTTAATGCATATAACCTACGCCATAACTAGGTTCTCTATTGCAACATAATCCTTGTATACCTGACAATGGTTAAGTTGTGCAGAGTAGCATGAGGGCTATCACTACAATTATGAAACTAATTTGACAGACACCCATTAAATATTTCACAAGTCCCTAATAGATAATGGTTTTCAAGCCAGTACATTTTGTGCAATATAAGCAATTAAACATGTAATATATATGAATGTGATTATAGACATAGTGTACATTGCAAAAGTCAGCATCCTACAGCTAAATCCAATATCACCCTGCTCTAACTAGTCAAGTCAAATTTCTACCAGCAAGTAATTTTGAATGTTGGTGAGAACCTAAGCATTTAATCCTACATACCACTAATTAGCAAGATGAATGGAAGGTGCAAGTGAATGTTATGTGACTTATTCAGCTGCCGTTCAGCCCTGATGAGTTCTGTACAGGCTGTTGGGAAGAAATCTACCACTCAAAGTTAAATGGTACTTTGAAGAGCATGCCAGCCATCTGGAAATATATACTCCGATTTAGTCCAGTTAATATTGGCATCAATAATTGCTATACATTTTTATTCTCATCTTGTACACGTTTTATGTTAGGCAAAAGTGTCAAATTCATTATTTTTGGCACCATCGCGATAATTATGTGAAAAATAATTATGCCTGCTAAAAATATGCTTGCTACAGTTACAACTCATGGAGCAATTAGTGACATGTAACGAGGCCAAGATAGAATGCAGCTAGAGAGAGCGGTAATAAAGGTAATGAGCTATACTACCATGAATGATATTAATACACATGGTTGTTTTAGCAACTGAGGATCTTTATTATTAAATGATAAATGTTACCAAATGTATTACATTTACAGCAAACACAATTTATTATGAGAAGATTTCTCAGTAAGAATGCTAGTTGAAACGCCACCACGACAAGTTAAAATAACGCTCAAAATGTTTTACCCGACTTTCAAAATTCTAATTTTAACAGTGAATACGTTTGAAATGTTCGCCACTTTATATAAAATTAAAATATCAGGAGCATTGACCATAATTTGAATATAAAAATTAACAACACTTTCTACATCAATTTAAATCGGATTATTGGCTTTTTTTCAGTCGAATCCTCTTTTTATTACCTTTACTTGCAACGGTCAACATTTGTGCAAACCTCTCTGCACAACTAGCAGATATTTTGTCTATCTGCAAACACCGAACTTCGTAACAAAGAGGCTCAAAATAGTTTATTCTTAGTGCCAGTAACATCTGCCTGCATCTACCTATATTTTACCTCACTGTTCTTCTGTAATAATCTAAACAAATCCCTCTTATTTATGTAAGTAATTTTCGTAACAGGAAATTGATTACTGTAACCATATGATAGATCACCCCAGGATCCACACACTGGATTATCAACAGAAGTACTTTTAATTTCTGTACCAAGAACCTAGACATAAGGCAACAAAGTACTGTACAGGGGCTTAAAGAAAAGCATGAAGTCAACACAATTCTACTCACATTAGTTTGCTTTTGCCTCCTTCTCACAATTGTTTTTTTCTTTACTCCCCTCATCTTCCTGTACCTTTCACACTAATTCCATCTTTTCTATATAATGTGTATTCAATTTTGGAGGTAATTTCAACAGTCTTGGACCCTCATATACAAAAGTGGTTGGCATTCACAAAGACTGTGAGGCGCATAAAACGCTGGGTTTGTGATAAAGAAAAAACAAGTTTTTATGTATTCAAGACGATTTAAGTCAGCAAATAATTTGTGACTCCTAAACGTGCTTTTAAAATTAATTAAAAATTGAAAATATCAAGGAGCATGAAAGGAATCCCTGTTCCTATTTGGATTTTTTGCAGTGGAATGTATCAATGTTTTGTGAACACAATTGCAAACTATTAGTTACCAACACTAGAGATAGAGTGATAACTGATTTACAAAGCACTAGTCATCCCTGTGTGACAGATATCAATTTCGGAATTGTGTTGGCAGCCTAGGGTGGAAGGGTGGAAGGGTGGTGGGGAGATGAGACGAATCTCAAACACTAATAAAGTAAAAGCACAACATAAGCAAAATCCCATACCAATTTAGAAACAAATAAATAATTTGACACCAACATGACAAAAATCCAATCAGTAGAACCGGAGATATGCAATTTAAAAGATTTAAGTGAAAATAGCACCAAAACACCACTCGCAGGTGCTGGACTGGTCCTGGGAGACCAGGAAAAAGTATCTAATTCAGGCCGACCGTGATGGAGTGTGGGTTGGATATAAGTATCAGGTTAGTCCCACTTAAAAGTACCTTCTCAGTCTAGCGCACAGTTCAGTTTGTGGTGGAGTGAGACACGAGGATCTGGAATCGCTAAGGGCTGTCATCTCTGTAGCATAAAGACCCTATTGTCCCCATGAACAGACATGACAGAGCATCGCAGTGACAAACCCAACAGCAATTGATGCTGCACTGCAAAGAGTCAGGTTAATGGGACTCCGCTTTGGTGGGCAGTGTGGGCAAGAAGGTTTTGACACCAGCAGGCCCATTCGTGGTCACAAAGAGCCCAAAAACGTCAGTTTCACTCCACTGAGGCCACATTAAAGGTCCAGGAATAGAGGGACACCACTTGGAAGTCAGGGGGTGCTTCCAACAGGATACGGGTGCTGGTTCAGGTGGTTCAGAGCCTATTATGTCCCTGTGGCTCTGAACTGAGGTCAGCAGACTAGCCCTTAGAGCATAGGTCTGGAAACTGTGGGGTGCGCCCCCCTGGCATGCGCAGCATCCCTTAAGGGGGGGGTGCACTTCACCCCACCACTTCACCTTCCATTGTTGCTTCCAGGCGCGAGTCGTGTGTCTCAGCCCAGGCTGCTGCAGCTCCAGCTGCTGGGGGCTCGGCTGAGAGTGTCTGAAGTCACAGGTCAGAGGCCAGAGGTGCAACAGTTTCGAAGGGTGTGGTGGGGGGGCTAATTCTTCCAGCAATAGGAAGAGTAGACACTCTCCACTATTGGTGATAACTGATCCCCTGAATGCTTCACTGCAGGAATCTGTTATTCCATCGACATGGAAACATGTGATGATCCATCCCCTCCTTAAAAAGGCAAATGGGACCATGAGGTGTCCAGTAATTACCGTCCTATATCTCTACTTACTGTCTTTTCAAAGATTCTGGAAAGACACATCCTCTCACAATTAACTCAATTTGTGACAACACACGGACTTCTCCATCCTTCTCAGTCAGGCTTCCGATCCGGCTTTTCCACCAAAACCACCTTACTTGGGGTTACTGAAAGCACACATCACCATCTGGACAACGGGGACCCCATTTCGCTCATTTTACTAGAACTGAGCACGGCCATTGGTATAGTGTCTCACACTGTGCTAATAAATACACTTAAGTCACAGGGTATCGGCGGGCCTGCCTTAAACTGGCTCATTGCTTTCCTTTTAAATCGTACTTTCCAAGTCTTCTCCCAAACTGCCTGCTCTGAAGTACACTCTTTAGCCCCTGGGGTGCCACAGGGATCCATCCTCAGCCCCCTGTTATTCAATCTTTATGTAAGACCACTGGCTGAGGTAGCTGAGAAATCAGGCTTATCCCTTCTCTCTTACGTTGATGATTCCCAAATTATCTTCTCCCTCTCCTCACACAATACAAACGCCTCCTCTTCTCTCAAAATTGGCTTACACAATGTAGCGTCTTGGATGCAACAACATTTTCTTAAATTAAATGGAGATAAAACAGAGGTATTGGTGTTAGGAAAAAAAACAGATCTCTGGAACCATCAACACTGGCTCTGTGAAATGGGTGATCTTCCGTCCCCTTCTCCCCAAGTTCGTTATCGGGGCATCGCAATCGATGATTCACTCAGCATGCATCCCCAATCAGTTAAAGTCGCAGCGACTTGTTTCACCATTCTCAAATGGTTAAGAAAAATCTGCTGGATGCTACCGGAATCTACCAGGAATACCGTAGTCAATGCCTTTACTGCATCTAGGCTTGACTATGGTAACATACTCTATCTGGGCTCAAACAAATCTGTAGTCCATAGACTACAGATGGTACAAAATGCTGCTGTCAGATTTCTGTGTGGAGTCCCTAAGACCACTTCCATCTCGATCTATTGACGCAAATTGCATTGGCTTAAAGTCGAAAACCGAATAAAGTTCAAGGCACTTAGTTATATGCACAAAATCAAATCTTGCAGTGCCCCTCGCTATCTTCAATCCTTGGCCAGTCCATACTTTACTTCACAAAATCTCTGCTCTGCCACCCAAGGAAGGTTCGTAGTTACTAAGTTTAAATTAGCCCAGGTGGGCGGCAGGTCGTTCTCTTACCTTGGTCCCTCTTTCTGGAACTCTTTACCCACAGCACTCCGCAACAAGATGAACTATTCTCAGTTTCCCAAGTCTTTAAAAACTTCGCTATTCAACAGATACATTTCCTTCTTTCTATCCTCTAAGCCCTGACTTGCCTTTTGTGCCAGGAAACCCTTTTTGGGTAGCTGTTGCGCACTATAAATTTAAAAAGGAAACTAAACTAAACTAAACTAGGCATACAGGGGCTCTAAGAAGGGGTGAAAAAACAACACAACCTTGTTTATGCGTAAATGGTCTTTTAAAGACCTCTGAAGTACTAGGGTGCGGCTGCCAGCTCCAAAACGGTCTGTGTCTGTGCCCTGGAAGCTGTCTTATCCCGGGCTGACACACATGACGAAGCCCTTTGAGCCATATGGACTTTGCACACCTGATGTGAAGGCATTTTTATCCCCCAGGTCTTAGTCAGAAGCCCCTTTATGGGCGGCACCCTTATCTGGTCAAAATACACTACTGGGCCCAGCAGCTACCTCATCCCTCTGGTCTTCGCAACTGAAACTTGTCAAAAGAGTATGCCTTTGTTCCGGATTTCTCTTATCTCTGACCCACACTTTGGGGGCCCTCCTGCACCCACAGGGTGTGTCCAAACTGAGACCCTTTGCAAGTCGAAACTGGTCAGACAGGAGGCCCTTTATGTTTTTTAAGGCCTTTGACATGGCTGCCACCACCGATTCAGATACTGTCAGATACTACACGACCAAGGCCCGAGCTACCTCAACAGCCGAGTCAACTTCTACGCTCCCAAACGCCACCTCCGATCTGCCAACCACGCCCTCGCCGCCGTCCCCCGCATCCGAAGAGCGACTACAGGAGGAAGGTCCTTCTCCTACCTGGCCGCCAAGACCTGGAACTCCCTCCCGTCCGACCTGCGCCTGACCCAAGACCACCTCTCCTTCAGGAGGAAGCTGAAGACCTGGCTGTTCGAGCAGTAGCGGCACCCCCCCTCCCCAGCGCCTTGAGACCCTACGGGTATGTAGCGCGCTTTATAAGTGTCACTGATTGATTGATTGATTGATTGATTGATTGTCAATTCTTACATGATGATAAAATCCGTGTCCATAACATTTCTCACTGTTGTGTCCTGTCTCACGTACCCATGCTCTTCAGCCATGTCTGTGTGGAGGTGAGTGACAAAGGGGGACTACAGATTATCAGTGTTTAGCAATGCACTCAGACCCCATGGACCTAGCTGCTGTTGAAACATACAGGAAGGGCAGAGATTGAAATGGGACAACTCACAGGGGAGACTGACCACTGGAGCTCTCCTCGAGCCATGTGAGTTCTAAAACCGGAAGCATGGCAACACCTGGCCGTACTCCACATAATCATAGATTTTTCAATTGTGTCAGAAAGCATGTTTTTGGAACTTTTTTTCTGATATCTTGTTTAGGGGCAAGGATGTGGCACAACAGCCAGAGCTGATGACTCTAGAGCTGGGAAACTAGGTTCAATTCTTGATGTCTGCTGAACATCCTGTGATTCTGGGAAAATCACTTAATTTCCCTGTGCTTACAAAAAATGAATGTGTGCTTGTGTAATGTAAAAAATGCTACTGTGAAGCGCTCCAATACCTTTAGATCATGTTCGCACTATATAAACCTGCAAAAAATATATTACCAAAATTTGTAAGCACTCCCATTTCCAGGCAATGCTCAAAACTGGAAGTGGAGCTCAACCTACGGATGGCAGAAGCAAGAATCCATCCACTGATTGTCTCTGTGGAGAAAAACATGCACTCCCACGCCTGTGTCTTGGGAATGTTTTTGCTAATCAATCCTAAATTCTGTGTTTTATGTGAAAAATAAAGCACCAATGTAATTTTTTTGTGCTAATTTTTTTCTTCTTGGAGACTTTCATTTGAACTTTAGAATAAGCACATGCACTACGAAAACTTCAGTTTACTAAACACTGTACCTTTATGTAATATTATTTGCCCTATATGACAAGGGCTCTGCAGGAGGTTAATGGCCATCAATGATGCAGAGTACTAGCTTCCAGAACTTTTTGTCAGGTAGTGGTGGTGGGGGGGTGGGGGAGGGGGCTCGACGTGTAAAGAGGTTTAGATGGGGGGCTTGGCTGACAAAATTTTGAAGACCTCTGCCTTAGAGCCACTCTGGGAGTCCTGGGTGCAGGTGCATTTAAAATCACTCCAACTTAGGCAGCAATTCAGCAAGACAACAGTCAAGCAGAGTGTCAGTCCTTTCAGCCGCCCAGCAGCCTTTCTTCCTAGCAGAGCCTCCACATGTCCATAGTTTACAGAAGAGTTTGTTTCTGAGGTCTAATATCCATACCTTGTGTCTCCTTTGAATTGGGACAAGCTTCTATAGGTTTCCCTTTGAAGTGCACAGGTTTCCTGCCTTCCCTACCTAGGCCGTCTACCATCTATTCACAATGGAAACAGTGAAAGATATGGCTGTGTTTAGCAAATTCATCCAACAGTCACACCAGAAACTGACGGCCCCTCACAGCTAGGCCAATGGCCTGGAACAATGACTCTCAAACCATCGAGACTTACCAGTCCACGTAGAAATGGAATAACAAACGCAGTTTTTAACTATGTTTACGTTTTTATCCATTTTGAGCTTCCCCCTTTCCCTTTGCTTGACAATAATGTTTTATTATAGTTTGATGTCTTATTTAATGGTTTTGAGTAACCACAAATAAAGTTTTTATTCATTATTCATTCATTAATTCATTAATTCATTCATTCATTCATTCATTTCCTACCCAGGCCCCACTTTCCATGTCAGTGATATTTATCACTAATGACATGCAAAGTGGGCGTGCCAAGATGTTAGCGACTGGAAACAGTCGCTAACATCGCTATCTCCTATTACCAATTTTTGGAGATATTCGCGCTAAGCGCGAATATCTCCAAAAGCTAACACCTGCCCTGAGCAGTCCTTAGCCATGTTATCCAATGGGAGGGGGATAGCATGGCTAAGAGCATTAGCTCGGTAATGCATGAATATCGCTGACTTTTCAGCGATATTCATGCATTGCGGCGATTTTTATCGCATTTGCGATAAACCTTGGTAATACCAAGGTTTATTTGCGGTAACAATCGCCGCAGCTCTGCGGTAAATTTTTGTCTCTAACCAAGTAATAGCGATAATTATCGCTATTGCTTGGTGATATGCCCCCAGGTTTTTTCTCCTGTGCTTTTGACTTTTAGATTCTTTAATCTGGTAGGAAAAGTTTGAACATTCATGGATATACTTTCACTGGCTGCATGCTTATTTTACTGTCATCCATGGGAGCTCAATCAATGCACTCAGTATGTATTTAGAGTACCTTCTGTTTGTGCAGTTTTAAACCTTTGTATGAATAGAACAATAGCAACAGAATGGGGAAAGTTTAAAGGGTACGAGGAGAGTAGCCCCAAACTATACAGAATTAGGAACCAATTTAAAGAAGAAGAGTTTGGTACAGAAATGTAGATTTCTGCCGTGAAGGCAGTTTACCAATTACCACTATTCATAAAGAAGAACAAGCACTGACATAACTAATAGGTCTCTGTTGAAAATCTGGTTATTGGATGAGGAGAGTGAACCTCTACTCAAAAAGCAAACAAAATATCTGTCAGGGTGATGATACACAAGTAAACCCCAAATTCACCTGTGCTTAACCCTGTGGTAGCTTGGCATAACATCAGTCATGCTGCGCTGAGAGGCAATGTGTAAGGTATTTATAGAGCACTTCAAACAGTAAGGAGGTGAACAAACAACACAAGAAAAGTTCAATACCAATTTAGAAAAAAATGGAGCAAAATGAAATAAATGATTTGTCACCAAAGTGATAAAAATACAATCAGTAGAACTGGGGATATGTAATGCCAATTTGTTTTGTTAATGTAGTGCCTAGAAGCACAAAGCCATGGTTATCAGGTTATGCCAGACTAGGACAAAGTCACAAGTTCCGGCTGATGGAGCAGAGGCCCGATGAGGGACCCTGTTGGGCCCTCTGAACAAGAGTATCTTAAATTATGGTTGTGGAGACTTGAGAGATCCTATGTTGAGGACTAGTCCTGCAGAGGAGGTTCTGAGGAGGTGCAAGGCTACAATGCAAGGTACTGAGTTGTTTTCAAGGATGCCATCAACAAGGGGCTTGCGATGAAAAGTCCTGTTTTGAAGATGTGTTGCACGCCAGCTGGGTCTAAAAAAGTTGGAGGGCTGCAATGCAGAGTTCTGTGTTATGGAGGGTACCATCAGCTAGGGGCCTGTGCTGGAAAGGTCTTAACTGGGTATACATCACGCAGTGGTGGTTCCGAGGAGACTGCGGACTGCAATGTGAGGTTTCATCATTTAGAATGCGTTGCACTGTGGTGGATCCGGAGAAGTTTCGAAGAGATGCATTGTTCTACTCACAGGACCACAGCTTGGCTTGCATAGCACACTCAGGCCCACTTCCAAGGGTCCAGGACTGGAGTGACACCACTTACGGGGGTAGGATTCACAGCAGACAGAATCCAGGTACTGGGTTCAAGTGGTTGGAGCCTCTGTTCCTGAGGCTGTGGTCAGGAGGCCAGCCAACTGTCCATTGGAGTCATTCTGGTGGTCCTGGGTTCAAGATGCAGGTCCTCGGGCAGCAGGGTAACAGAGTAGCAGTCATTCTTGCAGAGCACCCTTTTTGAGTCTTCAAAAAGTCCAAAGGTGTACTGAATACTTAGGTCTGAGGGTCCAATATTCGTACCTGGTGCCTGGTGAAGTAGGGTAAGCTTCTGAAGGATGTATGACGTTACAACGCATACTTTTACTCCGCATACCATTACAACGCGGTATTCACAACGCATACCACTACAACGCATAGCGCTTTGGGGTGCTGGATAGTGGTAAGTATAATTTACTATTCTAACTCCAGTCCCCGTGGACCCTAGGGAAGGTGTTGGCTAGTAAACTAAACTTACCTCTTATCCTAGAGCGCCCCCCAGCGCCATGCGTTGTAATGGTATGCGTTGTAATGCCTGCGTTGTAGTGGTAGTGCGTTGTAAAAAATGCGTTGTAACAGGTGAATACCGGTTCTGAAGGGTTCCAGCACCAGGGGTGCATGGAAATTTGGACCTGTGTGTCCTGGCCCCAGAGTGTCAGTGGTCACATTAGACTAGTGGCAAACACTTTGCGTGTGTACTCATGCAGAGCCTTTGTGATGTGCAAGTGTAGTAGGTGACAGCTCTTCTCCCTCATCAAGTCAGAGATGGCCATCCTGCCAGCACATAAGGGCATTCCCTCCGTTGTACTATCTGGAAGCAATACACAAAGGCCAACTGCCAGCTTCACCTAGCCATGTGACCCAGTGAACAGGCTGTAGGCACCAAATAGTTAGGATAAAAAATTGGCTACTTCCTAAAAGTGGCATTTTCAGATTTATGGCATAAAATCCAAATTTACCATTAAAAGGGCTTTAAATTACATTTCTTTGCACACCAAACTGGATATGACTACCTGCTCACAATTTAAAGTTATCACTTAATGAATGTAAGAAGCTAACTCTGTGATATCCAATGGGAGAGGGGGTGGAAAACAGTAGTAAAAAAAGTATTTGTGTGTTTTACTACCACGACATGTAAAACGTTAAAGTACATGTCCAACTTTTTAGATATACTGCAACCTTTCCCTCTGGACTGAGTAGGGGCTACCTAGGGGTGACTAAGGTGTATTAACAAAGGGAGGTTTGGGCATGGCAAGAGATTTATCTTGCCAGGTGGAAATGACAGTTCAAACCTGCACGCGCAGGCTGCATTGGCAGACCTGAGACATGTTTAAAGGGCTACTTAAATGGTAGCACAATAAGTGCTGCAAGGCCACTAGTAGTATCTAAATTACTAGCCCTGGATACATGGAATGACACTTTTCTAGGGTCTTACAAGTAAATGTCAATTGAATATGTCAATTCCACCATCTCTGTAGGAATAGAGCTCAAGCACTTTAGCAGTGCTGAGCAGTGGTAAAGTTGCACGGTCCTATAAGCCAACAGAAATAGGTTAAGAAAACAACAGGGTGAAGCCAAAAGGTTTGGGGATGACCCTGCAGAAAAGGCCAAGTCCAACAGTCTCACTTTTCTTAAGCATTCACTGGCAAAACCTGGCTTTTTGTTGGGGGAATTGTTTGGCAATAGTTATGGACTTTTGTGTGTCACTAGCAGGTGTTCCAGAAAGAGAATGCAATAATTAAACTACCCTTTAGACTACAACAATATGGAAGCTGGGAGTATGGTCCCCTTTGTTGAAGCTGTACCCACAAAGAGCTTTGTAATGAGTCAATTGATTAGGTTTATTTTGTGTTGGGTGCAGGAGTGGCCTTGCAGGTAAGAAGGGAAAATTAATACTTTATTTAATTTTCCCTCATTGTCGTCTGTTGAGCCCCCCGCCCCAATGCCCTACGGCTCTTACCTGCACGGGCCACTCCTGTTTGAGTGGTGAAATTACATGTCAAACCAGCAAAATGTTTCATTGTAGTTACTTTTGACAGAGGGTTACTATTTTTGGTGCAGCTATAATAAATCTTATCTGCATGCATGTCAGATTTGTGAACACAAAAGCTGTAAAATCAACACGTTTTCTAGCCACAAAATAAACTTGCAAGGGTAATTAGTGAAAAGCCTTAGCCTGCCATAAAGACACTTTTCCTAAGCAAAAAAGTGACAACCCTGCAATTTAAAGCTTGTTGTGTCAGTAAAGTAACTGCATCAAAGAACACACGCTAAATCTGAATGAAAACTATACATCTTGCCCCTTTGGTATTTTAAGAAAGGGACTACTTTACCGCCACCACCAGTAGGAGCACAAATGGGATAAGGTAACAGATCACAAAATGCCACCGCTTTAATGGACAGCCCTAAAGACAATGGCAAACGAAGTAAAGCCCATGCAAGCCAAAGGCTGAAGTGGGCTGACTGAAAGCTCTCTCTTTTAATGCTTTCATGTACTTGTAAAAGTATTAGGAATATGAAGCCTTTCAGACAGCTAGATGTGTCTTCAGTGAGTCATAGAAAGCTTCAGGCCTGCTGGGGATATTCATAGAGGGGCATATTGTGGCTGCATCTGTAAGAGCGGTAAGATTGTGTTCCTTTCATTAATTCCTTTATGAGCCTGGGTATAAGTTCTTTGAAGCTCGGAATGAAAAATATAAGTTTTTTATTTGTACTTTTTTTATGGAGTGAGTATAAAAAAGGCAGGTGAGTGTCTTTTTTAAAAGCATTGTATTTAGCTTTCCTTTGCCTGATCTTTTTGCATCTAACAGGTCCGGTCATCATTTGCTGGCTCTCACCCTAGTGGAACGTGTGACTGTACTCAGGTCTAGCCATCCATTTTTTTATCAGCTGCTGGTGCTCTAGTGGAAGTACGCTACCCACCTGTCAATGACACGTGACTGATGACAGATGGAGCAAAGACATTTTTAGAATGTAGTTTAAATGGTGAACTACTTTGGTTCTGGAAGAGTCCCTGGAGAATGTCAAAACACGTCAACCAGATACTTTCCGGATACTTGGAAGCAGGTAACCTTCTGCTGCGTCCCAAACTGAAACTGCCCTATTGGCAGTTGTGGAAGATTCCAGAAGGATTCTGGATGCAGGAGGTTCTCTGGCCGTGCAACTTTTAGATCTTAGTGCGGCCTTGGATACGGTGTACCACCGTATCTTGGTCCAACGCCTCCAAAACATTGGCTTATCGGGAGTTGCTCTACACTGGCTGCGATCCTTCTGGAGGACAGATATTTCCAAGTAGTTGAAGGTGAGGCCATGTCAAGCCCTCGGCCCCTCCACTGTCGGGTGCCCCAGGACTCGTCACTGTGTCCAACTCTCTTTAATATTTACATGGCCCCTCTTGCGGATATCGTCCTCCCTTTTTGGGATACATATTGTCACTTATGCGGACGACACCCAATTGGTGGTCGCCTTGAACCATAAGGACAAAGCCCCATTCGTCTTGACCCTTGCCAAGAAGTGACTAGATGGAGCAACACTCCCATTTAAAACTCAATGGAGAGAAAACCAAGCTTTTGCTCCTTGGTAATCCCTCCCCTTCTGAGGTAGCTTTTTCATGGCCAGTATGTATGGGCCCCATCCCGACCCCCAAACCGGAGAAAAAGAGCCTCGGTTTCTGGCTAAACTCTGAGCTTTGCTTTAAATCTCAAGCTAGAAAGGTTGTTGCATCTTGCTTTGGCATACTAAGAATGTTGCCCAAAATACTCCCCTTGCTACCTTCTAAAGCAAGAAAGTTTGTAGTACAAGCAATTATTCTATCGCGATTGGACTATGGAAATGACCCGTATCTAGTCGCTCAGTGCTCGCTCCTGACTAAGCCTCAAATGATGCAAAATTGTGCTGCCAGGACACTCATGGGCACTCGGAGCTCCCAATCGGCAAAGCCGGCTTAAAGGGCTCTTCATTGGCTTCCAGTGCGTGAAAGAGTGCAATTTGAAGCTCTGTGTGTTGTCCACAGGCTGATTGGAGGAAAAGGACCAGCTATTATTTCCTCTTTGGTCCTGCCCTACCATGTAAACAGGCAGCTAGGATCAAATGACCTTCGTCTGGCTCTCGTCCACAGAATTAAGAAAGCTAGAAGCGGCGGCCGCCTCAACTCCTACAATGCAGCCAAGCTTCGGAACTCTCTCCTGCTTCAATTAAGAAAGGAACCCAAATATATGGCATTCCGCAGGATGCTTAAAACGTGGCTGTTCCCTGAATAACACCAGGGCTCTTCTCTGAATAACATCGCTGCTGCCTAATAATGCTCGCAGCGCTAAGATGCCTAAAGGTAACCACGCGCTTTATAAATGCTGTTTTCATTTCATTTCATTTCATGAAGGTGGGACGCTAGATACTTTACTGCTTATTATTAGGTTGGAAGAGGTATTCTAGGGTAGTTCCTGTAGAGCCAGACACTCGTTATTATGTGCAATGCTTGGCTTTTACTGACCTCACCCCTCCAATGGAACACAGGAGCAGGCAGGTTCTGGCTGTGCCATGATAATTTAAACCCTCATCAAACAGACTGAGGCCAGTGATCATCAAAAGTAAAGTTCTGCAGAAGCAACGAATCCTAAGTATCAGAGAATGGATTTCAAAGGTACAGTCAGGGTTACAGAAGCACTTGCAGAGAGTTGGAATGAGCCGATATTCCACACAGGCAGTCAGTGCTGAGAAACTAAATTAATGGGCAACCGACTGATGAGAGGGAGACGTGATTAAAAGGTTCAGCTAGTCAAACAGCTAGGAAGGTGAAAGGCAATTAGCAGGCAGAACTACAGCAGAGGAACTCTGGGATAGCTGAAGAGGAGTGAGTAGTTCCCACTCATGAGGTATTCAAGGAATGCACTGAATACTGACAGTGGCACTGGATTACATGCATCAGTTGTGAACGAAACATGCTTTTGATCATGTGTTTGCAGAACAAGGAATGTCATAAATCAGAATCAAACTGCCTGTTTGTTAGACGGTGGTTCCGATCACCTGAGCGTCCCTGACTTTTTCGCTTTTTGAACACCTAATTTTCGAGCTTTTACTGTGGGAGGGTCTCATAAGCTGGGACTCGCCCACAGTGAACTCATGATGAAACAGACTGCATGTGGATTGCACCATTGTCCAACCTTGTGAGAGAAGGCTGCAATGCTGCAGCCGGGGTAAGGGGAACCGGACTGGTTACATGTAGACATGTGAGCATATGTGTGCACCCGTGTAAGGGCTGCGGGGGAGATTCCTGTTGTGCTTAGTCCAGGAGCAGGTACAGATAGAATGGTGTGGCAGGAATTATGCAGAGTTGGGTGTTGACATGGAATAGGCTTTATAATGGGGAAGACACATGTGAGGGAAAGTCAGTGTGCTTTACTGTTTTCACTGTAGGAACACTCCAGTACCCTCCGATGAAGATGGGGACCACATGGGGTAGTTTCACTTCCCTAGGGCCTACAGATTCCAGACACGCACCAAAGTACACTATAAGCTGTGTAAAAAGAAGTATTCTGCTGAGTCCAAAGCCATATCTGTACTGCTTATGGGTCATCCAGAAATGCCATATTCCTCTGACTGAGCTCATAGCCTGAGCCTGGCTGGGTGTGACCCTGCCAGGCTGGATTAATTACCTTCCTCCCCAAGCTGTAGCATCAGAGTCCTAGCCCTTCACAGCAAGCATTCCAAGGGTGAAGGTCTTCTCTCCAAGACAGTGATAGGGTAGAGCTGCAGGTGATCCATCAGCGGCTGTCACCCGGTGCCAGCCATCAGGCCTGCTCCGGCCCATGAAGGGAGTAAGGAAGGAAGAGGGCTTTTCATAGACCATGTGGCATGAGCCCTCTGGACAGCGCCATTTTGAACTATCCCAGAGGCCTGTGCAGGAGAGAGCAGGGGCAGAGAGGTGAGGTGTCGCTGCAGGATAGAGCAGAAGGGCCTTCCTGCCAGCCCCCTTTAAAATTCTTTTAAAAGGTCTTGCACAGGAAGAGGAGCTTTCTCTGCGGAGTCGTCTTGCTGCGGAAGAGTGGTGCTTGACCCTGGCACAATGGGAAGGTGGAAGGAGGAACCTCCTGACTGTCCGGGACCCTGGACTGCACCTTGGGGGGAGTCCAGAGCCTGGGCCTCTGCGAAAGCAGAAGAAGAGAGGCTCAGAAGGAGAACCAGCTGAAAGGCTGGTGCAGGGAGCCAGTGAAGACAGCTCTCTGCTGAATTCATCCCCTTGGAAGCCAGGAGGGTGGTGAACAGTGCTCCTGGTGACTAGGGCTGGCCATCAGGAGCGAGAAGAGGCTAAAATGGTACAAATCGGTCCCCTGGGGGCTGAGATATGCACCCCAGAAGGTAGGCGACCTTTGACCTCTAATGGGATCAATGACGAAGCACGTTGGGCTCTGCCATGGTCGTGGATGTGCCCTCAGGGTGGGTCAGGACCCAGGGGCTGCCCCCAGTAGATAAGCAAGTTGGGGAGCGGCATCACGCTCCCTGAGAAATTGCACCAAAGGGGGGTGCCAGAAGCCCACCCTAGCCCCCTGACGACACACACCGGAGGTAGGGAAGCGCCTTTGCATCCCCCTCGAAGAGATAATAGATCTCTGGGGCTCAGGATCCCCAGGTCCGGGTCCCAGTGACTGCGGTGAGGAGGAGGGGGGGTGCTGTCACGTGTCCCCCCTGATGGGAGAAGACAAAGCCGGGATGCGCGGTCGCCACAAAGATTTCCCTGGGACCTGGGACCACAACCCCGGGCCCCAGAGAAAAGGTGGAAGTCGGGGAGCGCTGTCGCACCCCTGATGATTTCCCTTGCGGGCCTGGGATTCCCAACTCTGGGCCCCGGTGTGAGGGGCCCGAAGCAGGAGGAAGGAGGGGGAGTGCCACCACACTCTCCAGAGGCAGCTCCCAACTGGTGGCATCATCCGCGTCTGCCTGAAGGAGCTGGCAGACCAAAATGAAAGTCAGGCACCCGCGGCAGCACGTGAGAGTGCTTGCCAGTCGGGGAGATGGCAGGAGCCGCCGGGGGTAGGCTCCCCGAGCAGCTCTCCACCCATACCTGGACTTGGGGTGCCCAGGTGGGACCATGCCCCCGAGAAGTCAGAACGCGGTGTGAGACTGCCAGAGAAGGCAGCATGGCTCTCCCCAGAGCAGCGAGGGAGTCGCTATACTGATATGCACGTAAAGTGCAGAGAGCACCCCATAATGCCTTGCAAGGCATACAGAAGCCTGTTGGTATCGGCATGCGGTGGCCCCAGGAGGATGGGGCCATCGCTGTTGGTGTTTATATTGTATGATCAGTATAAGATGCTCAGTTAGTGTTACGTGTCACTAGGCCAGGAGTTCTCGTTATAAATGCTTGTTGAGATAATGGGGTGGGTCACCACTGGGATTGTGCCAGTGGGCAGGGCCCTCACTCCAGGTTATGATCAAACTACTGCATTAGGGGGCAAGATGGTGTGCATACATGGGAGTGTTGGTGCTAGACTCCACCCCCCTACGGGAGGGGTGGAAATGTTATGCAATGTCACAAAGTAATATCAGCAGCTTATGTACATTTCGAAATTGATGCATAGTATTGAGTAGTGCGTGTGTGTAATAAATGTGCTGTTCCTTTTTATAAAGAAAAGTATGGACTGGATAATCAATTATTGAGTGTTATTTTTGCGTTCTGGTAAATGGTGATTACTAGCCCACACCACCTCCCTTGAGTAAGCCTTGGACAGCTCTGCAAGGTTACCCTCAGTAAGTCAAGCTCTACAATGGTGTGTTTGGTTCCCAGTGAAGGACATATATAGACATGTTATTTTTGCAGGCCTGACAGATACTACCTCGTGTTCCAACACTGTTGTATTCCAAGAGGTGTACTTGAGGCAGCAAACAACTGAGTTGATCCTCTGATTGTATTCCTATTTAAACACAACCTGTATACGTTCATTATACATAAACACATGTGCATTTGTTATAGATGCAGTGCAGGACGTCTGCACATTGAAGTACAAACACTAAGGCACTTTATCACCCACTTACATCATCCAGTAAGTGTTGTGCTGTGCAGAACAACCTTCCAGATACTGTAGGGGTACTAGCTCTCGGGCCGGACTGGGAACAGAAACTGGCCCTGGCAAACTGCTCAGCTGACCCCCCCCTGGGGTGAGGGGGAGTGCAGCTGAGCAGTTTGCAAGCGCCGGCCCTGCTAGCTCTGCCCCACAAGTTAATTGTGCAAACTGACTCTCCAGGAACTCTAGGAAGTATCGGACACCATCAATTTACGTATTTCATGAATGGATGTCAGTCACTCTCACACCGGCACAACCTCACAGACTCACAAACCAGAAGGATAGAAAATACATTTTGGACTTGAATCGAGTCATCATGTGCACAATTACAATAATTATAATGGGTAATTGTGATGACACTACTTGGGCATTTACGATTCAGTCTACATCAACCAGTACAAAAATCAGGGCAATAGTCTTGAGTATTGGTGAGCTATGCGTCACCCCAAACAGTGAGCTCGCAGGCAATCATTGGCAGTCTCAGTATCGCAATCAAGTACAGTTTATTCCAAAAGACCTTCAATTAAAGGGGCTCCCTTTGGCTGTCATTACAGTGAACACAAGTGCTAATTATCACGTATGCCCTTGGATTACCCAATTAGTCCCAGTTTCTGAGATAAATTCCAGAGAAGGAATCATCCACATCTTCTCGATCGATACCCTGCACATCACAATTTGTTGTACTGCAGTCTCCTACCACCAGAACAAGGCTGACAGCTGCCTTAAAGTCTCTTGTGGTCCATGAGAGGCTGCTGGTGCCTTGAATCATCACACTAGGCGGGCCGGTGTGTCATTCTTCTGATCCCTCCTCTTCAGTGTCTGCATAAGTAGGCCACTCACGCTCATGTTAGATGATGTTCTTGATTACCTCTCATTTGCAAACATGGGTCTTTTGGTATTATTGTAGTGACTTTTACCATAAACTGAAATGAAATTCTATTTTGTTGTATGTTTTGCTTTGATTCCATAACATAGAAACACGTTTGAATATAAGCAAATACATTGATAATACTGCTCAGTGAACTCATGGTTAGTGGGATGGGTAATTTGCGCATTATCCAAAGTACTTCCCTGACAGATTAGAATGAGTATTCTTTGCATACCAGATGAGATGTGTTCTAGCAGCTAGAATTGACACCTTTGACACCTTTGAAACCTTGGGACCCAGGTCCAAATCCTACACTTGATTCTTAACTCAACATCGTGTGATTCTGGGCAAATCATTTAACAACCTGTGCTTAAAACCGTGAACTTTAATATGTGTGAAACGTATTTGTGTGATTCCCACTTGAGGAACACTGTTGTCTCTCAACACTCCCACGCACAATACAGAGCACTCTGTTGCTTCATAACTAGCAAGGCTCTGTAACAATACATACATCTGTGTCACAGAATTGTAGGTTGCATTTTTATGTTTGTGTTTGCATTATTTAAGCTATTGATTTTGCCCTTTGCAGAGAGGAATGTGCCGTGAAAATGAAAGAAGGCAGAGTATAAAATACAAATATGTAATGCTCTTTTTTTGTTGTTCTTCACAGATTCCTTGACAAGCTGTTATCAGTTACCAAGATGGCGAGGTGTGAAGAAAGACACAGATAGCGGCTGGTGCAAAAGGCCTGTTTACCTCTTTGCCGTGTTTGACGTGCCAGCCATTTCCAATCGCGATGCAGATGCAGCCGGTCTCGGGCGGGAATTGTAAAGTTTACTTTCTCCGTCGGATCAATGGGGTTTTTAATCATTGCTTGGAGTCGATGAAGTTCAGAGGAGGCGTGTGATGGAAGGACTGGCATGTTGGCGTGTTGGGCTGCTCTGCTCTTCGGATTAGCCGGCCGCCTCGCTGAAGAGACCCCCCTTTGAAGGACAGCGGGCGAATGTGATGGATTTATCGTCGGAGATGAGCAAGCATGGGCGAAATCCAGTTAGTCACAAACTGGAAGATCAGAAGAAGGTAGGAATACCCGGGTGCTTTGCTTCAAATTTCTTTTGAAGACGCGCTTCAATTATACTTGTGAAGTAATTGCAATGGGCACCAAGCGGGGCCGCCGCCGCCGCCACCGATGCTGGATCGATAGTTAGTTCCAAATTGGCAATTTAAAATAATGGGCATTGTGCTGAAACCACGGCCTGCAGTTGTTTATTTCATTTGCTGATTTTCTAAAGCGCACTTAGTGTCCGGATTGTCTTCGCCGGGCTGTTAGATCAAACAATGGAGAGAAATGGGCTGCCGTGCTGTCATTCTGCTGGCTTGTTGCTGCCTGGCGGAGGGTTTATGTTTGCAACGCGCCTGTCTACATTGACAATTGTGTTTCGAGGGTCGCCTCTAAAGTCTGCTTGCCTCATTAAGTCTGTATGTTTTTCATTAATTAGAGCCTTGCGCATAGGTTTTTGATGGCGCTGTAAGGAAGCAAGCTGGAAAGGTCCATCTTGACTCAGGACAGCACCCGAGGTCAGCTGCCGTCATGGCAACAAAGAACAATCTCCAACAAAGCTTGCTTTAAATCTCAAAATACTTAGTTCTAGAAACAATTCTTGGAAAGTTTGAAGCGGGTGGGATCTCCTGTGATTGGTCGTCAACGGTGCCTGAATAATAAAACAATCCTCTGACATTCATTAGTAATATCTTTTTGCAGGTGTGCAGATAGAAATTGACATTTCCGCAGAGCTAATGATCACTATTAATATTGTGCTGCAGCCCCCCTCAAGCAGTGAAATGAAGAAGTCTGCATTTATTGCAGCTGTTCATCTGAACAGAGTAGTCCTTGGGGGACTCTGATGCGCTATGCGTGTATCAGATAGCCAGAGTAAGACGTCTATTACATGCATTGCACAGTTGGCTGTTGTGTTGGAAGCATCATAATTTGATGAGATTGGCTATTAACTTACATAGGTTGAAGGGCTGACCTTGGACATTATTGAAAAGTGAGGTTGTACCAAACAAATTGTCTCTTTTGCTGAAGTGCTATAGTAAAGTGATCAGAACAGTGGTTGGTGGTTTAAGGTGTAGTTGCTTCAATAAGAAATGTGACTTTTCCTTGCTTAGCTTATGACTTGTGTTTGTCAGTTGCATTTTTAGCCCTGTTGTGCAGTTGTTCAAGGATATCTGGAAAGCACATTCTTACTAAATACAAGAAATAGTTTCCCTCAAGCTATGGAAACCTTTGGAGATGCCCATAATTGTAGATATGACACATCTTATCGCCTCGTGTTTTCATGGTGCAAAGAGTTTTTTTGGGGATGTCATTGGAGATGCGTTAAATCTAATGATTCAATGTGCAGTAACACCAACAATCTTAAAGTTTCGGTGGGCACTCTGTCAAACCTCACTTTCAGCTAGACATAAACGATCATAGACTAGACAGTAATGTAAATGGCTGCATTAGAGTCAGCTGAAACGGCGGAGTTTTGTTTGTTTGTGGGACTTCCATGCCATCTCAGAATGAGCATGGCTCCTGGTTTACCACCACACTTGAAAGGCTATTTGCCTCTTTATACTTGTTTTATGTCTGTTTACAATTTCTTTAATTACTGATATTTGTTTCCAGTATTCTTACCACACAAGGCAGCCTTTGGAGTGAGGAAAAGTTGCTGGACCCCAGTCAGTGCATTTTAGACGCCCCCGTTCCCCCCCATTGATTGCTGAAGTTTATAGTCCCGCTTCGGAGCTTGGCCTCGCCCCCAGTCATGCCCCTTTTAATGCCAGCCCTCGTAAAGGACGTCCGCATTAGAGTCAGCTGAAACAGCGGAGTTTTGCTTTGTTGAAGACACTTCCATGCCATCTTAGGAAGTGCCTGGTTCTTTTTTGTACTGCCATACATGCAAGGCTGGCTATCACCTCTTTGTACTTGTTTTATGTGTTTTTAAATGTTTGCACGTTTTCTTTAATTCTTGCTATTTCTTGCCAGTATTCCTACCACACAGGGGAGCTTGTGTGGTGAGGAGGGGTTGCTGGACCCCAGTTAGTGCATTTTAGTCGCCTGGCTCCGTTAGATGGCTGAAGCGCATAGTCACGCTTTGAGTCTTGGCCACACCCTCTGTCATGCTCTTGACGGCACGCCAAAGGCACACAAATGGCAAGCCCATCTGCACACGTCCGTGGCTGGACAGCGCCCTTCGCTATTACCCCTGGCAGTTTAACTTTAACCCCAGTTGTATTCAGGGGAAGAGCTCTTGGAGATCAGCAACCAAGGCAGGAACAATCTCTGCAATTCTTTTAAATGTCATACTAACCTTAATTGCAGATACTCATTTAAGGTAGATACTGTGTCACCAACAGAGGCACAAATTACCTTGCACCCTCCTCTCTCAACCCCTGAGTCTAACACACCGGTACACATGCTCTTTTGATAAAAAATAAATGTGATATTTGGAGTGAGGGTCTACGTGTATTCAGAATTTGGCTCCTCACTCTGCAGATCACCACAGTTTGAGAGTGGATAAACCAATCTTTGTATTCTCCTCCAACTGCATGTACCATTGTGGTAGGGTTATGTTATGTTTAGACAGGATGATTTGTGCAACACGTTAAAGCAAACATTTTATAGACAAATAATTTTACTGATATTTTTATATAGTCGTAACATTAGCTTGCTCAGGACACAGGCAGATTAGTCAAACAAATGGGCTTATTTGAACTATATAAATCAGAGAGCATGTCACCGAGAGGGAGCTAGTGAACAAAGAAGTACAGCGAGGCGTGTGAGTGAGGATCAGTGTCAGTGAATTATTTACATGACTAGAGCATTATTTACATGAGGCTTTGGCTATGGAATAGTTGCGTGTGTATGAGGATAGTCAAGTATTGTTCAATCTTCTCCTTACCTGGCCACATTTGTCTGCTCCTGGACTGCCTCAGTGCTGCTTTGTGATGGGCTTTTAGTGTGCATTGTGTGTGAAAAACATAAATGTACTATATCTCAGGTACACATAATAATTGTGTGATTTCTTTAAAACTTGCGTCTGTCTACTGTTAAGCCTACGACTGCGCTTTAGCGCATTGCACAATACCTGTTTAAGAGATACAAGCAGGGTGCAGGGGGTCTTTGGAAAGGACTTTGGATCAATTCCTTTGATTTGTTCCTACGATCTGAACTTCGTGAAAGTTCTATTACTGGAATAGTAAAAGGCATGGCATGTCAGATGTGAGGTACTTTGGTAGTGCTGGGTGCGAGTCAATGTACTGAAGTAGATATGGGATTGCTACACAATAGGACTGTGGTGAGTTGAGAGAGCTTTTAGTATGCAAGCTTGTGTGTGTATGCATAACTCATTACATCACATCACCACACCAACACACACCATTGTAGCCATGTTTAACATAACATCACACCTTCACTACCATCACACAAATAACATTACACACATTCACACTGTGAGTGAAGCTTGTACCGCTGATACCTCTGGCGAATGTGTGCTGTATGTGGGGAAACATGCTATGTTCAATCCTGTACTGTACCTGTTCTCTGTATTTGGTGTGTCTGTGTCTATGTCAATGAGGGAAACTTGAATTGCAGTTGCTGTTCCCTACCCACTTTGTTTTCATTATGTTAACACATGCACTACTATTGCTAAACTGGTTCCTTTGTGCTATGATGGTGAAGCTTTGTAAACATTTATTTCACTTTACAAATGCGAGAACCACTGGCAGTGTCGCAGCTTGTTTCAAAATGTCTCACTGATTCGACAATTTGTCGAAAGTACAATAAAAATCTCTAACTGCGTAGCACTTCTTAAATCCCTTGCTCAAAGGCAGCACATACTAAAATGCAGCAAACATTTCCTACCAATATGTCCCCAAGTAATCGTCATCTGCTCAGGGGAGTCCCAGCCAGTGCTATGCATCCTGGGAAAGATAGTTTCAAATTTTACCCATGTTGGATTCACCACACAATTGAGTGCCAATATTCCTGCTCCTGCCAATGCAAACAAACAGGGCATTACCCCTGATGTAGAATTCTGTGACACCGCAACACGCTCCCCCAAATAAGGCTGCCAAGGCCCGCAAGGATTTCTCTTTGGTGCTCTTCATGGCTGCATTGGCCGTAATACAAAAATCCAACAGAGTTTCCCCCAAGCCAAGTGCACTCATTCAGAGAAACAGTTATCCATGGGAGCAGCCACAGTGAGTCACAGGATACAGCAGTTCAAATGCCTGACGTGTTTCGGGATACGGTCCCGTTGTCAAAGGCAGCACATAGTAAAATGCAGCAAACATTTCCTACCAAGATATTCCCAAGTAATCATCATCATGCTCAGGTGAATCCCGGCCAGTGCTATGCATCGTGGGAAAGGTAGTTTTAAATTTTACTCATTTGGGTTTTGCCACACAATTGAGTGCCATTGTTATTCCTCCTGCCAATACAAACAGACAGGGTATTGACCCCTGATGTAGAATTCTGTGAAACCGCATCACGCTGCCCCAAAAAAATGCTGCAGCGGCCCGCAATGATTCCACTGTTGTGTTCTTCACAGCTGGGCCGGCCATAATACAAAAATCTTACAGAGTTGCCCCCAAGCGAAGTACACTCTTTCACAGAAACATTTATTCATAGGAACAGCCACAGTGAGTCACATGATACAGCAGTTCATGTGCCTGATGCCTTTCAGGACACAATCCATTTCCCAAAGGCAGCACATACTAAAATGCAGCAAACATTTCCTACAAATATATCCCCAATCATGTTCAGGTGAGTCCCGGCCAGTGCTATGCATCCTGGGAAAGGTAGTTTGAAATTTTACCCAGGTGGGATTCACCACACAATTGAGTGCCAATGTTCTTCCTCCTGCCAATGCAAACAGGGCATTGCACCCGATGTAGAATTCTGTGAAACCACATCACGCTGCACCAAAAAAGGATGCCGCGGCCCGCAAGGATTCCGCTGTGGTGCTCTGTTTGTTTGCATTGGCAGGACGAAGAACATTGCCACTCAATTGTGTGGCAAAACCCACATGGGTAAAATTTGCATTTCGGTGCAACCAAGCTCATTGGTCATGACACTGACCGTTACACCATTCACCATATTTAACCTTCTAAGTGAATAAACTTTGGAAATGGACAAGTACAATGCATTTAAAACATCTGGCCATTTTGTAGTGGCTATCTTTGCATTATATATCATCAAGTAGGAACAGTCTTTTGCTTGCTTCACAACATTTGACGTTTTCTGTTTATAACACTACAGTATTTCATTTAGCTTAAATATTTCCTTCATATTTTTGTCTTCAATTTTATTGCATTCAAGGTAAGTATATACCCCGACTTTATGCTTTTTGGACGCCATTTTTAAAGGTACAATATGCACACTGTGCAGCCCCATTGTGCAATATTTGTATTCAAAATGCTATTTAGCATGTTATGCCCTAGTGGGTTATAACTTCCTTCAATAATCAGCGCATGATATCATATTCCTTAATTTTCAATATTACTTCTAAGCATTTAACAAACCAATTCAACTTCTTTCATTTTAACTCAAAATTCAACTTCTTTCATTTTAACTCAAAAAGCTCAAACCAGCACTGTTGCTGTGACTCTGCAGTAGAAGTAGTCTATAAGTTTTCCGCTATGCGACTTCTTAAGCTGAAATGCATATAATCTTTCCCTCCTGTATAAAGAAAAAGTGTACACATAAAATATTCAAACAAGCCTTGAATGTATCAAATGATCTCAGGAGCTGGCAGCTGCATTTAAAAGAAGTCAGGGTTTATAAATGTACATGGAGCTCTTTGTCTATGTTTAACCCTAAAGGTTCTGAAATGTACACTGACTCCAGCCTTCTAAGCTCTTTTTCTCTGTTTCCCTCTCTATTTTTTTAGGCATGCAATTAATCAAACTGCATTACAGTACCTAATGTTTCCCTGCATAGTGTTTTGTGAAAATGCTGTGCTACTCAATAGGTATTATCATTGTTTTTTATTTGCTCTAAAGTGCTGTTGAATTGATTGGTGTACTGGCAAAATCGTACTCCCAACAAACCATTTGGGACAGGGACATGACATGATATATAATGCATGGTCAGGTTTACAGTTCAGACCTTTACGAATCTTCACAAAATATTCACAATTAATACGATGCACTATTCAGCTGCTCTCTGAAAAGTTTTGGGTGATAGGTCAAGTTGGGGAAGAGAAAAAGAGGGGTACCAAACCTTGTTTTCCCCATGTTAATTCCTATATGGATTTTGAACATGACTGCAGCCAGAGCTGCTGAATGGAAGTACACCAAATTTAGCACAAAGCTTGCACTTGGTCCCTAAAGCATGCTTATTGTGATTCAGTGTAAATTCAGTCGGTAGTTTTAGAGCTATTAACTGAAAAACAAATATGTATATCTAGGGACATGGATCCTTCTCGGATCCACTATGTATTCGTGAATCCATGCACCAATTAAAATGCTGTGATTGACTGGCTGCAGCCTGAGAGGAAAGTTGCAGCCACCATTTTGTTCACCGGGATTCAGTTCCCTTACAGGAAAAGAAAATTAAAAAGTGATAGGAGGGGTCAGGGTTGAGGTAACCTGACCCCATGAGACTAAGGGAGAGGTCTGCGAGGGACCCCTCACGGGCAAGACATTGTCCAAAAACCTTTTTTTTTTACCAAGCAAGGATCCGTCGATCTTCCCAGATTTGGGTGAATTTGGATGTGCGGAACCAAACCCCAATTAAAAAGAAAAAACATTCACTCACAGACCCAAACACCTACTCACATACTCACACACCCACACAACCACTCACACATCCATACAATCACTCACACACCCATATAGTCACTCAGACACCCAATAAAAGTCTCTTAATACCACTCACAAATCCACTCACAGACCCACACTGTTTTCACACACCTGCACAACCACTCACACACTCATTCCAAGACCCTCAAAACTACTCACACACCCACTCACAGAACCACACAGGCCCTCACATGTGCACTCACACACCCACTTACACACTACTCACACTTCCACAGCCACTCCCACACCCATACAGTCACTCACACACCTACTCACAGACCCACAAACCCACTCACACACATACGCACACACCCAAAAATCCAATCCAACACCCACTCAGCCAGTCACACACGGACTCACACAACCAACACACACACACTTATACACACCAATGTAATCACCCACACAACCACTCACACAGCTTCTCGCACACCCAAGTTGCAGGGACATTATAGTTAAAAAATTGCATAAAAAATAGAAATTCACTGAAAAAGACGAGGGTTACAGGGACTTTATAGATATGAAATACAATTTTAGAAAGCTTAGAAATTCTCTGACAAAAATAAAGGTTGCACGAATGTTATATGTAGGTTCAGATTTTACACACACAAAACCATATAAATTCACCAGTTATAGTTGTAGTTATCTCATAGTGACTATAACTTGTGCCTAAAGGTAACTACCATCACCATGCACTGCTAATTACCCTACTTATTATATCACTCATGACATCTTCTATGACATCTTAATATCACTGCAACATTTGCAATGAAATTATTGATGAGAAAACTGTGCACGATGAGGGTGTGAGTTATAGTTACCGTAGGGTATACATTATAGTCACTTGAGATAACTACAACTATCACTGCTGATTTTCTATGGTTTTGCATGTGTAAAATCTGAACATACCAATAACGTCCCTGTAACCTTTGGGTTTTTCAGTGAATTATATATATATATATATATATTCACTGAAAAAACCATAGGTTATAGTCGATATATAGTTAGGAATTTGCATTTACAAAACCTTGAAAATTCAATGAAAAAACCATTGGTTTTAGGCCATATATAGTTAGGGATTTGCATTTACAAAACCTTATTTTACTCGCATAAAACCATTGAAATTCCATATATAGTTAGATGCGCTAACTATATATCGCGCACCCGCAATCCACTGCTGATGATGTCACATATTACATCATTCATGACACGGTCAGTGACATCACTGATGACATCACTGATGACAACTCAAATGACATCACTGATGACATCTCAAATGACATCACTGATGACATCACTGATGACAACTCAAATGACATCACTGATGACAACATCCAGTGACTGGAAGTTTCTGTAAAGTTAAAATATGTCTTACATATTGAAGAATGAGTGGATGTATAAATGTCTGGATGAAGGATTTAGTAGGTGCATGACTGACTGTATGAGGGAGTGATTAAATGTGTCTCACTGAGTGCATGGGTTAGTGATTAAACTGTATTAATTTGTGTATCATTATATCTGTTGTTCTGTAAACTGCTGCATGTGTTGATCAGTAGCTATATAAATAACTATATGGGTTATTGATTGGTTGCTCAAGTATTTGTATGGGAGACTGAGTATGTGTGTGGGTGGCTGGGAGGTGTGTGACTCTGTGCATAGATGTGTAAGCAGTTGATTCACTAGGTGTATGAGTTCAAGAGTGCATGTGGAAACAGCTATATGGGCGGTTGACTGTGTGCATGAGTGTATTGGTGAGTGAATGGATATCTCAGTGCTACATGTCAAAGTAAGTACATATGTAAAACACAGTACATGTGAGAGTTAACATATATAAATAACTGTGCATAACAGCCAGTGAATGTGTGAGTGGCTGTATGGATCATTGTGAACATGTATCAAGGATTGTATAAGAGAGTAAATATGTATTAGAATATGTTTCAATAAGTAAGGTGTGTATAACTGTATAGTTGAGGAATTGGAGGTGTGTTTGATTCTTTGCATGACTGTCTAGGTGTATGAGTAACTCCATGGATGAGTGACAGTCTGTGAGTGTCTGTTTTCACTGAGTGTATCTAAGGATATATCAGAGTCTGTAGAGGTTCATCGTATTAACACATGAATGATGTCATCTGTGATGTTGTCAGTGATGTCATTTGAGTTGTCATCAGTGATGTCATCAGTGATGTCATTTGAGATGTCATCAGTGATGTCATTTGAGTTGTCATCAGTGATGTCATCAGTGATGTCACTGACCATGTCATGAATGATGTAATATGTGACATCATCAGCAGTGGATTGCGGGTGCGCGATATATAGTTAGCGCATCTAACTATATATGGAATTTCAATGGTTTTATGCGAGTAAAATAAGGTTTTGTAAATGCAAATCCCTAACTATATATGGCCTAAAACCAATGGTTTTTTCATTGAATTTTCAAGGTTTTGTAAATGCAAATTCCTAACTATATATCGACTATAACCTATGGTTTTTTCAGTGAATTTCAATGGTTTTTTAATAGCAAATATGAAAAGCTTTAAAATGTCAAGTACGTGATAGATACAAACATTTTCGTATTTATGCACGCTGATGTGCTTTGAACGCTGCACCCCCCCTCCCCTCTTTTCTCTTAGTAGTACTCTCTCTTTGCAGATAGTGAACGGTAGTTAACGCAGACCTTTACCCCTGTTGTAATCCGTCGTACCTGCTTGTCTCTCCATTTGATTGATTGTTATCCAAGCATTTACTGTTTTACAATTGATTCTCTTTGGTTCATTATCTATTTACAAACAAGCACAAAGTCGCAATACTCTGTTTAGTCTTTGCAGATAGTGAAAAATCGTGTAAAAAAATAAAAGTAATCGAGCAAAATCAGTAGGCCACTAATTGGATCTCTTTTTGACCTCGCTAAAATAGAAATATTAGGAACAACCCTTCATGAGAAATACGAAAATAGTGAGATGAACTTAGCTCCACACCATGAGGGCTGCAAGACAGCTCGACTCCGTCACCCACCCCGCCCAAAATAACGACAAACCCTATGCAAATATTAAAAATATAGACAACACACCAGCAAAGAAACAGGGTAAAACATTTTATTAAATAACTATTTACATAACTATTTTATACTTTTTATTGCCCGATCCGGCTAGCTCAATCGATCGAGCATGAAACTCATGCACTCTGATAGCAAGCGTTGCTACTGATGCTATGCAGACCAAAACTGGTTTTCAGTTTGTACATTTTTCTAGATTTTTCCATCCAAGGTTGGTTGACTTTGTAGAACGATGGCTTCAGATTTACAACATACGGTGTGGTGGCGCGGACTGGGAGGGGGCGCTTCGCTCCTGCCCCCTCCCCAAGTAAGATTTTCATACGTGAAAGTACGTTAATGGTTTTGGTCCCTGAGTTGCTTCAATGTCACTGCCATTCTCAAATGGCATAAGTTCTGGATGTTGGGTGCCATAGTTCAGAGTTCTGAGCAGCGCTTGTAACACTGTCTGAAGCTTATTTCCACCTACTGCAGCTTCACTATTCTCAAAGTAAGTGAGTGTCGTTTGTGGACCTGACTGCATTAGAAAACAATGTCATATGAAACCTTCCTAAACAGCTTGACGGCGGCCCCCGAGGGGCGGTGTGATGGCCATGGACTCGGAGAAGACACTTGGCTCCGACCCCCTCATCAAGTCTTATAGCACCGGTGTAGCCTGAGATCGCCCCCGACATAGGCGGCCGGCTCTCGGGGTCCGGCGGAACTTTTTGCCTTTTGATGACTCTTCTATTCTGGACCTTGTCCCACAATCCGTTTGACCTGAAGACACGCTGTAGTGGGGCGCCCCTTTACCGTTTCAGTTGCCATTCCGCCCGCTTTTGCTACACTGTGCCTCTTCCGCCATTCAGCTGTTTACCGCCCGCTCTTGCGACTACAGCGTCTCGCTCACCATGTAGTTGAGTTGCTCCCGCTCTTGCGGTGCAGCGATAGGCGGCTGCCACAGGACTCTCAAAATGGCGGCCGGCTCTTCGGATTTGGGCCTGGTCCACTAAAATGGCCCTGGGACTCCTTGGAACTCGGACGCTTCCCTGATAGGGCTTGGGTCCCATTCTCGAAAACGTCCCCTCAGCCGTGAAGATTCTACAAAAGTCTTGGGGGCCCCCGACTCCCGCAGGCTTCTGGTGGGGAGCGGCTGCAATGTCTGCTCGTGAAATGGCCACGACGGAGCTACGAGATGGTAGTGCTCTCATGCTGACGCCAGCTTTAGTCTGAAACATCCAGAAACACTGTAGACTACCAATTCGATCAGTTCCGGTAGCGCCCCAACATGACCCGGAAGAGAAGAACTTGCCCTCCCCTCTTTGACTGATGGTTCTTGTTGCCTGTCCCCTCTGTTGTCATTTAACAGAACTTTTTGGACTGCTGAAAGGGGTTGTGTTCCGAACGCTGGTTGGTGGAGACATTTTGACTATATTCTTGACCTACGTTGTCGCGTAATGCGTTATATGACACGCCGCGTTAGCGCACCCGGAAGTGATCCGAGGCGCGGCGCGCAGCGCGTAACGTAAGCATAACAGGTCATGTGACTTGTTAATAAAACTTTTCATTGGTTCATTTTACTTTTGTTATTTTAATGATGAAAAGCTTGGTCATATGACCTAAAAATTACGCTTTTTATTGTTTTCGAACATTATTTTTTTTTAAACATATGTTATAATATTCCAGGCTAATGTACTTTCCCGGAAAATTTACAACTGTCCTGCAAGTAAAATATATTCCTTTTTCGAGAAAAAGGGCGTTTCTTCGTTCCATGACGGAGCCGTTGAGTAAAAGAGACTCGGCCTGCTGTCTTAGTCGCCGATACGCCTGATTATCAGATTCTTATCGATCCCTTTCTGTTGCAGAAATAAAAAAAAAAAACTGACCTTGACCATTTATCTTTACTGCGTTCCTACATATTATTCCTTTTATCCGTCATGTAATTGGACTGCTTTATTTCACTTGCCTTTTACTGATTCGAAAACAGTGACTAAAAGTAAAAACTTTACCAATGTAAATACTACTACCGTGTTTTGTTTTAAAAACCTTTATTGTGAAAATGTCAGTATACAAATACGGGCCTATAACCACGTGGGCCGGCCACGGAGCAAACTGAAATCGTATATGATGAGGAGACATTTACACTGTAGAGGAACGTAACGAGCGGGCCATTAGGTTGGAAGAACTAAGGTGTCTAACAGTTGCGGAATCGGTGGACGTACATTTTGTAATTAAAATAAGACAGGGCCACTTACAATAAAATTTTCTAGATATACATTTGCGGGCAAGGAGTTACGAGTCCCATTTATACCGGCGCCATTTTGGGCGAGCCCGGGCAGGTCCAAGATATAGTCAAAATGTCTCCACCAACCATCGGCCAGACCAGAACCCCTTTCGGCCCTGTATGCTACAAGATGGTGTCTTCCATTCAGAAAATATTGTTGGCAGCATTTTGAAAGGAAACAGAAACAGCCGTTCTCCTAGTGAGTTTCACATTGTTACATTTAGGAAGAATGTTGAAGAGTAGTATGTGGAAAATCTGAAGCCATTTTTCTACAAACTCTCAATCAGCCTTGGATGGAAAAAAAAATCCTGAAGAATGTACAAACTGAAAACCAATTTTTGTCTGGATAGCATCAACAGCAACGCTTGAGTCAGCTTTGTGTCAAGCCGCCATTTTTATTCAATCAATAGCGTCCCCCTGCAAACATTCAGGGACCTGGTCGTGTCTTCAGATGAAACGGATTGTAGGAAAAGAAACAGAAAGGAAAAGGAAAAAAGTTCCGCCGGACCTCGGGAGCCGGCCGCCTATGTCATGTGCGACCTTTGGCCACACCAGGGCAATAGTGAAGCTGCAGCAGGTGCAAATAAGCTTCAGACAGTCTTACAAGCACTGCTCAGAACTCTCAACTGAGGCACTCAACATCCAGGACTTGCCATTCGGATCTTGGCGCCTTGTGCTGGTTCCGACCTATTCACACATCGGTCCACTACTGACATCACCTCATAAGCCAACGGGGCACCCCACGCTGACTTTCGGCTCAGCATTGTAGGATGGCCACACCAGTGCGGCAACTTGCTGGACACCACCTCGGTGCCATCCGGATCTCAGCGCGTTCGAGTCACTGTACCGCAAAACTGACCGGAACTCAGCTGGACACGCCGTCTTTCGGCGCAGCATTGTAGGATGGCCACACCAGTGCGGCAACTTGCTGGACACCACCTCGGTGCCATCCGGATCTCGGCGCGTTCGATTCACTGTACCGCAAGAGTGACCGCAACTCAGCTGGACACGCCGTCTTTCGGCGCAGCATTGTAGGATGGCCACACCAGTGCGGCAATTTGCTGGACACCACCTCGGTGCCATCCGGATCTCGGCGCGTTCGATTCACTGTACCGCAAGAGTGACCGCAACTCAGCTGGACACGCCGTCTTTCGGCGCAGCATTGTAGGATGGCCACACCAGTGCGGCAATTTGCTGGACACCACCTCGGTGCCATCCGGATCTCGACGCGTTGTGCTGCCTTCGGCCTATTCGCACATCGGTCCGCTACTGACGCCGCCTCACGTGCCAACGGATTTTCTACGCTTTTTGTAGCCCTATGCCGCATAAAAGGTCATGTGACTTGTTTATAAAACTTTTCATTGGTTCATTTTACTTTTGGTTTCCTAAAGATGGAAGGCTTGGTCATATGACCTAAAAATAACACTTTTCATTGGTTTAGAAATTTTTTTTTTCCCAAACGATGAAAGCCCCACCTTGTTTCTGGATCATTCAGACTGAAGCTGGTGTCAGCATGAGAGCACCACCATCTCGTGGCTCCGTCGTGGTCATTCCGCGAGCAATCATGGCTGCCGCTCCCCACCGGAAGCCTGCGGGAGTCGGGGGCCCCCAAGACTTTTGTAGAATCTTCACGGCTGAGGGGACGCTTTTCGAGAATGGAGCCCAAGCCCTAGCAGGCAAGCGTCCGAGTTCCAAGGTGTCCCAGGGCCATTTCAGTGGACCAGGCCCAAAACCGAAGAGCCGTCCGCCATTTTAAGAGTCATGTGGCAGCCGCCTATCGCTGCACTGCAAGAATGGGAGCAACTCAACAACATGGTGAGCGAGACGCTGTAGCCGCAAGAGTCGGCGCAACCCAGCTGGATGGCCGCCACCTGGGGAGGCCCGTTCACGCCGCCTCCCCCACGCCCCCCCTCCGGGCCGCCCCACGCCAATTTTCGGAGCAGCATTGTAGGATACCAAAACCAGTGCGGCAGTTTACTGGACATCACCTGGGTGCCATCAACATCTCAGCGCGTTCTGCTGCCTTGGGACTATTCGCACAACAGACCGCTACTGACGAGGCCTCCCCCCGCACCACCCGGGACGCCCCACGCCAATTTTCAGAGCAGCATTGTAGGATCCCAAAACCAGTGCGGCACCCAGGCGACATCACCTGGGTGCCGTCCAGAACTCTGCACGTTGTGCTGCCTTGGGACTATTCGCACAAAAGACAGCTTCTGACCATTGTTGCTTTTTTGGGTGAAAAATGTTTAAATGTTTTTACAGTTTTTGTTCCGTTCATTATATTTAAAAGTTAATAAAGTTTTATAATGTTACTTTGTTGGAGTGTTATAATTTTTTTTAAAAACGGGTGAATGGGGCCTGGAATCGGGTTATTGTCATGTGTGGGCTTTGCAAGTGTACTGCTACAGGATCGGACATTTCAAACTCAAATGCACGTTCTTTTTCTTACCTTTCCGAAGCATGGAGCTCAATAGCAGGCAGAGAAAGGGTGATGCACGTGTTGAACACTACCTGACCTGGCAAGTTGCTGGCAGTGCCCCCCCGCCCGCTCCTGAAAGAGGGCACACACACACCGCCGCCCCGAGTACTTCACAAATCTTTAAAAGACCATGCGCTTGTTCATGAGGCTTAAATGGTTTATCACCTCTTCTAGAACACCTGCATCGACCCTCTGACGTTTCCTGGAAAAATTACCACGTAACACAATACCAAGCCCTGTCAGCTGAAACCCCCGAGGAATCGTGGGGCATATTATCAAGGGGGTTTATCTCCGCTTTTTTGGCTTTAAAAGCCATGAAAGCGGAGATAAAATTATCTCCCTATTACCAAGCTGTCGCTAACACCAGTTAGTGACAGCTAAAAGGAGATAGCGACCATCTTGGGCCCCGCTTTGCATGTCAGTGATACTTATCACTAATGACATGCAAAGTGGGCGTGCCAAGATGTTAGCGACTGGAAACAGTCCCTAACATCGCTATCTCCTATTACCAACTTTTGGAGATATTCGCGCTAAACGCGAATATCTCCAAAAGCTAACACCTGCCCTGAGCAGTTCTTAGCCATGTTATCCAATGGGAGGTGGATAACATGGCTAAGAGCATTTGCTCGATAATACATGAATATCGCTGACTTTTCTGCGATAATAGCAAGGTTTATCTGCGATAAAAATCGCCGATGTGCGGCGAAAATGTTTGTCTCTAAACAAGTTAAAGACAAAAATTATCGCTAGTTGTTCGTAATATGCCCCCGGGTTTTTGCTTGCAGAAATCGGGAGGCGGGAGACTAGCACTGAAATCAGTAGTCTCACGCCTGAATCGGGAGGGTTGGCATGTCTGGATTCTCTTTAGCTGGGGCCATAAACTACATCCGCAGGGGTAGGTGATAGCCTGGGACCAGCCTGGCATCTAAAATGGCTGCCGTGCACGACAAAATTGTGGCATTGGAAAAAAGGCAAGATGGCGCAGACAATGTTTATCAATAAGGATTCATTTATAACAAAATATTTTATCGCAGTGACAAATTGGCGGTCCACATTTCCTGATTTCCATCGAATCGAACGTTAACAGACGTCACGCAGCAAAAAAAATAAAAAGCTCACGCACAGCCGCTGGAAAAGATGTATCAACATATATGAGCCTCCTCAGCCACCCTCATGAAGCATAGGGGATTAGGATACGTCTCCCGCACCCCCTTATACCTAGTAATTTAATTAAAACGAAGCACAAAATGGCGAATTCCCGTTTCGCTACCAGTTTGCGGCCCAGTTCGCGGCCCGTGAAGCGCTTCTACCGTGAAAAATCATTTTTTTTTTATTTTCCCCACGGGACCCTTTAATAACCCCAACAACATTCCTAGGAGGTCAAGAGGGGTATACCTTGCCCCCTTTCATTAAATTCCCCCTTCGTTTTTCACCTCTTCTTCTCTCTCGATCCTACCGAGAGATAAGATGGCGGCCGCTCCGGACTGTCACGCAGCAAAAAAAAAAAAAGCTAACGCACAGCCGCTGGAAGAGATGTATCAACATATATGAGCCTCCTCAGCCACCCTCATGAAACATAGGGGATTAGGATACGTCTCCCGCACCCCCTTATACCTAGTAATTTAATTAAAACGAAGCACAAAATGGCAAATTCCCGTTTCGCTACCAGTTTGCGGCCCAGTTCGCGGCCCGTGAAGCGCTTCTACCGTGAAAAATCATTTTTTTTTTATTTTCCCCACGGGACCCTTTAATAACCCCAACAACATTCCTAGGGGGTCAAGAGGGGTATACCTTGCCCCCTTTCAATAAATTCCCCCTTCGTTTTTCACCTCTTCTTCTCTCTCGATCCTACCAAGAGATAAGATGGCGGCCGCTCCGGACTGTTTAGAATTTTGACAGACACCGGAGAGCCAATCAGCTTTCTGCGCGCAAAGTTCCGTTTCGCAAAAAGTAAGCGGACCGGAGCGCAGCCCGGAGCGCTGTTACAGATATATATCTGGTTTTGAACGTTAATTTCTCAAAAACTACTGGAGCACATATATTGAGACCTAGCAAAGGCACATCGGGCTAACAGTCCCTACAATTTTGCCAAGTTTCGTGCAAATCCATTCAGCCGTTCGAGCTAAAAGTGAGTCCAACCGCCCTATGGAAAACTCAATGTTAAAAACACGTTTTGGGACCCCCCTTTTTTCTCGGCCCCCGCTTGACGAACCCCCCCCAAATTTTCAGGGGCTGCTCAGAAACAAAATGTGCCATTTTCCTGAAAATTACAGCCGATTCTGTCCTCAAACGCCAAAGTTATTAGACATAGAATTTTCAAAAATCCCATAGGGAATTAATCCTAACTATATATACCTACTGGCGATAGCCAGTAGGTAATATATATATATATATATATATATATATATATATATATATATATATATATATATATATATATATATATATATATATATATATATATATATATATATATATATCCCTATTAGGGTATGTTACAGGATATGTAACTATTGTTCATACTTTGTCATTTAACATCCACTTATAACTCGGTGAATATATATATAGCCCCAAACAAAATATGTTTTTTTTGTGGGGGCAGGCTTGAAGAGCCCACCATGTGTATTTAATTGTCTTCAGTTCAGGCAGGTCTTTAAAGAATGCCAGGTTTGCCTGACTGGAAAATCTGAAGACTGTGATTGCTCTGATGCTGCTGTGCAGCCGCTGGTGTTTTGTTCTGCTGCTTTATTAGCTATTTAGTCACAGATGATAGGCTTCTGTACGGGTTGAAAATTCTTGGAAATACGCCAGGGAAAACATATGTGAACCTGTTAGTGCAGCGGGAGAACCGTTCTTTCAGACACATTTCTCCAGGAAATGCTGTGCGATGGTGTAAATGGCGTGTTTGACCTACAGCATGTATCCCCTTCACCATTTAACTGAGTGAAGGAGTTCAGTAGGATAGACAACCGCAGGCACACAGGAAGACCCACGCCCCCCCCCCTTCCACAAAGACAGTGATGGAAATCTATCTATATGGCAGACAATGGTAAGGTTTCAAACAATCTTGTACTCAGTACGCAGACGTCATATGCAAATAAATACATTGGATAGCAGCTATTTCTTTGAGAAAGGGTATCGTTAAGATGCTCTTCCTTAGAACCAGGGTTGATTACACCATTCGTTTTAATTAGGTTACCCAGGTATGTGTTATTCCTCCTAGAGTTGTAAGGAAATATTGAACTGCTGGTAAATCAGAAGAGAGGAGAACAAACACACCTTGTTCGCACAACCTGCAACTAAGAAACATTGTATTTAACTCTCCCAGACTCCGGCCATCTCCATACAGACGGGTTTCTCATTATGAACGGCTCATGCATCTGCAAATGCTCTTCTCTTTGCCCTTACAAAGGTCCAATAGCTGAAGGATGCGCTGAGAAAATACAATATTAAATCGGTTAATTGTTTCTAAAGGGCAAGGTTTGTTGAAGCATTGTTAATGTTCATGGAAGCAAAATCCTCCCTAAGATTAGAATTTTGATGACCTTATTTCCAGTTCCACATTAAGTAGGAGTACACAAATTAGTGTCCTTTGACTTTTTGTGACGGGTTTGGATATTTTGATATTTGAACACAAATTTAAGATAATGTATTAGTCCCATTTGCAAACCATGGATGTGCAAATTGCAAAGGGACCTATGCACCAAGGGACAGAGATGTACAAGGCTTTTTTGAGGTAGCAAATGGCCCGATTCGCAACTGCAAAAACATTTTTTTTTAATGTACAATCTTTATTTGCAATTCGGGAACCTATTACACAATCGCAAATTTGGTTTGCGAGTCAGAGTTAGGAAGGGGCGTGTTTGAGGCAAATCATACTGAATCGCAGTGGTATGTGGGAATTTTTTGCACCTGAAATGCGGTCACAAAACATTCCCATTTCACCGACTGCTTCAAGTAGGTGGTAACCCATTCTCAAATGGGAAGGGTCCTTCGCTTTTGAGAATGTTTGAAAACGCATTTTCTAAGAGCAGGCAGTGGTCCGGCGGACCACTGCCTAATCTATAAAAATGAAATGAAAGCTTTTCATTTTCTATTTGAAAAGCATCCAGTTTTCATTTAAGGAAAATCTGGCTGCATTTAAAAAAAATTTTTAAAAAAATTGAAAAGTAAACCCCAGCAGGCAGCACGGTCCGTGCAGGTAACAACGGTTGGGCGGTGGGGCCGTGTACGGTGGGATTCTGAGGGATGATGCAAAGGGAAACTTAAATAAATAATTAATCTTCCCTCTGCATCGTCCTTCAGGATCCCCCTTACCCGGCCCCACCACCCGCACCGACCGTGGCTGCCAGCAGGCCACCATTCCGGTGATTGTTGCCATTCCCAATGGGTTGCAAACCGAGTCCTACCTCATGCTTATTAATAAGGTGGGTCTATTTGTGACCCACTGGAATTCGCAGAAGATGTAAAGCACACTTTTGTTTGCGATTACCAAATAGCGAATCGCAAAAGTGTGCTCTTTGGTAATCGCTAACATTTAGCGTACATCTGGCCCCTAATCAATAATAATTAGGCAGGTTGCAGTTTGTGTTTCGTGTGATTGAATGGCAATACCTGTATTTGCATTCCAAAATGGGATTTTTTTTAATGCAGTCAGTGTCCATTAAATATACAGGTTCTGTCTTAAAAAAGAAGTCTTTATTCTTTTTGGTAGGAGAACTGGGGAGCAAGCAATGGTCTTCTGGAGTGCTAGCTGCTCATCCTGATGCCTCTGAACACCTTCCCTTTGCGAATCAGTTGTTGCCCCAACCTGGATATTCAGTAACTCATTAATGGTTTGCAACCACATTTGCTGTCACAAACCATTGATATATACATTTTCGAAATCAAAATGAAATCGCCGGTAATACTTTAGCGATTTGTAAAAGGTTTATTTCCTTGAGAGAAGTGCCTTTGCAGTCACAAACGCTGTGATTTTGAAGATCGCATGGTTTATGACCACAAATGGGCTATGTATATTGAGCTTAGTGATTGCAATCAGGTATGTGTAATAATTGCAAAAAAGGATTGCACATGTTAATAGCACTGCACTCACCTTTAAGGATATCTGTGAAAGTAACAAGGACATGCATATACACCCAGATTCATCAATGTCCCGATTTGCGAGTCCTTAATTGCGATTATTAAGGAATCGCTATTAAGGACTTGCAAATCGGGATTCATGTAGAAATCGCAAAATAAATTGCGATTCCTACAGCCTCCTTATTTGCGATTAGCCAAAGGCCCATAGGAATGAATGGGGAGTCAATCCTTATTTGCGATTAGCAATTAGCTAATCGCAAATAAGGATGCGATTTCAAGGGTGCCAGGGGTGTCCAAAGGACACCCTGTAGCACCCCTGAAATGTCAATGAAGACTGATGTTGCGCACACACATGTCCAAAGTACATGTGTGTGTGTAACATACCAAAAAAAATGCACTAATGTGCATTTTTCTAAGTTTTCGCTATTTACCATGAAGTCAGACTTCGCGGTAAATAGTGGTAAAAAATAGCGAATTCGCAATTTTTTACAGGTTCATGAATAGCATTTAAGGAATCTCTAATTGAGATTCCTTAAATGCGATCGCAATTTGATTAATCGCAATTATTTGCGATTTTTCAAATTTTGAGTTCATGACCCATTGATGAATTCCAAATTCCATTTTTGCGGGCACAAACGGCCAAATTTTTCGATTCACACCGTTTGTGCTCGCAAAAATGCTTGATGAATCTAGCTGATTATGTCTTAATAATCTGAGATGATGAGCACATAGATCAATTACCTCTACTTCATGATGCAAAATGTAGACAACAAGTAGGAGACCCTCATAGAATTGATTGAATATGAACTTTTACCTGCAAACAATTGCAAACACGGGTAAGGAGGTCACAGCCCTGATGTACACAGTGAATGAGCTCCAAAGCTGCCTAAGCATGGAGAACCACTGAAGTAAACAAATTATTACTATGCCAAATCTCGGTTCATCTTTGAATGCTTGGCCTGGGGGGGCTTAGTAGTCCTCAGCGAAACATTCAATGCTTTGAGTGATATATTTCAACCTATCATCAATTCTGCTTAAAGGAAGAAAGATCTTAAATGTCATATAATATTTAGGTAAATAAGAAAATATGTATTAAACTAGTAAACTCGTAATGCAGAAAATCAGTCCAGTGGATATTTAGAAAAAAATAAAAATGAATACACAAAATAATGGGCTACAAATAATGTGTAAATCGACTGCAAGTTAGCCTGGCTTTTGAGTACCTGCTATTTTTCTATGGTTGAAAGTTAGTCTCATCCATTTAAGCCTTGTGGCTGTGTCAGTCAATCCCCACTATGGCTGATTTGAAAAGTCAATGAACAACACCTTCTGACAGGTAAACATAAAAAAAAACTCTGTACAATTTCCTCAGATTTGGGAAGAGCTTCTCCTCTGTTGGTTCTCCTACCTTTTAATTGGCGAAAAAATAGTGAATGCTGTTAAAATCATGATGCAATGCACACGGAGATGGCGGCATGCCAGATGTATCCCTTTATGTTTGGTGCATTGAGTATTATGACTTTGGCAGATCCTCTAATCAGATAAAACCTCCTATTGCGGCTATACCTCGAACAAGATTTGATAAGGGATTTGAACATTTCACCAATTCAAAGTGGAAGACTTTGTGAGCTTGAATTTTCCATGGGGCATAGGCAGATAGATATACCAGCTGTCTCCAGCCACTCTCCCTTTCAGTACAAATGTTTAATGCTCTGGGGGAATGATGTGTCTCTCTATCCCACAATCTTATGAAGCAAATATTCACAATGGATTAATGTTAGAACAAAAGAGGTATAGCTATCTTATGCCTTTCAAATACTCCCCTGGTAACCACTGAAACCAGATCTACTTCAGCTGCAACCTAGCACCTTTTGATACCACTACAGCAAGTGTGGCCAGAATCTCAGGGGTGAACCCTCAGATGATAAAAAATATGTAATGGGAAAGCTCTACAATACACATGGTTAGGAAACAGTCTAGGCTTACCTTCCCCCACTATTCTCCTAGGTAGCTAAACTATGTTTTGCAAGATCAAAATCACTTTTATTTAGCCTTCTCATGCCAAATTCCATACGAGTGAATAATGTCATAATGGTTGCTATCGCCAAGCCTTAGGTAACAGGCTTCCCTAAATATAGTATATTTCCATACGGTATAAGGATTTGGGTCCTAGGGCATCACTCCAAGCAACAGTAGGCATGTTTTAGCCTCCAATTTTAATCAAGTCACTCATACGTCTCCTAAAACCACAACACCAATCAAAATAGCTTGTATACTAAAATTAGTTTAAATAATATAAATTATGAAGTTTACTAAAGTTATCTTAGGTTTACGGTTCTCAGCTTTAATCCGGCGTACCGTTGCAGACATACAGTAGCAGGGGCTACATTGGCTGTAGAAATGGAGATCTATTTTACAGAGTATGTGTAGGTGAGACCTGTTCAGCAATCTGCAAGCCATAACAGGAGTACAAAAATCTAGACACCTAAAAAGAAACAAAATGGTGAAGAGAACTTGGTAAATAAAATCCCTCCAGATGATGACAGGGCAGGAGTGTGTCTGTGTGCAGCAGTGCACTGCCCAAGTTGACGCGTGTTTCCCAGCGCGAATTGTTCACCAACCGCCCCACCACATCTCCCCTACTCGGCCCTGCTTTCCTCTTCTGAGTTAGTCAACAGTCTAGGACCAGCCTCCATAATTATGGCGACCCATGGGACCATTTTGGTTTGTCTACTGTGTGCTAAGTGGGTCTCTAGGGGCCACAGATGCCATTCTGCCGCTCTGCTGGCCATACACTTCCTGCTGACACTCCGTCGCAAGTGCCCATTATACCACCAGCAAAATAGGATTACTTTCAGTAACAAGCTGTCTGCAGACATCTTTTACCAAGCGAGAGGAGGTGTCACTCTACCTCTCTGTGTTTTTAAGGCATTATTTTATATATATTTACCCAACTGCCATAAGGTGTTTGGAATTCTTTGTGTATTCCTTTGCAAGCTATAGGAAGGGAATTGTATTATATAAACATTTATTTTGTGTAATTTCAAACGTAGTGATCCTTTGCAAGACACACATTATGTGCATTGCATATTTCACTGAATTGCTTGCGCTCCAGTTAGGAGAGTTACCATGATGCAGTTCTAACAATTCAAAAATCTTTTTTTAATGGTCATGTATAATTCATTCAGTATCTAACCAGTCTTTCTATTGAATGCCTAGGATTTAAGCTGCAAGCTGAGATTGGCAATGTCTAATGTGGCAATAAAGTCATTAATGTTTCCTGAAAGTCATAGGTGATAGCCTCAAAATTTGTGTTGTTTCATTTCGAATTTCCAGCCTGTGCACTGTGGAGGTATCTGAGAACCAATTGTAACCACCCCCATCGTATCTGTACTACAACCAAACATCTTTGCTTCATGATATTCGTTGGCTTTGAGTCATCATTTTCGAAGCAGACAAACAACAAAGTTGTAAGGGGCAAAATTAAACTGAGCAAAGTTCTATGTAAACAGGAGAAATATATTTTAAATATGCCCCATCTAGATTTCCACAGTTCATCCTGCAACGCGTGGGATGATCTACAAAGGCATAAAGTCTTTGAGAGTGCTTTGAAATAGAGTCTGAGGACCTGATCACTGTGCAATGGTTGCTTTGCTGACAGTGGCGTTTTGCGAATGATCAATCTGGCTAAAGGTACCCACACTCCTGCATATCATTCATAGTGATAGAGGGGGTATTAAACCTCAATCTCTTGGTATTGTCATTAAACAGAATCCAACACTAGTCGTATGAACCTTTGGTATTCAACTTAAAGCATTTAGGGCGAGCTGACATTCAGAACTCAGTTACATTTCAATGAATCAAATACAGTTCCAGAATAATGACAGAGAAGATGGTATGCAGCCATAAAGGTTTATTCTTGAATTAGTAAATCATAAAACAAATCAATACATTTGAAAGAGTTTATAAGATGCATTATTACAGGAAAAAATAAAGTGTCCGAACACTGACTTTAAGTTTTATAAAGTACAAGGTGGTAAATATCCAATATACAAGAATGCAAGATATCCAAATCAAGTGTTCCATAAATAAACTCTCTCTAACTAAATTATGTAATAAACCTGTGAAGGGGATTTCTAAATGTGGAAGGGTCAGCATCATGTGATCCTCAGTAGAAGTTCAAAGACAAATGAAAGAGTGTTTAGCATGAATCTTTACACTCAGGGAAATCAGAAAGATAGAGAGTTCTGCTCTTTTCCAAGTTGGGAGTTGGTCTCTAGTCCAACTGCTATAGGACATAAATTAAAAGCATAATCGAAATTGCCAGGAGATCCATATCTCGCTCCCACAGTCCAGAGCCAATCCTGTGGCGGCATGTGCAGAGAGCCAACAACACCCAGAGGGGCATATTAGCAAGGAATAGCGATATTAATCGCAAAATGCGCTTAGCGCATTTTTTTTATCGCTGGATATGTTAGCGGAGAAAAAATGCTATTAGCAACGTTTTTCTCCATTGCGCTAAAATATCCAGCGATAACGGCGAAATGCTTGAATATCGCTGGGAATCCAGCGATATTCACTCATTAACGCCAATGGGGACTTAATCTGACAATCCACCTCCCATTGGATAAACAGGTAAGTCATGTTTTTAGCAGGCGTTAGATTATAGCGATAATGGCACTTAACTCGATTTTTTTCATCACTTTGCCTGCCTTGCTAATAGGCGATAGCTGTTTCAGTCGCTAACAGTTTAGGTACGCCCACTTTGCATATCATTAGCGATAAATATCGCTGACATGCAAAGCGGGCCCCAAACCGGTCGTTAACACCTGGAAGCGGTCGCTAACTGCTGTTAGCGACAGCTTGCTGCTACGGCGTTAAAAAAGGCTGCTAAAGCGGCGATATGGCCCTTGTTAATATGCCCCTAAATGCCCAGCCCAACACAATTGGGTAAACATCTGCTCATCCTTGAAAGTTGCATCTCCCTTGTACGCCGGACACAGAACACTCCTTGAATCATAGTTTCTCCTTCCTTGCTGCCAACGTCTCATATCCACGCCTTTCTATCAGTCTAGTACAGAATAATGAGCCTTTCTCTAATTAATAAGGCACACGCAAATAAATGAATAAGCAATATAGTGACAGCTCAAAATGCGCAACACTGTTAAGGCCTAAAGTTACTTAGAAACTCAAATGGAAGTACAATATTGCATTAGTAACCATAAGGAAGAAAGTTATTGTCCTTATAACGTGTGAATTCAATAAATGTAAATAAATTAGTTATTTATTCACCCCACTATACTGCATTTAAGTTCTAAATGTGTACAATAATGTTATCTATGATAATGCATAAAGGTTTATCATGCATTAATGAGTTAAGGCATGTGTTGAACATACAGATTATATATCATGTCACATGAATGCAGTATATGTAGAGGGTGAAGTCTAAATTATGCTCCAATAGCATAAGTGCAAGCCCTAGTTCTCTCATGGCTTGACTGGAAATGATGTCATCTCTTTTCTATCAGAGCATAAACTACATTTAGCATTGATCCTCCTTGGGAACAGGAAACTTGTATTCTATTGTTTTATATTGCAGTAGAATTTCATACCCAACATGTAGCCGCACCTATGAATCTGATCAGTTCAAGGTCCTGCTTGGAGGTTTTTTTGTTTTTTTTATACAGTGTTGATTGTAGAGTGACCGAAGTGGGAGGTTTTACTGTAGTTGTGTAAAGTTTGAAGATGTGTGCCACAATGGTGCCGCATATTTCACAGCACATTAGCATGAAGTATTTTGGAGAGTGTGAGAAGAGATGCAGCTGTTCTCTTACTTACGAGTTTGCATGGGTCTTAGTCAATGACTTGTGTGTATAATGAAGGGAAGATCCATGTCTTTAGTTCTGTAATGCTTTTTCAAATGGAAGTGATTGTTAGTACTTCTTATTTGAGCAGTCATTGAATTCAAAGTTTCTCTGTGACTACAGAGAAGAGTTTCCACTAGTTTAAATCCTTCCGATGGGGAGGCTAGTCAATAATGGAGGAAGCCTTAAATGCAGAAATCATGTTTGTCATCCCAAGTGTATCTTGTGTGGAAGAAAGAGTGGGGTTGTCCGATGTAGTGTTTGGTGAGCTGTATATGGTGCTTCAAAGGTGATTTTTATTGTCACAGTGAGCCAAGTGTAGGATAAAGGAAAATACAGTTATGATTTTATCCACATGGGTAGGTTAAGGAGCTGTCAGGTGGCTGCATTCTGAATACGTTGTACTTTCTGTAGTATTAATTTGCACTCTTATACAGAGTAAAATTGGCATACTCAGAGTGGGGAGAGTGCTAGACCAACTTTGTTGAAAACCTCTCATCATGTGGAAGCTTTGTGTGGCCACGTCATTAAGTAGAGATAGTTTGATGTCCTTCAGCACTCATAAATGCGTATACTTTCACAGACAGTGTCTTAGTTCCTGAGGCCATACGGTTCATGACTGATGATTCATTCAGTTGCCCAATGGAAGAGTCTCTGTTTCTGGTTGTTGATGTTAAGTTGGTTAGCAAACATCCAGTGCTCAATCTCATAAAGCTTTTTCATATGGCACATGAGTGGAGGTCAGATGAACTTTAAAGATTTTAAATCATCAGAGTGTCATCTACACAGTTATGGCAGTTGAGGTTAAAGGGCGATCCTAGCGGTGGAGTGGAATGGTTTAGAGGAAAAACTGAGAAATTATATGGGGATTATTCTTTCAGATAGGTAAGATTAGTTCTTTGAATTGTTAGGTAAGAAAGTCTTTGAAGGAGGGTGATGTGATGAACTGCATTGAAAACCAACAAATGTTTGCATAGAAGTAGAGCCAGTACCCTATTATAGCCAGCAGTTCTCCTCATTTCATCTCGTCTCAATCAATAACACTGCAGTACCACTGTGTGGACAGAATCCATTTTGGTAATCTAAAAAAAGGTTTTCGTCAGTGAATTCTGATCTTTTAATCAAGGAACTTTTTCTAGAAGTCAATAAGCTCTAAGGGGTCAGAACCAACTTTTAATGAGTTTAGTTTAAATTAGTATGTCAATTTAAGTTCTTTTGGGAAGCTTCCAGTCACTAAGGAATTATTAAATCTGGCAAAACCCAGTTTACATTTTCGAGGGGTGTAGTCTTGAAAATGGGAACTGATTACAAGTCCACCTGTGATCTTGATTATCCTTACACTTTTGTTTTATTCAAAATGCTTTCGATGTAGCCATTTCACACTGCCCATCTCTTTAGATAAACCACGTTACACAAATAGCTGCATAACTTCCCAAGAAGCAAGTTCTTAAAACATCTTTCTATGGAAAAACCCAGACTTTCACACAATTGTGTTCAGAGGTTTGGGATTCATCGTGTGTGTGCTTAGATCTGTGTCGCTCACAATTTAACGATTCTACAGAAGTAGTAAACAAATCATTCTAATCTCCATAAAAATTCGGCAAATTTGCAAGATCAAATCTACAAAGGAATAACCCCATTTATATCATCAGCTTGACAAATCTGACGAGGCTGAAATCACTTCAAGGCCTTCAACAGCTTCGATATGGCTATTTTTAAAACTGGGCAGGTATTTCTGCAGCACAAACTCTGCACTTTGAAATCAAACAGATTATCACATTCAAGAATTGGTGGGTTATTCTTTATGTTATGTTATGTTATGTTATGTTATTTATATTTTTATAGCGCACAGCTGCCCCAGCAAAGGGGCGTCCTGGCGCTTTGACAGACACTATAACATAACACACAATAAAAGAAAGGAAATTAACCAGACACGGGAAACAGGAAAGTTTTAATCGCCTGCCTGAAGGCGAGCAAGTCTTCAAGAGCTCGGATGTGTACCGGGAGCGAATTCCATAAACCTGCCGCAAGCACCCTAAAGGAGCGGCCACCCATTCTGCTCAGTTTAAAGCATGGACAAACAGCCAGGTGAAGCCCCTCCGATCTCAAGGATCTCGAAGGAATATAGGGCGTGAGTAGGTTGGCAAGTGCCGGCGGCTTCCAAGCTCTAGCAACCACACATCGGAAAACCAAAGCTCTTCTACCCGATAACACATCATTACTACGCGGGCATTACTATGAAGTCCTATTACTACGCCTTTTTTAGTGCGCGTTTACCTTTACTGCGCATGTTTTTACATAGCATTCTGTTACTTCGCAAATGCTATTACTCCGCATTAGTTTACTACAACAGGACTTGCAAATAGGAGAGATGTAAGTGGGAGTGTGTATTTTTTAAGGGTGTTTGAGTAGTAGTTTTTTTAGTTTTAGTGTTGTGCAGGGGGGTTGTGTTTTAGGATTTATGGTAGTGTTGTAGTGTTTGTGTTTGTGTAGTGTAGGGTAGTGTTTGAGGGTTTAGGGTAGTGTTGTAGGGTTTGTGTGTTGTAGGGTAGTGTTTGAGGGTTTAGGGTAGTGTCGAAGGGTTGTGTAGGGTAGTGTTTAAGTGTAGGGGACGGACTGGTAGTAGGGGTAGGGACGTGCTGGGGTAGTGATTTAGGGTTTAGGGTAGTATTTTTGTTGTTTGGGTAGTGTAGTGTTTTAGGGTTTAGGGTAGTGTGAGGGGGTCGTTCAGGGTAGTGTATTAGTGTAGGGGACGGACTGGGGGTAGGGGTAGGGTCGTACTGGGGATAGTGTTATAGGGTTTAGGGTAGTGTTGTAGTGTTTGTGTAGTGTAGGGTAGTGTTTTCGGGTTTAGGGTAGTGTCAGGGGTTTGTGTAGGGTAGTGTTTGAGTGTAGGGTACAGATTGGGAGTAGGGTTAGAGTCGTGCTGGGGGTAGTGTTATAGGGTTTAGGGTAGTGTTGTAATGATTGTGTAGTGTAGGGTA